>NC_133408.1:59597500-60222500 GCF_049350105.2 Macaca mulatta | reverse complement strand
AAATACCCTTTCTCAGGTTCCACAGAAACAGTGATCTCAAACTGCTCAATCCAAAGAATGATTTAACTCTATGAGATGAATACACATCACAAAGCAGTTGTTCCAAAAGCGTCTCTCCAGTTTTCATCAAAACACGTTTTCTTTCTCACCACAAGCCTCCGGGCGCCACTTAATATCCCTTCACAGATTCCTCAAAGACAGAGTTTTCAAACTGAGTAACGTAGTGTAAGCTTTAACTCTCTGAAATGAATTCACTTGTCAGAGAGCAGTTTCTAGGAACGTGTCTTTCTGGTTTTATTTCAGGATATTTCACTTTTCATCATAGTCTTCAATGTGCTGTAAATTTTCACTTTTTCAGTTTTACAGCAACAGTGTTCACACACTGCCTTATGAGAAAAGAGTTATAACTTCCTGAGTGGAATGCACAAATCACAAAGCAGTTTCTCAGAAAACTTCTCTCCAGTTTTATCTGAAGATATCTCCTACTTCCCCACAGGCGTGAATGTGCTACTGAATGTCCCTTTGCAAATCAGTCCATGACGCAGTTTTGAAACTGTGTAACAGAAAGAAAGTTTTATCTATGTGAGATGAATAGACATATCTATCACAAAGCAGTTTCACAGAAAGCTTCCTTCCAGTTTTTCTCTGAGGATATTCCCCTTTTCTCCATAGCTGTGCATATACTTCCGAATGTTCCCTGGTAGCATTTATTCCAAACGGGATTCCCCAATACACTATGAGAAGAAAAGTATAACTCTGTTGGTGGAATACACACGTCACAAAGCAGCTCCTCGGAAATATTCTCTCCAGTATCTATCTGAAGATATTTCTGTTTTCACAGTAAGCCTCAAATCGCTCTTGAGTATCCTTTAGCTGTCTAACCTAAAACAGTGTTAGAATACTGCTCAATGAAAACAGAAGCTTAACTGTGTGAGTGGACTTCATGTGACCTAGAACAGTTTCACAGAAAGTTTCCTTCTGGTTTTTATCGGAGGGTATGTCCCTGGTAACGTTTACCCCAAACAGGACTCCCCAGTCGTCTATGAGAAAGAAAGTATAACACTGTCAGTGGAATGCACACGTCACAAAGCAGCTCCTCAGAAATCTTCTCTCCAGTACCCATCTGAAGAGATTTCCTTTTTCACCATAAGCCTCAAAGCGCTCCCGAAAGGCACTTCGCAAACTAAACAAAAATAGTGTTAGAATACTGCTCCATGAAAAAAGATTAACTGTGTGAGTGGAATTCACATGACCTAGAGCAGTTTCACAGAAAGTTTCCTTCTGGTTTTTATCGGAGGGTATTTCTTGTTCAGTATATTCTTAGGAGCGTTCCCAAATATCCTTTCTTAGTTTCCACAGAAACAGTGATTTCAAACTGCTCAATCCAAAGAATGATTTAACTCTATGAGATGAATACACTCATCACAAAGCAGTTGCTCCAAAAGCTTCTCTCTAGTTTTCATCGAAAGACGTTTCCTTTCTCACCACAACCCTCCAGGCGTCACTTAATATCCCTTCAAAGATTCCTCAAACACAGAGTTTCTAAACTGGGCAATGTAATGTAAGCTTAAACTCTGTGAAATAAATGCACTCTTTGGAGAGCAGTTTCTTTAAACGCCTCTTTCTGGGTTTTATTTCCGAATACTTCACTTTTCGCCATAGTCTTCAATGTGTTGCAAAATATCACTTTTTCAGGTTTACAGCAACAGTGTTCAAACACTGCCTTATGAGAAAAGAGGTATAAGTCCCTGAGTGGAATGCACGCATGACAAATCAGTTTCTCAGAAACCTCTGTCCCATTTTTATCTGAAGATATCTCCTATTTCCCCACAGGCCTGAATGTGCTGCCTCATGTCCCTCCATAAGTCCATCCATGACACACTTTCAAAACTGCATATTGAAAGAAAGTTTTATCTATGTGAGATGAATAGACATATCTGTCCAAAAGCAGTTTCACAGAAAGCTGCTCTCCATTTTTGATCTGAAGATATCTCCTATATCTCCACATGCCTGAATGTGCTCCCAAATGTCCCGTCGTGAATCCCTCCATGACGCAGTTTCAAAACTGAGTAATAGAAAGAAAGTTTTATCTATGTGAGATGAATAGACGTATCTATCACAAAGCAGATTCACAGAAAGCTTCTTTCCAGTTTTTATCTGAACATATTTCCTTTTTCACCATAGTCCTGATTGTCTTCCCGAATGTCCCTTCGTGGATCCATCCATGACATAGTTTCCAAGCTGTGAAATGTAAAGGAAACTTTATCTGTGTGAGATGAATACACATATCACAGAGCAGTTTCATAGAAAGCTTCTTTCCAGTTTTTGTCTGAGGCTATTCCCCTTTTCAATCTAAGCATCAACATGCACCTGAATATCACTTGGTAACTATTTCTCCAAAAAGGTTTCCCTGATGCTGTATGAGAAGAGAGGTATAACACCGTGAGTGGAATGCACACGTCACAAAGCAGTTCCTCAGAAAGTTTCTCTCCAGTTTCGGTGTTTACATATATCCTTTTATACCATAAGCCTCAAAGTGCTCCTGAGTATCCCTGCACACGCTAAACATAAACAGGTTTAGAAAACTGCTCAATGTAAAGAGAGGCTTAACTGAGCGAGAGGAATTAAGATGACACAAAGCAGTTTCACAGAACACTTCCTTCTGGATTTTACCTTAGGGTATTTCTTTCTCTATATTCCAAGCAGCGTTCCCAAATGTCCTCTCTCAGATTCCACAGAAACAGTGATTTCAAACTGCTCAAACCAAAGAATATTTTAACTTTATGAGACAAACACACACTTCACAAAGCAGTTTCTCAGAAAACTTCTCCGCAGTTGTCATTGGAAGACGTTTCCTTGCTCACCACCAGCCTCCGGGCACACTTAATATCCCTTCACAGAAAGCTTCGAGCAGAATCCACGTGACACAGAGCAGTTTCACAGAAAGCTTCCTTCTAGTTTCTATCTCAGGTTCTTTCTTTTTCAGGATATTCTAAAGAGTGTTCCCAAATGTCCTTTCTCAGATCTACAGAAACAGTGATTTCATACTGCTCAATCCAAAGAATGATTTAACTTTTTGAGATGAAAAGTACAAACATCACAAAAGAGTTGCTCAGAAACTTGCTCTCCAATTTTCAACAGAAAACATTTCCTTGCTCACCACAGTCCTCCAGTTGCCACTTAATATCCCTTCGCAGAATCCTCAAAGAATGCACAGTAAGCTTTAATTCTGTGAAATGACTGGACATGTCAGAGAGCAGTTTCTTGGAATGCTTCTTTCTGGGTTTTATTTAATGACATCTCACTTTTCGCCATAGTCTTAAATGTGCCCCAAATATCACTTTTTTAGTTTTAAGGAACAGTTTTCAAACAATGCCTTATGAGAAGAAAGGTATAACTCCCTGAGTAGAATGCACAGATCACCAAGCAGTTTCTCAGAAAGCTTCTCTCCAGTTTTTATCTGATGATATTTCCTTTTTCACTATAGCCGCCCATGTACTCTCGAATGTCCCCCGGTAGCTTTTTCTCCAAAAGGAATTCCCCATTCCTCTATGAGAAGAAAAGTATAACTGCGTGAGTGGAATGCACACGTCGCAAAGCAGCTCCTTGGAGGTCTTCTCTGCAGTTTTTTTCTGAAGATGTTTCCATTTTCACCATAAGCTTCAAAGCATTCCCGTGTACCCCTTAGCTGACTAAACTAAAACAGTGTTAGAATACTACCCAATGAAAACAGAAGCTTAACTGTGTGAGTGGAATTCACATGACAAAGAGAAGTTTCACAGAAAGCTTCCTTCTGGTTTTTATTGGAGGGTATTTCTTTTTCAGTATATTATTAAGAGTGTTCCCAAATGTCTTCTCTCAGTTTCCACAGAAAGAGTGATTTCAAACTGCAAAATCCAAAGAATGATTTAACTCTATGAGATGAATACTCACGTCACAAAGCAGTTGCTCAGAAAACTTCTCTTCAGTTTTCAACGGAAGATATTTCCTTGCTTGCCACAGGCCTCCGGTCACCACTTAATATCCATTTGCAGAATACTCAAAGGCAGACTTTCCAAACTGGGAAATGTAGAGTAAGATTTAACTCTCTTATATGAATGCACATATCAGAGCAGTTTCTTGGATCGCTTCTTTGTGGGTTTTATTTCATGATATATCACTTTTTGCCATAGTCTTCCGTGCGCTCTGAAATATTACTTTTTCGGCTTTACAGGAACAGTGTTCAAACACTGCCTTATGTGTAAAGAAGTATAACTCCCTGAGTGGAATGCACACCTCACAAAGCAGTTTCTCAGAAGGCTTCTATCCAGTTTTCATCTGAAGATATCTCCTTTTTCCCCATAGGCCTGAAGGTACTCCTGAAAGTCCCTTCACTGATCTGTCCATGATGGAGTTTCCAAACTGCATAATATAATGAAGCTTTTATCTATGTGAGATGAATAAACGTGTCTATTACAAATCAGTTTCACACAAATCTTCTTTCCAGTTTTTGTCTGAGAATATTTCCTTTTTCACCATAGCTGTCCATGTACTCCTGAATGTCCCTTGGTAGCTTTATCTCCAAAAGGGTTTCCCCAATCTTCTAGGAGAAGAATGATATAATTCTGCAAGTGGAATACACACGTCATGAAGCAGCTCCTTGGAAAGCTCCTCTCCAGTTTCAATCTGAAGATTTTTCATTTTTCAGCTAAAGCCTCCAAGTGCTCCTGAATATCCCTTTGCAGTCTAAACAAAAACAGTGTTAGAATACTGCTGACTGAAAACAGAAGCTTAACTCTGCGAGTGGAATCCATGCAACACAGAGCAGTTTCACAGAAAGCTTCCTTCTGGTTTCTATCTGAGGGTGTTTCTTTTTCAGGATATTCTAAACAGCGTTCCCAAATGTCCTTTCTCAGATTCCACAGAAACAGTCATTTTAAATTGCTCAATCCAAAGAATGATTTAAATCTATGAGATGAATACAAACATCAAAAAAGAGTTGCTCAGAAAGCTTCTCTCCAGTTTTCAACGGAAAACATATCCTTTCTCACCACTGGCCTCTGGTCTCCCCTTAATATCCCTTCGAAGAATCCTCAAAGACAGACTTTCCAAACTGGGAAATATAGAGTAAGATTTAAGTAGGTGAAATGAATGGATATGTCAGAGAGCAGCTTCTTGGAATGCTTCCTTCCGGGTTTTATTTGACAATTTTCACTCTTCACCATAGTCTTCAAAGTGCTCCAAATATCACTTTTCTAGTTTTACAGGAACAGTGTTCAAACATTGCCTTATGAGAAAAAAGGTATAACTCCCTGAGTGGAATGCACATATCACCAAGCAGTTTCTCAGAAAGCTTCCCTCCAGTTCTTATCGGACGATATTTCCTTTTTCACCAAAGGCCCAATGTGATCTCAAATATACTTTCATGGATCAATCCATGACAGAGTTTCCAAGCTGCGTGATGTAAAGAAAGCTTTATCTTTGTGAGATGAATAAACATAGCAAAAATCAGATTCACCGAAAGCTTCTTTCCAGTTTTTATCTGAAGATATTTCCTTTTTCTCCATAGTCCTGAAAGTGCTCCCGAATGTCCCTTCGTGGATCCGTCCATTGGAAACTTGGACAGAGTTTCCAAGCTGTGTAATATAAAGAAAGTTTTATCTATGTGAGATGAATACACATACCACAGGGCAGTTTCATAGAAAGCTTCTTTCCAGTTTTTGTCTGAGGCTACATCCCTTTTCACCATAGGCATCAACATGCTCCCAAATATCACTTGGTAACTTTTTCTCCAAAAGGGTTTCCCTGATGCTGTATGAGAAGAGAGGTATGACACTGTGAGTGGAATGCACACGTCACAAAGCAGTTCCTCGGAAAGCTTCTCTCCAGCTTCAGTCTGAACATATTCCTTTTTCACCATAAGCGTCAAAGTGCTCCCGAATATCCCTTCACATGCTGAACATAAACAGGGTTAGAAAACTGCTCAATGAAAAGAGAGGTGAAACTTAGTGAGAGGAATTAAGAAGACACAGAGCAGTTTCACAGAAAGCTTCCTTCTGGATTTTACCTGCGGATATTTCTTTCTCCATATTCCAAGGGGTGTTCTCAAATGTCCTTCCTCAGATTTCACAGAAACAATGATTTCAAACTGCTCAATCCAAAGAATGATTTAACCTATGAGATGAAAACACAGATCACAGGAAGTTTCTCAGAAAGCTTCTATACAGTTTTCAACAGAAGAGATTTCCTTGCCCACCACAGGCCTCCGGGCACCACTTAATATCCCATCGCAGATTCCTCAAAGACATATTTTCCAAAGTGGGCAGTGTAGAGTAATCTTTAACTCTGTGATATCAATGCACATATCAGAGAGCAGTTTCTTGGAACGCCTCTTTCTGGATTCTATTTGAGGATATTACACTTTTTGCCATATTCTTCATTGTGCTCCGAACTATCAATTTTTCGGTTTTACAGGAACAGTGTTCAAACACTGCCTTAGGAGAAAAGAGGTATAACTCCCTGAGTGGAATGCACACATCACAAAGCAGTTTCTCAGAAAGCTTCTCTCCAGTTTTTATCTGAAGTTATTTCCTTTTCACCATAGGCCTGAATGCGATCCTGAATATCCCTTTGCGGATCCATTCGTGATGGAGTTTGAAAGCTGTGTAATGTAATGAAAGCTTTGTCTGTGTGAGATGAATAAACATAGCAATAAGCAGATTCACAGAAAGCTTCTATTCAGTTTTTATATGAATATATTTGCTTTTTCACCATTGTCCTGAATTTGCTCCCCAATGTCCCTTCGCAGATCTGTCCATGACAGAGTTTCCATGCTGTGTAATGCAAAGAAAGCTTTATCTATGTGACATGAATACACATATCACAGAGCAGTTACACAGAAAGCTTCTTTCCAGTTTTTGTCTGAGGTTATTTTCCTTTTCACCTTAGGTATCAATATGCTCTCGGATATCCCTTGGTAAATTTTTCCGGAAAGGGGTTTCCCTGATGCTGTATGAGAGGAGAGGTATAACACTCTGAGTGGAATACACACGTCACAAAGCGACTCCTCAAAAAGCTTCTCTCCAGTTTCCCTCTGAAGATATTTCCGTTTTCACCATAAGCCTCAAGGCTCTCCCGGATATATCTTCGCAGTCTAAACAAAAACAGTGTTAGAATACTGCTCAACGAAAACAGAAGCTTAACTGTGCGAGTGGAATTCACATGACACAGATCACTATCACAGAAAGCTTCCTTCTGGTTTCTCTCTGAGGTTATTTCTCTTTCTGAATATTCTAAAGAGCATTCCCAAATGTCCTTTCTCAGATTCCACAGGATCAGTGATTTCAAGCCGCTCAATCCAAAGAATGATTTAACTCTATGAGATGCATACAAACATCACAAAGCAGTTGCTCAGAAAGCTTCCCTCCAATTTTCAACAGAAGACATTTCCTTGCTCACCACAGAGCTCTAGTAGCACATAATATCCCTTCGCAGAATCCTCAAAGACAGACTTTCCAAACTGGGAAATGTAGAGTAAGCTTTACCTCTGTGAAATGAATGGACATGTCAGATTGCAGTTTCTTGGAATGCTTCTTTCAGGGTTTTATTTGACAACATTTCACTTTTTGCCATAGTCTTCAATGTGCTCCACACGTCACTTTTTTATTTTTACAGAAACAGTGTTCAAACAGTGCCTTATGAGAAGAAAGGTATAACTCCCTGAATGGAATGCACAGATCACCAAGCAGTTTCTCAGAAAGCTTCTCTCCACTTTTTATCTGATATTTCCTTTTTCAACATAGACCCGAATATCACTTCACGGATCCATCCATGACAGAGTTTCTAAGCTGCCTAATATAAAGAGAGCTTTATCTATTTGAGAAGAATACACATATCACAGAGCAGTTTCTCAGAAAGCTTCTTTCTAGTTTTTGTCTGAGGCTATTTCCCTTTTCACCATATTTACCAATATGCCTCCGACAATCCCTTTGTATCTTTTCCTCCAAAAGGGTTTCACTGATGCTGTAGGAGAAGAGAGGTATAACACTGTGAGTGGAATGCACACGTCACGAAGCAGTTCCTCTTAACGCTTCTCTCCAGTTTCTATCTGAACATATTTCCTTTCTCACCAAAAGTCGCAAAGTGCTTACGAATATCTCTTCGAATGTTAAACATAAACAGTGTTAGAGAACGGGTCAATGAAAAGAGAAACTTAACTGATCGAGAGGAATTCACACTACACATAGTAGTTTCACAGAAAGCTTCCTTCTGGTTTTTATCTGAGGATAATTCTTTCTCCATATTCTAAGGAGCGTTCCCAAATGTCCTTCCTCAGATTCTATAGAAACAGTGATTTCAAACTGCTCAATCTAAATAATGATTTAACTCTATGAGATGAATACACACGTCACAAAGCAGTTGCTCAGAAAGCTTCTCTCAAGTTTTCAACGGAAGACATTTCCTTGCTCACCACAGGCCTCCAGGCGCTAATTAATATCCCTTCGCAGATTCCTCAAGAGAGAGTTTCCAAACTGGGCAACGTAGAGTAAGCTTTATCTCTGTGAATTAAATGCACATATAAGTGAGCGTTTTCTTAGAACGTTTCTTTCTGGATTTTATTTGAGGATAGTTCACTTTTGGCTATAGTCTTTAAAGCACTCCAAAATATCACTTTTTCGGTTTTACAGGAACAGTGTTCAAACACTTCCTTATGAGAAAAGAGGTATAACTACCTGAGTGGAATGCACACATTAAAAGCAGTTTCTCAGAGTTTCTCTCCTGTTTTTATCTGAAGATATTTTCTTTTTCTCCATAGGCCTGAATGTGCTCCAGAGTGTTCCTTCACAGATCCTTCCATGATGGAGTTTTCTAACTGTGTAATGTAAAAAGGTTTTATCTATGTGACATCAATAAGCATATCTATCAAAAAAGCAGTTTCACAGAAAGATTCTTTCCAGTTATTGGCTGAGGATATTTCCTTTTTCGCCATAGCCTTACATATACTCCTAAATGTCCCATGGTAGCTTTTGCTTCAAAAGAGATTCCCCAATGCTCTATGAGAAGAAAGGTATAACTCTGAGAGTGGAGTGCACACATCACAAAACAGCTCCTCGGAAGGCTTCTCTCCAGTTTGTATCTGAAGATATTTCCGTTTTCACCATAAGCCTCAAAGTGCTCCCGATTATCCATTCACAGACTAAAGAAAAACAGTGTTAGAATACTGCCCAATGAGAAGAGAAGCAGAACTGTGTAAGGGGAATTCACACGACACAGAGCAGTCTCACAGAATGCTTCCTTCTGTTTTTTATCTGAAGGTATTTCTTTTTCAGCATATTCTTAAGAGGGTTCCCAAATGTCCTTTCTCAGGTACCACAGAAACAGTGATTTCAAACTCTTCAATCCAAAGAATGATTTAACTCTATGAGAATAATCCACACATCACAAAGCAGCTTCTCAGAAAGCTTTTCTCCAGGTTTCAACGTAAGACATTTTCTTCCCCACCACAGGCCTCCGGGAGGCAGTTAATATCCCTTTGCAGATTCCACAAAGACACAGTTTCCAAACTGGTCAATATAGAGTCTGCTTTATCTCTGTGAAATGAATGCACATATCAAAAGGTAGTTTCTTGGAACGCTTCTTTCTGGGTTTTATTTGAGGAGAGTTCTCTTTTCGCCATAGTCTTCCATGTGCTCCATAATATCACTTTTTCGGTTTTACAGTAACAGTGTTCAAACACTGCCTTATGAGAAAAGAGGTATAACTCCCTGAGTGGAATGCACACGTCACAAAGCAGTTTCTCAATTTTTTTCTGAGGATATTTCCATGTTCATCATAGGCCTTAATGTACTCCCAAATGTCCCTTCGCAGATCCGTCCATGACAGAGTTTCCAAGCTGCGTAATGTAAAGAAAGGTTTATCAATGTGAGATGAATACACATAGCAAAAAGCAGATTCAGAGAAATCTTCTTTCCAGTTTTCATCTGATGTTATTTCCTTTTTCACCAGACTCCTGAATTTGCTCCCGAATGTCCCTTCGCAGATACGTCCATGACAGAGTTTCCAAGCTGCGTAACGTAAAGAAAGCTTTATCTATGTGAGATGAATACACACACAACAGAGCAGTTTCACAGAACACTTCTTTCCAGTTTTTGTCTGAGGCTATTTCCTTTTTCACCATATTCGTCAATATGCCGCCAAATATCTCTTGGTACCTTTTCCTCCAAAAGAGTTTCCGCAAATCAGTATGAGAAGAGAGGTAAAACACTGTGAGTGTAATGCACACCTTAGAAAACAGCTACTCGTAAAGCTCCTCTACATTTTCTATCTGAAAATATTTTCTTTTTCACCATAAGCCTCAAAGAGCTCATGAATATCCCTTCGCACACTGAACATAAACAGTGGTAGTAAACAGCCCAATGAAATGAGAAGCTTAACTGAGTGAGAGGAATTCACATGATGCATAGCAGTTTCACAGAAAGCTTCCTTCTGGTTTTTATCTGAGGATATTTCTTTCTCCACATTCTAAAGATCGTTCCCAAATGTTCTTCCTCAGATTCCACAAAAACAGTGATTTTAAACTGCTCAATCCAAAGAATGGTTTACCTCTATGAGGTGAATACAAACATCACAAAAAAGTTGCTGAGAAAGTTTCTCTCCAATTTTCAACAGAAGACATTTCCTTGGCTGCCACAGCCCTCCGGTTGCCACTTAATATCCCTTCGCAGAGTCCTCAAAGACAGACTTTCGTAACTGGGAAATGTAGAGTAAGCTTTGACTCTGATATGAATGGACATGTCCTGGAGCAGTTTCTTGGAATGCTTCTTTCTGGGTTTTATTGAATGACATTTCACTTTTCTCCATAGTCTTCAAAGTGATCCGAATATTACTTTTTTAGTTTTACAGGAACAGTGTTCAATCAGTGCCTTATGAGAAGAAAGGTATAACTCCCTGAGTGGAATGCACACATCACGAAGCAGTTTCACAGAAAACTTCTCTCCACTTTTTATCTGACGATATTTCCTTTTTCACCATAGGCCCACATGTGATTCTGTATATTCCTTCGTGGAACCATCCATGATGGAGTTTCTAAGCTGTGTAATGTAAAGAATGATTTATCTATGTGAGATGAATAAACACAGCAAAAAGCAGATTCCCAGAAAACTTCTTTCCAGTTTTTATCTGAAGATATTTCCTTTCTCACCATAGTCCTGAATGTGCTCCCAAATATCCCTTCGGGGTTCCGTCCATGGCAGAGTTTCCAAGCTGTGTAATGTAAAGGAAGCTTTCTATATTTGAGATGAATACACATATCACAGAGTAGTTTCATAGAAACCTTCTTTCCTGTTTTTGTCTGAGGTTACTTACCTTTTCACAACAGGCATCAACATGCTCCCGAATATCACTTGGTACCTTCTTCTCCAAAAGGGTTTCCCTGACGCTGTATGTGAAGAGAGGTATAACACTGTGAGTGGAATGCACACGTCACAAAGCAGTTCCTCGGAAAGCTTCTCTCCACTTTTTATCTGACGATATTTCCTTTTTCACCATAGGCCCGAATGTGATCCCTAATATCCCTTCGCGGACCATCCATGACGGAGTTTCCAAGCTGCATAATGTGAAGAAAGTTTTATCTATGAGAGGTGAATAAACATACCAGAAAGAAGATTCACACAGTGCTTCTTTCCAGTTTTTATCTGAAGATATTTCCATTTTCACTGGAGTCCCGGATGTGCTTCTGAATGTCCATTCGCGGATCAGTCCATGACTTAGTTTCCAAGCTGCGTAACATAAAAATGCTTTATATATGTGAGATTAATACATATAGAAAAAGGCAGGTTCACGGAAAGCTTCTTTGCCGTTTTTATCTGATGATATTTCCTTTTTTAACCTAGTCCTGAATGTACTCCTGAATGTCCCTTCACGGATCCGTCCATGACAGTGTTTCCAAGCTACGTAACGTAAAGAAAGCTTTATCTGTGTGAGATGAATACTCATAGCATAGAGCAGTTTCACAGAAAGCTTTTTTTCTCTTTTTGTCTGAGGCTATTTCCGTTTTCACCATAGGCATCAATATGCTCCCGAATATACCTTGGTACCTTTTTCTCCAAAAGGGCTTCCCCGATGCCGTATGAGAACAGAGGTATATCACTGTGAGTGGAATGTAACATCACAAAGCAGCTCCTGGGAAAGATTCTCTGCAGTTTCTATCTGAACATATTTCCTTTTTCACTGTAAGCCTCAAAGCGTTCATGAATATCCCTTTGCACGCTAAAGAAAAGAGTGTTAGAAGACTGCTCAATGAAAATAAAAGCTTAACGTGTGAAAGGAATTCACTTGACACATAGCAGTTTCACAGAAGGCCTCCTTGTGGTTTTTATCTGAGGATATTTCTTTCTCCATATTACAAAGCGCGTCAAATGTCCTTCTTCAGATTCCACACAAACAGTGATGTCAAACTGCTCAATCCAAAGAATGGTTTAACTCTATGAGATGAATACACACCTCACAAAGCAGTTGCTCAGAATGCTTCTCTCCAGTTTTTACCAGAAGACATTTTCTTGCTCACCACGGGCCGCTGGTTACTACTTAATATCCCTTTGCAGAATCCTCAAAGACAGACTCTCCAATCTGGGAATGTAGAGTAAACTTTAACTCTGTGAAATGAATGGCTATGTCGGAGAGCAGTTCCTTGGAATGCTTCTTTCTGGGTTTTATTTGATGACATATCTCTTTTCATCATAGTCTTCAATGTGCTCCGAATATCATTTTTCAAGTTTTGCAGGAACAGTGTTCAAACAGTGCCTTATGAGAAGAAAGGTATAACTCCCTGAGTGTAATGCACACATCACCAACTAGTTTCTCAGAAAGGTTCTCTCCAGTTTCAATCTGATGATATTTCCTTTTTTGCCATAGGCCTGAATGTGATTCTGAATATCCCCTCTTGGATCCATCCATGATGTGGTTTCCAAGCTGCATAATGTAAAGAAAGCTTTTTCTATGTGAGTTGAATAAACATAGCAAAAAGGAGATTCACAGAAAGATTCTTTCCAGTTTTTATCTGAAGATATTTCCTTTTCACCATAGTCCTGAATGTGCTCCCGAATGTCCCTTCGTGCATCCGTCCATGACAGAGTTTCCAAGCTGCATAACATAATGAAAGCTTTAACTATGTGATATGAACACACATATCAGAGAGCTGTTTCATAGAAAGCTTCTTTCCATTTTTTGTCTGAGGCTATTTCCCTTTTCACCATAGGCATCAACATGCTCCCGAATGTCACTTGGTACCTTTTTCTCCAAAAGGGTTTCCCCAATGTTGTATGGAGTATAACAGAGGTATAACACCGTGAGTGGAATGCACACATCACAAAGTAGTTCCTCGAAAAGCTTCTCTCCAGTTTCGGTCTGAACATATTTACTTTTTCACCATAAGGTTAAAATTGCTCCTGAATATCCCTTCACACGCTTAAGAGAAACAGGGTTAGAAAACTGCTCAATGAAAAGAGAGGCTTAACTGAGCAAGAGGAATTAAGACTACACAGAGCAGTTTCACAGAAAGCTTCCTTCGGGATTTTACCTGAGGATATTTCTTTCTCCATATTCTAAGGAGCGTTCCCAAATGTCCTTTCTCAGAATCCACAGAAGCAGTGATTTCAACTGCTCTATCAAAGAATGGTTTAACTCTCTGAGACTAATACAAACATCACAAAGCAGATGCTCAGAAAGCTTTTCTCCATTTTTCATCAGAAGACATTTCCTAGCTCAACACAAGCCTCCGGGGGCCACTTAATATCCCTTCAGACATTCCTCAAAGACAGAATTTCCAAACTGGGCAACGTAGAGTAAGTTTTAACTCTGTGAAATGAATGCTCATATCAGAGAGCAGTTTCTTGGAACGCTTCCCCCTGGGTTTCATTTGAGGATATTTAACTTTTCACCATAGGCTTCAATATGCTCTGAAATAACACTTTTTCGGTTTTACAGGAACAGTGTTCAAACACTGTCTTATGAGAAAAGAGATATAACTCCCTGAGTGTAATGCACACATCAAAAAGCAGTTTCTTGGAAAGCTTCTTTCCAGTTTTTATCTGAAGATATTTACTATTTCACCATAGGCCCGAATGTGCTCCTGAATGTCCCTTAGTGAATCCATCCATGACAGAGTTTCAGAACTGTGTAATAGAAAGAAAGTTTTATCTTTGTGAGATGCATAAACATATTTATCACAAAGCAGTTTCACAGAAAGCTTCCATCCAGTTTTTGTCTGAGGATATTTCGTTTTTCACCATAGCCGTCCCTATAATCCCAAATGTTCCTTGGTAGCTTTTTATCCAAAAGGGATTCCCCAAGCCTCTATGAGAAGAAAGGTATGATTCTGTGAGTGGAATGCACACGTCACAAAGCAGCTCCTCGGAAAGCTTCTCTCCACTTTCAATCCGAAAATATTTCCTTTTTCACCATAAGCCTTAAAGCACTCCTGAATATCCCTTCACAGACTAAACAAAAACAGTGTTAGAATACTGCTCAATAAAAAGGGAAGCTTAACTGTGTGAGCAACATTCACGTGACAGAGAGCAGTTTCACAGAAAGCTTCCTTCTGGTTTCTATCTGAGATTATTTCTCTTTCAGGATATTCTAATGAGTGTTCCCAAATGGCCTGTCTCAGATTCCACAGAAACAGTGATTTCAAAGTTCTCAATCCAAAGAATGATTTAACTCTATGAGATGCATACAAACATCACAAAGGAGTTGCTCATATAGCTTCTCTCCAATTTTCAATGGAAGACATTTCCTTGCTTGCCTCAGGCCACCAGTGGCCATGTAATAGCCCTTCGCAGAATCCTCAAAGTCAGACTTTCCAAACTGGGAAATGTAGAATAAGCGTTAACTCTGTGAAAAGAATGGACATGTCAGAGTGCAGTTTCTTGGAATGCTTCTTTCTGGGTTTTATTTGATGACATTTCTCTTTTCATCATAGTCTTCAATGTGCTCCAAATATCACTTTTTTAGTTTTACAGAAACAGTGTTCAAAGAGTGCCTTATGAGAAGAAAGGTATAACTCCCTGACTGGAATGCACATATCACCAAGCAGTTTCTCAGAAAGGTTCTCTCCAGTTTCTATCTGACGATATTTCCTTTTTCACCATAGACCCAAATGTGATCCCGAATATCGCTTTGTGGATCCATCCATGACAGATTTTCCATGCTGCATAATGTAAAGAAAGCTTTATCTATGTGAGATTAATAAACATAGCAAAAAGAAGATTCACAGAAAGCTTCTTTCCAGTTTTTATCTGAAGATATTTCCTTTTTCACCATAGTTCTGAACGTGCTCCAAAATGCCCCTTCGTGGATCCGTACATGACAGAGTTTCCAAGCTGTGTAATGTAAAGAAAGCTTCATCTATGTGAGATGAATATACATATCATAGAGCAGTTCCATAGAAAGGTTCTTTTCAGTTTTTGTCTCTTGCTATTTCCCTTTTCACCATAGACATCAACATGCTCCCGAATATCATTTGGTAACTTTTTCTTCAAAAGGGTTTCACCGATACTGTATGAGAAGAGAGGTGTAACACCGTGAGTTGAATGCACACGTCACAAAGCAGTTCCTCGGAAAGCTTCTCTCCAGTTTCGGTCAGAACATATTTCCTTTTTCACCCTAAACTCAAAGCGCTCCCTAATATCTCTTCACATGCTAAACATAAACAGCGTTAGAAAACTGCTCAATGAAAAGAAAGACTTAACGGAGTGAGAGGAATTAAGACGACACAGAGCAGTCTCACAGAAAGCTTCTTTCTGGATTTTACCTGAAGATATTTCTTTCTCCATATTCTAAAGATATTCTAAAAACATTCCCAAATGTCATTCCTCAGATTCCATAAAAACAGTGATTTCAGACTGCTGAATCCAAATAATGGTTTAGCTCTCTGAGTCAAATACAAACATCACAAAGCAGTTGCTCAGAAAGCTTCTTTCCAGGTTTCAGTGGAAGAAGATTCCTTGCTCTTCACAAACCTCCGGGCGCCATTTAATATCCCTTCACAGATTCCTCAGAGACAGAGTTTCCAAACTGGGCAACATAGAGTAAGCTTTAACTCTGTGAAATGAATACACAGATCAGATAGCAGTTTCTTGGAATGCTTCTTTCTGGCTTTTATTTGAGGATATTTCACTTTTTGCCATAGTCTTCAATGAGCTCCGAAATATCACTTTTTCAGTTTTACAGGAGCAGTGTTCAAACACTGCCTTATGAGAAAATAGGTATAACTCCCTGAGTGGAATGCACACATCACAAAGCAGTTTCTCATACAACTTCTTTCCAGTTTTTGTCTGAGGATATTTTCTTTTTCACCATAACCGTCCATATACTCCCGAATATCCCCTGGTAGCTTTTTCTCCAAAAGGGTTTCCCCTATCCTGTATGAGAAGAAGGTTATAACTCTGTGAGTGGAATGCACACATCACAAAGTGGCTCCTCAGAAAGCTTTTCTCCTGTTTCTATCTGAGGTTATTTCCTTTTTAACCATAAGCCTCAAAGCATTCCCAAATATCCCTTTGCAGACTAAACAAAAAAAGTGTTAGAATGTTATTGAATGAAAAGAGAAGCTTTACTGTGCGAGTGGAATCCATGCGACAGAGAGCAGTTTCACAGAAAGCTATCTTCTCGTTTCTATCTGAGGATATTTCTTTCTCCATATTCTAAGGAGCATTCCCAAATGTCCTTCCTCAGATTCCATAGAAACAGTGATTTTAAACTGCTCAATCCAAAGAATGATTTAACTCTATGAGACGAATACACATGTCATAAAGCAGTTGCTCAGAAAGCTTCTCTCCAGTTTTCAATGGAAGACATTTCCTTGCTCACCACAGACCTCCAGGCACCAATTAATATCACTTCGCAGATTCCTCAAGAGGGAGTTTCCAAACTTGACAACGTAGAGTCAGCTTTATCTCTGTGAAATAAATGTACATATAAGAGAGCATTTTTTTGGAACGCTTCTTTCTGGGATTTATTTGAGGATAGTTCACTTTTGGCCATAGTCTTTAAAGCGCTCCAAAATATCACTTTTTCTGTTTTACAGGCACAGTGTTCAAACACTGCCGTTTGAGAAAAGAGGTATAAATACCTGAGTGGAAATCACATATTACAACGCAGTTTCTCAGAGTTTCTCTCCTGTTTTTATCTGAAGATATTTCCTTTTTCACCATAGCCCTGAATGTGCTCTCGAATGTCCCTACGCGGATCCGTCCATGACGTAGTTTCCTAACTACATAATAAAAAAAGGTTTTATCTATGTGAGATCAATAAGCATATCTATCACTAAAGCAGTTTCACAAAAACCTTTTTTACAGTTTTTGTCTGTCGATGTTTCCTTTTTAACCATAGGATCCATATACTCCCAAATGTTCCATGGTAGCTTTTTCTCCAAAAGAGATTCACCAATGCTCTATGAGAAGAAAGGCATAAGTCTGGGAGTAAAGTGCACACATCACAAAGCAGCTCCTCAGAAAGCTTCTCTCTAGTTTGTATCTGAAGATATTTCTGTTTTCACCATAAGCCTCAAAGTCCTCCTGAATATCCCTTCACAGACTAAAGAAAAACAGTGATAGAATACTGCTCAACGAGAAGAGAAGCTGAACAGTGTGAGTGGAATTCACACGACACAGAGCAGTCTCACAGAATGCTTCCTTCTGTTTTTTATCTGAGGGTATTACTTTTTCAACATATTCTAAAGCGCGTTCCCAAATATCCTTTCTCAGGTTCTACAGAAACAGTGATTTCAAAGTCTTAAATTTGAAGAATGATTTAACTGTATGAGAATAATACACACATCACAAAGCAGCTGCTCAGAAACCTTCTCTCCAGTTTTCAACAGAAGACATTTCCTTGCTCACCACAGGCCTCCTGGAGCCACTTAATATCCCTTCACAGATTCCTCAAAGACAGAGTTTCCAAACTGGGCAATGTAGAGTAAACTTTAACTCTGTGTAATGAATGCACATATCACAGAGCAGTTTCTTGGAATGCTTCTTTCTGGGTTTTAATTGAGGATAGTTCACTTTTCGCCATAGTCTGCAATGTGCTATGAAATATCACTTTCTCGGTTTTACAGGAACAGTGTTCAAACACTGCCTTATTAGAAAAGAGGTACAAATCCCTGAGTGGAATGCAAACGTCACAAAGCAGTTTCTCAGAAAGCTTCTCTCCAATTTTTATCTGAAGATATCTCCTTTTTCACTGTAGGCCTGAGTGTGCTCCCGAATGTCCCTTCGCGGATCCGTCCATGATGGAGTTTCCAAACTGCATGATATAAGGAAAGTTTTATATATGTGACATGAATAAACATATCTATCACAAAGCAGTTTCATATAAATCATCTTTCCAGTTTTTGTCTTAGGATATTTCCTTTTCACCATAGCCATCCCTATACTCCCGAATGTCCCTTGGTAGCTTTTCCTCCAAAAGGGATTCCATAATCTCTATGAGAAGACAGGTATAATTCAGTGAGTGGAATGGACACGTCATAAGGCAGATCCTTAGAAAGCTTCTCTTCAGTTTCTGTCTGAAGATATTTCCTTTTTCACCATAAGCCTCAAAGCACACCCGAATATCCCTTTGCAGACTAAACAAAAACAGTGTTAGAATACTGCTCAGTGAAAATAGAGGCTTACCTGTGTGAGTGTAATTCACGCCACACAGAGCAGTTTCACAGAAAACTTCCTTCTAGTTTCTATGTCAGGTTATTTCTTTTTCAGGATATTCTAAAGAGTGTTCCCAAATGTCCTTTCTCAGATTCCACAAAAACAGTGATTTCAAAGTGCCCCATCCAAAGAATGATTTAACTCTATGAGATGAATACAAACATCACAAAAGAGTTGCTCAGAAATCTTCTCTCCAATTTACAATGGAAGACATTTCCTTGCTCGTCACAGACCTCTGGTTGTCACATAATATCCCTTCGCAGAATCCTCAAAGACAGACTTTCCAATCCTGGAAATGTACAGTAAGATTTAACTCTGTGACATGAAAGGACATGTCAAAGGGCAGTTTCTTGGAATGCTTCTTTCCGGGAATTTTTTGAAGACATTTCACTTTTTGCCATAGTCTTCAATGTGCTCCGAATATCACTGTTTTAGTTTTACAGGAACAGCGTGCAAACAGTGTCTTATGTGAAAAAAAGGTATAACTCCCTGAGTGGAATGCACACATCACCAAGCAGTTTCTCACAAAGCTTCTCTCCAGCTTTTATCTGACGATGTTTCCTTTTTCACCATAGGCCCGAATGTGATCCTGAATATTGCTTCACGGATCCATCTATGATGGAGTTTCCAAGCTGCCTAATGTAAAGGAAGCTTTATTTATGTGAGAAAAATACACATATCACAGAGCAGTTTCATGGAAAGCTTTTTTCCAGTTTTAGTCTGAGGCTATTTCCCTTTTCACCATAGGCATCAACATTCTCCCGAATGTCACTTGGTACCTTTTTCTCAAAAAGGGTTTCCCCAATACTGTATGAGAGAGCTGTGTAACACTGTGAGTGGAATGCACACGTCACAAAGCAGCTCCTCGGAAAGCATCTATCCAGTTTCTATCTGAAGATATTTCCGTTTTCACCATAAGCCTCAAAGTACTCCTGAATATCCCTTCAGAGAGTAAAGAAAAACGGTGTTACAATACTGCTCAATGAGAAGAGAAGCTGAACTGTGTGAGCAGAATTCACACGATACAGAACAGCTTTTTATCTGAGGGTATTTCTTTTTCAGCATATTCTAAAGAGATTCCACAGAAACAGTGATGTCAAACTCTTCAATCCAAACAACGATTTAACTCTATGAGAATAATATGCACATCACAAAACAGCTGTTCAGTAGGCTTCTCTACAGTTTTCAATGGAAGACGTTTCCTTGCTCGCCACAGACCTGCGGTCGCCACTTAATATCCCTCGCAGAATCCTCAAAGACAGACTTTTCAAACTGGGAAATGTAGAGTAAGCTTTAACTCTCTGAAATGAATGTGCGTATCAGAGAGCAGTTTCTTGGAACACTTCCTTCTGGGTTTTATTTCAGTATATTTCACTTTTCGCCATAGTCTTCAGTGTGCTCCGAAATACCACTTTCTCGGTTTTACAGGAACAGTGTCAAACACAGCCTTATGAGAAAAGTGGTATAACTCTATGAGTGGAATGCACACATCAAAAAGGAGTTTCTCAGAAAGCTTCTCTTCGGTTTTTATCTGAAGATATTTCCTTTTTCACCATAGTCCTGAATGTGCTTCTCAATGTCCCTTCGCAGATCAGTCCATGATGGAGTTTTCAAGCTGCACAATGTAAAGAAAACTTTATCTATGTGAGATGAATAAACATAGCAAAAACTAGATTCACACAATACTTCTTTCCAGTTTTTATCAGAAGATATTTCCTTTTTCACCAGAGTCCTGAATGTGCTCTGGAATGTCCCTTCACAGATCAGTCCATGACTTAGATTCCAAGCTGCATAACGTAAAAAGCTTTATGTATGTGAGATTAATACACATAGCAAAAAGCAGGTTCACGGAAAGCTTCTTCGCCATTTTTATGTGATGATATTTCCTTTTTTAACCTAGTCTTGAATGTTCTCCTGAATGTCCCTTCGCAGATCCGTCCATGACAGAGTTTCCAAGCTGTGTAATGTAAAGAAAGCTTTATCTATGTGAGATGAATACACATAGCATAGAGCAGTTTCACAGAAAGCTTTTTTCTCTTTTTGTCTGAGGCTATTTCCCTTTTCACCATAGGCATCAATATGCTCCTGAATATACCTTGGTACCTTTTCCTCCTAAAGGGCTTCCCCGATGCCATATGAGAACAGAGGTATAACACTGTGAGTGGAATGCACACGTCATAAAGCAGCTCCTCAGAAAGCTTCTCTCCAGTTTCTATCTGAACATATATCATTTTTCACTATAAGCCTCAAAGCACTCCTGAATATCCCTTTGCACACTAAAGAAAAACAGTGTTAGAAAACAGCTCAAAGAAAAGAGAAGCTTAACTGAGTGAGAGGAACTCACACCACTCATATCAGTTTCAGAGAGCTTCCTTCTGGTTTTTATCTGAGGGTATTTCTTTTTCAGCATAATCTTAATAGTGTTCCCAAATGTCCTTTCTCAGGTTCCACAGAAACAGTGATTTCAAACTGCTCAATCCAAAGAATGATTTAACTCTATGAGATGAATACACATCACAAAGCAGTTGTTCCGAAAGCTTCTCTCCAGTTTTCATCAAAACACGTTTTCTTTCTCACCACAAGCCTCCGGGCGCCACTTAATATCTTCGCAGATTTTTCAAAGACAGAGTTTCCAAACTGGACAATGTAGAGCAAGCTTTAACTCTGTGAAGTGAATGCACATATCAGAGAGCAGTTTCTTGGAATGCTTCCTTCTGCGTGTAATTTGAGGATACTTCACTTTTTGTGATAGTCTTCAATGCGCTCCGAAATATCACTTTTTTGGTTTTGCAGGAACAGTGTTCAAACACTGCCTTATGAGAATAGAGGTATAACTCCCTGCGTAGAATGCACACATCACAAAGCAGTTTCTCAGAAAGCTTCCCTCTGGTTCTTGTCTAAAGATATTTTCTTTTTCACCATAGTCCTGAATGTGCACCTGAATGTCCCTTTGCGGATCCGTCCATGTTGGAGTTTCCAAGCTGTGTAATGTAAAGAAAGCTTTATCTATGTGAGATGAATAAACACAGCAAAAAACAGATATACGGAAAGCGTCTTTCCAGTTTTTATCTGAGCATATTTCCTTTTTCACCATTGGCCTGAATGTGCTCCTGAATATCCCTTCGTGGATCCGTCCATGACAGAGTTTCCAAACTGCGTAATAAAAAGACGGTTTTATCTATGTGAGATGAATAAACAATTCTATCACAAAGCAGTTTTATGGAAAGCTTCTTTCCAATTTTTGTCTGAGGATATTTCCTTTTTCACCATAGCCATCCATATACTCCCGAATGTCCCTTGGTAGCTTTTTCTGCAAAAAGGATTCCCCATTCCTCTTGAGAAGAAAGATGTAACTCTGTGAGTGGGATGCAAACATCACAACGCAGCTCCTTGGAATGCTTCTCTACAGTTTCTATCTGAAGATATTTCCGTTTTCACCATAAGCCTCAAAGCACTCCTGAATATCCCTTCACAGACTAAACAATAATAGTATTTGAATAATGTTCAATGAAAAGAGAAGCTTAACTATGCGAGTGGAATTCACACAAAACAGAGCTGTTTTACAGAAAATTTCCTTCTGCTTTTTTTGTGAAGGTATTCATTTTTCAGCATTTTCTAAAGAGTGTTCCCAAATGTCCTTCCTCAGGTTTCGCTGAAACAGTGATTTCAAACGGCTCAATTCAAAGAATGATGTAACTTTACGAGATGAATAAACACATCACAAAACAGCTGCTCAGAAAGCTTCTCTCCAGTTTTCAATGGAAGACGATTCCTTGCTTGCCACAGGCCTCTGGTCGCCACTTAATATCCCTTCGCAGAATCCTCAAAGACAGACTTTTCAAGCTGGGAAATGTAGAGTAAGCTTTAACTCTGTTAAATGAATGCACATATCAGAGAGTAGTTTCTTGGAACTCTTCTTTCTGGGTGTTATTTGAGGACATTTCACTTTTTGCCATAGTCTTCAAAGCGCTCCAAAATATCACTTTTCAGTTTTACACGAGAGTGTTCAAACACTGCCTTATGAGGAAAGAGGCATAACTCCCTGAGTGGAATGCACACATTACGAAGCAATTTCTCAGAAAGCTTCTCTCCAGTTTTTATCTGAAGAGATTACCTGTTTCACCATAGTCCTGAATTGCCTCCCAAATGTCCCTTTGTGGATCCTTCCATGACAGAGTTTCCATGCTGCATAATGGAAATCTAGCTTTATCATCATGAGATGAATAAACATAATAAAAAGCAGATTCACAGAAACCTTCTTTCCAGTTTTTATCTGAAGATATTTCCTATTTCACCATCGTCCTGAATGTCCTTTCGTGGATCCATCCATGACAGAGTTTCCAAGCTGCGTAATGTAAAGAAAGCTTTATCTATGTGAGTTGAATACACATATCACAGAGCAGCTTCAGAGAAAGCTTCTTTCCAGTTTTTGTCCAAGGTTATTTCCCTTTTCACCATATGCATCAATATGCTCCTGAATATCACTTGGTACCTTTTACTTCAAAAGGGTTTTCTCTATGCTGTATGAGAAGAGTGGTAAAACACTGTGAGTGGAATGCACACATCACAAAGCAGTTCCTCAGAAATCTTCTCTCCAGTTTCTATCTGAACGTATTTCCTTTTTCTCCGTAAGCTTCAAAGCGCTCCTGAATATGCCTTCACATGCTAAAAATAAACAGTTTTAGATAATTGCTCAATGAAAAGAGAAGTTTAACTGAGTGAGAGGAATTCACACGACACATGATAGTTTCACAGAAAGATTCTTACTTTTGTTTATCTGATTATATTTCTTTCTCCATATTCTAAAGAGCATTCCCAAACGTCCTTCCTGAGATTCCACAAAAAACATGATGTCAAACTGCTCAATTCAAAGTATGATTTACTCTATGAGATTAATACACACATCACAAAACAGTTGCTCAGAAAGCTTCCCTCCAGTTTGCAATGGAAGACATTTCCTTGCTCACCAAAGGCCTCCAGGCACCCTTACAATCACTTCACAGATTCTTCAAAGATATAGTTTCCAAACTCTGCAATGTAGAGTAAGCTTTATCTCTGTGAAATAAATGCACATATCAGAGAATAGTTTCTTGGAACGCTTCTTTCTGGGTTTTATTTGAGGATATTTCACTTTTTGCCATAGTCTTCAATGTGCTACGAAATATCACCTTTTTGGTTTCACAGGAACAGTGTTCAAACACTGCCTTATGAGAAAAGAGGTATAACTCCCTGAGTGGAATGTACACATCACAAAGCAGTTTCTCAGAAAGCTTCTCTCCAGTTTTTATCTGAAGATATTTTCTATTTCACCATAAGCCTGAATGTGCTCCCAATGTCCCTTCGAGGATCTGTCCATGATGGCATTTCAAAACTGCATAATAGAAAGAAAGTTTTCTATTATGTGAGATGAATAAACATATCTATCAAAAAGCAGTTTCACAGAAAGCTTCTTTCCAGTTTTTGTCTGAGAATATTTCCTTTGTCACCATAGCCATCCATATACTCCCGAATGTCCCCTGGTAGCTTTTTCTCCAAATGTGATTCCCCAATCCTCTATGAGAAGAAAAGTATAACTCTGTGAGTGGAATTCACATGTCACAAAGCAGCTACATGGAAATCTTCTCTCCAGTATCTATCTGAAGATATTTCCTTTTTCAACATAGTCCTGAATATGCTCCCGAATATCCCTTCGCAGATTCATCCATGACACAGTTTCCAAGTTGCATAATGTAGAGAAAGCTTTATCTATGTGAGATGAATACACATATCACAGAATAGTATCACAGAAAGGGTTTCCCCGATGCTGTATGAGAAGAAAGTTATAACACTGTGAGTGTGATTCACACGTCACAAAGCAGTTCCATGGAAAGCTTCTCTCCAGTTTCTGTCTGAACATATTTTCTTTTTCACCATAAGCCTCAAACTGCTCCCGTATATCCCTTCATAGGCAAAACATGAACAATGGTAGAAAACTGTGCACGAAGAGAGAAGCTTAACTGAGCAAGAGGAATTCACACGACACACAGCAGTTTCACAGAAAGATTCCTTCTGGTTTTTATCTGAGGATATTTCTTTCTCCATATTCCAAAGATCATTCCCAAATGTCCCTCCTCAGATTCCACAGAAACAGCGACTTCTAACTGCTCAATCCAAAGAATGATTTAACTCTATGAGATGCATACACACATCACAAAGCAGTTGCTCAGAAAGCTTCTCTGCAGTTTTCAACGGAAGACATTTCCTTGCTCACCACAGGCGAATGGGCACCACTTAATATCCTTTTGCAGAATCCTCAAAGACAGACTTTCCAAACTGGGAAATATAGAGTAAGCTTTACCTCTCTGAAATGAATGCAAACATCAGAGAGCAGTTTGTTGGAATGCTTCCTTCTGGGTTTTATTTCAGGATATTTCACTTTTCACCATAGTCTTTCATACACTCCGAAGTATTAGTTTTTCCGTTTTACAGGAACAGTGTTCTAACACTGTCTTATGAGAAAAGAGGTATAACTCCCTGTGTGGAATACACACATCACAAAGCAGTTTCTCAGAAAGCTTCTATCCAGTTTTTATATGAAGATATCTCCTTTTTCACAGAAGGCCTGAATGTGCTCCCGAACGCTCCTTTGCAGATCTTTTCCTGATGGAGTTTCCAAACTGCGTTATATAAGGAAAGTTTTATCTATGTGAGATGAATAAACGTATCTATCACAAAGCAGTTTCACAGGAGTCTTCTTTCCAGTTTTTGTCTGAGGATATTTCCTTTTTCACTATAGCCATCCATATAATCCCAAATGTCCCTTGGTAGCTTTTTCTCCAAAAGAAATTCCCCAATCCTCTATGAGAAGGAAGGTGTAACTCTGTGAGTGGAATGCACAGGTCACAAAGCAGCTACTCGGAAAGCTTCTCTCCAGTTTCTGTCCGAAGATATTTCCTTTTTCACCATAAGCCTCAAAGCTCTCCTGAATATCCCTTTGCAGACTAAACATAAACAGTGTTAGAATACTGCTGAAAGAAAAGAGAAACCTAACTGTGCAAGCGGAATCCACATGACACAGAGCAGTTTCACAGAAAGCTTCCTTCTGGTTTCTACCTGAGGTTATTTCTTTTTCAGGATATTTTAAACACTGTTCCCAAATGTCCTCTCTCAGTTTGCACAGAAACAGTGATTTCAAACTGCTCAATCCAAAAAATGTTTTAACTCCATGAGGTGAATAGAAACATCATAAAAGAGTCTCTCAGAAAACTTCTCTCCATATTTCAATGGAAGACATTTCCTTGCTTGCCACAGGCCTTCGGTTGCCACTTATCATCCCTTTACGGAATCCTCAAAGACAGACTTTCCAAAGTGGAAAATGTAGAGTAAGTTTTAACTCTGTGAAATGAATGGACATGTTAGAGAGCAAGTTCTTCAAATGCTTCCCTCTGGGTTTTATTTGAGGACATTTCACTTTTCTCCATAGTCTTCAATGTGCTCCGAATATCACTTTTTTAGTTTTCCAGGAACAGTGTTCAAACAGTGCCTTATAAGAAGAAAAGTATAACTCGCTTACTGGAATGCACACATCACCAAACAGTTTCTCAGAAAGCTTCTCTCCAGTTTTTATCTGATGATATTTCCTTTTTCACCATAAGCCCAAATGTAATCCCGAATATCCCTTCACGGATACATCCTTGACGGAGTTTCCAAGCTGAGTAATGTAAAGAAAGCTTTACCAATGTGAGATGAATAAACATAGCAAAAAGCACATTCACAGAAAGCTTCTTTCTGTTTTTATCTGAAGATATTTCCTTTTTCGCCATAGTCCTGAATGTCCTCCCGAATTATAACCATAGGCCTGAATTTTCTCCTGAATGTCCCTTTGCAGATCCGTCCATGACAGAGTTTCCAAGCTATGTAATGTGAAGAAAACATTCTCTATGTAAAATGAATAAACAGAACAAAAGCAGATTCACAGAAAGCTCCTTTACAGTTTTTATCTGAAGACATTTCCTTTTTCACCATAGTCCTGAATGTGATCCCGAATGTCCCTTCGTGGATCCCTCCATGACAGAGTTTCTAGCTGCATAATGTAAAGACAGCTGTATTTACGTGAGATGAATAAACATACCAAACAGCAGAATCACAGAAAGCTTTTTTCCATTTTTAATCTTTTTTCCATTTTTTTCCATTTTTTTTTTACCATTTATCTCTATATTTATATGAAAATATTCTCATAGAGTTAAATCATTCTTTGGAATGAAGACTTTGAAATCACTGTTCTGTGGAATCTGAGAAAGGACATTTGGGAATGCTCTTTAGAATATGCTGTAAAAGAAATACACTCAGATAAAAAACAGAAGGAAGCTTTCTGTGAGACTGCTCTGTGTTGTGTGAATTCCACTCACACAATTTAGCTTCTCTTCTCTATGAGCAGTATTCTAACACTGTTTTTCTTTAGTCTGTGAAGGGATAGTCGGGAGTACTTTGAGGCTGATGGTGAAAACGGAAATATCATCAGATAGAAACTGGAGAGACGCTTTCCAAGGAGCTGCTTTGTGATGTCTGCACTCCACTCAAAGAATTATGCCTTTCTTCTCATGGAGGATTGGGGAATCCCTTTTGGAGAAAAAGCTACCATGAGATATTCGAGAGTATATGGATGCCTATGGTTAAAAAGGAAATATTGTGAGACAAAAACTGGAAAGAAGCTTTCTCTGAAACTGCTTTTGTGATAGATATGCTTATTGATCTCACATAGATAAAACCTTCTTTATATTATACAGTTAGGAAACTCCATCATGGACAGATTCGCGAAGGTACATTCAGGAGCACATTCAGGTGTATGGTGAAAAAGGAAATATCTTCGGATAAAAACGAAAGAGAAACTGTGAGAAACTGCTTTGTGATGTGTGCATTCCACTTAGGGAATTATACCTCTTTTGTCATAAGGCAGTGTTTGAACAGTGTTCCTGTAAAATCGAAAAAGTGATATTTCGGAGCTCTTTATAGACTATGGCAAAAAGTAAACTATCCTCAATTAAAACTCAGAAAAAGGTGTTCCAAGAAAATGCTCTCTTATATGTGCATTTATTTCACAGAAATAAAGCTTACTCTACGTTTCCCAGTTTCGAAATGCTCCCTTGAGGAATCTGTGAAGGGATTAATTGTCGCCTGGAGGCCTGTGGTGAGCAAGGAAATGTCTTCCATTGAAAAATGGAGAGAAGCTTTCTGAGCATCTGCTTTGTGATGTGTGTATTCATCTAATATAATTAAATCATTCTTTGGATTGAGTAGTTTGAAATCACTGTTTCTATGAAATCTGAGGAAGGAGAGTTGGGAACACTATTTTGAATATGGAGAAAGAAATATCCTCAGATAGAAACGAAAAGAAAGCTTTCTGTGAAACTGCAATGTGTCATATGAATTCCTCTCACTCAGTTAAGGTTCTCTTTTCATTGACCCACTCTCTAACACTGTTTATGTTTAGCCCTCGAAGGGATATTTGGGAGTGAATTGAGGCTTCCAGTGAAAAAGGAAATATGTTCAGATAGAAACTGTAGAGAAGCATTCCGAGGAACTATTTGTGATGGGTGCATTCCACTCACAGTGTTATCCCTCTCTTCTTATACATCAAGGAGGAAACCCTTATGGAGAAAATGTTATCAAGCTATATTCATTAGCATATTGACGCCAATGGTGAAAAAGGAAATAGCCTCAGACAAAAACTGGAAAGAAGCTTTCTGTGAAACTGATCTGTGATATGTGTATTCATCTCACATAGATAAAACTTTCTTTATATTACGCAGCTTGGAAACTCTGTCAAGGACGGATCCATGAAGGGACATTCGGGAGCACATTCAGGACTATGGTGAAAAAGGAAATAACTTCAGAAAAAAACTGGATAGAAGCTTTCTATGAATCTGCTTTTTGCTATGTTTATTCATCTCATATAGGTGAAGCTTTCTTTACATTACACATGGATGGATCTGTGAAGGGATATTCGGGATCACATTCGGGCCTATGATGAAAAAGGATATATTGTCAGATAAAAACTGGAGAGAAGCTTTCCGAGAAACTGCTTAGTGATGTGTGCATTCCATTCAGGGAGTTATACCTTTCTTCTCATAAGGCCCTGTTTGAACACTGTTCCTGTACAACTAAAAAAGTGATATTCGGAGCACATTGAAGACTATGGAGAAAAGTGATATATCCTCAAATATAACCCAGAAAGAAGCCTTCCAAGAAACTGTTCACAGATATGTGCATTCATTTCACAGAGCTAAAGCTTACTCTAAATTGTCCAGTTTGGAAATTCTGTCTTTGAGAAATCTGCGAAGGGATATTAAATGGCACCCGGAGGCTTGTGGTGAGCAAGGAAACGTCTTCCATTGAAAACTGGAGAGAAGCATCTATTGAGATAATCATGTGGTTCTTGTCTTTGGTTCTGTTTATATGCTGGATTATGTTTATTGATTTGCGAATGTTGAACCAGCCTTGCATCCAAGGGATGAAGCCCACTTGATCATGGTGGATAAGCTTTTTGATGTGTTGCTGAATCCGGTTTGCCAGTACTTTATTGAGGATTTTTGCATCGATGTTCATCAGGGATATTGGTCTAAAATTCTCTTTTTTTGTTGTGTCTCTGCCAGGCTTTGGTATCAGGATGATGTTGGCCTCATAAAATGAGTTAGGGAGGATTCCCTCTTTTTCTATTGATTGGAATAGTTTCAGAAGGAATGGTACCAACTCCTCCTTGTACCTCTGGTAGAATTCAGCTGTGAATCCATCTGGTCCTGGACTTTTTTTGGTTGGTAGGCTATTAATTATTGCCTCAATTTCAGAGCCTGCTATTGGTCTATTCAGGGATTCAACTTCTTCCTGGTTTAGTCTTGGAAGAGTGTAAGTGTCCAGGAAATTATCCATTTCTTCTAGATTTTCCAGCTTATTTGCGTAGAGGTGTTTATAGTATTCTCTGATGGTAGTTTGTATTTCTGTGGGGTCGGTGGTTATATCCCCTTTATCATTTTTAATTGCGTCGATTTGATTCTTCTCTCTTTTCTTCTTTATTAGTCTTGCTAGTGGTCTGTCAATTTTGTTGATCTTTTCAAAAAACCAACTCCTGGATTCATTGATTTTTTGGAGGGTTTTTTGTGTTTCTATCTCCTTCAGTTCATAATTATCTCAATAGATGCAGAAAAGGCTTTTGACAAAATTCAACAGCCCTTCATGCTAAAAACGCTCAATAAATTCAGTATTGATGGAACGTACATCAAAATAATAAGAGCTATCTATGACAAACCCACAGCCAATATCATACTGAATGGGCAAAAACTGGAAAAATTCCCTTTGAAAACTGGCACAAGACAGGGATGCCCTCTCTCACCACTCCTATTCAACATAGTGTTGGAAGTTCTGGCTAGGGCAATCAGGCAAGAGAAAGAAATCAAGGGTATTCAGTTAGGAAAAGAAGAAGTCCAATTGTCCCTGTTTGCAGATGACATGATTGTATATTTAGAAAACCCCATTGTCTCAGCCCAAAATCTCCTTAAGCTGATAAGCAACTTCAGCAAAGTCTCAAGATACAAAATGAGCATGCAAAAATCACAAGCATTCTTATACACCAGTAACAGACAAACAGAGAGCCAAATCAGGAATGAACTTCCATTCACAATTGCTTCAAAGAGAATAAAATACCTAGGAATCCAACTTACAAGGGATGTAAAGGACCTCTTCAAGGAGAACTACAAACCACTGCTCAGTGAAATCAAAGAGGACACAAACAAATGGAAGAACATACCATGCTCATAGATAGGAATAATCAATATCGCGAAAATGGCCATACTGCCCAAGGTAATTTATAGATTCAATGCCATCCCCACCAAGCTACCAACGAGTTTCTTCACAGAATTGGAAACAACTGCTTTAAAGTTCATATGGAACCAAAAAAGAGCCCGCATCTCCAAGACAATCCTAAGTCAAAAGAACAAAGCTGGAGGCATCACGCTACCTGACTTCAAACTATACTACAAGGCTATAGTAACCAAAACAGCATGGTACTGGTACCAAAACAGACATATAGACCAATGGAACAGAACAGAGACCTCAGAAATAATACCACACATCTACAGCCATCTGATCTTTGACAAACCTGAGAGAAACAAGAAATGGGGAAAAGATTCCCTATTTAATAAATGGTGCTGGGAAAATTGGCTAGCCATAAGTAGAAAGCTGAAACTGGATCCTTTCCTTACTCCTTATACGAAAATTAATTCAAGATGGATTAGAGACTTAAATGTTAGACCTAATACCATAAAAATCCTAGAGGAAAACTTAGGTAGTACCATTCAGGACATCGGCATGGGCAAAGACTTCATGTCTAAAACACCAAAAGCAACAGCAGCAAAAGCCAAAATTGACAAATGGGATCTAATTAAACTAAAGAGTTTCTGCACAGCAAAAGAAACTACCATCAGAGTGAACAGGCAACCTACAGAATGGGAGAAAATTTTTGCAATCTACTCATCTGACAAAGGGCTAATATCCAGAACCTACAAAGAACTCAAACAAATTTACAAGGAAAAAACAAACAACCCCATCAAAAAGTGGGCAAAGGATATGAACAGACATTTCTCAAAAGAAGACATTCATACAGCCAACAGACACATGAAAAAATGCTCATCATCACTGGCCATCAGAGAAATGCAAATGAAAACCACAATGAGATACCATCTCACACCAGTTAGAATGGCGATCATTCAAAAGTCAGGAAACAACAGGTGCTGGAGAGGATGTGGAGAAATAGGAACACTTTTACACTGTTGGTGGGATTGTAAACTAGTTCAACCATTATGGAAAACAGTATGGCGATTCCTCAAGGATCTACAACTAGATGTACCATATGACCCAGCCATCCCATTACTGGGGATATACCCAAAGGATTATAAATTATGCTGCTATAAAGACACATGCACACGTATGTTTATTGCAGCACTATTCACAATAGCAAAGACTTGGAATCAACCCAAATGTCCATCAGTGACAGACTGGATTAAGAAAATGTGGCACACATACACCATGGAATACTATGCAGCCATAAAAAAGGATGAGTTTGTGTCCTTTGTAGGGACATGGATGCAGCTGGAAACCATCATTCTTAGCAAACTATCACAAGAACAGAAAACCAAACACCGCATGTTCTCACTCATAGGTGGGAACTGAACAATGAGATCACTTGGACTCGGGAAGGGGAACATCACACACCGGGGCCTATCATGGGGAGGGGGGAGGGGGAAGGGATTGCATTGGGAGTTATACCTGATGTAAATGACGAGTTGATGGGTGCAGCACACCAACAAGTCACAAGTATACATATGTAGCAAACCTGCACGTTATGCACATGTACCCTGCAACTTAAAGTATAATAATAATAAATAAATTTAAAAAAAAAAGTAAACTGGAGAGAAGCATTCTGAGCAACTGCTTTGTGATGTTTGTATTCATCTCATAGAGTGAAATCATACTTTGGAATGAGCAGTTTGAAATCACTGTTTCTGTGGAATCTGAGGAAGGACATTTGGGAACGTTCTTTAGAATATGGAGAAAGAAATATCCTCAGATAAGAAAAAGACGGAAGCTATCTGTGAAACTACTATGTGTCGTGTGAATTCCTCTCACTAAGTTAAGCGTCCCTTTTCGTTGAGCAATTTTCTAATACTGTTTGTGTTTAGCATGTGAAGGGATTTTTGGGAGCACTTTGAGGCTTACTGTGAAAAAGGAAATATGTTCCGATAGAAACTGGAGAGCAGCTTTCCGAGGAACTGCTTTGTGACGTGTGCATTCCACTCACAGTGTTATACTTCTCTTCTCATACAGCATCAGGGACCCCCCTTTGCGGAAAAAAATTACCAAAGGATATCTGAGAGCATATTGATGCCTATTGTTAAAAGAGAAATAGCTTCAGACAAAAACTGGAAAGAAGCTTTCTGTGAAACTGCTCTGTGCTATGTGTATTAGTGTCACATAGTTAAAGCCCTCTTTACATTACACAGCTTGGAAACTTTGTCGTGGACAGATCTGCAAAGGGACATTAGGGATCACATTTAGGACTATGATGAAAAAGTAAATATAATAAGATAAAAACTGTACAGAAACTTTCTGTGAATCCTCTTTTTGCTGTGTTTATTCATCTCACACAGATAAAGCTTTCTTTCCATTACACAGCTTTCAAATTCCATCATGGATGGATCCACGAAGGGATATGTAGGATCACATCCAGGACTATGGTTAAAAAGGAAATATCTTCAGATAAAAACTGGAGAGAAGCTTTCTGAGAAACTGCTTTGTGATGTGTGCATTCCACTCAGAGAATTATACCACTTTTCTGCTAAGGCAGTGTTTGAACACTGTTCCTGTAAATCCGAAAAAGTGATATTTCAGAGCACATTGAAGAATATGGCTAGAAGTGAAATATCGTCAAAAAAAAAAATCCAGAAAGAAGCATTCCAAGAAAGTGCTCTCTGATATGTGCATTCATTTCACAGAGTGAAAGCTTACTCTACATTGCCCACTTTGCAAAATTTGTCTTTCACGAATCTGCTAGGGAATATTAAGTGGTGCCCGGAGGCCTGTGGTAAGCAAAGAAACATCTTCCATTGAAAAGTGTAGAGAAGCTTTCTGAGCAACTTCCTGTGATGTGTGTTTTCATCTCAAAGAGTAAATCATTCTTGGATTGAGCAGTTTGAAATCAATGTTTTTGTGGAACCTGAGAAAGGACATTTGGGAACGCTTTTTAGAATATGTTGAAAAAGAAATACCCTAAGAAAAAACCCAGAAGTTAGCTTTCTGTGAAACTGCTCTGAATCGTGCGAATTTCCCTCGCACAGTTAAGCTTCTCTTTTCATCGAGTAGTATTGTACCATTGTTTTTGTTTAGTCTGTGAAGGGATATTCGGGAGTGCTTTGAGGTTTATGGTGAAAACGGAAATATCTTCAGATAAAAACTGGAGAGAAGCTTTTCGAGGAGTTGCTTTGTGACGTGCGCATTCCACTCACAGAGTTATACCTTTCTTCTCATAGAGGATTGAGGAATTCCTTTTGGAGAAAAGGTTACCAAGTGACATTCGGGAGTATATGGATGGCAACGGTGAAAAAGGAATTATGCTCAAAGAAAAACAGGAAAGAAGCTTTCCTTGAGACTATTCTGTGCAATGTGTATTCATCTCACACAGATAAAGCTTTCTTTACATTACGCAGCTTGCAAACTCTGTCATGGACAGATCCGCAAAGGGACATTCAGGAGCACATCCTATGGTGAAAATGGAAATACCTTCAGATAAAACCGGAGAGAAGCTTTCTGAAACACTTTTTGGGATGTGTGCATTCCACTCAGGGAGTTATATCTCTTCTCATAAGGCAGTGTTTGAACACTGTTCCTGTAAAACTGAAAAAGTGATATTTCGGAGCACATGGAAGACTATGGCAAAAAGTGAAATATCCTAAAATAAAACCCAGAGAGAAGTGTTCCAAGAAACTGCTCTCTTTCGTGTGCATTCATTTCAGAGAGTTAAAGCTTACTCTACATTTGCCAGTTTGGAAAGTCTGTCTTTGAGAATTTTGTGAAGGGATATTAAGTGGCGACTGGAGGCCTGTGGCGAGCCAGGGAAACATCTTCCAATGAAAACTGGCGAGAAGCTTTCTGAGCAACTGCTTTGTGATGTGTGTATTCTTTTCATAGATTTAAACCATTCTTTGGATTGAAATCACTGCTTTTTATTAAAACTGTGGAATATTAGAATATAGAGAAAGAAATATCCTCAGGTAAAATCCAGAAGGAAGTTTTCTGTGAAACTGCTCTGTGTTGTCTTAATTCCTCTCTCTCAGTTAAGCCTCTCTTTTGATTGAGGAATTTTCTGACCCTGTTTATGTTTAGCATGTGAAGGCATATTCAGGAGCAGTTTCAGGCTTACAGTGAAAAAGAAAACATGTTCAGACTGACACTGGACAGAAGCTTTCCAAGGAACTGGTTTGTGAAGTGTGCATTCCACTCACAGCATTATACCTCTCTTCTCATACAGCATAGGGGAAACCCTTTTGGAGAAAAAAGTACCAAGTGATATTTGGGAGCATGTTGATGGCTATGGTGAAAAGGGAAAGAGCCCCAGACAAAAACTGGAAAGAAGCATTCTATGAAACTGCTCTGTGATATGTGTACTTATCTCTCATAGATAAAGCTTTCTTTACATTACACAACTTGGAAACTCTGTCATGGACGGATGTATGAAGGGACATTCGGGAGCACATTCAGGCCTATGGTGAAAAAGGAAATATGTTCAGATACAAACTGGAAAAAAGCTTTCTTTGAATCTTCTTTTCCTATGTTTATTCATCTCACATAGATAAAGCTTTCTTTACATTACGCAGCTTGGAAACTCCATCATAGATGGATCCACGAAGGGATATTTGGGATCACATTCGGGTCTATGGTGAAATAGGAATTACCATTAAATAAAAACTGGAGAGAAGTTTTTTGAAAAACTGCTTTGTGATGTGTGCATTCCACTCACGGAGTTATACCTTTCTTCTCATAAGGCACTGTTTGAACACTCTTCCTGTAAAACTAAAAAGGTGATATTCAGAGCCATTTGAAGACTGTGGCGAAAAGTGAAATGTTGTCAAATGAAACCCGGAAAGAAGCATTCCAAGAAACTGCTCTCTGACATGTGCATTCATTTCACAGAGTTAAAGCTTACTCTACATTTCCCAGTTTGGAAAGTCTGTCTTTGAGGATTCTGTGAAGAGATATTAAATGGCGACTGGAGACCTGTGACGAGCAAGGAAACGTCTTCCATTGAAAACTGGAGAGAAGCTTTCTGAGCAACACTTTTGTGATGCTTGTATGCATCTCATAGAGTTAAGTCATTCTTTAGATCGAACAGTTTGAAATCTCTGTTTTTGTGGAATCTGAGGAAGGACATATGGGAACACTCTTTAGAAAATGGAGAAGAAATTTCCTCTGATAAAAATCAGAAGGAAGCTTTCTGTGAAACTACTATGCATCGTGTGAATTCCTCTTGCTCAGTTAAGCTTCTCTATTCAATGAGCACTTTTCTAACACTGTTTATGTTTAGCGTGCAAAGGGATTTTTGGGAGTGCTTTGAGGCTTACAGTGAAAAAGGAAATATGGTCAGATAGAAACTGGAGAGGAGATTTCCAAGGAACAGCTTTGTGACGTGTGCATTCCACTTACAGTGTTTTACCTCTCTTCTCATGCAGCATCAGGGAAAACCTTTTGAAGAATAAGGTACCAAGGGATCTCCAGGAGCATATCGACCCCTCCAGTGAAAAGATAAAGAGCCTCAGACAAAAACTCTAAAGAAGCATTCTGTGAAACTGCTCTTTGATAGGTGTATTCCTCTCACATTGATAAAGCTTTCTAAACATTACACGGCTTGAAACCTCTGTCATGGACAGACCCACGAAGGGATATTCGGGAGTACATTCAGGACTATAGTGAAAAAGGAAACATCTTCAGATGAAAATTGGAAAGAAGCTTTCTGTGAATCTACTTTTTGCTACATTAATTCATCTCACATAGATAAAGTTTTTTTTTTTACATTAGGCAGCTTAGAAACTCCGTCATGGATGGATGTGCGAAGTGACATTCAGGAGCACATTCAGGACTATGGTGAAAAGTGAAATATCTTCAGATAAGAACCGGAAAGAAGCTTTCTGAGAAACTGCTTTGTGATGTGTACATTCCACTCAGGGAGTTATACCTCTTTTCTCATAAGGCAGAGTTTGAACACTGTTCCTGTAAAACCGAAAAAGTGACATTTCAGAGTGCATTGAAGACTATGGTGAAAAATGAAATATCCTCAGATAAAAAAGAGAAGGAAGCATTCCAAGAAACTGCTCTCTGAAATGATTTCATTGATTTCACAGAGTTAAAGCTTACTATACTTTGACAGGATGGAAACTCTGTCTTTGAGGAATCTGCAAAGGGATATTTAGTGGTGCCTTGAGGCCTTGAGGCCTGTGGTGAGCAACGATATGTCTTCTGATGAAAACTGGAGAGAAGCTTTCTGAGCAACTGCTTTGTCATGTGTGCATTCTTCTCATAGAGTTAAACCATTCATTGGATTGAGCAGTTAGAAATCACTGTTTCTGTGGAATCTGACAAAGCACATTTGGGAACGCTCTTAGAATATGGAGAATGAAATATCCTAAGATAAAAATCAGAAGGCAGCTTTCTGTGAAACTGCTCTGTGTCGTGTGAATTGCTCTCACTCAGTTAAGCTTCTCTGTTCATTGAGCAGTTTTCTAAAACTGTTTACGTTTAGCATGCAAAGGAATATTCGGGAGCACTTTGAGGCTTAGGGTGAAAAAGGAAATATGGTCAGATAGAAACTGGAGAGAAGTTTTCTGAGGAACAGCTTTGTGACCTGTGCATTCCACTCACAGTGTTATACCTCTCTTCTCATACAGCAACGGATATACCCTTTTGTGGGAAAAGCTACCAAGGGATATCCAGCAGCATTTTGACACCTGTGGTGATAAGTGAAATAGCCTCAGGAAAAAAACTGGAAAGAAGCATTCGGTGAAAGTGCTCTTTGATATGTGTATTCATCTCACATAGATAAAGCTTTCTTTACATTACGCAGCTTGGAAACTCTGTCATGCACGGATCGCCAAGGGACATTCGGAGAGCATTCAGGACTATGGCAAAAAAGGAAGTTTCCTCTGACAAAAATTGGAAAGAAGCTTTCTGTGAATCTGCTTTTTGCTAGGTTTATTCATCTCACATAGATAAAACTTTCTTTATTTTACGCAGTTTGGAAACTCCGTCATGGATGAATCTGTTGAGGGATATTCGGGATTACATTCGGGCCAATGGTGAAAAAGGTAATATCGTCAGATAAAAGCTGGAGAGAAGCTTTCTGAGAAACTGCTTGGTGATGTGTGCCTTCTACTCAGGGAGTTATACCTTTCTTCTCATAAGGCACTGTTTGAACACAGTTCCTGTAAAACTAAAAAAAAAAAAAAATGATATTCAGAGCACATTGAAGACTATGGTGAATAGTGAAATGTTGTCAAATAAAACCCGGAAAGAAGCATTCCAAGAAACTGCCCTCTGACATGTTCATTCTTTTCACAAAGGTAAAGCTTACTCTACATTTCTGAGTTTGGACAGTCTGTCTTTGAGTATTCTGAGAAGGGATATTAAGTGGCAACCGGAGGCCTCTGGCAAGCAAGGAAATGTCTTCCGTTGAAAATTGAAGAGAAGCTTTCTGAGCAACTCGTTTGTGATGTTTGTATGCATCTCATAGAGTTAAATCATTCTTCGGATTGAGCAGTTTGAAATCACTGTTTCTGTGGAATCTTAGAAAGGACATTTGGGAATGCTCTTTAGAATATGGAGAAAGAAATATACTCAGGTAAAATCCAGAAGGAAGCTTTCTGTGAAACTGCACTGTGTCGTGCGAATTCCTCTTGCTCAGTTAAGCTTCTCTTTTCATTGAGCAGTTTTCTAACACTCTTTATCTTTAGGGTGTGAAGGGATATTCGGGAGCACTTTGAGGCTTACATTGAAAAATGAAATATGTTCAGATAGAAACTGGAGAGAAGCGTTCTGAGGAACTTCTTTGTGACCTGTACATTCCACTCAGAGTGTTTTACCTCTCTTCTCATACAGCATTGGGGAAATACTTTAGGAGGAAAAGGTATAAAGGGCTATTCAGGAGCATATTGATGCCTATAGTGAAAAGGGAAATAAGTTCAGACAAAAACTGGAAAGAAGCTTACTGTGAAACTGCTCTGTGATATGTGTATTCACCTCACATAGATAAAGCTTTGATTATGTTACACAGCTTGGAAACTCAGTCATGGATAGATTTGCGAAGGGACATTTGGGAGCACATTCAGTGTATGATGAAAAAGGAAATATCTTCAGATAAAAACTGGAAAGAAGCTTTCTGTGAATCTGCTTCTTGTTATGTTTATTCATTTCAAATAGATAAAGCTTTCGTTACGTTACACAGCTTGGAAACTCTGTCATGGGCATATCCACAAAGGGACATTCAGTAGCACGTTCAGGACTATGGTGAAAATGGAAATATATTCAGATAAAAACTGAATAGAAGCTTTCTGTGAATCTGCTTTTTGCTATGTTTATTCATTTCACATTGGCAAAGCTTTCTTTACATTACGCAACTTGGAAACTCCATCATGGATGGATCCGCAGAGGGACATTCGGTAGCTCATTCAGGCCTATGGTGAAAAGGAAAATATATTCAGATAGAAACTGGAGAGAAACGTTTCGAGGAACTACTTTGTGATGTATGCATTGAACTCACAGTATTGTATCTCACGTATCATAGAGCATCAGGGAAACACTTTTGGAGAAATAGGTACCAAGGATATTCGGGAGTATACTGACCACTACGGTGAAAAGAGAAATAGCCTCAGACAAATACTGGAAAGAAGTTTTCTGTGAAACTTCTCTGTGATATATGTATTCATCTCACATAGAAAAAGCATTCTTTGCATTACTCTGCTTGAAAAATGAATAAACTGAATACCCTCAGATAAAAAACAGAAGGGAGCATTCTGTGAGACTGCTCTGTGACGTGTGAATTCCAATCACACTGTTCAGCTTCTCTTCTCATTGAGCAGTATTTTAACACTGTTTTTCTTTAGTTTGTGAAGGAATATTCGGGAGTGCCTTGAGGCTTATGTTGAAAACGGAAATATTTTCAGATACAAACTGGAGAGAAGCTTTCTGAGGAGCTTCTTTGTGATGTGTGCACTCCACTCACAGAGGTATACCTTTATTCTCATAGAGGATTGGGGAATCTCTTTTGGAGAAAAAGCTACCATTGGACATTTGGGAGTATATGGATCCCTATGGTTAAAAAGGAAATATCATCAGACAAAAACTGGAAAGAAGCTTTCTGTGAAACTGCTTTTGTAATAGATATTCTTATTGATCTCACATAGATAAAACCTTTCTATATTACGCAGTTTGAAAAGTCCGTCATGGACAGATCCGCGAAGGGACATTCGGGAGCACATTCAGGCCTATGGTGAAAAAGGAAATAACTTCAGATAAGAACAGGAGAGAAACTCTGAGAAACTGCTTTGTGATGTGTGCATTGCACTCAGGGAGTTATACCTCTTTTCTCATAAGGAAGTGTTTGAACACCGTTCATGTAAAACTGAAAAAGTGATATATCAGAGCGCATTGAACACTATAGCAAAAAGTGAAACATCCACAAATAAAATACAGAAAGAAGCATTCCAAGAAAATACGCTCTAATATGTGCATTTATTTCACAGAGATAAAGGTTACTCTATGTTGCCCAGTTTGAAAACTCTCTCTTGAGGAATCTGTGAAGGGATATTAAGTGGCTCCCGGAGGCCTCTGGTGAGCTAAGAAATATCTTCCGATGGAAACCGGAGAGAAGCTTTCTGAGCTACTGTTTTGTGATGTGTGTATTCATCTCATAGAGTTAAACCATTCTTTGGATTGAGCATTTTGAAATCACTGCATCTGTGGAATCTGAAGAAGGACATTTGGGAACACTTTTTAGAATATGGAGAAAGAAATATTCCCAGATAAAAACCAGAAGGGAGCTTTCTGTGAAACTGCTATGTCCTGTGAATTCCTCTCACTCAGTTAAGCTTCTCTTTTCATTGAGCTGTTTTCAATCACTGTTTATGTTTAGCATATGAAGGCATATTCGGGAGCGCTTTGAGGCTTACGGTGAAAAAGGAAATATGATCAGATAGAAACTGGAGAGAAGCTTTCCGAGGAACAGCTTTGTGACGTGTGCATTCCACTCACAGTGTTACACCATTCTTCTCAGACAGCATCGGGGAAACCCTTTTGGAGGAGAAGGTACCAAGGGATATTCGGGGGCATATTAACGAATATGGTGAAAAGGGAAATAGATGCAGACTAAAACTGGAAAGAAGCTTTCTGTGACACTGCTCTGTGATATCTGTATTCATCTCACATAGATACAGCTTTCTTTACGTTGTGCAGCTTGGAATCTCTGTCATGGACGGGTCCACAAAGGGACATTCGGGAGCACATTCAGGTGTATGGTGAAAAAGGAAATATCTTCAGATAAAAACTGGAAAGAAAGTTTCTGTGAATCTGCTTTTTGTTATGTACATTCAGGACTATGGTGAAAAAGGAAACATCTTCAGATGAAAATTGGAAAGAAGCTGGCTGTGAATCTGCTTTTGCTACGTTTATTCATCTCACATCGATAAAGCTTTCTTTACATTAGGCAGCTTAGAAACTCCGTCATGGACGGAGGTGCCAAGTGACATTCGGGAGCACATTCAGGAATATGGTGAAAAGTGAAATATCTTCAGATAAGAACTAGAGAGAAGATTTCTGAGAAATTGCTTTGTGATGTGTGCATTCCACTCAGGGAGTTATACCTCTTTTCTCATAAGGCAGTGGTTGAGCACTCTTCCTGTAAAACCGAAAAAGTGACATTTTGGAGCGCATTGAAGACTATGGTGAAAAATGAAATATCCTCAGATAAAAAAGAGAAGGAAGCATTCCAAGAAACTGCTCTCTGAAATGTGCATTCATTTCACAGAGTTAAAGCTTACTATACATTGACAGTATGGAAACTCTGTCTTTGAGGAATCTGCAAAGGGATATTTAGTGGTGCCTTGAGGCCTTGAGGCCTGTGGTGAGCAACGATATGTCTTCTGATGAAAACTGGAGAGAAGCTTTCTGAGCAACTGCTTTGTCATGTCTGTATTCTTCTCATAGAGTTAAACCACTCATTGGATTGAGCAGTTAGAAATCACTGTTTCTGTGGAATCTGACAAACCACCTTTGGGAACACAGAATATGGAGAAAGAAATATCCTCAGATAAAAATCAGAAGGAAGCTTTCTGTGAAACTGCTCTGTGTCGTGTGAATTGCTCTCACTCAGTTAAGCTTCTCTGTTCATTGAGCAGTTTTTTTATAACTGTTTATGTTTAGCATGCAACGGGATATTCGGGAGCGTTTTGAGGCTTATGGTGAAAAGGGAAATATGGTCAGATAGAAACTGGAGAGAAGTTTCCTGAGGAACAGCCTTGTGACGTTTGCATTCCACTCACAGTATTATGCGTATCTTCTCATACAGCATCGGGAAAACCCTTTTGTGGAAAAAGGTACCAAGGGATATCCGGGAGCATATTGACTCCTATGGTGAAAAGGGAAATAGCCTCAGACAAAACCTGGGAAGAAGCATTCGGTGAAACTGCTCTGTGATATGTGTATTCATGTCACATAGATAAAGCTTACTTTACATTACACAGCTTGGAAACTGTCATGCATGGATCACGAGGGGACATTCAGGAACATATTCAGGACTATGGTGAAAAAGGAAGTATCCTCTGACAAAAACTGGAAAGAAGTTTTCCGTGAATCTGCTTTTTGCTATGTTTATTCATCTCACACAGATAAAGCTTTCTTTACATGAGGCAGCTTGGAAAGTCCTTCATGGATGGATCCATGAAGGGATATTTGGGATCACATTTGGGCCTATGGTGAAAAAGGAAATAACTTGAGATAAAAACTGGAGAGTAGCTTTCTGAGAATCTGCTTTGTGATGTGTGCATTCCACTCAGGGAGTTATACCTCTTTTCTCATAAGGCAGTGTTTGAACACCGTTCATGTAAAACGGAAAGAGTGATATTTCGGAGTGCATTGAAGACTATGGCGAAAAGAGAAACATCCTTAAATAAAATACAGAAAGAAGCGTTCCAGGAAACAGCACTCTGATATGTGCATTAATTTCACAGGGTTAATTTTTTCTTTACATTGCCCTGATTGTAAACTCTGTCCTTGAGGAATCTGCGAAGGGATATTAAGTGGCGCCCGGAGGTCTCTGGTGAGCTAGGAAATGTCTTTCGATGAAAACTGCAGAGAAGCTTTCTGAGCAACTGCTTTGTGATGTGTGTATTCATCACATAGAGTTAAACCATTCTTTGGATTGAGCAGTTTTAAATCACTGCGTCTGTGAAATCTGTGGAATGACATTTGGAAATGCTTTTTAGAGTATGGAGAAAGAAATACCTTCAGATAAAAACCAGAAGGAAGCTTTCTGTGAAACTGCTATGCATCATGTGAATTCCTCTTGCTCAGTTAAGTTTCTCTTTTCATTGAGCTGTTTTCTACCACTGTTTATGTTTACCGTGTGAAAGCATATTCGGGAGTGCTTTGAGGCTTATGGTGAAAAAGAAAATATGCTCAGATAGAAACTGGAGAGAAGCTTTCTGAGGAACTGCTTTGTGACGTGTGCATTCCACTCACAGTGTCATACCTCTCTTCTCATACAGATTCTGGGAATCCCTTTTGGAGGAAAAGGAACCAAGAGATATTCAGGGGTATATTAACTAATATGGTGAAAAAGGAAATAGCCTCAGACTAAAACTGGAAAGAAGCTTTCTGTGAAACTGCTCTGTTGTATGTGTATTCATCTCACATTGATAAAGCTTTTTTTGCGTTACACCGCTTGGAAACTCTGTCATGGATGGATCCGCGAAGGGACATTCGGGAGTAAATTCAGGAGTATGGTGAAAAAGGATATATTTCAGATGAAAAATGGAAAGAAGTTTTCTGTGAATCTGCTTTTTGCTATGTTTATTCATCTCACATTGATAAAGCTTTCCTTATGTTACACAGCTTGGAAATTCTGTCATGGATGGATCTGCGAAGGGGCATTCAGGAGTACATTCAGGCCTATGCTGAAAATGGAATTATCTTCTGAAAAATACTGGACAGAAACTTTCTGAGAAACTGTTTTCTGACGTGTGCATTTGACTCAGGGTGTTATACTTTTTTTCTCATAAGGCAGTGTTTGGACACCGTTCCTGTAAAACCGTAAAAGTGATATTACAGAGCGCTTTGAAGACTATGGTGAAAAGTGGAATATCCTCAAATAAATCCCAGAAAGAAACGTTCCAAGAAACTACTCTCTGATATGTGTATTCATTTCAGAGAGTTAAAGTAGACTCTACATTGCCCAGTTTGGAAACTCTGTCTTTGAGGAATCTGCAAAGGGATATTAAATGGCTCCCGGAGGCCTTTGGTGAACAAGGATATGTCTTACTTTGAAAACTCAAGAGAAGCTTTCTGAGCAGCTGCTTTGTAATGTGTGTATTATTCTCATAGAGTTAAATCATTGTTTGGATTGAAGAGTTTGAAATCACTGTTTCTGTGGAACCTGAGAGAGGACATTTGGGAACACTCTTTAGAATATGCTGAAAAAGAAATACCTTCAGGTAAACACCAAAAGGAAGTTTTCCATGAGACTACTCTGTGTCGTGTGAATTCCACTCACACTGTTCAGCTTCTCTTCCCATTGGGCAGTATCCTAACACTCTTTTTCTTTAGTTTGTGAAGGGATATTTGGGAGTACTTTGAGGCTTGTGGTGAAAACAGAAATATCTTCAGATGGAAAGTGGAGAGACGCTTTCTGAGGAGCTGCTTTGTGACGTGTATACTCCATTCAAAGAGTTATACCTTTCTTCTCATAGAGGATTGGGGAATCCCTTTTCAAGAAAAAGCTACCATGGGACATTTGGGTGTATATGGAAGGCTATGGTTAAAAAATAAATATCCTCAGACAAAAACTGGAAAGAAGCTTTCTGTGAAACTGCTTTTGTGATAGATATGCTTATTGATCTCACATAGATAAAACCTTCTTTATATTACACAGTTAGGAAACTCCGTCATGGACGGGTCCATGAAGGGACATTTGGGAGCATACTCAGGCCTATGGTGAAAAAGGAAATATCTTCAGATAAAAACGGAGGAGGAACTCTGAGAAAATTCTTTGTGATATGTGCATTCCACTCATGGAGTTATACCTCTTTTGTCATAAGGCATGTTTGAACACTGTTCCTGTAAAACAGAAAAAGTGATATTTCGAAGCTCTTTAAAGACTATGGCGAAAAGGGAGCTATCCTCAATTAAAACACAGAAAGAGGCGTTCCAAGAAAATGCTCTCTTATATGTGCATTTATTTCAGAGAAATAAAACTTACTCTACGTTGCCCAGTTTGGAAACTCTCCCTTGAGGAATCTGCGAAGGGATATTAATTGGCGCCCAGAGGCCTGTGATGAGCAAGGAAATGTCTTCTGTTGAGAACTGGAGAGAAGCTTTCGGAGCAACTGCTTTGTGACGTGTGTATTCATCTCATAGAATTAAATCAAGCTTTGGATTGAGCAGTTTGAAATCACTGTTTCTATGAAATCTGAGGAAGGACATTTGGGAACGTTCTTTAGAATATGGAGAAAAAAAAACCTCAGCTATAAACCAGAAGGAAGCTTTTGTGAAACTGCAATGTGTCATGTGAATTCCTCTCACTCAGTTAGGTTTCTCTTTTCATTGAGCAGTTCTTTAACACTGTTTATGTTTAGCATTCAAAGGAATATTCGGGAGTGCTTTGAGTCTTATGGTGAAAAAGGCAATATGTTCAGATAGAAACTGGAGAGCAGCTTTAAGAGGAAATGATTCATGACAGGTGCATTCCACTCAGAGTGTTATTCTTCTCTTCTCATACAGCATTGGGGAAACCCTTTTGAAGAAGAAGGTATCAAGGGATATTCTGGTGCATATTGATGCCTATGGTGATAAGGGAAATAACCTCAGACAAAAACTGGAAAGAAACTTTCTGTGAAACTATTCTGTGATATGTGTATTCATCTCATATAGATAAAGATTTCTTTACATTACGCTGCTTAGAAACTCTGTCATGGACGGATCTGTGAAGGGACATTCGGGAGCACATTCAGGACTATGGTGAAAATGGAAATATCATCAGATAAAAACTGGAGAGAAGCTTTCTGAGAAACTGCTTTGTGTGCCTTGTATTCAGGGAGTTATACCTCTTTTCCCATAAATCAGTGTTTGAACACTGTTCTTGTAAAACTGAAAAAGTAAGAGTATGGTGAAAAGTGAAATATCCTGAAAAAAAACCCCGAAAGAAGTGTTCCAAGAAACTGCTCTCTGACATATGATTTATTTCAGAGAGGTAAAGCTTACTCTACATTTGCCAGTTTGGAAAACCTGTCTTTGAGGATTCTGTGAAGGGATATTAAGTGGCGACCGGAGGCCTGTGGCGAGCAAGGAAATATCTTCTGTTGAAAACTGGAGAGAAGATTTCTGAGCAACTGCTTTGTGATGTGTGTATTCATCTCGTAGAGTTAAATCATTCTTTGGATTGAGCATTTTGAAATCACTGTTTCTGTGAAACCTGAGAAAGGACATTTGGGAATGCTCTTAAGAATATGCTGAAAAAGAAATACCCTCCAATAAAAACCAGAAGGAAACTTTCTGTGAAACTGCTCTTTTCAAGTGAATTCTTCTCGCACAGTTAAGCTTCTGTTTTCATTGAACACTATTCTATCACTGTTTTTGTTTAGTCAGTTAAGGGATTCTTGGGAGTGCTTTGAGGTTTATGGTGAAAACAGAAATAACTTCAGATAGAAACTGGAGAGAAGATTTCAGAGAAGCTGCTTTGTGACGTGTGAATTCCACTCACAGAGTTATACTTTTCTTCTGATAGAGGATTGGGGAATCCATTTTGTTGTAAAAGCTACCAGGGGACATTCAGTAGAATATGGATGCCTTTGGTGAAAAAGGAAATATCCTCAGACAAAAACTGGAAAGAAGTTTTCTATGAAACTGCCCAGTGATATGTGTATTCATGTCACATAGATAAAGCTTTCTTTACATTACACAGCTTGGGAACTATGTCGTGGAAGGATCCACGAAGGGCCATTCAGGAGCACATTCAGGACTATGGTGAAAAAGGAAATATCCTCAGATAAATACTGGAAAGAAGCTTTCTGAGAAACTGTTTGGTGATGTGTGCATTCCACTCATGGATTTATACCTCTTTTCTCATAAGGCAGTGTTTAAACACTGTTCCTGTAAAACCGAAAAAGTGATATTTCGGAGCACCTTGAAGACTATGCGAAAAGTGAAATATTCTCAAATAATACCCAGAAAGAAGCGTTCCAAGAAACTGCTCTCTTATATGTGCATTCATTTCAAAGTGTTAATGCTTACTCTCCGTTGCCCAGTTTGGATACTCTGACTTTGAGGAATCTGTGAAGGGATATTCAGTGATGCCCGTAGGCTTGTGGTGAGCAAGGAAACTTCTTCCAATGAAATCTGGAGAGAAGCTTTCTGAGCAACTGTTTTGTGATGTGTGTATTCATCTCATAGTTATACCATTTTTTAGATTGAGCAGTTTGAAATCACTGTCTTTGTGGAATCTGAGGAAGGATATTTGGAAACGCTCCTTTGAATATGGAGAAAGTAATATCCTCAGGGAAAATCCAAAAGGAAGCTTTCTGTGAAATTGCTCTGTGTCATCTTAATTCCTCTCGTTCAGTTAAGCGTCTCTTTTAATTGAGCAGTTTTCTAACCCTGTTTATGTTTAACGTGTGAAGAGATATTCGGGAGTGCTTTGAGGCTTACAGTAAAAAAGGAAATATGTTCAGGTAGAAAGTGGAGAGATGCTTTCTGAGCAACTGCTTTGTGATGTGTGTATTCATCTCATAGAGTTAAATCATTCTTTGGATTGAGCATTTTGAAATCACTGTTTCTGTGGCATCTGAGGAAGGACATATTTTAACAGTCTTTAGATTATACAGAAATACTCACATAAGAAACAGAAGGAAGCATTCTGTGAGACTGCTATGTGTCGTGTGAATTCCTCTCAGTCAGTTAAGCTTCCCTTTTCATTGTGCAGTTTTGTAACACTGTTTATGTTTAGTGTACAAAGGGATATTCGGGGCCCTTTCAGGCTTACAGAGAAAAAGTAAATATGTTCAGATAGAAACTGGAGAGAAACTTTCTGAGGAACTGCTTTCTGACGTGTGCGTTCCACTCACAGTTATACCTCTCTCCTCATACAGCATCGGGGAAACCCTTTTGGAGAAAAAGGTACCAAAGGATATCCAGGAGCATATTGACGCCTGTGGTGAAAAGGGAAATAGCCTCAAACAAAAACTGGAAAGAAGCTTTCTGTGAAACTGCTCTGTGCTATGTGTACTCATCTCACATAGATAAAACTTTCTTTACATTACGTAGATTGGAGAAAAAGGAAACATATTCAGATAAAAACTGGAAAGGAGCTTTCAGTGACTTGCTTTTTGTTATGTTTATTCATCGCACATACATAAAGCTTTCTATACATTACGCAGCTTGCTAACTCCGTCATGGATGGATCTGCAAAGGGATATTCGGGATCACATTCAGGCCTATGGTGAAAAGGAAATATCTTCAGATAAAAACTGGAGAGAAGTTTCCTGAGAAACTGCTTTGTGATGTGTGCATTGCACTCAGGAAGTTTTACATCTTTTCTCATAAGGCAGTGTTTGAAAACTGTTCCTGTAAAACCAAAAAAGTGATATTTTGGAGTGCCTTGAAGACTATGCCGAAAAGTGAAATATAATCAAATAACACTCAGAAAGAAGCGTTCCAAGAAACTGCTCTCTGATATGTGCATTCATTTCACAGTGTTAAAGCTTACTGTACTTTACCCAGTTTGGAAAGTCTGTCTTTCAGGAATTTGTGAATGGATATTGAGTGGTGCCTGGAGGCCTGTGGTGAGTGAGGAAATGTCTTCTGTTGAAAACTGGAAAGAAGGTTTCTGAGCAACTGCTTTGTGATGTGCGTATTCATCTCAGAGAGTTAAATCATTCTTTGGATTGAGCAGTTTGAAATCACTGTTTCTGTGGAACCTGAGAAAGGATATTTGGGAACACTATTAAGATTATGCTGAAAAAGAAATACCCTCAGATAAAAAACAGAAGGAAACTTTCTGTGAAACAGCTCTATGTCGTGTGAATTCCACTAGCACAATTAAATTGTTGTTTTCAATGAGCAGTATCCTAACTCTGTTTTAGCTTAGTCTGCTAAGGGATATTTGGGGGCGCTTTGAGACTTACGGTTAAAAAGGAAATGTCTTCTAAAAAAACTGGAGAGAAGCTTTCTGGAAACTGTTTTGTGATGAGTGTATTCTTCTCATAGAGTTAAACCACTCTTTGGATTGAGCAGTTTGAAATCACTGCTTCTGTGTAATCTGTGGAAGGATATATGGGAACACTCTTTAGAATATGGAGAGAGAAATATCCTCAGATAATAACCAGAAGAAAACTTTCTGTGAAACTGCTCTGTGTCGTATGAATTCCACTTGCACAGTTAGGGTTCCCTTTTCATCAAGCAGTATTCTAACAGTGTTTTTGTTTAGTATGCAAAGAGATATTCAGGAGCTCTTGAGGCTTATGGTGATAACGGCAATATCTTCAGATAGAAACTGGATACAAGCTTTCCAAGGAATTGCGCTGGGACATGTGTATTCCACTCAAAGAGTTACACCTTTATTCTCATTGAGGATTGGGGCATCCCTTTTGGAGAAAAAGCTACCCAGGGACATTCGGGAGTATATGGACAGCTACGGTGAAAAATGAAATATCCTCAGACCAAAACTGGAAAGAAGATTTCTGTGAAACTGCTTTGTGATAGATATGGTTATTCATCTCACATAGATAAAACTTTTTTTCTATTACGCTGTTTTGAAACTCCGTCATGGACGGATCCACAAAGGGACATTCGGGAGCACATTCAGGCCTATGGTGAAAAAAAAAAATATCTTCAGATATAAACTGGAGAGAAGAATTCTGAGAAACTGCTTTGTGATGTGTGCATTCCACTCAGGGAGTTATACCTCTTTTCTCATAAGGCAGTGTTTGAACACTGTTCCTGTAAAACCGAAAATGTGATATTTCATAGCGCATTGCAAACTGTGGGGAAAAGTGAACTATCCTCAAATAAAACACAGAAAGAAGTGTTCCAAGAAACTGTTCTCTGATATGTGCATTCATCTCACAGAGTTAAAGCTTACTCTCCATTGCCAAGTTTGGATACTCTGTCTTTGAGGAATCTGTAAAGGGATATTAAGTGGCGACTGGAGGCCTCTGGTGAGCTAGGAAATGTCTTCTGATGAAAACTGGAGAGAAGCTTTCTGAGCAACTGCTTTGTGATGTGTGTATTCATCTCATAGAGTTAAAACATTCTTCGGATTGAGCAGTTTGAAATCACTGCGTTTGTGGAATCTGAGGAAGGATGTTTGGGAATGCTCTTTAGAATATGGAGAAAGAAATATCTTCAGATAAAAACCAGAAGGAAGCTTTCCGTGAAACTGCTGTGTGTCGTGTGAATTCCTCTCACTCAGTTAAGCTTCTCTTTTCATTGAGCTGTTTTCTACCACTGTTTATGTTCAGTGTGCAAAGAGATATTCGGGAGCACTTTGAGGCTTATGGTGAAAAAGAAAGTATGTTCAGATAGAAACTGGAGAGGAGCTTTCTGAGGAACTGCTTTGTGGCGTGTGCATTACACTCACAGTATTATATCCCTTTTCTCATACAGATTTGGAGAAACCCTTTTGGAAGAAAAGGTACCAAGGGATATTCGGGGGCATGTTGACAAATATGGTGAAAAAGGAAATAGCCTCAGACTAAAACTGGAAAGAAACTTTCTGTGAAACTGCTCTGCTGTAGGTGTATTCATCTCACATAGATAAAGCTTTCTTTGCATTACGCTGCTTGGAAACTATGTCATGGACGGATCTGTGAAGGGACATTCAGGAGCAAATTCAGGAGAATGGTGAAAAAGGAAATAACATAAGATGAAAACCAGAAAGAAGCTTTCTGTGAATCTGCTTTTTGCTATGTTTATTTATCTCACATTGAAAACATTTCTTTATATTACGCAGCTTGGAAACTCTGTCATGGACGGATTTGAGAAGGGACATTCGGGAGTACATTCAGGCCTATGTTGAAAATGGAAATATTTTCAGTTAAAAACGGAGGAGAAACTCTGAGAAACTGCTTTGTGATGTGTGCATTCCACTCAGGGAATTATACCTCTTTTCTCATAAGGCAGTGTTTGAACACTATTCCTGTAAAACTGAAAAAGTGATCTTTCGGAGCGCTTTAAAGGCTATGGCCAAAACTGAACTATCCTCAAATAAAACCCAGAAAGAAGCATTACAAGAAACTGCTCTCTGATATGTACATTCATTACACAGAGTTAAAGTTTACCCTACATTGCCCAGTTTGGAAACTCTGTCTTTGAGGAATCTGTGAAGGGATATTAAGTGGCTCCCGGAGGCCTGTTTTGAGCAAGAAAAGTCTTCCATTGAAACCTAGAGAGAAGCTTTCTGAGCAGCTGCTTTGTGATGTATGTATTATTCTCATAGAGTTAAATCATTGTTCAGATTGAAGAGTTTGAAATCACTGTTTCTGTGGAACCTGAGAAAGGACACTTGAGAACTCACTTTAGAATATGCCGAAAAAGAAACACCCTCAGATAAAAAACAGAAGAAAGCATTCTGTGAGACTGCTCTGTGTCGTGTGAATTCCACTCACACCGTTCAGCTTGTCTTCTCATTGAGCAGAATTCTAACACTGGTTTTCTTTAGTCTGTGAAAGGATATTCGGGAGCACTTTGAGGCTTAAGCTGAAAAAGGAAATATTTTCAGATGCAAATTGGAGGGAAGCTTTCCAAGGAGCTGCTTTGTGATGTGTGCACTCCACTCACAGAGTTATACCTTTCTTCTCATAGAGCATTGGAGAATCTATTTTGAAGAAAAAGCTACCATAGGAAATTCGGGAGTATTTGGATCATTGTGGTTAAAAAGGAAATATCATCGCACAAAACTGGAAAGAAGATTTCTGTGAAACTGCTTTGTGATAGATGTGCTTATTGATCTAACATAGATAAAACATTTTATATTATGCAGTTAGGAAACTCCTTCATGGACATATCCGTGAAGGGACACTCGGGAGCACATTCAGGCCTATGGAGAAAAAAGAAATATCTTCAGATAAAAACAGGAGAGAAACTCTGAGAAACTGCTTTTTATTGTCTGCATTCCACTCAGGTAGTTATACCTCTTTTCCCATAAGGCAGTGTTTGAACACTGTTCCTGTAAAACCAAAAAAGTGATATTTCAGAGCACTTTAAAGACTATGGACAAAAGTGAACTATCCTCAAATAAAATCCAGAAAGAAGCCTTCTAAGAAAATGTCTTCTTATATATGCATTTATTTCACAGAGATAAAGCTTACTCTACATTGCCCAGTTTGGAAACTCTCCCTTGAGGAATCTGCAAAGAGATATTAATTTGCGCCCAGAGGCCTGTGTTGAGCAAGGAAATGTCTTCCGTTGAAAACTGGAGAGAAGATTTCTGAGCAACTGCTTTGTGATGTGTGTATTCATCTCAGAGAGTTAAATCATTCTTTGGATTGAGCAGTCTGAAATCACTCTTTCTGTGGAACCTGAAAAGGACATTTGAGAACATTCTTAAGAATATGCTGAAAAAAAATACCCTCTGATAAAAACCAGAAGGAAGCTTTCTGTGAAACTACTCTGTGTCATTTGAATTCCACTAGTGCAGTTAAGCTTCTGTTTTCATTGAACAGTATTCTAACACTGTTTTAGTTTAGTCAGCTAAGGGATACTCGGGAGCGCTTTGAGGCTTATGGTGAAAATGGAAATATCTTCAGATAGAAACTGGAGAGAAGATTTCCGAGGAGCTGCTTTGTGACGTGTGCATTCCACTCACAGAGTTATACTTTTCTTCTCATAGAGGATTGGGGTATCCCTTTTGGAGAAAATGCTGCCAGAGGACATTCGGGAGTATATGGATGGCTATGGTGAAAAAGAAAATATCCTCAGACAAAAACTGGAAGGAAGCTTTCTGTGAAACTGCTTTGTGATAGATATGTTTATTTATCTCACATAGATAAAACTTTATATTTCGCAGTTTGGAAACGTCGTTATGGATGGATAACGTGAAGGCACATTCAGGTGCTCTTTCAGGCCAATGGTGAAAAAGGAAATATCTTCAGATAAAAACTGGAGAGAAGCTGTCTGAGAAACTGCTTGGTGATGTGTGCATTCCACTCAGGGAGTTATACTGTTCTTTTCATAAGACATTGTTTTAACACCGTTTCTGTAAAATTAAAAAATATATTCGTTGCATATTGAATACTATTTTGAAAAGTGAAATGTAGTACAATAAAACCCAGAGAGAAGCATTCCAAAAAACTGTTCTCTAACACATCCATTCATTTCACAGAGTTAATGCTTACTCTACATTTCTCAGTTTGGAAAGTCTGTCTTTGAGGATTCTGCGAAGGGATATTAAGTGGCAACCGGAGGCTTCTGGAAAGCAAGGAAATCTCTTCCATTGAAAATTGGAGAGAAGTTTTCTGAGCAACTCTTTTGTGATTTTTGTATTCATCTCATAGAGTTAAATCATTCTTTGGATTGAGCAGTTTGAAATCACTGTTTCTGTGGAATCTGAGAAAAGACATTTGGGAACGCTTTTTAGAATATCCTGAAAAAGAAATAACCTTGGATAGAAACCAGAAGAAACTTTCTGTGAAACTTCTTTGTGTCGCGTTAATTCTGCTCCCATAGTTAAGCTTCTCTTTTCACTGAGCAGTATTCTAACACTGTTTTGTTTAGTCTGCAAAGGGATATTCAGAAGCGCTTTGAAGCTTATGGTGAAAAATGAATTATCTTCAGATAGAAACTGGAGAGAAACTTTCTGAGGAGTTGCTTCATGACGTGTGCATTCCAATCACAGAAATATACCTTTCTTCTTCCAGAGGATTGGGGAATCCCTTTTTGAGAAAAAGCTACCATGAGACAATCAGGAGTATAGAGACGGCAATAGTGAAAAAGGACATATCCTCAGACAAAAACTGGAAAGAAGACTTCTGTGAAACAGCTTTGTGATAGATATGTTTATTCAGCTCACATAGATAAAATTATATTACACAGTTTGGAAACTCCATCATGGACGGATATGTAAAGGGACATTCGGGAGCACATTCAAGCCTATGGTGGAAAAGGAGATATCTTCAGATGAAAACTGGAAAGAAGCTTTCTATGAAACTTATCTGTGTTACGTGTTTTCATCTCACATAGATAAAGCTTTGTTTACATTACGCTGCTTAGAAACTCTGTCTTGGACAGATCTGCAAAGGTATATTAGGGAGCACATTCAGGACTATGGTGAAAACCGAAATATCATCAGATAAAAACTAGAGAAAAGCTTTCTGAGAAACTGCTCTGTGATGTGTGCATTCCTCTGAGGGAGTTATACCTCTTTTCCCAGAAGTCAGTGTCTGAACACTGTTCTTGTAAAATCGAAAAAGTAATATTTCAGAGCCCATGGAAGACTATGGCCAAAAGTGAAATATCCTGAAATAAAACCCAGAAAGAAGCATTCCAAGAAACCTCTTTCTGACATGTGCATTCATTTCAGAGAGTTAAAGCTTACTTTACATTTCCCGGTTTGGAAAGTCTGTCTTTGAGGATTCTGCAAAGGGATATTAAGTGGCGACGGAGGCCTGTGGCGAGCAAGGAAATGTCTTCCGTTGAAAACTGGAGAAAAGATTTCTGAGCAACTGCTTTGCGATGTGTGTATTCATCTCATAGAGTTAAATCATTCTTTGGATTGAGCAGTTTGAAATCACTGTTTCTGTGGAATCTGAGAAAGGACATTTGGGAATGCTCTTAAGAATATGCTGAAAAAGAAATAACCACCGATGAAAACCAGAAGGAAACTTTCTGTGAAACTGCTCTTTGTGAATTGAATTCTTCTCTCACAGTTAAGCTTCTGTTTTCATTAAATAGTATTCTAACACTGTTTCAGTTCAGTCAGCTAAGGGATTCTTGGGAGCGTTTTGTGGCTTATGGTGAAAACAGAAATAACTTCAGATAGAAACTGGAGAGAAGACTTCTGAGGAGGTGCTTTGTGATGTGCGCATTCCACTCACAGAGTTATACTTTTCCTCTCATAGAGGATTGTGGAATCCCTTTTGGTGTAAAAGCCACAAGGGGACATTCGGGAGTATATGGATGGCTTTGGTGAAAAGGGAAATATCCTCAGACAAAAACTAGAAAGAAGCTTTCTATGAAATTGCTTTGTGATAGATATGTTTATTCATTTCATACAAATAAAATTTTCTTCTATTACAGTTTTGAAACTCCGTCATGGATGGATTCATGAAGGAACATTCGGGAGCACATTCAGGTCCATGATGAAAAAGGAAATATCTTCATATAAAAACTGGACAAAAGCTTTCTGAGAAACTGCTTTGTGATGTGTGCATTCCACTCAGAGAGTTATACCTCTTTTCTCCTGAGGCAGTGTTTGAACACTGTTCCTGTAAAACAGAAAATGTGATATTTCTGAGTGCATTGAAGACTATGGCGAAAAGTGAAATATCCTCAAATAAAACCCAGAAAGAAGCGTTCCAAGAAACTGCTCTCTGATACGTGCATTCATTTCACAGAGTTAAAGCTTACTCTACATTGCCCAGTTTGGAAACTGTTTGAGGAATCTGTGAAGGGATATTAAGTGGAGCCCTGAGGCTTGTGGTGAGCAAAGAAATGTCTTCTGATGAAAACTGGAGAGAAGCTTTCTGAGCAACTACTTTGTGAAGTGTGTATTCATCTCATAGAGTTAAACCATTGTTTCGATTGAGCACTTTGAAATCACTGTTTTTGTGGAATCTGAGAAAGGACATTTGGAAATGCTCCTTAGAATATGGAGAAAGAAATATCCTCAGGTAAAATCCAGAAGGAAGCTTTCTGTGAAACTACCCTGTGTCGTCTTAATTCCTCTCACTCAGTTAAGCCTCTCTTTTCATTGAGAAGTTTTATAATCCTGTTTATGTTTAGCATATGAAGGGATATTCGAGAGTGCTTTGAGGCTTACGGTGAAAAAGGAAATATGTTCAGACCGAAATTGGAGAGAAGCTTTCTGAGGAACTGCTTTGTGACTTGTGCATGCCACTCACAGTGTTATACCTCTCTTCCCATACAGCATCAGGGAATCCCTGTTGGAGAAAAAGGTACCAAGTGATATTCGAGAGCGTGTTGATACCTATGGTGAAAAGGGAAATAGCCTCAGACAAAAATTGGAAAGAAGCATTCTATGAAACTGTTCTGTGATATCTGCATCCATCTCACATATATAAAGCTTTCTTTACATTACACAGCTTGAAATCTCTCTCATGGATGGATCCATGAAGGAATATTTGGGAGCACATTCAGGACTATGGCAAAAAAGGAAGTATCTTTAGATAAAAACTGGAAAGAAGCTTTTTGTGAATCTGCTTTTTGCTATGTTTATTCATCTCACAGACATAAAGCTTTCTTTATGGTACGCAGCTTGGAAACTCCGTCATGGTTGGATCCACGAAGTGATATTCGGGATCACTTTCGGGCCAATGGTGAAAAAGGAAATATCATCAGATAAAAACTGGAGAGAAGCTTTCTGAGAAACTGCTTGGTGATGTGTGCTTTCTACCAGGGTGTTATACCTTTCTTCTCATAAGGCACTGTTTGAACACTGTTCCTGTAAAACTAAAAAAGTGATATTCAGTGCACATTGAAGACTATGGTGAAAGGTGAAATGTCATCAAATAAAACCCGGAAAGAAGCATTCCAAGAAACTGCTCTCTGACATGTTCATTTATTTCACAGAGTTAAAGCTTATTCTACATTTCCTATTTTGGAAAGTCTGTGCTTGAGGATTCTGTGAAGGGATATTAAGTGGCAACAGGAAGCCTGTGGTGAGCAAGGAAATCTCTTCTGTTTAAAATTGGACAGAAGATTTCTGAGCAACTCTTTTGTGATGTTTGTATGCATCTCATAGAGTTAAATCATTCTTTATATTGAGCAGTTTGAAATCACTGTTTCTGTGGAATCTGAGAAAGGACATTTGGGAATACTCTTTAGAATATGGAGAAAGAAATATACTCAGGTAAAATCCAGAAGTAAGCTTTCTGTGTAACTGCTCTGTGTCATGTGAATTCTGCTCACACAGTTAAGCTTCTCTTTTCATTGTGAGGTATTCTAACACTGTTTTTGTTTAGTCTGCGAAGAGATATTTGGGAGTGTTTTGAGGCTTACGGTGAAAAAGGAAATATCTTCAGATAGAAACTGGAGAGAAAGTTTCCAAGGAGTTGCTTTGTGACATGTGCATTCCACTCACAGAATTATACCTTTCTTCTCATACAGGATTGGGAATCCCTTTTGGAGAAAAAGCTACCAAGGGACATTCATGAGAATAGGGACGGCTATTTTGAAAAAGGAAATATCCTCAGACAAAAAAGGGAAAGAACTATTTTGTGAAACTATTTTGTGAAATATATGTTTATTCATCTCATATAGATAAAACTTTCCTTATATCACACAGTTTGGAAACTCCGCAGTGGACGGATCCGCGAAGGGACATTTGGGAGCACATTCAGTAGTATGATGAAAAAGGAAATATCTTCAGATAAAAACTGGAAAGAAGCTTTCTTTGAATCTGCTTCTTCTTATGCTTATTCATCTCACATAGATAAAGCTTTCGTTACATTACACAGCTTGGAAACTCTGTCATGGACATATCCACAAAGGGACATTCAGGAGCACATTCAGGACTATGGTGAAAATGGAAATATATTCAGATAAAAACTGAATAGAAGCTTTCTGTGAATCTGCTTTTTGCTATGCTTATTCACCTCACATTGGTAAAGCTTTCTTTACATTACGCAACTTGGAAACTCCGTCGTGGATGGATCTGCGAAGGGACATTCGGGAGCACATTCAGGCCTATGGTGAAAAAGGAGATATCTTCAGATAAAAACTGGAGTGAAGCTTTCTGAGAAACTGTTTTGTGATGTGTGCATTCCACTTAGGGAGTTATACCTCTTTTCTCATAAGGCAGTGTTTGAACACTGTTCCTGTAAAACCAAAAAGGTGATATTTTGGAGCGCATTGAAGACTATGCAAAGAGTGAAATGTCCTCAAATAAAACCCAAAAAGAAGCGTTCCAAAAAACTGCTCTCTGATATGTGCATTCATTTCACAGATTTAAAGCTTACTCTCCATTGCCCAGTTTGGATACTCTGTCTTTGAGGAATATGCGAAGGAATATTAAGTGGCGCCGTGAAGGCCTGTGGTGAGCAACGAAATGTCTTCTCATGAAAACCGGAGATAAGCTTTCTGAGCAACTGCTTTATGATGTGTGTATTTATCTCATAGAGTTAAACTATTCCTTGGATTGAGCTGTTTGAAATCACTGTTTCTGTGGTATCTCAGGAAGGACATTTGGAATCGCTCTTTGGAATCTGGAGAAAGAAATATCTTCAGATGAAAACCAGAAGGAAGCTTTCTGTGAAACTGCTATGTGTCATGTGACTTTCTCACACTCACTTAAGATTCCCTTTTCATTGAAGAGTTTTCTAATACTGTGTATGTTTAGCATGCAAAGGGATATTCGGAAGTGTTTTCAGTTTATAGTGAGAAAGGAAATATGTTTAGATAGAAACTGGAGAGAAGCTTTCCAAGAAAATGCTTTGTGATGTGTGCATTTCACTCACAGTATTGTACGTCTCTTCTCATACAGCATCAGGGAAACGATTTTGGAGAATAAGGTACCAAGGGATATCCGGGAGCATATTGATGCCCATGGTGAAAAGGGAAATAAACTCAGACAAAAACTGGAAAGAAGCTTTCTGTTAAATTGCTCTGTGACATGTGTATTCTTCTCACATAGATAAAGCTTTCTTTACATTACACAGCTTGGAAACTCTGTCATGGATGGATCCACGAAAGGACATTCGGGAGCACATTCAGGACTATGGTGAAATGGGAAATATCAACAGATAAAAACTGGAAAGAAGTTTTCTGTAAATCTGCTTTTTTATGTTTATTCATCTCATGATGATAAAGCTTGATTTACATTACATAGCATGGAAACTCTGTCATGGATGGAATCATGAAGGGACATTCGGGAGGAAATTCAGGCCACTGGTGAAATCGGAAATATCTTCCACAAAAAAATGGAGAGAAGTTTTCTGAGAAACTGCTTTGTGATGTGTGCATTTCACTCAGGGAGTTATAACTCCTTTCTCATAAGGCAGTGTTTGAACACTGTTCCTGTAAAACCGAAAATGCTATATTTTGGTGTGCATTGAAAACTATGGGGAAAAGTGAACTGTCCTCAAATAAAACCCAGAAAGAAGTGTTCCAAGAAACTGTTCTCTGATATGTGCATTCACTTCACAGTTTTAAAGCTTACTCTACATGGCCAGTTTTGGAAACACTGTCTTTGAGGAATCTGCGAAGGGATATTAAGTGTCTCCCAGAGGTCTGTGGTGAACAAAAAAATGCCTTCCTTTGAAAACTGGAGAGAAGATTTTGAGCAACTGCTTTGTGATGTGTGTATTCATCTCATAGAGTTAAATCATTATTTGGATTTAGCAGTTTGAAATCACTGCTTCTGTGGAATCTGAGGAAGGACATCTGGGAACGCTCTTTTGAATAGGGAGAAAGAAATATCCTCTGATAAAAACCAGAAGGACACTTTCTGTGAAACTGTTATGCATCATGTTAATTAATCTCTCTCAGTTAAACTTCTCTTTTCACTGAGTAGTTTTCCAACACTGTTTATGTTTAGTATGCGAAGGGATATTCGGGAGCGCTCTGAGGCTTACGGTGAAAAAGGAAATATGTTCAGATAGACACTGGAGAGAGGCTTTCCGAGGAACTGCTTTGTGACCCGTGCATTTCGCTCACAGTGTTATACCTCTCTTTTCATAAAGGATTGGGAAATTCTTTTTGCAGAAAAAGATACCAGGGGACATTCAGGTGTATATGGATGGCTATGGTGAAAAAGGAAATATCCTCAGAGAAAAACTGGAAAGAAGATTTCTGTGAATCTGATTTTTGCTATGTTTATTCATCACACATAGATAAAGCTTTCTTTACATTACACAGCTTGGAAACTGTCATGGACGCCTCCGCAAATGGACATTTGGGAGCACCTTCAGGACTATTTTGAAAAATGGAAATATCTTCAGGTAAAAACTGGAGAGAAGCATTCTGAGAAACTGCTTTGTGATGTGAGCATTCCACTCAGGGAGTTATACCTCTTTTCTCATAAGACAGTGTTTAAACACTGTTACTATAAAACTGAAAAAGTGATATTAAGGAACACATTGAAGACTAAGGCAAAAAGTGAAATATCTTCAAACAAAACCCAGTAAGAAGCGTTCTGATAAACTGCTCTCTGAGGTGTGCATTCATTTCACAGAGTTAAAGCTTACTCTACGTTGCTCAGTTTGGAAACTCTGTTTTTGAGAAATCTGTGAAGGGATATTAAGTGGCGCCCAGAGGCTTGTGGTGAGTGAGGAAACGTCTTTCAATGAAAACTGGAGAGCATCTTTCTGAGCAACTGCTTTGTGATGTGCCTATTCATCTCATAGAGTTAAACCATTCTTTGGATTGAGCAGTTGGAAATCACCGTTTTGGTGGAACCTGAGAAAGGACATTTGGTAACGCTCTTAAGAATATGCTGAAAAAGAAATACCCTCTGATAAAAACTAGAAGGAAGAGCTCTGTGAAACTGCTCAGTCATGTGAACTCCACTCGCACAGTTAAGCTTCTGTTTTCATTGAGCAGTGTTGTTACACTGCTTTCGTTTAGTCACCTAAGGGATACTCCGGAGCGCTTTGAGGCTTATGATGAAAACGGAAATATCTTCAGATAGACACTGGAGAGAAGATTTCCGTGTAGCTGCTTTGTGACATGTGCACTCCACTCACAGAGTTATACTTTTCTTCTCATAGAGGATTGGGGAATCCCTTTTGGAGAAAAAGCTACCAGGGGACATTCAGGAGTATATGAACGCCTATGGTGAAAAAGAAAGTATCCTCAGACAAAAATGGAAATAAGCTTTTTGTGAAACTGCTTTTAGATGGATATGTTTATTCATCTCACATAGATAAAACTTTCTTTCTATTATGGAGTTATGTTTATTCATCTCACATAGATAAAACTTTCTTTCTGTTACAGAGTTTTGAAACGCCATCATGGACAGACCCGCGAAGGGACTTTCTGGAGCACCTTCAGGACTATGGTGAAAATGGAAATATCTTCAGAAGAAAACTGGAGAGAAGCATTCTGAGAAACTGCTTTGTGATGTGTGCACTGCACTCAGGGAGTTATACCTCTTTTCTCATAAGGCAGTATTTGAACATGGCGCCTGTAAAACCGAAAAAGTGACATTTTGCAACGCATTGGAGACTATGGTGAAAATTGAACTATCCCCAACTAAAACCCCGAAGGAAGCGTTCCAAAAAACTGCTCTCTGATACGTATATTCATTTCACAGAGTTAAATCTTACTGTACATTGCCCAGTTTGGAAACTCCGTTTTTGAGGAATCTGCAAAGGGATATTATGTGTCACCCAGAGGCCTGTGGTGAACAAGGAAATGTGTTTAGTTGAAAACTGCAGAGAAGCTTTCTGAGCAACTGCTTTGTGATGTGTGTATTCATCTCATAGAGTTAAATCATTCTCTGTATTGAACAGTTTAAAATCACTATTTCTTTGGAACCTGAGAAAGGCCATTTGGGAACGGTCTTTAGCATATGCTGAAAAAGAAATACCTTCAGATAAAAACCGGAAGGAAGCTTTCTGTGAAACTGCTCTCGGTCATGTGAATTCCACTCACACAGTTCAGTTTCTCTTTTCATAGAGCAGTATTCTTACACTGGGTTTAGTCTGCGAAGTGATATTCGGTATCTCTATGAAGCTTATGGTGAAAATGGAAATATCTCAGATAGAAACTGGAGAGAAGATTTCCGAGGAGCTGCTTTGTGACTTGTGCATTCCACTCTCAGGGTTACACCTTTTTCTCCTAGAGGATTGGGGAATACCTTTGGAGAGAAAGCTACCAAGGGACATTCCAGAGCATACAGATGGCTATGGTGAAAATTGAAATATCCTCAGACAAAAACTGGAAAGAATATTTCTGTGAAACTGCTTGGTGATAGATATGTTTATTCATCACACATAGATAAAACTTTCCTTTTATTACGCAGTTTGGAAACTCCTTCATGGATGCATCCGGGATGGGACATTCGGGAGAACATTAAGGCCTACGTTGAAAAAGGAAATATCTTCAGATAAAAACTGGAGAGAAGCTTTCTGAGAAACGGCTTTGTGATGTGTGCATACCACTCAGGGGGTTATACCTCTTTTCTCATAAGACAGTGTTTGAACACTGTTCCTGTAAAACCAAAAACGTAATAATTCGGAGCCCATGGAAGACTATGGCAAAAAGTGAAATATCCTGAAATAAAACCCAGAAAGAAGCGTTCCAAGAAACTGCTCTCTGACATGTGGATTCATTTCAGAGAGATAAAGCCTACTCTACATTTGCCACTTTGGAAAGTCTGTCTTAGAGGATTCTGCGAAGGGATATTAAGTGGTGACCGGAGGCCTGTGGAAAGCAAGGAAGTGTCTTCCATTGAAAACTGGAGAGAAGCTTTCTCAACAACTACTTTGTGATGTGTGTATTCATCTCAAAGAGTTAAATCATTTTTGGAATGAGCAGTTTGAAATCACTATTTCTGTGGAACCTGAGAAAGGACATTTGGGAATGCTCTTAAGAATATACTGAAAAAGAAATACCCTCCGATAAAAACCAGAAGGAAGCTTTCTGTGAAACTGCTCTGTGCCATGTGAATTCCACTCGCACAGTTAAGCTTCTATTTTCATTGAGCAGTATTCTAACACTGTTTTAGATTCGTCAGCTAAGGGATACTTGGGAGCACTTTGAAGCTTATGTTGAAAACGGAAATATCTTCAGATAGAAACTGGAGAGAAGATTTCCAAGGAACTGCCTTGTGACGTGTGCATTCCACTCACAGTATTGTACCTCTCTTCCCATACAGCATTGGGGAAATCCTTTTGGAGAAAAAGCTATCAGGGGACATTCGGGAGTATATGGATGGATATGGTGAAAATGGAAATATTCAAAGAAAAAACTGGAAAGAAACTTTCTGTGAAACTACTCTGTGCTATGTATATTCATCTCACATAGATAAAGCTTTCTTTACATTACGCAGCTTGGAAACTCCATCATGGATGTATCCGCAGAGGGACATTCTGGAGCACATTCAGAACAATGGTGAAAAAGGAAACATCTTAAGATAAAAACTGAACAGTAGCTTTCTGTGAATCTGTTTTTGCTCTGTTTATTCATTTCACATAGATAAAGCTTTCTTTATATTACACAACTTGAAAACTCCATCATGAATGGATTCACGAAGGGACATATGGGAAGACATTCAAGACTATGGTGAAAATGGAAATATCTTCACATAAAAATTGGAAAGAAACTTTCTGTGAATCTGGTTTTTGCTAGGTTTATTCATCTCACATAGATAAAGCTTTCTTTATATTACGCAGCTTGGAAACTCTGTCATGGACGAATCCACAAAAGGACATTCTGGAGCAGATTCAGACCCATGGAGAAAAAGGGAATATCTTCAGATAAAAACTGGAGAGATGCTTTCTGAGAAACTGCTTTGTGATGTGCATTCTACTCGCAGAGTTAAACCACTTTTCTCGTAAGGCAGTGTTCTAACACTATTCCTGTAAAACCGAAAAAGTGATGTTTCAGAGCGCATTGAAGATTATGGCAAAAAGTGTTATATTTTCAAATAAAACACAGAGAGAATCGTTCCAGGAAACTGCTCTCTGATATGTGCATTCATTTCACAGAGTTAAAGCTTACTACGTTCCCCGGCTTGGAAACTCTGTCTCTGAGGAATCTGTGAAAGGATACTAAGAAGTGCCCTCAGGCTTGTGGTGAGCAAGAAAACGTCTTCCAATGAAACCTGGAGAGAAGCTTTCGGAGCAACTGCTTTGTGATGTGTGTATTTATCTCATAGAGTTAAACCATTCTTTGGATTGAGCAATTTGAAATCACTATTTTTGTGGAACATGAGAAAGGACATTTGGGAAGGCTCCTTAGAACATAGAGAAAGAAATATTCTCAGGTAAAATTCAATAGGAAGCTTTATGTGAAACTGCTCTGTGTCATCTTAATTCCTCTCACTCAGTTAAGCCTCTCTTTTCATTGAGCAGTTTTCTAACCCTGTTTATGTGTAGCATGTGAAGGAAATTTCGGGAGCGCTTTGAGGCTTCCTGTTAAAAAGGAAATATGGTCAGACCAAAACTGGAGAGAAGCTTTCTGAAGAACAACTTTGTGATGTGTGCATTACACTCACAGTGTTATACCTCTCCTCTCACACAACATCGGGGAAACCCTTTTGGAGAAAAAGGTACCTAGTGACATTCAGGAGCATGTTGATGCCTATGGTGAAAAGGGAAATTGCCTCAGACAAAAACTGGAAAGAAGCTTTCTACAAAACTGCTATGTGGTATGTGTATTCATCTGACATTGATAAAGCTTCCTTTACATTACACAGCTTGGAAACTCCGTCATGGATGGATCCGCAAAGGGATATTCGGGAGCACATTCAGAACAATGGTGAAAAAGGAAACATCTTAAGATAAAAACTGAACAATAGCTTTAGGTGAATCTGCTTTTGGCTCTGTTTATTCACCTCACATAGATAAAGCTTTCTTTACATTACACAGCTTGGAAACTCTGTCATGGATGGATCCGAGAAGGGATATTTGGGATCACATTAGAGCCTATGGTGAAAAAGGAATTATCCTCAGATAAAAAATGGAGAGAAGTTTTCTGAGAAACTGCTTTGTGATGTGTGCATTCCACTAAGGGAGTTTTACCTTTCTTCTCATAAGGCACACTTTGAACTCTGTTCCTGTAAAACTAAAAAAGTGATATTCGGAGCACATTGAAGACTATGGCGAAAAGTGAAATGTTGTCCAGTAAAACCCATAAAGAAGCATTCCAAGAAACTGCTCTCTGATATGTGTATTCATGTCACAATTAAAGCTTACTCTACATTTCCCAATTTGGAAACTGCATCTTTGAGGAATCTGCAAAGGGATATTAAGTGGCGCCCAGAGCTTGTGGTGAGAAAGAAAACGTCTTTTGATGAAAACTGGAGAGAAGTTTTCGGAGCAACTGCTTTGTGATGTGTGTATTCATCTCATAGAGTTAAATCATATTTTGGATTGAGCAGTCTGAAATCACTGTTTCTGTGGAATCTGAGAAAGGGCATTTGGGAACGCTCTTTAGAATATCCTGAAAAAAAAGCAACCTTAGATAGAATTAAGAAGGAAGCTTTCTGTGAGACTGCTGTTTGTCGCATGATTTCCACTGGCAGAGTTAAGCTTCTCTTTTCATTGAGCAGTATTCTAACACTGTTTTTGTTTAGTCTGTGAAGGGATTTTCGGGAGCGCTATGAGGCTTATGGAGAAAAAAGAAATATCTTCACATAGAAAGTGGAGTGAATCTTTCTGAGGAGCTGTTTTGTGACATGGGCATTCCACTCACAGAATTATACCTTTCCTCTCATAGAGGATTTGGGAACCCCTTTTATAGGAAAAGCTACCAAGGGATATTCTGGAGTATAGGGAGGGCTATGGTGAAAAAGGAAATATCCTCAGACAAAAATTGGAAAGAAGATTTCTGTGAAACTGCTTTGTGATAGATATGTTTATTCATCTCACGGAGATAAAACTTTCTTTATGTTACCCAGTTTGGAAACTGTCACAGATGCATCTGTGAAGGGACTTTCGGGAGCACATTCAGGCCTACAGTGAAAAAGGAGATATCTTCAGGTAAAAACTGGACAGAAGTTTTCTGAGAAACTGCTTTGTGATGTGTGCATTCCACTCAGGGAGTTATACCTCTTTTCTCATAAGGCAGTGTTTGAACACTGTTCCTGTAAAATTGGAAAAGTAATATTTCGGAGCGCATGGAAGACTATGGTGAAAAGTGAAATATCCGGAAATAAAACCCTGAAAGAAGCATTCCAAGAAACTCCTTTCTGACGTGTGTATTCATTTCAGAGAGTAAAAGCTTACTCTACATTTCCCACTTTGGAAAATCTGTCTCTGAGAATTCTGTGAAGGGATATTAAGTGGCGACAAGAGGCCTGTGGTGAGTAAGGAAATGTCTTCCGCTGAAAACTGGAGAGAACCTTTCTGAGCAATTGCTTTGTGATGTGTGTATTCATCTCATAGAGTTAAATCATTCTTTGGAATAAGCTGTTTGAAATCACTCCTTCTGTGGAACCTGAGAAAGGACAATTGGGAACGCTCTTAAGAATATCCTGAAAAAGAAATAACCTCAAATAGAAACCAGAAGGAAACTTTCTGTGAAACTGCTCTGTGTCACGTCAATTCTGCTCACACAGTTCAGCTTCTCATTTCATTGACCAGTATTCTAACACTGTTCGTGTTTAGTCTGCAAAGGGATATTCGGGAGCTCTTTGAGGCTTATGGTGAAAATGGAAACATCTTCAGACAGAAACTGGAAAGAAGATATCCGAGGAGCTGCTTCGTGACGTGTGCATTTCACTCACAGAGTTATACTTTCCTTCTCATAGAGGATTGGGGAATTCCTTTTGGAGAAAAAGCTACCAGGGAACATTCGGGAGTATATGGATGGCTATGGTGAAAATGGTAATATGCTTAGACACAAACTGGAAAGAAACTTGTTGTGAGACTGCTTTGTGATAGATATGTTTATTTATCTCACATGGATAAAACTTTCCTCCAATTACGCAGTTTTGAAATGCCGTCGTGGACGGATTCGCGAAGGGACAATCGGGAGGGAGTTCAGGCCTATGGTGAAATAGGAAATATCTTCAGATAAAAAAGAGAGAGAAGCATTCTGAGAAACTGCTTTGTGATGTGTGCATTCCACTCAGGGAGTTATACCTCTTTTCTCATAAGGCAGTATTTGAAGACTATCCCTGCAAAACCGAAAAAATGATATTTCGGAGCTCATTGAAGACTGTGGCAAAACGTGAAATATCCTCAAATAAAACCCAGCGTGAACAATTCCAAGAAAATGCTCTCTGATATTTGCATTCATTTCACGGAATTAAAGCTTACTCTACATTGCCCAGTTTGGAAACTCTGTCTTTGAGGAATCTGTGGAGGGATATTAAGTGCGCCCAGAGGCTTGTGGTGAGCAAGGAAAAGTCTTCCGATGAAAACTGGAGAGAAGCTTTCTGAGCAATTGCTTCATGATGTGTGTATTCGTCTCATAGAGTTAAACAATTCTTTGAATAGAGCAGTTTGAAATCACTGTTTTTGTGAAATCTGAGGAAGGACATTTGTGAACGCTCCTTAGAATACGGAGAAAGAAATATCCTCAGGTACAATCCAGAAGGAAGCTTTCTGTGAAACTGCTCTGTGTCGTCTTAATTCCTCTCACTCAGTTAAGCCCCTCTATTCATTGAGCAGTTTTCTAACCCTGTTTGTGTTTAACGTGTGAAGAGATATTCGGGAGCATTTTTGAGGCTCATGGTGAAAAAGGAAATATGTTCACACAGAAACTGTAGAGAAGCATTCTGAGGAACTGCTTTGTGATGTGTGCATTCCACTCTCAGTGTTATAACTCTATTCTCATACAGCATCGGGGAAACCCATTTGAAAAAAAATGTACCAGGTTATATTTGGGAGCATGTTGATGCCTATGGTGAAAAAGGAAATAGACTTAGACAAAAACTGGAAAGAAACTTTCTATGAAACTGCTCTGTGATATCTGTATTCATCTCACATAAATAAAGCTTTCTTTACTTTACGCAGTTTGGTAACTCTGTCATGGATGGATCCACGAAGGGACATTCGGGAGCACATTCAGGACTATGGTGAAAAAGGAAATAAATATCTTCAGATAAAAACTGGATAGAAGTTTTCTGAGAAAGTGCTTTGTATGTGTGCATTCCACTCCGGAAGTTATACCTCTTTTCTCAAAAGGCAGTGTTTGAACACTGTTCCCGTAAAACTGAAAAAGGAATATTTCAGAGCCCATGGAAGACTATGGCGAAAAATGAAATATCGTGAATTAAAACCCAGAAAGAAGTGTTCCAAGAAACTGCTCTCTAATATGTGCATTCATTTCAGAGGGTTAAAGCATTCTCTGTGCTGCCCAGTTTGGAAAGTCTGTCTTTGAGGATTCTGTGAATGGATATTAAGTGGCGCCTGGAGGTCTGTAGTGAGCAAGGAAATGTCTTCCGTTGAAAACTGGAGAGAAGCTTTCTGAGCAACTGATTTGTGATGTGTGTATTCATGTCATGGAGTGAAATCATTCTTTGGATAGAGTAGTTTGAAATCACTGTTTCTATGGAACCTGTGAAAGGACATTTGGGAACGCTCTTTAGAATATGCTGGAAAAGAAATACCCTCAGAGAAAAAAACCAGAAGTAAGCGTTCTTGAAACTGCTCTGGAATGTGTGAATTCCACTCACACAGTTAAGTTTCTCTTTTTATTGAGCTGTATTGTACCACTGTTTCTGTTTAGTCTGTGAAGGGATACTCAGTAGTGCTTTGTGGTTTATGGAGAAAATGGAAATATCTTCAGATAGAAACTGGAGAGAAGCTTTCCGAGGACTTGTTTTGTGACGTGTGCATTCCACTCACTGAGTTATACCTTTCCTCTTATAGAGGATTGGGGAATCCCTTTTGGAGAAAAAGCTACCAAGGGACATTTGGGAGTATATGGATGACTATGATGAAAAAGGAAATATGCTCAGACAAAAACTGGAATGAAGATTTCTGTGAAACTGCTTTGTGATAGATATATTTATTCATCTCACATACATAAAACTTTCTTTATATTGCGCAGTTTGGAAATCCGTCATGGACGGATCCACAAAGGGGCATCCGGGAGCACTTACAGGAATACGGTGAAAAAAGACATCTCTTCAGATAACAACTATAGAGAAGCTTTCTGAGAAACTGCTTTGTGACGTGTGCATTCTACTCACAGTGTTTTACCTCTCTTCTCAAACAGCATTAGTTAAACCCTTTTGGGAAAAAAGGTACCAAGGGATATTTGGGAGCATATTGACGCATATGGAGAAAAGAGAAATAGCCTCAGACAAAAACTGGAAAGAAACTTTCAGTGAAACTGTTGTGTGGTATGTCTATTCATCTCACATAGATAAAGCTTTCTTTATTTTTCGTTGCTTGGAAACTCTGTTATGGATGGATCCGCGACGAGCCATTTGGGAGCACATGCCGGACTATGGTGAAAAAGGAAGTATCTCTAGATAAGAACTGGAAAGAAGATTTCTGTGGATATGCTTTTTGCAATGTTTATTCATCTCACATAGATAAAGCTTTCTTTACCTTACACAGCTTGGAAATACTGTCATGGATGGATCGGCAAAGGGACATTCGGGAGCACATTCAGGACTATGGGAAAATCGAAATAACTTTAGACAAAAACTGGAGAGAAGCTTTCTAAAAACCTGCTTTGTGATATGTGCATTCCACTCAGGGAGTTATACCTCTTTTCTCATAAGGCAGTGCTTGAACACCTTTCCTCTAAAACCGAAAAAGTGATATTTCGGAGCGCATTGAGGACTCCGGCAAAAAGTGAAATATCCTCGAATAAATCCCAGAAAGACGCGTTCCAAGAAACTGCTCTCTGATATGTGTATTCATGACACAGAGTTAAAACTTACTCTACATTGCCCAATTTGGAGACTGCATCTTTGAGGGATCTGAGAAGGGATATTAAGTGGTGTCCAGAGGCCTGTGGTGAGCAAGGAAATGTCTTTTGCTGAAAACTGGAGATAAACTTTCTGAGCACCTGCTTTGTGATGTGTGTATTCATCTCATAGAGTTAAATCATTCTTTGGATTCAGCAGTTTGAACTCAATGTTTCAGTGGAACTTGAGGAAGGACATTTGAGAAGGGTCTTTAGAATATGCTGAAAAGGAAATACCCTCAGATAAAAATCAGAAGGAAGCTTTCTGTGAAACTGCTCTGTGCTATGTGTATTCATCTCACGTAGATAAAGCTTTCTTTACATTACACAGCTTGGAAACTCCGTCATGAATGGATCCACAAAGGAATATTCGGGAGCACAGTCAGAACAATGGTGAAAAAGGAAACATCTTAAGATAACAACTGAAAAGTAGCTTTCTGTGAATCTGCTTTTTGCTCTGTTTATTCATCTCACATAGATAAAGCTTTCTTTACATAACGCAGCTTGTAAACTCTGTCATGGAGGGATCCACAAAGGGTCATTCAGGAGCACATTCAGGACTGTGCTGAAAAGGAAATATCTTGAGATAAAAACTGGAAAGAAGTTTCTGTATATCTGCTTTTTGATATGCTTACTCATCTCACATAGATAAAATTTCTGTACAATATGCAGCATGGAAACTCCGTCATGGACGGATCCGCAAAGGGATATTTGAGATCACATTCATGCCTATGGTGAAAAAGGAAATATCTTCAGATAAAAACTGGAGAGAAGCTTTCTGAGAAACTGCTTTGGGCTGTGTTCATTTCACTCAGCAAGTTATAGCTCTTTTCTCATAAGGCAGTGTTTGAACACTGTTCCTGTAAAACTGAAAAAGTGACATGTCGATGTGCATGGAAGACTAAGTGAAAAGTGAAATATCCTCAAATAAAACCCAGAAAGAAGCGTTCCAAGAAACTCCTCTCCAACATGTGCATTCATTTCACAGAGTTAAAGCTTACTCTATGTCGCCCAGTTTGGAAACTCCGTCATTGAGGAATCTGTGAAGGGATATTAAGTGGCGCCAAGAGGCTTGTGATGAGCAAGGAAACATCTACCAATGAAAACTGGAGAGAAGCTTTCTGTGCAACTGCTTTGTGAAGTGTGTATTCACCTTATAGAATTAAACAATTCTTTGTATTGAGCAGTTTGTAATCACTGTTTTTGTGGAATCTGAGGAAGGACATTTGGGAACGTTCCTTAGAATATGGAGAAAGAAATATCCTCAGGTAAAATACAGAAGGAAGCTTTCTGTGAAAATGCTCTGTATGGTCTTAATTCCTCTATCTCAGTTAAACCTCTCTATTCATTGAGCAGTTTTCTAATCCTGTTTATGTTCAATGTGTAAAGGGATATTCGGGAGCACTTTGAGGCTTATGGTGAAAAAGGAAATATGTTCAGACCAAAACTGGAGACAAACTTTCCGAGGAACTGTTTGTGATGCATTTGTGAAACTTTCCGAGGAACTGTTTGTGATGCGTTTGTGAAACTGTTTGTGATGCGTTTGTGAAACTTTCCGAGGAACTGTTTCCCCGATGCTGTACGAGAAGAGAGGTATAACACATACAGCATTGGGGAAACCCTTTTGAAGAATAAGGTACCAAGGGATATCCGGGAGCATATTGACACCTATGATGAAACGATAAAGAGCCTCAGACAAAAACTCTAAAGAACACTTACAGTGTTATACCTCTCTTCTCGTACAGCATTGGGGAAACCCATTTGGAGAAAAAGGTACCAAGTAATATTCGGGAGCTGGTTGATACCTATGGTGAAAAGGGAAATAGCCTCGAACAAAAACTGGAAAGAAGCTTTCTATGAAACTGTTCTGTGATATGTGTATTCATGTCACATAGATAAAGTTTTCTTTACATTACCCAGCATGGAAACTCCGTCATGGATGGATCCGCGAACGGATATTAGGGATCACATTTGGGCCTATAGTGAAAAAGGAAATATCATCAGATAAAAACTGGAGAGAAGCTTTCTGAGAAACTGGTTGGTGATGTTTGCATTCCACTCAGGGAGTTATACCTTTCTTCTCATAAGGCACTGTTTGAACACTGTTAATGTAAAACTAAAAAAGTGATATTCAGAGCACATTGAAGACTATGGTGAAAAGTGAAATGTCGTCAAATAAAACCCAGAAAGAAGCATTCCAAGAAACTGTTCTCTGACATATCCATTCATTTCACAGAGTTAAAGCTTACCCTATCTTTCCGAGTTTGGAAAGTCTGTCTTTGAGGATTCTGCGAAGGGATATTAAGTGGCAAGTGGAGGCCTGTGGTGAGCAAGAAAATCTCTTCAATTGGAAATTGGAGAGACGGTTTCTGAGCAACTCTTTTGTGATGTTTGTATTCATCTCATAGAGTTAAATCATTCTTTGGATTGAGCAGTTTGAAATCACTGTTTCTGTGGAATCTGAGAAAGGGCATTTTGGACGTTCTTTAGAATATCCTGAAAAAGAAATAACCACAGATAGAAAACAGAAGGAGGCTTTCTGTGAAACTGCTCTCTGTCATGTGAATTCTGCTAGCACACTTAAGCTTCTCTTTTCATTGAGCAGTATTCTACCACTGTTTTTGTTTAGTCTGTGAAGGGATATTCGGGAGCGCTTTGAAGCTTATGGTGAAAAAGCAAATATCTTCAGATAGAAACTGGAGAGAAGATTTCCGAGGAGCTGCTTTGTAACATATGGATTCCACTCACAGTTATGCTTTTATTCACTTAGAGGATTGGGGAATCTCTTTTAGAGAAAAAGCTACCAAGGGACATTTGGGAGAATATGCATAGCTATTGTGAATTTGGTAATATCCCAAACAAAAACTGGAAAGAAGCTTTCTGTGAAACTGCTTTGTGATAGATATGTTTATTCATCTCACATAGACAAAAAGTTCTGTATATTACACAGTGTAGAAACTCCATCATGGACGGATCTGCGACAGGACACTCGGGAGCATATTCAGGCCTATGGTGAGAAAGAAAATCTCTTCAGATAAAAACTGGAGAGAAGCTTTCTGAGAAACTTCTTTGTGATGTGTGCATTCCACTCAGGGCATCATACCTCTTTTCTCATAAGGCAGTGTTTGAACACTGTTCCTGTAAAATCCAAAAAGTGATATTTCGGATGCCCTCGAAAACTATGGCAAAAAGTGAAATATCCTCAGATAAATCCCAGAAAGAAGCGTTCCAAGAAACTGCTCTTTGCTATGTTCATTAATTTCACAGAGTTAAAGCTTACTCTATCTTGCCCAGTTTGGAAACTCTATCTTTGACAATTCTGCGAAGGGATATTAAGTGGCTCCCGGAGGCCTGGGGTGAGGAAGGAAATGTCTTACGTTGAAAACAGGATAGAAGTTTTCTGAGCAACTGCTTTGTGTTGTGTGTATTCATCTCATAGAGTTAAACCATTCTCTGGATTGAGCAGTTTGAAATCACGGCTTCTGTGGAATCTGAGGAAGGACACGTGGGAATGCTCTTTAGAAAATGGAGAGGAAATATCCTTTGATAAAAATCAGAAGGAAGCTTTCTGTGAAATTGTTATGTGTCGTGTGAATTCCTCTCACTCAGTTGAGCTTCTCTGTTCAATGGGCACTTTTCTAACACTGTTTATGTTTAGCATACAATAGGATACTCTGGAGCACTTTGAGGCTTACGGTGAAAAAGGAAACATGGTCAGAGAGAAACTGGAGAGGAGCTTTCCGAGGAACAGCTTTGTGATGTGTGCATTCCACTTACAGTGTTATACCTCTCTTCTCATACAGCATCGGGGAAACCCTTTTGAAGAATAAGGTACCAAGTGATATCCGGGAGCATGTTGACACCTATGATTAAACGATAAAGAGCCTCAGACAAAAACCCTAAAGAAGCTTTCTGTGAAACTACTCTTTGATAAGTTTATTCATCTCACATTGATAAAGCTTTCTATACACTACACATCTTGAAAACTCAGTCATGGAGGGTTCCTCGAAGGGACATTTGGGAGCACATTCAAGACTATGGTGAAAAGTGAAATATCTTCAGATAAGAACCGGAGAGAAGCTTTCTGAGAAACTACTTTGTGATGTGTGCATACCACTCACGGAATTATACCTCTTTTCTCATAAGGCAGTGTTTGAATCATGTTCCTGTAAAACTGTAAAAGTAATTTTTCGGAACGCATGGGAGACTATGGCGAAAAGTGAAATATCCTGAAATAAAACCCAGAAAGAAGCATTCCAAGAAACTGCTCTCTGATATGTGCATTCATTTCAGATAGTTAAAGCTTACTCTACAATGCCCAGTGTGGAAAGTTTGTCTTTGAGGATTCTGCAAAAAGGATATTACGTGGCGACCATAGGTCAGTAGTGAGAAAGGAAATGTCTTCCGTTGAAAACTGGAAAGAAGCTTTGGGAGCAACAGCTTTGTGATGTGTGTATTCATCTCATAGAGTTAAACCATTGTTTGGATTCAGCAGTTTGTAATCACTGTTTCTGTGGAATCTGAGGAAGTACATTTGGGGACGTTCTTTAGATAAGGAGGGAGAAATATCGTCAGATAAAACCAGAAGGAAGCTTTTTGTGAAACTGCTGTGTGTCGCGTGAATTGCTCTTGCTCAGTTAAGCTTCTCTGTTCATTGAGCAATTTTCTAAAATTGTTTATGTTTAGCGTGCAAAGGGACATTCGGGAGCACTTTGAGGCTTATGATGAAAAAGGAAATATGATCAGATAGAAACTGGACAGAAGTTTTCTGAGGAACAGCTTTGTGATGTGTGCATTCCACTCACAGTGTTATACCTCTCTTCTCATACAGCATCGGGGAAACCCTTTTGTGGAAAAAAGTACCAAGGGATATCCGGGAGCATATTGACACCTATGGTGGAAACAGAAATAGTCTCAGACAAAAACTGGAAAGAAGCATTCGGTGGAACTGCTCTGTGATATGTGTATTCTTCTCACATAGATAAAGCTTTCTTTACATTACGCAGCTTGGAAACTCTGTCATGCACGAATCACGAAGGGACATTCGGGAGCACATTCAGGACTGTGGCAAAAAAGCATCCTCTAAAAAAACTGGAAAGAAGCTTTCTGTGAATCTGCTTTTTGCTATGTTTATTCGTCTCACATAGATAAAACTTTCTTTATTTTTTGCAGTTTGTAAACTCCGTCATGGATGGATCCATGAAGGGACATTCCGGAGCACATTCTGGTCTATGGTGAAAAAGGAAATAACTTGAGATAAAAACTGGAGAGTAGCTTTCTGAGAATCTGCTTTGTGATATGTGCATTCCACTCAGGGAGTTTTACCTTTTTTCTCTTAAGGCAGTGTTTGAACATCTTTCATGTAAAACCGTAAAGGTGATACTTCGGAGCACTTTTAAGACTATGGCGAAAAGTGAAACATCCTCAAATAAAACAAAGAACGAAGCGTTCCATGAAACAGCACTCTGATATGTGCATTAATTTCACAGAGTTAATTTTTACTCTACGTTTCCCTGATTGTAAACTCTGTCCTTGATGAATCTGCGAAGGGATATTAAGTGGTGCCCGGAGGCCTCTGGTGAGCTAGGAAATGTCTTACAATGAACACTGGAGAGAAGCTTTCTGAGCAACTGCTTTGTGATGTGTGTATTCATCACATAGAGTTAAACCATTCTTTGGATTGAGCAGTTTGAAATCACTGCATCTGTAAAATCTGTGGAAGGACATTTGGGAACACTCTTTAGAATATGGAGAAAGAAATATCCTCACATAGAAAACAGAAGGAAGCTTTCTGTGAAACTGCTATGTGTCATGTGAATTCTTCTAGCTCAGTTAAGCTTCTCCTTTCATTGAGCCGTTTTCTACCACTGTTTATGTTTACCATGTGAAGGGATATTCAGGAGCGCTTTCAGGCTTGAGGTGAAAAAGGAATATGTTCAGATAGAAACTGGAGAGAAGCTTTCTGAGGAACTGCTTCGTGACGTGTACATTCCACTCACAGTGTTATACCTCTCTTCTCATACAGATTCTGGGAATCCCTTTTGGAGGAAAAGGTACCAAGGAATATTCCGGGGCATATTGACGAATATATTGAAAAAGGAAATAGCTTCAGACTAAAACTGCAAAGAAACTTTCTGTGAAACTGCTCTGTTGTATGTGTATTCATCTCACATAGATAAAGCTTTCTTTACATTATGCAGCTTGGAAACTCTGTCATGGACAGATCTGCGAAGGGACATTCGGGAGTAAATTCAGGAGTATGACCAAAAATGAAATATTTCAGATGAAAAATGGAAGGAAACTTTCTGTGAATCTGCTTTTTGCTATGTTTATTCATATCACATTGATACAACTTTCTTAACTTTATGCAGCTTGGAAACTCTGTCATTGACGGACAGTTTGAAGACAGTTCCTGTAAAACCGTAAAAGAGATATTACGGAGCCCTTTGAAGACTATGGCAAAAAGTGAAATATCCTCAAATAAATCCTAGAAAGAAGCTTTCCAAGAAACTACTCTCTGATATCTGCATTTGTTTCACTGAGTTAAAGTAGACTCTATGTTGCCCACTTTGGAAACTGTCTTTGGGGAACCTGCAAAGTGATATTAAGTGGCTCCCGGAGACCTGTGGTGAGAAAGGATATAGTTATGTTGAAAACTCGAGAGAAGCTTTCTGAGCAGCTGCTTTGTGATGTGTGTATTATTCTCATAGAGTTAAATCATTCTTTGGATTAAAGAGTTTGAAATCACTGTTTCTGTGGAACTTGAGAAAGAACATTTGAGAACTCTCTTTAGAATATGCTGAAAAAGAAATACCCTCAGATAAAAAAAAAGGAAGTTTTCTATGAGACTGCTCTGTGTCATGTGAATTCCACTCACACTGTTCAGCTTCTCTTCTCATTGAGCAGTATTCTAACACTCTTTTCCTTTAGTCTGTGAAGGGATATTTGGGAGTACTTTGAGGCTTATGGTGAAAATAGAAACATCTTCAGATAGAAAGTGGAGAGAAGCTTTCTGAGGAGCTGCTTTGTGACGTGCGCACTCCACTCAAAGTGTTATATCTTTCTTCTCATAGAGGATTGGGGAATCCCTTTTGGAGAAAAAGCTACCATGGGACATTTGGGTGTATATGGATGGCTATGGTTAAAAAGGAAATATCGTCAGACAAAAACTGGAAAGAAGCTTTCCGTGAAACTGCTTTTGTGATAGATATGCTTATTGATCTCACATAGATAAAATCTTCTTTGTATTACACAGTTAGGAAACTCCATCATGGACAGATCTGCGAAGGGACATTTGGGAGCATGCTCAGGCCTATGGTGAAAAAGGAAATATCTTCAGATAAAAACGGAGAAGAAACTCTGAGAAAGTGCTTTGTGATGTGTGCATTCCACTCATGGAGTTACACCTCTTTTCTCGTAAGGCAGTGTTTGGACACTATTCCTGTAAAACCAAAAAAGTGATATTTCGGACCACATTGTAGACTACGGTGAAAAGTGAATTATCCCCAAATAAAACCCAGAAAAAAGCGTTCCAAGAAACAGCTCTTTGATATGTGCATTCATTTCACAGAGTTAAGCCTCTCTACATTGCCCAGTTTGGAAACTCTGTCTTTGAGGAATCTGTGAAGGGATATTAAGTGGCGCCCAGAGGCATGTGGTGAGGAAGCAAATGTCTTCCGTTGAAAACCGGAGAGAAGCTTTCTGAGCAACAGCTTTGTGATGTGTGTATTCATCTCATAGAGTTAAACCATTCTTTGGATTAAGCAGTTGGAAATCACTGCTTCTGTGAAACCTGAGGAAGGACATTTGGGAATGCTTTTTAGAATATGGAGAAAGAAGTATCCTCAGATAAAAAACAGAAGGAAACTTTCTGTGAATCTGCTAGGTGTCAAGGGATATTCGGGAGCACTTTGAGGCTTACTGTGAAAAAGGAAATATGTTCCAATAGGAACTGGAGAGGACGGTTCCGAGGAAGTGCTTTGTGAAGTATGCATTCCGCAAACAGTGTTATACCTCTTTTCTCATACAGCATCAGGGAAACCCTTTTAGAGACAAAGGCATCAAGGTATAGCATATTGATGTCTATGGTGAAAAGAGAAATAGCCTCAGACAAAAACTGGAATGAAGCTTTCTGTGAAACTGCTCTGTGATATGTGTATTCATCTCACACATATAAAGTTTTTTTTACATTTCACAACTTGGAAACTCTGTCATGAATGGATCCACAAAGGGACATTCGGGATCACATTCAGGAGTATGGTGAGGAAGGAAATATCTTCACATAAAAACTGGAAAGAAGCTTTCTGTGAATCTTCTTTTTGCTATGTTAATTCATCTCACATAGATAAAGTTTTCTTTACACTATGCAGATTGGAAACTTCGTGATGGACAGTTCCGCAAATGGGACATTCGGGAGCACATTCAGGACTATGGTGAAAAAGGAACTATTTTCAGATAAAAATCGGAAAGAAGCTTTCTGAGAAACTGCTTTGTGATGTGTGCATTCCACTCAGGGAGTTATACCTCTTTTCTCATAAGGCAGTGATTGAACACTGTTCCTGTAAAACCGAAAAAGCGATATTTTGGAACACATTGAACTATGGTGAAAAGTGAATTACCCTCAAATAAAATCCAGAAAGAAGCATTCCAAGAAACTGCTCTCTGATATGTGCATTCATTTCACAGAATTAAAGCTTACTGTACATTGTCCACTTTGGAAACTCTGTCTCTGAGGAATCTGAGAAGGGATATTTAGTGGCGACCAGAGGCCTGTAGTATGAATGGAAATGTCTTCCGTTGAAAACTGGAGAGAAGCTTTATGAGCAACTGCTTTCTGATGTGTGTATTCATCTCATAGAGTTAAATCATTCTTTGTATTGAGTAGTTTGAAATCAACGTTTCTGTGGAATCTGAGAAAGGACATTTGGGAACACTCTTTAGAATATGCTTTAAAAAATACACTCAGATAAAAAGCAGAAGGAAGCTTTCGGTGAAACTGCTCTGTGTTGTGGTAATTCCACTCACACAGTTCAGCTTCCCTTTTCATTGAGCAGTATTCTAACACTGTGTTTAGTCTGCGAAGGGATATGCAGGAGCACTTTCAGACTTACTGTGAAAACGGAAATATCTTCAGATAGAAACTAGAGAGAAGATTTCCGAGGAATTGCTTTGTGATGTGTGTATTGCACTCACAGAGTTATACCTTTCTTCTCATAGAGGATTGAGGAATTCTTTTTGGATAAAAAGCTACCAAGGGATATTTGGGAGTATATGTACAGCTACGGTGTAAAAGAAAATATCCTCAGACAAAAACTGGAAAGAAGCTTTCTGTGAAACTGCTTTGTGATAGATATGTTTATTCATCTCACATAGATAAAACTTTCTATATAGTATGCAATTTGGAAACTTCGTTATGGAATGATCCACGAAGGGACATTTGGGAGCTCATTCAGGCCTATGGTGAGAAAGAAAATATATTCAGATAGAAACTGGAGAGAAAAGTTTCAAGGAACTACTTTGTGACGTGTGCATTGAACTCACAGTATTGTATCTCTCATATCATAGAGCATCAGGGAAACCCTTTTGGAGAAATAGGTACCAAGGGATATTCAGGCGCTAACTGACCACTATGGTGAAAAGAGAAATAGCCTCAGACAAAAAGTGGAAAGAATCTTTCTGTGAAACTGCTCTGTGATATATGTATTCATCTCACATAGATAAAGCATTCTTTACATTATGCTACTTGGAAATTCTGTCATGAACGGTCCCACGAAGGGACATTCGGGAGCACATTCAGGACTATGGCAAAAAAGGAAATATCTCTAGACAAAAACTGGAAAGAAGCTTTTTGTGATTCTGCCTTTTGGTATGTTTATTCATCTCATGTAAATAAAGCTGTCTTTACATTATGCAGCTGGAAACTCTGTCATGGAGGGATCCACGAAGGGACATTCGGAATCACATTCAGGACTATGGTGAAAAAGTAAATGTCTTCAGATAAAAACTGGAAAGAAGCTTTCTGTGAATCTGCTTTTGCTATGTTTATTCATTTCACATAGAGAAAGTGTTCTTCACATTAAATAGCTTGGAAACTCCGTTATGTATGGATCCGCGAAGGGACATTCGGGAGAACATCCAGGCCTATGGTTAAAAAGGAAATAACCTGTGATGAAAACTGGAGAGTAGCTTTCTGAGAATCTGCTTTGTGATGTGTGCATTTTATTCAGGGAGTTATGCCTCTTTTCTCATAAGGCAGTGTTTGAACACCGTTCATGTAAAACCGAAAATGTGATATTTCGGAGCGCATTGAAGACTATAGCAAAAAGTGAAACATCCTCAAATAAAATACAGAAAGAAGCATTCCAGGAAACAGCTCTCTGATATATGCATTAAATTCACAGAGTTAAAGTTTACTCTACGTTGCCCAGTTTGGAAACTCTGTCTTTGAGGAATCTGCGAAGGGATATTAAGTGGCGCCTGGAGGCCTCTGGTGAGCTAGGAAATGTCTTCTGATGGAAACTGGAGGGAAGCTTTCTGAGCTACTGCTTTGTGATGTGTGTATTCATCTCATAGAGTTAAACCATTCTTTGGATTGAGTAGTTTGAAATCACTGCGTCTGTGGAATCTGAGGGAACACTCTTTAGAATATGGAGAAAGAAATATTCCCAGATAAAAACCAGAAGGGAGTTTTCTGTGAAACTGCTATGTGTCGTGTGAATTCCTCTCCCTCAATTAAGCTTCTCTTTTCATTGAGCTGTTTTTAACCACTGTTCATGTTTAGCATGCGAAGGGATATTCGAGAGCGCTTTGAGGCTTATGGTGAAAAAAGAAATATGTTCAGATAGAAACTGGAGAGAAGCTTTCCGAGGAGCTGCTTTGTGACATGTGCATTCCACTCACAGTGTTATACCTCTCTTCTCAGACAGCATCGGGGAAACCCTTTTGGAGGAAAAGGTACCAAGGGATATTTGGGGGTATATTGACGAATATGGTGAAAATTAAAATAGTCTCAGACTAAAAAAAGAAAGAAGCTTTCTGTGAAACTGCTCTGTGATATGTGTATTCTCCTCACATAGATAAAGCTTTCTTTATCTTAGGCAGCTTGGAAACTCTGTCATGGACGGATTCGTGAAGGGACATTCGGAAAACATACTGGACTATGGTGAAATACTAAATGTCTTCAGATAAAAACTGGAAAGAAGCTTTCTGTGAATCTGCTTTTTGTTATGCTTATTCATCTCACCTTGATAAAGCTTTCTTTACATTACACAGCTTGGAAACTCTGTCATGGACGGATTTGCGAAGGGACATTCGGGAGTACATTCAGGCCTATACAGAAAATGGAAATATCTTCAGATAAAAACTGGAGAGAAGCTTTCTGAGAAACTGCTTTGTGATGTGTGCTTTCCACTCAGGGAATTATACCTCTTTTCTCATAGGCAGTGTTTGAACACTGTTCCTGTAGCTTTCTGAGAAACTACTTGGTGATGTGTGCATTCCACTCAAGGAGTTATACCTTTCTTCTCATAAGGCACTCTTTGAACACTGTTCCTGTAAAACTAAAAAAGTGGTATTTGCAGCACATTGAAGACGATGGCAAAAAGTGAAATGTCGTCCAATAAAACCCAGAAAGAAGCATTCCGAGAAACTCCTCTCTGACATGCAAATTTATTTCACAGAGTTAAAGCTTACTCTACATTTCCCAGTTTGGAAAGTCTGTCTCTGAGGATTCTGTGAAGAGATGCTAAGTGGCAACCAGAGGCCTGTGGCGAGCAAGGAAATGTCTTCTGTTGAAAATTGAAGAGAAGCTTTCTGAGCAACTCTTTTGTGATGTTTGTATTCATCTCATGGAGTTAAATCATTCTTTGGATGGAGCAGTATGAAATCACTGTTTCAGAGAATTCTGAGAGAGGACTTTTGGGAATGCACTTTAGAATATCCTGAAAAAGAAATAACCTCAGATAGAAACCAGAAGGAAGCTTTCTGTGAAACTGCTCTGTGTCACGTGAATTCCACTTGCACAGTTAAGCTTCTCTTTTCATTGAGCAGTATTCTAACATTGTTTTTCTTTAGTCTGTGAAGGTATATTCGGGAGCACTTTCATGCTTATGGTGAAAAAGGAAATATCATCAGATAGAAACTGGAGAGAAATTTTCTGAGAAGCTTCTTTGTGATGCGTGCATTCCACTCACAGAGTACACTTTTATTCTCATAGAGGATTGGGGAATCCCTTTTGGAGAAAATGCTACCAGGGGACATTCGGGAGTATATGGATGGCTATGGTGAAAAAGGAAATATCCTCAGACAAAAACTGGAAAGAAGCTTTCTGTGAAACTGCTTTGTGATAGATATGTCTATTCATCTCACATTGATAAAACTTTCTTTATATTACACAGTTTTGAAACACTGTTAGGGAGGGATTCGTGAAGGGACATTCAGGAGCACATTCAGGCCTTTGGTGAAAAAGGAAATATCTCTAGATAAGAACTGGAAAGAGGATTTCTGTGTATATGCTTTTTGCAATGTTTATTCATCTCACATAGATAAAGCTTTCGTACCTTACGCAGCCTGGAAACACTGTCATGGACGGATGGGTGAAGGGACATTCAGGAGCACATTCAGGACTATGGGGAAAATAGAAATATCTTCAGCCAAACCCAGAGAGAAGCTTTCTCAGGAACTGCTTTGTGATGAGTGCATTCCACTCAGGGAGTTATCCCTCTTTTCTCATAAGGCAGTGTTTGAACACTGTTCCTGTAAAACCAAAAAGGTGATTATTTCGGAGCACATTGAGGACTATGGCGAAAAGTGAAATATCCTTAAATAAAACCCAAAAAGAAGTGTTCCAAGAAACTGCTCTCTGATATGTGTATTCATGTCACAGAGTTAAAGCTTACTTTACATTTCCCATTTTGGAAACTGCATCTTTGAGGAATCTGCGAAGGGATATTAAGTGGCGCCCGGAAGCCTGTGGTGAGCAAGGAAATGTCTTCTGTTGAAAAATTGAGAGAAACTTTCTGAGCAACTGCTTTGTGATGTGTGTATTCATCTCATAGAGTTAAATCATTCTTTGAATTGAGCAGTTTGAACTCACTGTTTCTGTGGAACCTGAGGAAGGACATTTGGGAACGATCTTTAGAATACGCTGAAAAAGAAACACCCCCAGATAATAACCAGAAAGAAGCTTTCTGTGAAACTGCTATGTGTCGCATGAATTCCTTTTGCTCACTTAAGCTTCTCTTTTCATTGAGTGCTTTTCCAGCATTGTTTATGTTTAGCGTGTGAAGGGATATTCGTGAGTTATTTGAGGCTTACGGTGAAAAAGGAAGTATATTCAGATACAAATTGGAGAGAGGCTTTCCAAGGAACTCCTTTGTGTCCAGTGCATTTCACTCACAGTGTTATACCTCTGTTGTCATAAAGGATTGGGAAAACCTTTTGGAGAAAAAGATACCAAGGGACATTTAGGTGTATATGGACGGCTATGGTGAAAAAGGAAATATCCTCAGAGAAAAACTGGAAAGAAACTTTCTGTGAATCTGCTTTTTGCTATGTTTATTCATGTCACATAGATAAAGCTTTCTTTAAATTACGCAGCTTGGAAACTCCGTCATGGACAGATCCACAGAGGGACATTCAGGAGCACATTCGGGCCTATGGTGAAAAAGATAATATCGTCATATAGAAAATGGAGAGACGCTTTCTGAGACACTGCTTGGAGATGTGTGCATTCCACTCAAGGAGTTGTACCTTTCTCCTCATAAGGCACTCTTTCAAACACTGTTCTTGTAAAACTAAAAAAGTGATAGTCGGAGCACATTGAAGACTATGGTGATAAGTGAAATGTTTTCCAATAAACCCAGAAAGAAGAATTCCAAGAAACTGCTCTCTGATATGTACATTCATTTCACAGAGTTATAGCATACTTTACATTTCCCAGTTTGGAAAGTCTGTCTTTGAGGATTCTGCGAAGGGATATTAAGTGGAAACTGGAGGCCTGTGGTGAGCAAGGAAATGTCTTCCGTTGAAAACTGGAGAGAAGTTTTATGAGCAACTACTTTGTGATGTGTGTACTCATCTCATAGAGTTAAATCATTCTTTGTATTGAGCAATTTGAAATCAAAGTTTCTGTGGAATCTGAGAAAGGACATTTGGGAACACTCTTTAGAATATGCTTTAAAAGAAATACACTCCGATAAAAAGCAGAATGAAGCTTTCTGTGAAACTGCTCTGTGTCGTGTTAATTCCACTCAGACAATTCAGCTTCTCTTTTCATTGAGCAATATTCCAACACTGTGTTTAATCTGTGAAGGGATATGCAGGAGCGCTTTAAGGCTTATGGTTAAAGTGGAGATATCTTCCGATAGAAACTGGAGAGAAGATTTCCGAGGAACTGCTTTGTGATGTGTGCATTGCACTCACAGAGTTATACCCTTCTTCTCATAGAGGATTGAGGAATCTTTTTTGGATTAAAAGCTACCAAGGGATATTTGGGAGTATATGTACGGCTATGGTGAAAAAGGAAATATCCTCAGACAAAAACTGGAAAGAAGCTTTCTGTGAAACTGCTTTGTGATAGATATGTTTATTCATCTCACATAGATTAAACTTTCTCTATATTATGCAGTTTGGAAACTTCGTCGTAGAATGATCCAAGAAGGGACATTCGAGAGCTCATTCTGGTCTATTGTGAAAAAGGAAATATATTCAGATAGAAACTGGAGAGAAACGTTTCAAGGAACTACTTTGTGAAGTGTGCATTGCACTCATTGTATTGTACCTCTCGGATCATACAGCATTGGGGAAACCCTTTTGGAGAAATAGGTACCAAGGGATATTCGGGAGCATATTGACAACTACGGTGAAAAGAGAAATAGCCTCAGACAAATACTGGAAAGAATCTTTCTGTGAAACTGCTCTGTGATACATGTATTCATCTCACATAAAAAAAGCACTTTTTACATTATGCTGCTTGGAAATTCTGTCATGAACGATTCCATGAAAGGAAATATCTTCAGATAAAAAACGGAAAGAAGCCTTCTGTGATTCTGCTTTTTGGTATATGTATTCATCTCACGTAAATAAAACTTTCTTTACATTATGCAGCTGAAAACTCTGTCATGGAAGGATCCGCAAAGGGACATTCGGAATCACATTCAGGACTACAGTGAAAAAGGAAATATCTTCAGATAAAAACTGGAAAGAAGCTTCCTGTGAATCTGTTTTTGCTATGTTTATTCATTTCACATAGAAAAAGTTTTCTTCACATTACATAGCTTGGAAAATCCGTCATGGATGGATCCGCAAAGGGACATTCGGAATCACATTCAGGACTACAGTGAAAAAGGAAATATCTTCAGATAAAAACTGGAAAGAAGCTTCCTGTGAATCTGTTTTTGCTATGTTTATTCATTTCACATAGAAAAAGTTTTCTTCACATTACATAGCTTGGAAAATCCGTCATGGATGGATCCGCAAAGGGACATTCGGGAGAACATTCAGGCCTATGGTTAAAAAGGAAATAACTTGAGATAAAAACTGAAGAGTAGCTTTCTGAGAATCTGCTTTGTGATGTGTGCATTCCACTCAGGGAGTTATACCTCTTTTCTCATAAGGCAGTGTTTGAACACTGTTCATGTAAAATTGAAAAATGATATTTCAGAGCGCATTGAAGACTATAGCAAAAAGTGAAACATTCTCAAATAAAATACAGAAAGAAGCGCTCCAGGGAACAGCTTTCTGATATGTGCATTAATTTCTCCGAGTTAAAGTTTACTCTACGTTGCCCAGTTTGGAAACTCTGTCTTTGAGGTATCTGCGAAGGGATATTAAGTGGCGCCCGGAGGCCTCTGGCGAGCTAGGAAATGTCTTCTGATGGAAACTGGAGAGAAGCTTTCTGAGCAGCTGTCTTGTGATGTCTGGATTATTCTCATAAACTTAAATCATTCTTTGGATTGAAGAGTTTGAAATCACTGTTTCTGTGGAACCTGAGAAAGGACACTTGGGAACGCTCTTTAGAATATGCTGAAAAAGAAATACACTCAGATAAAAAACAGAAGGGAGCATTCTGTGAGACTGCTCTGTGTCGTGTGAATTCCAATCACACTGTTCAGCTTCTCTTCTCATTGAGCAGTATTTTCACACTGTTTTTCTTTAGTTTGTGAAGGGATATTCCGGAGTGCCTTGAGGCTCATGGTGAAAATGGAAATATTTTCAGATACAAACTAGAGAGAAGCTTTCTGAGGAGCTGCTTTGTGATGTGTGCACTCCACACACAGAGTTATACCTTTCTTCTCATAGAGGATTGGGGAATCTCTTTTGGAGTAAAAGTTACCATTGGACATTTGGGAGTATATGGATCCCTATGGTTAAAAAGGAAATATCGTCAGACAATAACTGGAAAGAAGCTTTCTGTGAAACTGCTTTTGTAATAGATATTCTTATTGATCTCACATAGATAAAACCTTTTTATATTACGCAGTTAAGAAATTCCGTCATGGATGGATCCGCAAAGGGACATTCGGGAGCACATTCAGGCCTATGGTGAAAAAGGAAATATCTTCAGATAAAAACAGAAGAGAAACTGCTTTGCAACGTGTGCTTTCCACTCAGTTAGTTACACCTCTTTTCTCATAAGGCAGTGTTTGAACACTTCCCGTAATACCAAAAAAGTGATATTTCGGAGAGCTTTAAAGACTATGGCCAAACTGAATTATCCTCAAATAAAACCCAGAAAGAGGCGTTCCAAGAAAATACTCTCTTATATGTGCATTTATTTCACAGAGATAAAGCTTACTCTATGTTGCCCAGTTTGAAAACTCTCTCTTGAGGAATCTGCGAAGGGATATTCAGTTGCGCCCGGAGGACTCTGGTGAGCTAGGAAATATCTTCCAGTGGAAACAGGAGAGAAGCTTTCTGAGCTACTGTTTTGTGATGTGTGTATTCATCTCATAGAGTTAAACCATTCTTTGGATTAAGCAGTTTGAAATCACTGCGTCTGTGGAATCTCAGAAAGGACACTGTTTCTGTAGAACGAATGTCCCACGAAGGGACATTCGGGAGCACATTCAGGACTATGGTGAAAAAGGAAATATCATTAGATAAAAACTGGAAAGAAGCTTTCTGTGAATCTACTTTTTGCTATGCTTATTCATCTCACGTAGATAAAGCTTTCTTTACATTACACAGCTTGGAAACTCTGTCATGGATGGATAGGCAAAGGGATATTTGGGATCACATTCGGGCCTACAGTGAAAAAGGAGATATCTTCAGATAAAAACTGGAGGGAAGCTTTATGAGAAGCTGCTTTTTGATGTATACATTCCACTCAGGGAGTTATACCTCTTTCCTCATAAGGCAGTGTTTGAACACTGTTCCTGTAAAACCGAAAAAGTGATATTACGGATTGCATTGAAGACAATGGCGAAAAGTGAAATATCCTCAAATAACAACCAGAAAGAAGCATTCCAAGAAACTGCTCTCTGATATGTGCATTCTTTACACAGAATTAAAGCTTAATCTACATTGCCCAGTTTGGAAACTCTGTCTTTGAGGAATCTGCGATGGGATATTATGTGGCTCGGGAAGGCCTGTGGTGAGCAAGGAAACGTCTTCCGTTGAAAACTGGAGAGAGGCTTTTTGAGCAGCTGCTTTGTGATGTGTGTATTATTCTGATAGAGTAAAATCATTCTTTGGAATGAAGAGTTTGAAATCACTGTTTCTGTGGAATCTGAGAAAGGACATTTGGGAACTCTCTTTAGAATATGCTGAAAAGGAAATACCCTCTAATAAAAACCAGAAGGAAGCTTTCTGTGAAACTGCTCTCAGTCATGTGATTTCCACTCACACAGTTAACCTTCTCTTTTCATTGAGCAGTATTCTAATACTGTGTTTAGTCTCCAAAGGGATATTCGGGAACGCTTTGAGGCTTATGGTGAAAATGGAAATATCTTCATACAGACACTAGAGAGAAGCTTTCTGAGGAGCTGCCTTGTGACGTGTACATTCCACTCACAGAGTTATACCTTTCTTCTCATAAAGGATTGGGGAATCCCTTTCAGAGAAAAAAGCTACCAAGGGACATTCTGGTGTATATAGATGGCTATTGTGAAAAAGGAATTACCCTCAGACATAAACGGAAAAGAAGCTATCTGGGAAACTGCTTTGTGATAGATATATTTATTCATCTCACATAGATAAAACTTTCTTTATATTATGCAGTTTGGAAACTCTGTCAAGGACAGATCCGCAAAGGGACATTCGGGAGCACCTTCAGGCTTATGGTGAAAATGGAAATGTCTTCATATAAAAATTGGAGAGAAGCTTTCTGAGAAACTGCTTTGTGATGTGTGCATTCCACTCAGGGATATGTACCTCTTTTCTCATAAGGCAATGTTTCAATACTGTTCCTGTAAAACCAAAAACGTGTTATTTCGTAGTGCATTGAAGAATATGGTGAAAAGAGAACTCACCTAAAATAAAACCCAGAAAGAAGCGTTCCAAGAAACTGCTCTAAGATATGTGCATTCATTTCACGGAATTAAAGGTTACTCTACATTGTACAGTTTGGAAACTCTGTCTTTGAGGAATCTGCGAAGGGTTATTAAGTGGCTCCCAGAGGTCTGTGGTGAGCAAGGAAATGTCTTCCTTTGGAAACTGGAGAGAAGCTTTGGGAGCAACTGCTTTGTGATGTGTGTTTTCATCTCATAGAGTTAAACCATTTTTTTTGGATTGAGCAGTTTAAAATCAGTTTCTGTGAAATCTGAGGAAGGACATTTGGGAATGCTCTTTAAAATATGGAGAAAGAAATATCCTCTGAAAAAAACAGAAGGAAGCCTTCTGAGAAACTGCTATGTGTCACATGAATTCCTTTCGCTCTGTTAAGCTTCTCTTTTCATTTAGCACTGTCCTAACACTGTTTATGTTTAGCGTGCGAAGGGATAGTCCTGAGTGCTTTGAGGCTTACGGTGAAAAACGAAATATGTTCAGATAGAAACTGGAGAGAGGCTTTCCGAGGAACTACTTTGTGACCTGTGCATTTCACTCACAATGTTATACCTCTCTTTTCATATAGGATTGGGGAATCGCTTTTGGAGAAAAGGATAAAAAGGAACATTCGGGTATATATGCACGGCTATTGTCAAAAAGGAAATATCCTCAGAGAAAAACTGGAAAGGAGCTTTCTGTGAATCTGCTTTTTGCTATGTTTATTCATCTCACATAGATAAAGGTTTCTTTATGTTGCACAGCTTGGAAAGTCTGTCACAGTCGGATCTGCAAAGGGACATTCGGCAGCACATTCAGGACTATTTTGAAAATGGAAATATCTTCAGATAAAAACTGGAAAGAAGCTTACGGAGAAAGTGCTTTGTGATGTGTGAAACTGCTTTGTGATATGCTGAAAAGGAAATACCCTCAGATAAAAACAGGAAGGAAGCTTTCTGTGAAACTGCTCTCGGTCATGTGATTTCCTCTCACACAGTTAAGCTTCTCTTTTCATTGAGCAGTATTCTAACACTGTGTTTAGTCTGCCAAGGTATATTCAGGAGCACTTTAAGGCTTATCATGAAAACGGAAATATTTTCAGAGACACTAGAGAGAAGCTTTCTGAGGAGCTGCTTTGTGATGTGTGAATTCCAATCACAGGGTTATACCTTTCTTCTTATAGAGGATTGGGGAATCCCTTTTGCAGAAAAAGCTACCAGGAGACATTCAGGTATATATAGATGGCTATTGTGAAAAAGGAATTATCCTCAGACAAAAACGGGAAAGAGGCTTTCTGGGAAACTGCTTTGTGATAGATATGTTTATTCATCTCATATAGATAAAACTTTCTTTATATTACGCAGTTTTTAAACTCCATCAAGGACACATTGGCAAAGGGATATTCGGGAGCACCTTCAGGCCTATGGCGAAAACGAAAATATCTTCATATAAATATTGGAGGGAAGCTTTATGAGAAACTACTTTGTGATGTGTGTATTCCACTCAGAGAGATGTACCTCTTTTCTCATAAGGCAATGTTTCATCACTGTTCCTGTAAAACTGAAAATGTGACATTTCGTAGCGCTTTGAAGACTATGGTGAAAAGAGAACCCTCCTCAAAGAAAACCCAGAAAGAAGCATTCCAGGAAACTGCACTCTGATATGTGCATTCATTTCACAGAATTAAAACTTACTCTACATTGCCCAGTTTGGAAACTCTGTCTTTTAGGAATCTGTGAAGGGATATTAAGTTACTCCCAGAGGTCTCTGGTGAGCAAGGAAATGTTTTCCTTTGGAAACTGGAGAGAAGCTTTCTGAGCAACTGCTTTGCAATGTGTGGATTCATCTCATAGAGTTAAACCATTCTTTGGATTGAGCAGTTTGAAATCACTGTTTCTGTGGAATCTGAGGAAGGACATTTGGGAACGCTCTTTAGAATATGGAGGACTAAATATCCTCAGATGAAAACAAGAAGGAAGCTTTAGTGAAACTGCTATGTGTCATGTGAATTCCTCTCACTCAGTTAAGCTTCTCTTGCATTGACCAGTTTTCATACTGTTTATGTTTAGTGTGCGAAGGGATATTCGGGAGCGCTTTCAGGCTTACTGTGAAAAAGGAAATATCTTCATATAGAAAATGAAGAGAAGCTTTCCGAGGAACTGCTTTGTGATGTGTGCATTCCACTCAGAGTGTTATACCTCTATGCTCATACAGCATCGGGAAAACATTTTGGAGAAAAAGGTACCAAGGGATATTCGGGAGCATATTTATGCCTATGGTGAAAAAGGAAGTAGCCTCCAACAAAAACTGGAAAGAAGCTTTCTTTGAATCTGCTTCATGTTACGTTTATTCATCTCACATGGATAACGCTTTTGTTACATGACGCAGCTTGGAAACTCTGTCATGGACATATCCACGAAGGGACATTTGGGATCACATTAAAGGCTATGGTGAAAATGGAAATATATTCAAATAAAAACTGAATAGAAGCTTTCTGTGAATTTGCTTTTTGCTATGTTTATGCATCTCACAATGGTAAAGCTTTCTTCACATTACACAGCTTGGAAACTCTGTCATGGATGGATCCGTGAAGGGACATTCAGGAGCACCTTCAGGACAATGGTGAAAAAGGAAATGTCTTCAGAAAAATACCAGAGAGAAGCTTTTTGAGAAACTGCTTTGGGAGGCGTGCATTCTACTCAGGGTGTTATAACTCCTTTCTCATAAGGCAGTGTTTGAACACTGTTCCTGTAATACCGAAAATGTTATATTTTCTAATGCATTGAAGACTATGGGGAAAAGTGAACTGTCCTCAAATAAAACCCAGAAAGAAGCGTTCCAAGAAACTGCTCCCTGATATGTGTGTTCACTTCACAGAGTTAAAGCTTACTCTACATCACCCAGTTTGGAAACACTGTCTTTGAGAAATCTGCGAAGTTATATTAAGTGGCGCCCGGAGGCCTGTGGTGAGCAAGGAAATGTCTTCCATTGAAAACAGGAGAGAAGCTCTCCAAGCAACTGCTTTGTGACATGTGTATTCATCTCATAGAGTTAAATCATTCTTTGGATGAAGCAGTTTGATATCATTGTTTCTGTGGAATCTGAGGAAGGACATTTGGGAATGCTTTTTAGAATATGGAGAAATAAATATCGTCTAATAAAAAACAGAAGGAAGCTTTCTGTGAAACTGCTATGTGTCACATGAATTTCTTTCACTCTGTTAAGCTTCTCTTTTCATTGAGCACTTTTCTAACAATGTTTATGTTTAGTGTGCAAAGGGATATTCATGAGTGCTTTGTGGCTTATGGTGAAAAAGGAAATATGTTCAGATAGAAACTGGAGAGAGGCTTTCCGAGGAACTGCTTTGTGACCTGTGCATTTCACTCACAGTGTTATACCTCTCTTTTCACATAGGATTGGGGAATCCCTTTTGGAGAAAAAGATACCAAGGGACATTCAGGTGTATATGGATGGCTATGGTGAAAAAGGAAATATTGTCAGATAAAAACTGGAGAGAAGCTTTCTGAGAAACTGGTTGGTGATATTTGCATTCCACTCAGGGACTTATACCTTTCTCCTCATAAGACATGGTTTGAACAATGTTCCTGTTAAACTAAAAAAGTGATATTCGGAGCACGTTGAAGATTATGGTGAGAAGTGTAATGTCGTCAAATAAAACCCAGAAAGAAGCATTCCAAGAAACTGCTCTCTGACCTGTTCATTCATTTCACAGAGTTAAAGCTTACTCTACATTTCTCAGTTTGGAAAGTCTGTCGTTGAGGATTCTGCGAAGGGATACTAAGTGACAACTGCAGGCCTGTGACGAGCAAGGAAATCTCTTCCACTGAAAATTGGAGAGAAGCTTTCTGAGCAACTCTTTTGTGATGTCTGTATTCATCTCATAGAGTTAAATCATTCTTTGGACTGAGCAGTTTGAAATCATTGTTTCTGTGGAATCTGAGAAAGGACATTTGGGAACACTCTTTAGAATATCCTGAAAAAGAAATAACCGCAGATAGAAATGGGAAGGAAAGTTTCTGTGAAACTGCTCTCTGTCACTTGAATGCTGCTCACATAACTAAGCTTCTCTTTTCATTGCACAGTATTCTAACACTGTTTTAGTGTAGTCTGCAAAGGGATATTTGGGAGCACTTTGAGGCTTACGGTGAAAAAGGAAATATCTTCAGATAGAAACTGGAGAGAAGCTTTCCGAGGAGCTGTATTGTAACATATGTATTCCACTCACAGAGTTATACTTTTCTTCGCTTAGAGGATTGGGGAATCTCTCTTGGAGAAGAAGCTACCTAGGGTCACTGGGGAGTATATGGACGGCTATGGTGAAATTGGAAATATCCTCAGACAAAAACTGGAAAGAAGCTTTCTGTGAAACTGCTTTGTGATAGATATGTTTACTCATCTCACATAGATAAAACTTTCTGTATATTACACAGTTTGGAAACTCCATCATGGACAGATCCATGACAGGGCATTCGGGAGCACATTCAGGCCTATGGTGAAAAAGAAAATCTCTTCAGATAAAAACTGGAGAGAAGCTTTCTGAGAAACTGCTTTGTGATCTGTGCATTCCACTCAGGGAGTCCTACCTCTTTTCTCATAAAGCAGTGTTTGAACATGGTTCTTGTAAAATCGAAAAAATGATATTTCGGATTGCCTTGAAGACTATGGCGAAAAGTGAAATATCCTAAAATAAAACCCAGAAAGAAGCGTTCCAAGAAACTATTCTCTGATATGTGATTTAATTTCACGGAGTTAAATCTTACTTTACATTGCCCAGTTTGGAAACTGTTTTTGAGGAATCTGAGAAGGGATATTTGGTGTCACCCAGAGGTCTGTGGTGAGCAAGGAAATGTCTTCCTTTGAAAACTGGAGAGAAGCTTTCTGAGCAACTGCTTTGTGATGTGTGTATTCGTCTCATAAGGTTAAAGCATTCTTTGTATTGAACAGTGTGAAATCTCTGTTTCTTTGGAACCTGAGAAAGGCCATTTGGGAACAGTCTTTAGCATATGCTGAAAAATAAATACCCTCAGATAAAAGCCAGTGGAAAGCTTTCTGTGAAACTGCTCTTGGTTGTGTGAGTTCCACTCACACAGGTAAGTTTCTTTTCATTGTGCAGTATTCTAACACTGTGTTTACTCTACAAAGTGATATTCGGGAGGTCTTTGAGGCTTATGGTGAAAATGAAAATATGTCAGATAGAAACTGAAGAGAAGCTTTCCGAGGAGCTGCTTTGTGACTTGTGCATTCCACTCTCAGGGTTATACCTTTTTCTCATAGAGGATTGGGGACTCCCTTTTGGAGAAAATGCTACCAAGGGACATTCGGGAGTATATGGACGGCTATGGTGAAAAAGGAAATATCCTCAGCCAAAAACTGGAAAGAAGCTTTCCGTGAAACTGCTTTGTGAAAGATATATTTATTCATCTCACATAGATAAAACTTTCTTTATGTTACGCAGTTTGGAAACTCCGTCATGGAGGGATCAGCAAAGCAACATCCGGGAACACATTCAGGCCCATGGTGAAAAAGGAAATATCATCAGATAAAACATTGAGAGAAGTTTTCTTAGAAATTGCTGTGTGATGTGTGCATTCCACTCAGGGAGTTATACCTCTTTTCTCATAAGGAAGTGTTTGAACACCGTTCCTGTAAAACCAAAAAAGTAATATTTCGGAGATCATTGAAGACTATTGTGAAAAGTAAAATATCCTCAAATAAAACCCAGACAGAAGCATTCCAAGAAACTGCTCTCTGATATGTGCATTCATTTCACTATGGTGAAAAAGGAAATATCTTCACATGAAAACCGGAGAGAAGTTTTCTGAGAAACTGCTTTGTGATGTGTGCATTCCACTCAGGGAATTTTACCTCTTTTCTCTTTACCTCTTTCTCATAAGGGAGTGTTTGAACACTGTTCCTGTAAAACAAAAAAGTTATATTTTGGAGTGCAGTGAAGACTATGGGGAAAAGTGATCTGTCCTCAAATAAAACACAAAAAGAAGCGTTCCAAGAAACTGCTCTCTGATATGGGAATTCAATTCCAGAGTTAAAGCTTATTCTACGTTGCCCAGTTTGGAAACTCTGTCTTTGAAGAATCTGCAAAGATATATTAAGTGGCGCCCGGAGGCCTGTGTTGAGCAAGGAAATGTCTTCCATTGAAAACTGTAGAGAAGCTTTCTGAGCAATTGCTTTGTGACTTGTGTATTTATCTCATAGAGTTAAATCATCCTTTGGATGAAACAGTTTGAAATCACTGTTTCTGTGGAATCTGAGGAAGGACATTTAGGAACACTCCTTAGAATATGGAGAAAGAAATATCTTCAGATAAAAACCAGAAGGAAGCTTTCTTTGAAACTGCTATCTGTCGTGTGAATTCCTCTCACTCAGTTAAGCTTCTCTTTTCACTGAGCAATTTTCTAACACTGTTTATATTCAGTGTGTGAAGGGATATTCGGGAGTGCTTTGAGGCTTATGGTGAAAAATGAAATATGTTCAGATAGAAACTGCAGAGATTCTTTCCGAGGAACTGCTTTGTGACTTGTACATTTCACTCACAGTGTTATACTTCTCTTCTCATAAAGGATTGGGGATCTTCTTTTGGAGAAAAAGCTATCAAGGGACATTCAGGTGTACATGGACAGTTATGGTGAAAAAGGAAATATCCTCAGACAAAAGCTGGAAGGAAGATTTATGTGAATCTCTTTTTTGCTATGTTTATTCATCTCACATAGATAAAGCTTTCTTTACATTACGCTGTTTGGAAACTCTGTCATGGACGGATCTGCAAAGGGACATTTGGGAGCACATTCAGGCCTATGGTGAAATAGGAAATATCTTCAGATAAAAACTGGAGAGAAGCTTTCTGAGAAACTGCTTTGTGATGTGTGCATTCCATCAGGAAGTTTTACCTCTTTTCTCATATGACAGTGAGTGAACACTGTTCCTGTAAAACCAAAAAAGTGATATTTCGGAGGGCTTTGAAGACTATGTGGAAAAGTGAAATATCTTCAAATAAAACCCAGAGAGAAGCGTTCCAAGAAACTGTTCTCTAATATGTACATTCATTTCACAGAGTTAAAGCTAACTCTACATTGCCCGGTTTGGAAACTCTGTCTTTGAGAAATCTGTGAAGGGATACTTAGTGGCACCCGGAGGCCTGTGGTGAGCAACATGTCTTCCGATGAAAACTGGCGAGAAGGTTTCTGAGCAACTGTTTTGTACGTGTGTATTCATCTCATAGAATTAAACCAATTTTGGATTGAGCAGTTTGAAAACACTGTTTCTCTGGAATCTGAGGAAGCACATTTGGGAATGCTCTTTACAATACGGAAAAAGAAAGATCCTCACATAAAAACCAGAAGGAAGCTTTCTGTGAAACTGCTATGTGTCATATGAATTCCTCTTGCTCAGTTAAGCTTCTCTTTTCATTGAGCAGTTTTCTAACACTGTTTATGTCTAGAGTGTGAAGGGATATTTGTGATCACCTTGAGGCTTACGGTGAAAAAGGAAATATGATCAGATAGAAACTGGAGAGGGGTTTTCAGGGAAACTGCTTTGTGATGTGTGCATTCCACTCACAGTGTTATACCTATCTTCTCATAGAGCATCCGGGAAACCCTTTTGGAGAAAAAGGTACCAAGAGATATTCAGAGACACATTAACACCTATGGTGTAAAGGGAAATAGCCTCAGCCAGAAACTGGAAAGAAGCTTTCTGTGAAACTGCTCTGTGCTCTGTGTATTAATCTCACATAGATAAAGCTTTCTTTAAATTATGCAGTTTGGAAACTCCGTCATGCAGGGATCCAAGAAAGGTTATTTGGGAGGACATTCAGGACTATGGTGAAAAAGGAAATGTCTTCAGATAAAAAGTGGTGTGTGCATTCCACTCACAGTGTTAAACCTCTCTTCTCATACGGCACTGGGGAAAACCTTTTGGACAAAAAGATACCAAAAGATATTGGGGAGCATATTGACGAATATGGTGAATAGGGAAATGGCTGCAGAGAAAAACTGGAAAGAAGCTTTCTGTGAAACTGCTCTGTGCTATATGTATTCATCTCACATAGATAAAGCTTTCTTTACATTACACTGCTTGCAAACTCTGTCATGGACGGATCTGCGAAGGGACATTCGGGAGCACATACAGAACTATGGTGAAAAAGGAAATATCTTCAGATAAAAACTGGAAAGCATCTTTCTGTGAATCTGCTTTTTGCTATGTTTATTCAACTGACATAGATAAAGCTTTCTTTACATTACGCAGCTTGGAAACTCCATCACGGATGGAACCACGAAGGGACATTCGTGAGCACATTCAGACCTATGGTGTAAAAGGAAATATCTTCAGTTAAAAACTGAAGAGAAGCTTTCTGAGAAACTGCTTTGTCATGTGTGCATTTCACTCAGGGAGTTATACCTCTTTTCTCATAAGGCAGTGTTTTGGTAGCACATTCAGGCTTATAGTGAAAAAGGAAATATCTTCAGATAAAAACTGGACAGAAGCTTTCTGAGAAAATGCTTTGTGATGTGTGCATTCCACTCAGGGAGTTATACATCTTTTCTCAGAAGACAGTGTTTGAACACCGTTCCTGTAAAACCGAAAAAGTGATATTTTGGAGTGCATTGAAGACTCTTGAGAAAGGTAAAAGATCTTCATATAAAACCCAGCAAGAAGCATTCCAAGAAACTGCTCTCTGATATATGCATTGATTTCAAAGAGTGAAAGCTTTCTCTACATTGCCCATTTGGAAACTCTGTCTTTGAGGAATCTGCGAAGGAATATTAAGTGTCTCCTGAGGGCCTGTAGTGTGCAAGGAAATGTCTTCGAATGAAAACTGGAGAGAAGATTTCTGAGTGACTGCTTTGTGATGTGTGTATTCATCACATAGAGTTAAATCGTTTTTGGATTGAGCAGTTTGAAATCACTGTTTCTGTGGAACCAGAGGAAGGACATTTGGGAAAGCTATTCAGAATATGGTGAAAAAGAAATACCCTCAGATTAAAACCAGAAGGAAACTTTCTGTGAAACTGCTCTGTGTCGTGTGAATTCCACTCCCAGAGTGAGGCTTCTCTTTTCCTTGAGCAGTATTCTAAGACTGTTTTTGTTTAGTCTGTTAAGGGATATTCGGGAGCTATTGAGGCTTATGGTGATAATGGAAATATCTTCACATAGAAACTGGAGAGAAGCTTTCCGAGGAGCTGCTTCATGAAGTGTGCATTCCACTCTAAAAGTTACACCTTTCTTCTCATTGACGATTGGGCCAACACTTTTGGAGAAAAAGCTATACAGGGACAATCTAGAGTATATGGACGGTGATGGTGAAAAATGAAATATCCTCAGACCAAAACTGGAAAGAAGCTTTACGTGAAACTGCTTTGTGATACATATGTTTATTCCTCTCACATAGATAAAACTTTCTATTATGCAGTTTTGAAAATCTCATTGGGGGATTCATGAAGGGACATTCGGGAGCACATTAAGGCATATGGTGAAAAAGGAAATATCTTCAGATATAAACTGGAGAGAAGCTTTCTGAGAAACTGCTTTGTGATGTGTGCATTCCACTCAGGGAGTTATAACTCTTTTCTCATAAGGCAGTGTTTGAACACTGTTTCTGTAAAACTGAAAAAGTAATATTTGCTGTGCAAGGAAGACTATGGGGAAACCTGAAATATCCTGAAATAAAACCCAGAAAGAAGCATTCCAAGAAACTGCTCTGTGACCTATGCATTGATTTCAGAGATTTAGAGCGTCCTCTATATTTCCCAGTTTGGAAAGTCTGTCTTTGAAGAATCTGCGAAGGGATATTAAGTGGTGACCAGAGGCCTCTTTTGAGGAAGAAAATGTCTTCCGTTGAAAACTGGAGAGAAGCTTTCTGAACAACTGCTTTGTGACGTGTGTATTCATCTCATAGAGTTAAATCATCCTTTGGATTGAACAGTTTGAAATCACTCTTACTGTGGAACCTGAGTAAGGACATTTGGGAACGCTCTTCAGAATATGCTGAAAAGGAAATACCCTCCGATAAAAACTAAAAGGAAGCTTTCTGTGAAACTGATCTGTGTTATGTGAATTCCACTCACACAGTTAAGCTTCTGTTTTTATTAGCAGTATTCTAACACTGTATTAGTTAGTCAGCTAAGGGATACTCGGGAGCACATTCAGGTCCATGATGAAAAAGGAAATATCTTCAGATAAAAACTGGACAAAAGCTTTCTGAGAAACTGCTTTGTGATGTGTGCATTCCATGCAGGGAGTTATACCTCTTTTCTCATAAGGCAGTGTTTGAACACTGTTCCTGTAAAACCGAAAGAGTAATAACTCCTCAGGCATGGAAATTATGGCGAAAAGTGATATATCCTGAAATAAAACCCAGAAAGAAGCGTTCCAAGAAACTGTTCTCTGACATGTGCATTCATTTCAGAAAGATAAAGCTTACTCTACACTTCCCAGTTTGGAAAGTCTGTCTTTGAGGATTCTGCGAAGAGATATTAAGTGGCGACCAGAGGCCTGTGGCAAGCAAGGAAACCTCTTCCATTTAAAGCTGGAGAGAATCTTTGTGAGCAACTGCTTTGTGACGTGTGCATTCATCTCATAGAGTTAAGTCATTCTTTGGATTCAGTAGTTTCAAATCACTCTTTGTGTGGAACCCGAGAAAGGGCATTTGGGAATGTTCTTAAGAATATGCTGAAAAACAAATACCCTCCAATAAAAACCAGAAGGAAGCTTTCTGTGAAACTTCTCTGTGTCGTGTGAATTCCACTCACACAGTTAAGCTGCTGTTTTCATTGAGCAGTAGTCTAACACTGTTTTAGTTTAGTCGGCTAAGGGATACTCGAGAGCGCATTGATGCTTATGGTGAAAACGGAAATATCTTCAGATAGAAACTGGAGAGAAGATTTCCGAGGAGTTGCTTTGTGATGTGTGCATTCCACTAACAGAGTTATACTTTTCTTCTCATAGAGGATTGGGAAATGCCTTTTGGAGAAAACGCTACCAGGGGACATTCGGGAGTATATGAACAGCTATGGTGAAAAAGGAAATATTCTCAGACAAAAACTGGAGAGAAGCTTTCTGTGAAACTGCTTTTTGATAGGCATGTTTATTCATCTCACATAGATAAGACTTTCTTTCTATTATGCTGTTTTGAAACGCCGTCATGGATGGATTTGCGAAGGGACATTCGGGAGCATATTCAGGCCTATGGTGAAATAGGAAATATCTTCAGAAAGAAAATTGGGGAGAAGCTTTCTGAGAAACCGCTTTGTGATGTATGTATTCCACTCAGGGAGTTTTACCTCTTTTCTCATAAGGCAGTTTTTGAACACTGTTCCTGTAAAACCGAAAATGTGATATTTTGGAGCGTATTGAAGACTATGGCGAAAAGTGAAATATCCTCAAATAAAACCCAGAGAGAAGCGTTCCAAGAAACTGCTCTCTGATATGTGCATTCACTTCACAGAGTTAAAGCTTACTGTACATTGCCCAGTTTGGAAAATCTGTCTTTCAGGAACCTGTGAAGGGATATGAAGTGGCGCCCGGAGGCTTGTGGTGAGCAAGGAAAAGACTTCCGATGAATACTGGAGAGAAGCTTTCTGAGCAACTGCTTTGTGACGTGTGTATTCGTCTCATAGAGTTAAACCATTCTTTGCATTGAGCAGTCTGAAATCACTGTTTTTGTGGAATCTGAGGAAGGGCATTTGGGAACGCTTCTTAGAATATGGAGAAAGAAATGTCCTCAGGTAAAATCCAGAAGGAAGCTTTCTGTGAAGCTGCTCTGTGTCTTCTTAATTCCTCTCGCTCAGTTAAGCATCTCTTTTCATTGAGCAGTTTTCTAACCCAGTTTATGTTTAGCGTGTGAAGGGATATTCAGGAATGCTTTGAGGCTTTCAGTGAAAAAGGAATTATATTCAGACCGAAACTGGAGAGAAGTTTTCCGAGGAGCTGCTTTGTGACGTGTGAATTCCACTCACAGTGTTATACCTCTCTTCTCATACAGCATCGGGGAAACCCTTTTGGAGTAAAAGGTACAAAGTGATATTCAGGAGCATGTTGATGCCTACAGTGCAAAGGGAAATAGCCTCAGATAAAAACTGGAAAGAAGCTTTCTATGAATCTGCTCATTGATGTGTGTATTCATCTCACATAGATAAAGCTTTATTTACATGAGGCAGCTTGGAAATTCCGTCAAGGATGCATCTGTGAAGGGATATTCGGGATCACATTCGGGCCTATGGTGAAAAAGGAAATATCATCAGATAAAAACTGGGGGGAAGCTTTCTGAGAAACTGCTTGGTGATGTGTGCATTCCACTCACAGAATTATACCTTTTTTCTCATAGAGGATTGGGGAATCCCTTTTGGAGAAAAAACTACCAGAAGACATTTGGGAGTATATGGATGGCTATGGTGAAAAAGGACATATCCTCAGACAAAAACTGGAAAGAATCTTTCACTGAAACTGCTTTGTGATAGAAATGTTTGTTCAGCTCACATAGATAAAACTTTCTTTCTATTACGCAGTATTGAAACTAAGTCATGGACGTATTGGTGAAGGGACATACGGGAGCACATTCATGCCTATGGTGAAATAGGAAATATCTTCAGATAAAAACTGGAGAGAAGCTTTCTGAGAAACTGCTTTGTGATGTGTGCATTCCACTCAGGGGGTTATATCTTTTCTTATAAGGCAGAGTTTGAACACCATTCATGTAAAACCAAAAAAGTGATATTTCAGACCACATTTAAGACTATGGAGAATAGTGAAATATCCTCAAATAAAACCCAGAGAGAAGCGTTCCAAGAAACTGCTCTCTGATATGTGCATTCATTTCACAGAGTTAGAGCTTACTCTACTTTGCTGAGTTTGGAAACTCTGTCTTTTTGGAATCTGTGAAAGGATATTAAGTGGCGCCCAGAGGCTTGTGTTGAGCAAGGAAACGTCTTCCAATGAAAACTGGAGAGAAGCTTTCTGAGCAACTTCTTTGTGATGTGTGCATTCGTCTCATAGAGTTAAACCATTCTTTGTGTTGAGCAGTTTGAAATCACTGCTTTTGTGGAATCGGAGGAAGGACATTTGGGAACGCTCCTTAGAATATGGAGAAGGAAACATTCTCAGGCAAAACTCAGAAGGAAGCTTTCTGTGAAACTGCTCTGTGCCATCTTAATTCCTCTCACCCAGCTATGTGTCTCTTTTCATTGAACAGTTTTCTATCCCTGTTTATGTTTAGCTTGTGAAGGGATATTCGGGAGCGCTTTGTGGCTTACAGTGAAAAACGAAATATGTTCAGACCGAAACTGGAGAGAAGCTTTCCGAGGAACTGCTTTGTGACGTGTGCATTCCATTCACAGTATTTTACCTCTCTTCTCATACAGCATTGGGGAAACCGTTTTGAAGTAAAAGGTACCAAGTGATATTCAGGAGCATGTTGATGCCTATGGTGAAAAGGGAAATAGACTCAGGCAAAAACTGGAAAGAAGCTTTCTATGAAACAGCTCTGTGATATGTGTATTCATCTCACATAGATAAAGTTTTCTTTACATTACACAGCTTGGAAACTCTGTCAGGGATGGATACATGAAGGGACATTCGGGAGCACATTCAGGACTATGGTGAAATAGGAAATATCTTCAGATAAAAACTGGAAAGAAGGTTTCTGTGAATCTGTTTTTTGTTAAGTTTATTCATCTCATGATGATAAAGCTTGATTTACATTATGCAGTATGGAAACTCTGTCATGGATGGATCTGCAAAGGGACATTCTGGAGGCAATTCAGGACTATGGTGAAACAGGTAATCTCTTCTGATAAAAACTGGAGAGAAACTTTCTGAGAAACTGCTTTGTAATGTGTGCATTCCACTCAGGTAGTTATACCTCGTTCCTCATAAGGCAGTGTTTGAACACTGTTCCTGTAAAACTGAAAAAGTGATATTTTGGAACTCTTTGAAGTCTATGGCGAAAAGTAAAATGTCCTCAAATAACACCCAGAAAGAAGAGTTCCAAGAAACTGCTCTCTGATATGTGCATTCATTTAACAGAGTCAAAGCTTACTCTACATTTCCCAGTTTGGAAACTCTGTCTTTGAGGAATATGCGAAGGGATATTAAGTGGTGACCAGAGGCCTGTGGTGAGCAAGGAATTGTCTTCCATTGAATACTGGAGAGAAGATTTCTGAGTAACAGTTTTGTGATGTGTTTATTCATCTCATAAAGTTACATCATCCTTCCATTGAGCCGTTTGAAATCACTGTTTCAGTGAAACCTGAGGAAGGACATTTGGGAACACTCTTTAGAATATGTTGAAAAATGAATACTTTTAGATAAAAACCAGAAGGAAATTTTATGTAAAACAGCTCTGTTTTGTGTGGATTCCACTTGCATAGTTAAGCTTCTCTTTTCATGGAGCATTATTCTAATACTATTATTGTTTAGTCTGCGAAGGGATATTAAGGGGTGCTTTGAGACTTATGGTGAAAATGGAAATATCTTCAGATAGAAACTGTAGAGAAGCTTTCCGAGGAGCTGTTTTGTAACGTTTGCATCCCACTCACAGAGTTACACCTTTCTTCTCAAAGTGGAATGGGGAATCCCTTTTGGAGAAAAAGCTACCAAGGGACATTCGGGAGTATATGGACGGCTATGATGAAAAAGGAAATATCCTCAGACAAAAATTGGAAAGAAACTTTCTGTAAAACTGCTTTGTGATAGAAATGTTTATTCATCTCACATGGAAAAAACTGTCTTTACATTATGCAGTTTGGTAACTCCGTCATGGACAAATCCACGAGGGGATATTCAGGAGCACATTCAGGCCAATGGTGAAAAAGGAAACATGTTCAGATAAAAACTAGAAAGAAGCTTTCTGTATATCTGTTTTTTGCTGTGTTTATTCATGTCACATAGATAAAGCTTTCTTTACATTACACAGCTTGGAAACTCCATCATGGACGGATCCACGAAGGGACATTCAGGTGCACATTCAGGACTATGGTGAAAAAGAAAATATCTTCAGATAAGGACCGGAGGGAAACTTTCTGAGAAACTGCTTTGTGATGTGTGCATTCTACTCAGGGAGTTATACCTCTATTCTCATAAGGCAATGTTTGAACACTGTTCCTGTAAAACCGAAAAAGTGATATTTCGGAGTGCATTGAAGACTATGGCGAAAAGTGAACTATCCTCAAATTACACCCAGAAGGAAGCCTTCCAAGAAACTGCTCTCTGATATGTGCATTCACTTCACAGAGTTAAAGCTTGCTCTACATTGCCCAGTTTGGAAACTCTGTCTTTGATGAATGTGTAAAGGGATATTTAGTGGCACCCGGAGACCTGTGGTGAGCAAGGAATGTCTTCCATTGAAAACTGGGGAGAAAGTTACTGAGCAACTGCTTTGTGACTTGTGTATTCATCTCATACAGTTAAATCGTTCTTGGGATTGACCAGTTTGAAATCACTGTTTCAGTGGAACCTGAGAAAGGACATTTGGGAACACTATTAAGATTATGCTGAAAAAGAAATACCCTCAGATAAAAACCAGAAGGAAGCTCTCTGTGAAACTGCTTTGTGTGGTGTGCGTTCCTCTCACTCAGTTAAGCTTCTCTTTTCTTTGAGCTGTTTTCTAACACTGTTTTTCTTTAGCGTGCAAAGGGATATTCAGGACTGCTTTGAGGCTTATAGTGAAAAATGATATATGTTCAGATAGAAACTGGAGAGAACCTTTATGAGGAGCTGCTTTGTGACGTGTGCATTCCACTCACAGTGTTATTCCTCTGTTCTCATACGGCATCGGGGAAGCCCTTTAGGAGAAAAAGGTACCAAGGTATATTCGGGAGCATGTTGATGCCTATGGTGAAAAGGGAAATAGCCCCAGACAAAAAGAGAAAAAAAGCTTTCTGTGAAACTGCTCTATGCTATCTGTATTCATCTCACATATATAAAGCTTTCTTTACGTTACACAGCTTGGAAACTCTGTCATGGACGGATCTGCGAAGGGACATTCAGGAGAACATTCAGGACTAGGTTAAAATAGGAAATATCATCACATAAAAACGACGAAGAAGCTTTCCACAAACCTGCTTTTTGCTATGCGTATTAATCTCACATACATAAACCTTTTTTATGTTATGCAGCTTGGAAACTAAGTCATGGACTGATCCAAGAAGGGACATTCAGGAGCACATTCAGGACTCTGGTGAAAAAGGAAGTATCTTCAGATAAAAACTAGAAAGAAGCATTGTGTGAATCTAGTTTTTGCTATGTTTATTCATCTCACATAGATAAAGCTTTCTTTACATTGTACACCTTGAAAACTCCGTCATGGACTGATCCGCAAAGGCACATTGAGAAGCACATTCATTACTATGGTGAAAAAGGAAATAGCTTCAGATAGAAACTGGAGAGAAGCTTTCTGAGAAACTGTTTTTTAACGTGTGCATTCCACTCAGGGAGTTATACCACTTTTCTCATAAGGCTGTGTTTGACACTCTTCCTGTAAAACAGAGAAAGTGGTATTTCAGAGCACATTGAAGACTATGGCGAAAAGTGAAATATCCTGAAATAAAACCCAGAAGGAAACGTTCCAAGAAACTGCTCTCTGATATGTGTATTTATTTCAGAGAGCTAAAGCTTACTCTACATTTCCCAGTTTGAAAAGTCTGTCTTTGAGGATTCTGCAAAGGGATATTAAGTGGTGACTGGAGGCCTGTGGCGAGCGAGGAAACGTCTTCCGTTGAAAACTGGAGAGAAGCTTTCTGAGCAGGTGTTTTGTGATGTGTATATTATTCTCATAGAGTTAAATCATTCTTTGGATTGAAATGTTTGAAATCACTGTTTCTGTGGAATCTGAGGAAAGACCTTTGGGAACGCTCTTTAGAATATGCTGAAAAAGAAATACTCTCAGATAAAAAGCAGAGGGAAGCTTTCTGTGAGACTGCTCTGTATCGTGTGAATTCCGCTCACACAGTTCAGCTTCTCTTCTCATTGAGCAGTGTTCTAACACTATTTTTCTTTAGTCTGTGAAGGGATATTCGGGAGTACTATGAGGCTTATGGTGAAAACGGAAATATCTTCAGATAGAAACTGGAGAGACACTTTCCGAGGAGCTGCTTTGTGACGTGTGCATTCCACTCACAGTATTATTCTTCTCTTCTTATATGGCATCGGAGAAACCCTTTTGGAGAAGAAGGTATCAAGGTATATTCGAGTACATATTGATGCCAGAGGTGAAAAGGGAAATAGCCTCAGACAAAAACTGGAAAGAAACTTTCTGTGAAACTGCTTTGTGTCATGTTAATTCCACTCACACAGTTCAGCTTCTCTGTTCTTTGAGCAGTATTCTAACACTGTGTTTAGTCTGCGAAGGGATATGTGGGAGTGCTTTAAGGTTTATGGTTAAAACGGAAATATCTTCAGATAGAAACTGGAGAGAAGATATCCGAGGAGCTGCTTTGTGATGTTTGCATTCCACTCACAGAGTTATACCTTTCTTCTCATTGAGGATTGGGGATTCCATTTTGGATAAAAAGCTACCAACGGATATTTGGGAGTATATGTATGGCTATGGTGAAAAAGGAAATATCCTCAGGCAGAAACTGGAAAGAAGCTTTCTGTGAAACTGCTTTGTGATAGATATGTTTATTCATCTCACATAGATAAAACTTTCCCTATATAAGGAAGTTTGGAAACTCCGTCATGAAATGATCCACGAAGGGACATTCGGGAGCTCATTCAGGCTAATGGTGAAAAAGGAAATATATTCAGATAGAAACTGGAGAGAAATTTTTCGAGGAACTACTTTGTTACGTGTGCATTGCACTCACAGTGTTGTACCTCTCATACCATACAGCATTGGGGAAACCCTTTTGGAGAAATAGGTACCAAGGGATATTCGGGAGCATATTGATGACTACGGTGGAAAGAGAAATAGCTTCAGACAAAAACTGGAAAGAAGCTTTCTGTGAAACTACTCTGTGATATATGTATTCACCTCACATAGATAAAGCATTCTTTACATTACACTGCTTGGAAATTCTGTCATGAATGGTTCCTTGAAGGGACATTCGGGAGCACATTCAGGACTATGGTGAAAAAGGAAATATCTTCAGATAAAAACTGGAAAGAAGCTTTCTGTGAATTTGCTTTTTGCTATGTTTATTCATCTCACATTGATAAAGCTTTCTTCACTTTACACAGCTTGGAAAATCTGTCATGGACGTATCTGCTAAGGGACATTTGGGAGTACATTCAGGCCTATGTTGAAAATGAAAATATCTTCACATAGAAACTGCAGAGAAGCTTTCTGAGAAACTGCTTTGTGACGTGTGCATTCCACTCATGGAAGTGTACCTCTTTTCTAATAAGGCAGTGTTTGAACACTGTTCCTGGAAAACCAAAAAAGCGATATTATGGAGGGCAATGGAGACTATGGTGAAAAGTGAAATATCCTCAAATAAAACCCAGAGAGAAGTGTTCCAAGAAGCTGCTCTCTGATGTGTGCATTCATTTCACAGAATTAAAGCTTACTCTACATTGCCCAGTTTGGAAACTCTGTCTTTGAGGAATCTGTGAAGGGATATGAAGTGGATCCCGGAGGCCTGTTTTGAGCATGGAAATGTCTTCTGTTGAAAACTGGAGAGAAGCTTTCTGAGCAGCTGCTTTGTGATGTGTGGATTATTCTCATAGAGGTACATCATTCTTTAGATTGAAGAGTTTGAAATCACTGTTTCTGTGGAACCAGAGAGAGGACATTTGGGAACACTCTTTAGAATATGCTGAAAAAGACATACTCTCAGATAAGAAACAGTAGGAAGCATTCTGTGAGACTGCTCTGTGTTGTGTGAATTCCACTCACACTGTTCAGCTTCTCTTCTCATTGAGCAATATTTTAGCACTGTTTTTCTTTAGTTTGTGAAGGGCTATTCGGGTGCACTTTGAGGCTAATGGTGAAAACGGAAATATTTTCAGATACAAACTGGAGAGCTTTCCCAGGAGATGATTTGTAATGTGTGCACTCCAGTCACAGAGTTATACCATTCTTCTCATAGAGCATCGGGGAATCTCTTTTGGAGAAAAAGCTACCATGGGACATTCGGGAGTATATGGACCCCTGTGGTTAAAAAGGAAATATCATCACACAAAAACTGGAAAGAAGTTTTCTGTGAAACTGCTTTTGTGATAGAAAAGCTTATTGATCTCACATAGATAAAACTTTTTTATATTACGCAGTTAGAAAAGTCCGTCATGGGTGGATCCGTGAGGGAACATTCGGGAGCACATTCAGGCCGATGGTGAAAAAAGAAATATCTTCAGATAAAAACCGGAGAGAAGCTTTCTGAGAAACTGCTTTGTGATGTGTGCATTCCACTCAGGGAGTTATATCTCTTTTCTCATAAGGCAGTCTTTGAACACTGTTCCTGTAAGACTGAAAAAGTGACATTTTGGGGCTCATTGAAGACAATGGCGAAAAGTGAAATATCCTCAAATAAAACCCAGAGAGAAGAATTCTAAGAAACTGCTCTCTGATATGTGCATTCATTTCACAGAGTTAAAGCTAACTCTACGTTGCCCAGTTTAGAAACTCTGTCTTTGAGTAAGCTGTGAAGGGATATTAAGTGGCGCCCAGAGGCTTGTGGTGAGCAAGGAAACATCTTCCGATAAAAACTGGTGAGAAAGTTTCTGAGCAACTGCCTTGTGATGTGTGTATTCATCTCATTGAGTTAAACCATGCCTTGGATTGAGCAGTTTGAAATCACTGTTTTTGTGGACTCTGAGGAAGGACATTTTTAAACGCTCCTTAGAGTATGGAGAAAGAAATATCCTCAGGAAAAATCCAGAAGGAAGCTTTCTGTGAAACTGCTCTGTGTCTCCTAATTCCTCACGCTCAGTTAAGCCTCTCTTTCCATTGAGCAATTTTCTAGCCCTGTTTATGTTTAACGTGTGAAGGGATATTTGGGAGTGCTTTGAGGCTTTCAGTGAAAAAGGAAATATGTTCAGACAGAAACTTGAGAGAAACTTTCCGAGGAACTGCTTTGTGACATTCCACTCACAGTGTTATATCTCTCTTCTGATACAGCATTGGGGAAACCCTTTTGAAGAAAAAGGTACAGAGTGATATTTGGGAGCATGTTGATGCCTACGGTTAAAGGGAAATAGCCTCAGACAAAAACTGGAAAGAAGCTTTCTATGAAACTGCTCTGTGATATGTGTATTCATCTCGCATAGATAAAGCTTTCTTTACATTACACAGCTTGGAAACTCTGTCATGGATGGATACATGAAGGGACATTAGGGAGCACATTCAGGACTATGGTGAAATAGGAAATATCTTCAGATAAAAACTGGAAAGCACTTTCTGTGAATCTGCTTTTTGTTATGTTTATTCATCTCACATAGATAAAGCTTTCTTTACATGACGGAGCTTGGAAATTCCGTCATGGATGGATCCGCGAATGGATACTTGGGATCACATTTGGGCCTATGCTGAAAAAAGAAGTATATTCAGATAAAACCTGGAGAGATGCTTTCTGAGAAACTGCTTGGTTATGTGTGAATTCCACTCTGGGAGATATACCTTTCTTCTCATAAGGCACTGTTCGAATACCGTTCCTGTAAACCTAACAAAAGTGATATTAGGAGCATATTGAAGACTATGGCGAAAAGTGAAATGTTGTCCAGTAAAACCCAGAAAAAAGTCTTCCAAGAAACTGCTCTCTGACATGTCCATTCATTACACAGCGTTAAAGCTTACTCTACATTTCCCAGTTTGGAAAGTCCGTCTTTGAGGATTATGTGAAGCGATATTAAATGGCGACTGGAGGCCTGTGGTGAGCAAGGATATGTCTTCCATTGAAAATTGGAGAGAAGCTTTCTGAGCAACTATTTTGTGATGTTTGTATTCATCATATAGAAGTCAATCATTCTTTGGATTGAGCAGTTTGAAATCACTGTTTCTGTGGAATCTGAGAAAGGACATTGGGGAATGCTCCGTAAAATATCCTGAAAAGGAAATAATCTCAGATACAATCCAGAAGGAAGCTTGATGTGTAACTGATCTGTGTCGCGTGAATTCAGCTCCATAGTTAAGCTTCTCTTTTCATTGAGCAGTATTCTAACACTGTTTTTGTTTAGACTGTGAAGGGATATTCGGGAGCTCTTTGAGGCTTATGGTGAAAAAGGAAATATCTTCAGATAGAAACTGGAGAGAAGCTTTCCGAGGAACTGCTTTGTGACGTGTGCATTCCACTCAGAGAATTATACTTTTCTTCTCATACAGGATTGGGGAATCTCTTTTGGAGAAAAAGCTACCAGGGGATATTTGGGAATATATGGATGGCTATGGTGAAAAAGGATATATCCTCAGACAAAAACTGGAAAGAAGTTTTCTGTGAAACTGCTTTGTGATAGATATGTGTATTTATCTCACATAGATAAAACTTTCTTTCAATAACACAGTTTTGCAATGCCATTGTGGACGGATTCATGAAGGGTCATTCGGGAGCACATTCAGGCCTATGGTGAAAGAGGAAATATATTCAGATAAAAACCGGAGATAAGCTTTCTGAGAAACTGCTTTGTGATGAGTGCATTCCACTCAGGGAGTTATATCACTTTTCTCATAAGTCAGTGTTTGAACACTGTTCCTGTAAGAGCGAAAGTGTGATATTTTGGAGCACATTGAAGACAATGGTGAAAAGTGAAATATCCTCAAATAAAACCCAGAGAGAAGCATTCCAAGAAACTGCTCTCTGATATGTGCATTCATTTCACAGAGTTAAAGCTTACTGTACATTGCCCAGGTTGGAAACTCTGTCTTTAAGGAATCTATGAAGGGATATTAAGTGGCGCCCAGAGGCTTGTGGTGAGTAAGAAAACGTCTTCCGATGAAAACTGGCGAGAAGCTTTCTGAGCAACTGCTTTGTGATGTTTGTATTCGTCTCATTGAGTAAACCATTCTTTGGATTGAGCAGTTTGAAATCACTGTTTCTGTGGAACCTGAGAAAGGGCATTTGGGAATGCTCTTAAGAATATGCTGAAAAAGAAATACCCTTCAATAAAAAGAAAATATGTTCAAATAGAAACTGGAGAGAAACTTTCCATGGAACTGCTTTGTGACGTGTGCATTCCACTCACAGTGTTATACCTCTCTTCTCATACAGCTTCAGGGAAACACTTTTGGAGAAAAAGGTACCAAGTGATATTCGGGAGCATGTTGATGCCTATGGTGAAAAAGGATATAGCCTTGGACAAAAACTGGAAAGAAGCTTTCTATGAATCTGATCTGTGATATATGTATTCATCTCACATAGATAAAGCTTTCTTAACATTACACAGCTTGGAAACTCTGTCATGGACGGATCCATGAAGGGACATTCGGGAGCACATTCAGGACAATGGTGAAAAAGGAAATATCTTCAGATAAAACTGGAAATAAGCTTTCTGTGAATTCTACTCGTAAGGCACTGTTTGAACAGTGTTCCTGTAAAACTAAAAAAGGTGATATTTGGAACACATTGAAGACTATGGCAAAAAGTGAAATGTTGTACAATAAAACCCAGAAAGAAGCATTCCAAGCAACTGTTCTCTGACATGTCCATTCATTTCACAGAGTCAAAGCTTACTCTACATTTCCCAGTTTGAGAAGTCTGTCTTTGAGGATTCTGTGATGGGATATTAAGTGGCGACCAGAGGGTTGTGGTGAGCAAGGAAATATCTTCTGTTGAAAACTGGAGATAAGCTTTCTGAGCAACTGCTTTGTGATGTGTGTATTCATCTCATAGAGGTAAAACATTCTTTGGATTGAGCATTTTGAAATCATTGTTTCTGTGGAGTTTGAGGTAGGACATTTGGGATCGCTCCTTAGAATATGGAGAAAGAAATATCCTCAGATAAAAAACAGAAGGAAGCTTTCTGTGAAACTGCTATGTGTCGTGTGAATTTCTCTCACTCAGTTAATGTTCTCTTTTCATTGAGCAGTTCTCTAACACTGTTTATGTTTAGTGTTCGAAGCAATACTCGGAAACGCTTTGAGACTTATTGTGAAAAAGGAAATATGTTCTGATAGAAACTGGAGAGAAGCTTTCAGAGGAACTGCTTTGTGACGTGTGCATTTCACTCACAGAGTTATATCTTTCTATTCATAGAGAATTTGGGAATCCCTTTTGGAGAAAAAGCTACCAAGGGACACTCGGGAGTATATGTATGGTTATTGGGAAAAAGGAAATATTCTCAGACAAAAACTGGAAAGAAGCTTTCTGTGAAACTGCTTTGTGATATATATATATTTATTCTCTCATATAGATAAAACTTTCTTTATATTACGCAGTTTGGAGACTCCGTCATGGATGGATCCGTGAAGGGAAATTCAGGAGCGCATTCGAGCCAATGGTGAGAAAGGAAATAACTTCAGATAAAAAGTGGAGAGAGACTTTCTGAGAACCTGCTTTGTGATGCATGCATTCCACTCAGGGGTTATACCTCTTCTCCATAAGGCAGTGTATGAAACTATTCCTGTAAAACCGAAAAACTGATATTTCAGAGCGCATTGAAGACTATGGCGAAAAGTGAAATATCCTCAAATAAAACCCTGAAAGAAGCATTCCAAGAAACTGCTCTCTGATATGTGCATTCATTTCACAAAGTTAAAGCTTTCTCTATGTTGCCCAGTTCGGAAACTGTCTTTGAGGAATCTGCGAAGGGTTAAGTGGCACCCGGAGGTGTGTGGTGAGCAAGGAAATGTCTTAAGTTGAAAAATGTAGAGAAGCTTTCTGAGCAACTGCTTTGTGATGTGTGCATTCTTCTCATGGAGTTAAATCATTCTTTGGATAGAGCAGTTTGAAATCCCTGTTTCTGTGGAAACTGTGAAAGGACATTTGGGAAAGCTCTTTAAAATATGCTGAAAAAGAAATAACCTCAGATAAAAACCAGCAGTAAGCTCTCTGTGAAACTGCTCTGGATTGTGTGAATTCCACTCGCACAGTTAAGCTTCTCTTTTCATTGAGCTGTATTGAACCACCGTTTCTGTTTAGTCTGCTAAGGGATACTCAGTAGCGCTTTGTGGTTTATGGTGAAAACGGAAATATCTGCAGATAGAAACTGGAGAGAGCTTTCCAAGGACGGAAATAATGGATGGCTATGGTGAAAAAGGAATTATACTCAAACAAAAGCTGGAAAGAAGTTTTCTGTGAAACTGCTTTGTGATAGATATATTTATTCATCTCACATAGATAAAACTTTCTTTATATTACGTACTTTGGAAACTCCGTCATGGATGGATCCGCGAGTCGACATCCGGGAGCACATTCAGGCCTACAGTGAAAAAGGAAATCTCTTCAGAGAAAAACTGGAGAGAAGCTATTTGAGAAACTGCTTTATGACGTGTGCATTCCCCTCACAGTGTTATACCTCTCTTCTCAAACAGCATCTGTTAAACCCTTTTGGAAAAAAAGGTACCAAGGGATATTTGGGAGCATACTGATGCATATGGAGAAAAGAGAAATAGCCTCAGACTAAAACTGGAAAGAAGCTTTCTGTGAAACTGCTCAATGATATGTGTATTCTTCTCACACAGACAAAGCTTTCATTACATTATGCAGCTTGGAAACTCTGTCCCGGATGGACATTTGGGAGCACATGCAGGACTACATGAAAAAGAAAATATCGTTAGATAAAAACTGGAAAGAAGATTTCTGTGGATCTGCCTTTTGCAATGTTTATTCATTCCACATAGATAAAGCTTTCTTTACCTAACGCAGCTTGGAAATACTGTCATGGATGGATCAGCAAAGGGACATTCGGGAGCACTTTCAGGACTATGGGGAAAATAGAAATAACTTCAGACAAAAACTGGAGAGAAGCTTGTGGAGAAACTGCTTTGTGATGAGTGCATTCCACTCAGGGACTTATACCTCTTTTCTCATAAGGCAGTTTTTGAACACTGTTCCTGTAAACCCGAAAAAGTGATACTTTGGAGCACATTGAAGACTATGGCGGAAAGTGATATATCCTGAAATAAAACCCAGAAAGAAGTGTTCCAAGAAACTGCTCTCTGACATGTGTATTCATGTCAGAGTTAAAACTTACTCAACATTGCCAAATTTGGAAACTGAATCTTTGAGGAATCTGCAAAGGGATATTAAGTGGCTCCCGGAGGCCTGTGGTGAGCAAGGAAATGTCTTCTGTTGAAAACTTTAGAGAAGCTTTCTGAGCAACTGTTTTATGATGTGTGTATTCGTCTCATAGAGTTAAATCATTCTTTGGACTGAGCAGTTTGAAATCACTGTTTCTATGGAACCTGAGAAAGGAAATTTAGGAACACTCTTTAGAATATGCTGAAAAAGAAATACCTTCAGAAAAAAACAGAAGCAACCTTCTTGTTAAATTGCCGTGTCATGTGAATTCCACTCACCCAGTTAAGCTTCACATGTTATTGAGTAGGTTCCTAACACTATTTATGTTTAGGATGCGTAGGGATATTCGGGAACACTTTGAGGCTTATGGTGAAAGAGGAAATATGTTCTGATAGAAAATGGAGAGAAATTTTCCGAGGTGCTGCATTGTGACTGTGCATTCCACTCACAGTATTATACCTCTATTCTAATACAGCATCTAGGAAACCCTTCCTGTGAAACTGTTCTTAGATATGTGTATTCATCTCACATAGATAAATCTTTCTCTACATTTCGCAGCTTGGAAAGTCTGTCATGGATGGATCTGCAAAGGGTTATTTGGGAGCACATTTAGGACTATGGTGAAAAAGGAAATATCTTCAGATTAAAAATGGAAAGAAGCTTTCTGTAAATCTGCTTTTGCTGTGTTTATTCATCTCACATAGATAAAACTTTCTGTATATTACGCAGTTTGGAAACTCCATCATGGACGGATCCATGACAGGATATTCGAAAGCGCATTCAGTGCTATGGTGAAAAAGGAAATATATTCAGATAAAAACTGGAGAGAAGCTTTCTGAGAAACTGCTTTGTGATGTGTGTATTCCACTCAGGGAGTTATACCTCTTTTCTCAAAAGGCAGTGTTTAAACACTGTTCCTGTAAAACAAAAAAGTGATACTTTGGAACACATTGAAGACTATGGTGGAAAGTGATATATCCTCAAATAAAACCCAGAAAGAAGAGTACCAAGGAACTGCTCTCAGATATGAGCATTCATTTGACAAAGGTAAAGCTTACTCTACATCACCCAGTGTGCAAATTCTGTCTTTCAGGAATCTGCAAAGTGATATTAAGTGGTGCCTGTTTGCCTGTGGTGAGCAAGGAAATGTCTTCCGATGAAAACTGCAGAGAAGCTTTCTGAGCAACTGCTTTGTGATGTGTGTATTCACATCATCGAGTTAAATCATTCCTTGGATTGAGCAGTTTGAATTCACTGCTTCTATGGAATCTGAGGAGGGACATTTGGGAACGATCTTTAGAACATGGAGAAAGAAATATCCTCAGATAAAAACCAGAAGGAAGCTTTCTGTGTAACTGCTGTGTGACTTGTGAATTCCTCTCGTTCAGTTAAGCTTCTCTTTTCATTGAGCAGTTTTCTAACATTGTTCATGTTTAGCATACGAAGGGATATAGGGGAGCACTGTGAGGCTCATGGTGAAAAAGAAAATATGTTCAGATAGAAACTGGAGACTATGCCAAAAATTGAACTGTCCTCAAATAAAACCCAGAAAGAAGCATTCCAAGAAGCTGCTCTCTGACGTGTGCATTCATTTCAGAGAGGTAAAGCTTACTCTACATTGCCCAGTTTGAAATGTCTGTCCTTGAGAAATCTGCAAAGGGATATTAAGTGGATACCGGAGGTCTGTGGCGAACAATGAAATATCTTCTGTTTAAAACTGGAGAGAAGTTTTCTGAGCAACTGCTTTGTGATGTGTGGATCCATCTCATGGAGTTAAATCATTCTTTGTATTGAGCAGTTTGAAATCACTCTTTCTTGGAACCTGAGAATGGACATTTGGGAACACTCTTAAGAATATGCTGAAAAAGAACTACCCTCCAATAAAAACCAGAAGGAAGCTTTCTGTGAAACTGCTCTGGTTCTCGTGAATTCCACTCACACAGTTAAACTTCTGCTTTCATTGAGCAGTATTCTAATGCTGTTTCAGTTTATTCAGCTAAGATATACTGGAGAGCGCATTGAGGCTTATGGTGAAAACTGAAATATCTTCAGATAGAAACTGGAGAGAAGCTTTCTGAGGAGCTGCTTTGTGACGTGTGCATTCCAATCACAGTTATACTTTTCTTTTCATAGAGGAACGGGGATTCCCTTTTGGAGAAAACGCTACCAGGGGATATGCGGGAGTATGTGGACAGCTATGGTGGAAAAGGAAATATCCTCAGACAAAAACTGAAAAGAAGCTTTCAGTGAAACTGCTTTGTGATAGATATGTTTATTCAACTCACATAGATAAATTTTCTTTGTATTACGCAGTTTTGAAACGCCGTTATGGACGGATTTGCAAAGGGACTTTCGGGACACATTCAGGCCAATGGTGACAAAGGAAATATCTTCAGGTAAATACTGGAGAGAAGCTTTCTGAGAAACTGCTTTGTGATGTGTGCGTCACATCACAAAGTGATATTTCCTAGTGCATTAAAGACTATTGCGAAAAGTGAGATATCCTCAAATAAAACTGAGAAAGAAGTGTTCCAAGAAACTGCTCTATGATATGTGCATTCATTTCACAGAGTTAAAGATTACTCTACACTGCCCATTTTGGAAAATCTGTCTTTGAGGAATCTGTGATGGGATATTAAGTGGGGACTGGAGGCCTGTGGTGAGCAAGGAAATCTCTTCCGTTGAAAACTGTAGAGAAGCTTTCTGAGCAACTGCCTGTGATCTGTGTTTTCATCTCATAGAGTTAAATCATTCTTTGGATTGAGCAGTTTGAAATCACTGTTTCTGTGGAATCTGAGGGAGGACATTTGGGAACGCCCCTTGGAATATGGAGAAAGAAATATCCTCAGGTAAAATCCAGAAGGAAGCTTTCTGTGAAACTGCTCTGTGTTGTCTTAATTCCTCTAACTCAGTTTCATCTCTCTTTTCATTGAGCAGTTTTCTAACCCTGTTTATGTTTACCATGTGTAGGGATATTCGGGAGCGCTTTGAGGCTTATGGTGAAAAAGGAAATATGTTCAGAGCGAAACTGGAGAGAAGCTTTCTGAGGAGCTGCTTTGTGACGTGTGCATTCCACTCACAGTGTTATACCTCTCTTCTCATACAACATCCGGGAAACCCTTTTGGAGAAAAAGGTCTTAAGTGATATTCGGGAGCATGTTGATGCCTATGGTGAAAAGGGATATAGCCTAAAGGGATATAGCCTCAGACAAAAACTGGAAAGAAACTTTCTATGAAATTGCTCTGTGGTATGTGTATTCATCTCACATAATAAAACTTTCTTTACATTACGCAGCTTGGAAACTCTGTCATGGACGGATCCATGAAGGGACATTAGGGAGGACATTCAGGACTATGGTGAAAAAGGAAATATGTTTAGATAAAAACTGGAAAGAAGCTTTCTGTGAATCTGCTTTGTGATAGATATGTCTATTCAACTCACATAGATAAAACTTTCTTTCTATTACGCAGTTTTGAAACTGCGTCATGGAGGGATTCGTGAAGGGACATTCGGGAACACATTCAGGCTTGTGGGAAAATAGGAGATATCTTCAGATAAAAATTGGAGAGAAGCTTTCTGAGAAACTGCTTTGTGATGTGTGCATTCCACTGAGGAAGTTATAACTCTTTTCTCATAAGGCAGTGTTTCAACACTGTTCCTTTAAAACTGAAAAAGTGATATTTTGCAACACATTGAAGACTGACGAAAAGTGAAATACCCTGAAATAACACCAGTAAGAAGCATTCCTAGAAACTGCTCTCTGACGTGTGCATTAATTTCAGAGTGTTAAAGCTTACACTACGTTGCCCAGTTTGGAAACTCTGTATTTGAGGAATCTGTGAAGGGATATTAAGTGGCGCCCAGAGGCTTATGGTGAGAAAGGAAACGTCTTTTGATGAAAACTGGAGAGAAGCTTTTTGAGCAACAGCTTTGCGATGTGTGTATTCATCTCATAGAGTTAAATCATTCTTTGGATTGAGCAGTTTGAAATCACTGTTTCTGTGGAACCTGAGAAAGGACATTTGGGAAGGCTCTTAAGAATATGCTGAGCAAGAAATACCCTCAAATAAAAAGCAGAAGGAAACTGCTCTAGGTCAAGTGAATTCCACCCGCACATTTAAGCTTCTGTTTTCATTGAGCAGTATTCTAACACTGTTTTTGTTTAGTCTAAAAAGTGCTATTCGGGAGCGCTTTGAGGCTTATGGTGAAAACGGAAATATCTTCACATAGTTACTGGAGGGAAGATTTCCGAGGAGCTGCTTTGAGACGTGTGCATTCCACTCACGGAGTTATACTTTTCTTCTCTTGGAGGATTGGGGAATCCCGTCTGGAGAAAAAGCTACCAGGGGACTTTCGGGAGTATATAGATGGCTATGGTGAAAAAGAAAATATCCTCAGACAAAAACTGGAAAGAAGATTTCTGTGAAACTGCTTTGTGACAGATATGTCTATTCATCTCATATAGATAAAAGTTTCTTTCCTTTACGTGATTTTGAAACTGCGCCATGGACATATTCGTGAGGGTCCTTCAGGAGTCCATCAGGCCTGTGGGCGTTAGGAGATCTCTCCAGATGAAAACTGGAGAGAAGCTTTCTGAGAAACTGCTTTAGATGTGTGCATTCCACTAAAGGAGTTATACCTTTTTTCTTATAAGGCAGTGTTTGAACACTGTTCCTGTAAAACTGAAAAAGTGATAATTTGCAGCACATTGAAGACTATGATGAAAAGTGAAATATCCTGAAATAAAACCCAGAAAGAAGCATTCCAAGAAACTTCTCTCTGACGTGTGCGTTCATTTCTCAGAGTTAAATCTTACACTACGTTGCCCAGTTTGAAAAATCTGTCTTTGAGGGATCTGTGAAGGGATATTAAGTGGCGCGTAGAGGCTTGTGGTGAGGAAGGAAACGTCTTCCAATGAAAACGGGTGAAGTTTTTGGAGCAACTGCTTTGTGATACATGTATTCATCTCATAGATTTAAATCATTCTTTTCATTGAGCAGTTTGAAATCACTGTTCCTGTGGAAACTGAGAAAGGACATTTGGGAATGCTCCAAAGAATATGCTGAAAAAGAAATACCCTCTGATAAAAAACAGAAGGAAACTATCTGTGAAACTGTTCTAGGTCAGGTGAAGTCCACTTGCACAATTAAGCTTCTGTTTTCATTGAGCAGTATTCTAACACTGTTTTAGGTTAGTCAGCTAAGGGATACTCTGGAGCGGTTTGAGGCTTACGATGAAAACAGAAATACCTTCAGATAGATACTGGAGAGAAGATTTCCGAGGAGCTGTTTTGTGACGTGTGCATTCCACTCACAGAGTTATATGTTCTTCTCATATAGGATTGGGGAATCCCGCTTGGAAAAAAAGCTACCAGGGAACATTCAGGAGTATATGGATGGCTATGGTGGAAAAGGAAATATCCTCAGACAAAACTGGAAAAAAGCTTTCTGCGAAACTGCTTTGTGATAGACATATCTATTCACCTCAGATAGATAAAACTTTCTTTTTATTACACAGTTTTTAAACTGCGTCATGGATGGATTCGCGAATGAACATTCGGAAGCACATTCAGGCCTGTGTGGAAATAGGAAATATCTTCAGATAAAAACTGGAGAGAAGCTTTCTGAGAAACTGCTTTGTGATGTGTGCTTTCCACTCTGAGAGTTATACCTCTTTTCTCATAAGGCAGTGCTTGAACACTGATCCTGTAAAACTGAAAAAGTGATATTTTGCTGCACATTGAGATTATGGTGAAAAGTGAAATATTTTGAAATAAAACCCAGAAAGAAGCGTTCCTAGAAACTGCTTTCTGACAAGTGCATTCATTTCAGAGAGTTAAAGCTTACACTACATTGCCCAGTTTGGAAAATCTGTCTTTGAGGAATCTGTGAAGGGATATTAAGTGGTTCACAGAGGCTTGTGGTGAGAAAGGAAATGTCTTCCAATGAAAACTGGAGACAAGCTTTTGGAGCAACTGCTTTGTGATGTGTTCATTCCACTCAGGGAGTTTTACCTCTTTTCTCATAAGGCGGTGTTTGAACACCGTTGTTGTAAAACTGAAAAAGTGATAATTTGCAGCGCATGGAAGATGATGGCGAAAAGTGAAATATCCTGAAATGAAACCGAGAAAGAAGGGTTCCAAGAAACTGCTCTCTGACGTGTGTATTCATTTTGGAGAGTTAAAACTTACACTACGTTGCTCAGTTAGGAAACTCTGTCTTTGAGGAATGTGTGAAGGGATATTAAGTGGAGCCCGGAGGCTTGTGTTGAGAAAGGAAAAGTCTTCTGATGAAAACTTCTTTGTGATCACTGTATTCATCTCATAGAGTTAAATCATTCTTTAGATTGAGCAGTTTGAAATCACTGTTTCTGTGGAACCAGAGAAAGGACATTTGGGAACGCTCTTAACAATATGCTGAAAAAGAAATACCCTCCAATAAAAACCAGAAGGAAACTTTCCGTGAAACTGCTCTAGGTCACTTGAAGTCCACTTGCTAAAGCTTCTGTTTTCATAGAGTAGTATTCTAACACTGTTTAAGATTAATTAGCTAAGGGATACTCGGGAGTGCTTTGAGGCTTATGGTGAAAATGGAAATATCTTCAGATAGATACTGGGGAGAAGATTATCGAGGAGCTGCTTTCTGATGCATGCATTCCACTCACAGAGTAATACTTTTCTTCTCATACAGGATTGCGGAATCCCATTTGGAAAGAAAGCTACAAGGGGACATTTGGGAGTATATGGACGGCTATTTTGAAAAAGGAATTGTCCTCAGACAAAACTGGAAAGAAGCTTTTGGTGAAACTGTTTTGTGATAGATATGTCTATTCATCTCACATAGATAAAACTTTCTATTACACAATTTTGAAACTGTGTAATGGACGTATTCATGAAGGGACATTTCGGAGCACATTCAGGCTTGTGGAGAAAAAGGAGATATCTTCAGATAAAAAATGGAGAGAAGCTTTCTGTGAAACAGCTTTGTGATGTGTGCATTCCACTCAGGGAGTTATACCTCTTTTCTCATAAGGCAGTGTTTGAGCAATGTTCCTGTAAAACTGAAAAAATGATATTTTGCAGCATATTGAAGATGATGGCGAAAAGTCAAATATCCTGAAATAAAATCCAGAATGAAGCATTCCAAGAAATTGCTCTCTGACGTGTGCAATCATTTCTCAGAGTTAAAGCTTACACTACGTTGGCCAGTTTGGAAACTCTGTCTTTGAGGAATCTGTGAAGGGATATTAAGTGGTGCCCGGAGACTTGTAGTGAGAAAGGAAACATCTTCCGATTAAAACTGGAGAGAAGCTTTCGGAGCAACTGCCTGTGATGTGTGTATTCATTTCATAGAGTTAAATCATTCTTTGGATTGAGCAGTGTGAAATCACTTTTGCTGTGGAACCTGAGAAAGGAGATTTGGGAACACTCTTAAGAATATGCTGAAAAAGAAATACCCTCCGATAAAAACCAGAAGGAAAATTTCTGTGAAACTGCACTAGGTCACGTGAAGTCCACTCACACAGTTAAGCTTCTGTTTTCATTGAGCAGTATTTTAACACTGTTTTAGGTTAGTCAGCTAAGGGATACTCGGGAGCACTTTGAGGCTTATGGTGAAAACGGATGTCTTAGGTACTGCATAGAAGACTTCCGAGGAACTGCTTTGTGACGTGTACATTCCACTCAAAGTTCTACTTTTCTCTCATAGAGGACTGGGGAATCCTGTTTGGAGAAAAAGCTACCAGGGGACATTCGGGAGTATATGGACGGCTATGGTGAAAAAGGAAATATCCTCAGACAAATACTGTAAAGAAACTTTCTGTGAAACTGCTTTCTGATACATATGTCTATTCATCTCACATAGATAAAACTTCCTTTCTATTACGCTGTTTTGAAACTCCGTCATGGACGGATTCACGAACGGAAATTCGGGAGCACATTCAGGCCTACGATGAAAAGGAGATATCTTTAAATAAAAGCTGGAGAGAAGCTTCTTGAGAAAGTGCTTTGTGATGTGTGCATTCCACTCAGGGAATTATACCTCTTTTCTCACAAGGCAGTGTTTGATCACTGTTCCTGTAAAACTGAAAACGTGATATTTTCCATTGCATTGAAGACTATGGCAAAAAGTGAAATATCCTGAAATAAAAAGGGAAAGAAGCATTCCAAGAAACTGCTCTCTGACGTGTGCATTCATTTCAGAGAGTTAAAGCTTACACTACATTACCCAGTTTGGAAACCCTGTCTTTGAGTAATCTGTGGGGGGATATTAAGTGGCGCCCAGAGACTAGTGGTGAGAAAGGAAACGTCTTCCAATGAAAACGGGAGAGAAGCTCTCGGAGCAACTGCTTTGTGATATGTGTATTCATCTCATAGAGTTAAATCATTCTTTGGATTGAGCAGTTTGAAATCACTGTTTCTGTGGAACCTGAGAAAGAACATATGGGAACGCTCTTAAAAATATGCTGAAAAACAAGTACCCTTTGATCAAAACCAGAAGGAAACTTTCTGTCAAACTGCACTAGGTCACGTGAAGTCCACTCGCACAGTTAAGCTTCTGTTTTCATTGCGTAGTATTCTAACACTGTTTTAGGTTAGTCACCTAAGGGATGCTCGGGAGCGCTTTGAGGCTTATGGTGAAAACCGAAATATCTTCAGATAGATACTGCATAGAAGATTTATGAGGAGCTGCTTTGTGATGTATGCATTCCACTCACTGAGTTATACTGTTCTTCTCATAGAGGATTGGGGAATCCCGTTTGGAGTAAAAGCTACCAGGGGACATTCGAGAGTATGTGGACGGCTATGTTGAAAAAGGAAATATCCTCAGAAAAAAACTGGAAAAAATCTTTCTATGAAACTTCTCTCTGATAGATATATCTATTTATCTAACATAGATAAAACTTTCTTTCTATTACGCAGTTTTGAAACTGTGTCATGGACGGATTCATGAAGGGACATTCAGGAGTACATTCAGGCATGTGGGGAAATAAGAAATATCTACTGATAAAAACTGGTAAAATCTGGAGAGAAGCTCTCTGAGAAACTGCTTTGTGATGTGTGCATTCCACTCAGTGAGTTATACTTCTTGTCTTATAAGGCAGTGTTTGAACCCTGTTCCTGTAAAACCGAAAAAGTGATCTTTCGGAGTGCATTGAAGACTATGGCAAAAAGTGAACTATCCTCAAGTAAAACCCAGAAAGAAGTGTTCCAAGAAACTTCTCTGATATGTGCATTCACTTCACAGAATTAAAGGGTACTCTACATTGCCCAGTTTGCAAACTCTGTCTTTGAGGAATAGGCGAAGGGATATTAAGTGGCGTCCCGGAGGCCTGTGGTGAACAAGGAAATGTCTTCCCATGAAAACTGGAGAGAAGCTTTCTGAGCAACTGCTTTGTGATATGTGTATTCATCTCACAGAGTTAAACCGCTCCTTGGATTGAGCAGTTTGAAATCACTGTTTCTGTGGTATCTCAAGAAGGATATTTGGGATCGCTCTTTGGAATATGGAGAAAGAAATATCCTCAGATGAAAACGAGAAGGAAGCTTTCTGTGAAACTGCTATGTGTCATGTGAGTTCCTCTCACTCAGTTAAGCTTCCCTTTTCAATGAAGAGTTTTCAAACACTGTTTATGTTTAGAGTGTGAAGAGATATCCAGAAGTGGTTTGAATCTTACAGTGAGAAAGGAAATATGTTTTGATAGAAACTGGAGAGAAGCTTTCCGAGGAACTGCTTTGTGACGTGTGCTTTTCACTCACAGTATTGTATGTCTCTTCTCATACAGTATCGGGGAAACCCGTTTGGAGAATAAGGTACCAAGGGTTATCCGGGAGCTAATTGATGCCTATGGTGAAAAGGGAAAGAGCCTCAGACAAAAACTGGAAAGAAGCTTTCTATGAAACTGCTCTGTGATATGTGTATTCATATCACATACATAAAGCTTTCTTTACATTTCACAGCTTGCAGACTCTGTCATGGATGGATCTTCGAAGGGACATTCGGGAGAACATTATGGACGATGGAGAAAAAGGACATACTATCAGATAAAAACTTGAAAGAAGCTTTCTTGGAGTCTGCATTTTGCTATATTTATTCAGCTCACATAGATAAAGCTTTCTTTGTATTACAGAGCTTGGAAACTGCGTCATGGACGGAACAATGAAGGGACATTCGGGAGCACATTCAGGGAAATGGTGAAAAAGGAAATATCTTCAGAAAAAATCCGGAGAGAAGTTTTCTGAGAAACTGCTTTGTGATGTGTGCATTTCACTCAAGGTATTATACCTGTTTTCTCATAAGGCAATGTTTGAACACTGTTCCTGTAAAACCGAAAATGTTATATTTTGGAGTTCATTGAAAAGTATGGGGAAAAGTGAACTGTCCTCAACTAAAACCCAGAAAGAACCGTTCCAAAAAACTGCTCTCTGACATGTGCATTCACTTCACAGAGTTAAAGCTTACTCTACATGGCCCAGTTTGGAAGCACTGTCTTTGAGGAATCTGCAAAGTTATATTAAGTGGCGCCCGGGGGCCTGTGGTGAGCAAGGAAATGTCTTCCGTTGAAAACTGGAGAGAACCTTTCTGAGCAACTGCTTTGTGACGTATGTATTCATCTCATAGAGTTAAATCATTCTTTGGATTCAGCAGTTTGAAATCAATGTTTCTGTGGAATATGTGGAAGGACATTTGGGAACACTCTTTAGAATATGGAGAAAGAAATATCCTCTGATAAAAACCAGAAGGAAGCTTTCTGTGAAACTGCTATGTGTCACGTGAATTCCTTGCAATCAGTTAAGCTTCTCTTTTCATTGAGCACTTTTCTAACACTGTTTATGTTTAGCGCGCAAAGGGATATTCGTGAGTGCTTTGAGGCTTACGGTGAAAAAGGATATATGTTCAGATAGAAACTGGAGAGAGACTTTCCGAGGAACTGCTTTGTGACCAGTGCATTTCACTCACAGTGTTATACCTCTCTTTATATAAAGGATTGGGAAATCCCTTTTGGAGAAAAAGATACCAAGGGACATTCAGGTGTATATGGATGGCTATGGTGTAAAAGGAAATATCCTCAGAGAAAAACTGGAAAGAAGCTTTCTGTGAATCTGGTTTTTTTATGTTTATTCATCTCACATAGGTAAAGCTTTCTTTACATTACGCAGCTTGAAAACTCTGTCATGGACCGATCTGCAAGGAGACATTCAAGAGCACATTCCGGACTATTTTGAAAATGGAAATATCTTTAGATAAAAACCGGAGAGAAGCTTTCTGAGAAACTGCTTGGTGATGTGTGCATTCCACTCCGGCAGTTATATGTCTTTTCTCATAAGGCAGTGTTTGAACACTGTTCCTGTAAGACCGAAAAAGTGATATTTTGGAGCACATTGAAGACAATGGCGAAAAGTGAAATATCCTCAAATAAAACCCAGAGAAAGCATTCCAAGAAACTCCTCTCTGATATGTGCATTCATTCCACAGAATTAAAGCTTACACTACGTTACACAGTTTGGAAACTCTGTCTTTGACGAATCTGTGAAGGGATATTATGTGGTGCCCCAAGGCTTGTGGTGAACAAGGAAACGTCTTCCGATGAAAACTTGTGAGAAGCTTTCTGAGCAACTGTTTTGTGATGTGTGTATTCTTCTAATTGAGTTAAACCATTCTTTGGATTGAGTAGTTTGAAATCACTGTTTTTGTGGAATCTGAGGAAGGATATTTTTAAACGCTCCTAAGATTATGAAGAAAGAAATATCCTGAGGAAAAATCCAGAAGGAAGCTCTCTGTGAAACTGCTCTGTGTCATCTTAATTCCTCCCACTCAGTTAAGCCGCTCTTTTCCTTGAGCAGTTTTCTAACCCTGTTTATGTTTAGCGTGTGAAAGGATATTCGGGAGCACTTTGAGGCTTACGGTGAGAAAGGAAATATGTTCAGACCAAAACTTGAGAGAAGCTTTCTGAGCAAGTGCTTTGTGATGTGCGTATTCATCTCACAGAGTTAAATCATACCTTGAATTGAGCGGTTTGATATCACTGTTTTTGTGGAATCTGAGGAAGGACGTTTGAGAATACTTTTTATAATATGGAGAAAGAAATATAATCAGATAAACAAAAGTAGGAAGTTTTCTGTGAAACTACTATGTATCGAGTGAATTCCTCTTGCTCAGTTAAACTCTTTTTATTGAGCAATTTTCTAAAACTGTTTATTTTTAGCGAGTGACGAGATATTCGGGATTGCTTTGAGGCTTACACAGAAAAAGGAAATATGTTCAGATAGAAACTGTAGAGAAGCTTTCTGAGGAACTGCTTTGTGACGTGTGCATTCCACTCACGGTGTTATACCTCTCTTCTCATACAGCATCAGGGAAACCTTTTTGGAGAAAAAGGTACCAAGAGATGTTCAGGGGCATATTAATGCCTACGGTGAAAAGGGAAATAGCCTCAGACTGAAACTGGATAGAAGCTTTCTGTGAAACTACTCTGCGCTACCTGTATTCATCTTACAGAGATAAAACTTTATTTACATTACACAGCTTCAAAACTGTGTTATGGACGGATCTGCGAAGGGACAATCGGGAGCACATTCAGGACTATGGTGAAAAAGGTAATATCTTCGGATAAAAACTGGAAAGAAGCTTACTGTGATTCTGCTTTTTGCTATGTTTATTCATTTCATGTAGATAACACTTTCTTTGCATTACGCAGCTTGGAAACTCTGTCATAGATGGATCTGCAAACGGCATTCGGGAGCACATTCAGGACTATGGTGAAAAGCGAAATATCTTCAGATAAAAACCAGAAGGATGCTTTCTGTGAAACTGCTATGTGTCATGTGAATTCCGCTCGCTCACTTAAGCTTCTCTTTTCATTGAACAATTTTCTATCACAGTTTATGTTTAGCTTGCGAACGGATATTCGGGAGTGCTTTGAGGCTTACGGTGAAAAAGGAAATATGTTCAAGTAGAAACTGGAGAGAAGCTTTCTGAGAAACTGCTTTGTGATGTGTGCATTCCACTCAGGGAGTTATACCTCTTTTCTCATAAGGCAGTGTTTGAACACTGTTCCTGTAAAACAGAAAATGGGATATTTCAGAGCGCATTGAAGACTATGACAAAATGTGAAATATCCTCAAATAAAACCCAGAAAGAAGCGTTCCTAGAAACTGCTCTGTGATATGTGCATTCATTTCACAGAGATAAAGCTTACTCTACATTCCCGAGTTTGGAAACTCTATCTTTGAGGAATCTGTGAATGGATAGTAAGTGGCTCCCAGAGGCCTTTGGTGGGCAAGGAAATGTCTTCCATAGAAAACTGGAAGGAAGCTTTCTGAGTAACTGCTTTGTGATGTGTGTATTCATCTCATAGAGTTAAATCATACTCTGAATTGAGCGTTCCAAGAAACTGTTCACGGATATGAGCATTCATTTCATAGAAGTAAAGCTTACTCTACATTGCCCAGTTTGGAAACTCTGTCTTTCAGAAATCTGTGAGGGGATATTAAGTGGGGCCTGGAGACTTGTGGTGAGCAAGGAAACGTCTGCCATTGAAAACTGGAGAGAAGCTTTCTGAGCATCTGCTTTGTGACGTGTGTATTCATTCCATAGAGATAAATCATTCTTTGGATTAAGCAGTTTGAAATCACTGTTTCTCTGGAATCTGAGGAAGGACATTTGGGAATAATCTTTACAATATGGAGAAAGAAATATCCTCACATAAAAAACAGAAGGAAGCTTTCTGTGAAACTGCTATTTGTCATTTGAATTCCTGTCTCTCAGTTAAGCTTCTCTTTTCATTGAGCAGTTTTCTAACACTGTTTATGTTTTACGTGCGATGGGATTTGCAGGAGTGCTTTCAAGCTTATGGTGAAAAAGAAAATATGTTCAGATCGAAACTGGAGAGAAGCTTTCCAAGGAACTGCTTTGTGATGTGTGTATTCATCTCACAGATTTAAATCATTCTTTGGATTGAGCAGATTGAAATCACTCTTTCTGTGGAACCTAAGAAAGGACATTTGGGAACGCTCTTAAGAATATACTGAAAAAGAAATACCCTCAGATAAAAACCAGAAGGAAGCCTTCTCTGAAACTTCTCTGTGTCATGTGAATTCCACTCACACAGTTAAGCTTCTGCTTTCATTGAGCAGTATTCTAACACTGGTTTAGTTTAGTCACATAAGGGATACTCGGGAGCGCTTGAGGCTTATGGTGAAAACGGAAATATCTTCAGATAGAAACTGGAGAGAAGATTTTGGAGGAGCTGCCTTGTGACGTGTGCATTCTACTCACACAGTTATACTTTTATTCTCATAGGGGATTGGGGCATCCCTTTTGGAGAAAAAGGTACCAGGGGACATTCGGGAGTATATATGGGCGCCTATGTTGAAAAAAGAAATATAGTCAGATAAAAACTGCAGAGAAGCTTTCTGAGCAACTGCTTTGTGATGTATGCATTCCACTCACGGAGTTATACTTCTTTTCTCATAAGGCAGTGTTTGAACAATGTTCCTGTAAAACTAAAAAGATAATATTCATAGCACATTGAAGACTATTTTGAAAACTGAAATATCCTCAAGTAAAACCCAGAGAGAATCATTCCAAGAAACTGTTCTCTGACATGTGCATTCATTTCATAGAGGTAAAGCTTACCTTATATTGCCCTGTTTGGAAATTCTGTCTTTGAAAAATCTGAGAAGGGCTATTAATTGGCGTCTGGAGGCCTGTGGTGAGCAAGGAAACGTCTACCTTTGAAAACTGGAGAGAAGACCTCTGAGCAACTGCTTTGTGATGAGTGTAATCATCTCATAGAGTTAAACCATTCTTTGGATTCAGCAGTTTGAAATCACTGCACCTGTGGAATGTGAGGAAGGACTTTTGGGAACGCTCTTTAGAATATGGAGAAATATCCTCAGATAAAAACCAGAAGGAAGCTTTCTGTGAAACTGCTATTCGTCATGTGAATTCCTCTTGCTTAGTTAAGCTTTTCTTTTCATTGAGCTGTTTTGTAGCACTGTTTATGTTTAGTGTGTGAAGGGATATTAGGGAGCACTTTGAGGCTTACAGTGAAAAAGGCAATAAGTTCAGATAGAATGTGGAGAGAATCTTTTCGAGGAACTGCTTTGTGGTGTGCGCATTTCACTCACAGTGTTTTACCTCTCTTCTCATACAGATTCAGGGAATCCTTTTGGAGGAAAAGGTTCCAAGAGATATTTGGGGGCACATTAATGCCTATGGTGAAAAAGGAAATAGCCTCAGACTAAAACTGGAAAGAAGCTTTCTGTGAAACTACTCTCTTTTATGTGCATTCATCTCACATAGATAAAGCTTTCTTTATGTTACGTAGCTTGGTAACTCCATCATGGACAGATCTTCGAAGGGACATTTGGGAGCAAATTCAGGAGTACGGTGAAAAAGGAAATAACATCAGATGAAAACTGGAAAGAAACTTTCTGTGAATCTCCTTTTTGCTATGTTTATTCAGCTCACATAGATAAAGTTTTCTTTACACTACGCAGCTTGGAAACTCTGTCATGGACGGATCTGCGAAGGCACATTCGGGAGTACATTCAGGCCTATGATGAAAATGGAAATATCTTCAGATAAAAACTGGAGAGAAGCTTTCTGAGAAACTGCTTTGTGACGTGAGCATTCCACTCAGGGAGTTATGCCTCTTTTCTCATAAGGCCGTGTTTGAACACTGTTACTGTAAAACTGAAGAAGTGATATTACGGAGCGCATTGGAGACTATGGCAAAAAGAGAACTCTCCTCAAATATAACTCAGAAAGAAGCATTCCAAGAAATTACTCTCTGACAATGTGCATTCATTTCACGGAGTTAAAACTTACACTATATTGCCCAGTGTGGAAACTCTGTCTTTGAGTAATCTGGGAAGGGATATTAAGTGGCTCCTGGAAGCCTGTGGTGGGGAAGGAAACGTCTTACATTGAAAACTGGAGAGAAGCCTTCTGAGCAGCTGCTTTGTGATGTGTATTATTGTCATAGAGTTAAATCATTCTTTGGATTAAGCAGTCTGAAATCACTGTTTCTGTGGAATCTGAGAAAGGAAATTTGGGAACGATCTTTAGAATATGCTGAAAAATAAATACCCTCAAATAAAAAACAGAAGGGAGCTTTCTGTGAGACTGCTCTGTGTTGTGTGAATTCCACTCACACAGTTCAGCTTCTCTTCTCATTGAGCAGTATTGTAACACTGTTTTTCTTTAGACTGTGAAGGGATAATCGGGAGTACTTTAAGGCTTATGGTGGAGACAGAAATATGTTCAGATAGAAACTGGAGAGAAGCTTTTGAGGAGTCGTTTTGTGACGTGTGTATTCCACTCACAGTGTTATACCTCCCTTTTAATACAGCATCAGGGAAACCCTTTTGGGGAAAAATTTACCAAGGGATATCTGGGAGCATATTGATGCCTATGGTGAAAAGGGAAATAGCCTCAGATAAAAACTGAAAGAAGCTTTCTGTGAAACTGCTCTGTGGTATGTGTATTCACGTCACAGAGATAAAGCTTTCTTTGCATTACACAGCTTAGAAACTCTGTCATGGACAGATCCACAAAGGAACCTTTGGGAGCACATTCAGGACTATGGTGATAAAGGAAATGTATTCAGTTAAAAACTGGATAGATTTCTGTGAATCTGTTTTTGCTATGTTTATTCATCTCACACAGATAAAGCTTTCTTTACATTATGCACTTTTCAAATTCCATCATGGACGGATCCGCAAAGGGATATTCAGGATCACATTCAGGGGTATGTTGAAAAAGGGAATATCTTCAGATAAAAACTGGAGAGAAGCTTTCTGAGAAACTGCTTTGTGATGTATGCATTCCATTCAGGGAGTTATACCTCTTTTCTCCTAAGGCAGTGTTTGAATACTTTTCTTGTAACACCGAAAAATTGATATTTCGGACTGCATCAAAGAATATGGTGAAAAGTGAAATATCCTCAAACAAAATCCAGAAAGAAGAATTCCAAGAAACTGCTCTCTGATATGTGCATTCATTTATCAGAGTTAAAGATTTCTCTACACTGCTCACTTTGGAAAATCTGTCTTTGAAGAATCTGCGACGGGATATTAAGTGGGGCCTGGAGGCCTGTGGTGAGCAAGGAAATCTCTTCCATTGAAAACTGTAGAGAAGTTTCTGAAGAACTGCCTATGATCTGTGTTTTCATCTCATAGAGTTAAATCATTCTTTGGATTGAGCAGTTTGAAATCAATGTTTCTGTGGAAGCTGAGGAAGGATATTTGGGAGCGCTCCTTGGAATATGGAGAAAGAAATGTCCTCAGGTAAAATCCAGAAGGAAGCTTTCTGTGAAACTGCTCTGTGTCAACTTAATTCCTCTCACTCAGTTTCACCTCTCTTTTCATTGAGTAGTTTTCTAAACCTGTTTATGTTTAGCATGTGAAGGGATATTCGGGAGTACTTTGAGGCTTACAGTGAAAAAGAAAATATGTTCAGACCGAAACTGGAGAGAAGCTTTCCAAGGAACTGCTTTGTGATGTGTGGATTCCACTCACAGTGTTATACCACTCTTCTCATACAGCATCAGGGAAACCCTTTTGGAGAAAAAGGTCCCAAGTGATGTTCGGGAGCAGGTTGATGCCTATGGTGAAAAGGGATATAGCCTCAGACAAAAACTGGAAAGAAGCTTTCTATGAAACTGCTCTGTGATATGTGTATTCATCTCACACAGGTAAGGCTTTCTTTACATTACGCAGCTTGAAAACTCTGTCATGGACAGATCCACGAAGGGACATTCGGGAGCACATTCAGCACTATGGTGAAAAAGGAAATATCTTCAGATAAAAATGGAAAGGAGTATTCTGTGAATATTCTTTCTGCTATGATTATTCAGCTCACATAGATAAAGCTTTCTTTACATTACGCAGCTTGAAAACTCCGTGATGGATGGATCCGTGAAGTGATATTCAGGATCACATTCGGGCCTATGGTGAAAAAGGAAATATCATCAGAAAAAAACTGGAGAGAAGTTCTCTGAGAAACTGCTTGGTGATGTGTGCATTCCACTCCGGGAGTTATACCTTTCTTCTCATAAGGCACTGTTTGAACACTGTTCCTGTAAAACTAAAAAAGTGATATTTGTAGCACATTTAAGACTATGGCGAAAAGTGAGATGTCGTTCAGTAAAACCCAGAAAGAAGTATTCCAGGAAACTGCTCTCTTACATGTCCATTCATTTCACAAAGTTAAAGCTTCCTGTGCATTTCCCAGTTTGGAAAGTCTGCCTTTGAGGATTCTGCAAAGGGATATTAAGTGGCAACAGGAGGACTGTGGTGAGCAAGGAAATGTTTTTCATTGAAAATTGGAGAGAAGCTTTCTGAGCAACTCTTTTGTGATGTTTGTATTCATCTCATAGAGTTAAATCATTCTTTGGATTGAGCAGTTTGAAATCACTGTTTCTGTGTAATCTGAGAGAGGACATTTGGGAACACTCTTTAGAATATCCTGAGAAAAAAATAACCTCAGATAGAAACCAGAAGGAAGCTTTCTGTGAAACTGCTCTGTGTTGCGTGGATTCCACTCACAGAGTTAAGCTTCTCTTTTCAGTCAGCAGTATTCTAACACTGTTTTTGTTTAGACTGCGAAGGGATATTCGGGAACGCTTTGAGGCTTATGGTGAAAAAGGACATACCCTCAGATAGAAACTGGAGAGAACCTTTCCAAGGAGCCACTTTGTGGCATGTGCATTCCACTCACAGAATTATACCTTTCTTCTCATAGAGGATTGGGGAATCCCTTTTGGAGGAAAAGCTACCAAGGGACATTTGGGACTATATGGATGGCTATGGTGAAAAGTGAAATATCCGCAGGCAAAAACTGGAAAGATTTCTGTGAAACTGCTTTGTGATAGATATGTTTATTCACCTCACATAAATAAAACTTTTCTTATATTATGCAGTTTGGAAACTCCGTCATGGATGGATCCACGAAGGTGCGTTCGGTAGCACCTTCAGGCCTATGGTGAAAAAGGAGATATCTTCAGATGAAAACTGGATAGAAGCTTTCCGAGAAAATGCTTTGTGATGCGTGCATTTCACTCAGGGAGTTATACCTGTTTTCTCATAAGGCAGTGTTTGAACACTGTTCCTGTAAAACTGGAAAAGTAGTATTTTGGAGTGCATGGAAGACTTTGGTGAAAAGGGAAATATCCTGAAATATAACCCAGAAAGAAACGTTCCAAGGAACTGCTCTCTGATGTGTGCATTTATTTCAGGGAGTTAAAGTGTACTCTACATTTCCCAGTTTGGAAAGTCTGTCTTTGAGGATTCTGCGAAAGGATTTTAAGTGGTGACCAGAGGCTACTGGCGAGCAAGGAAAATCTTCTGTTGAAAACTGGAGAGAAGCTTTCTGAGCAACTGCTTTGTGATGTGTCTATGCATCTCATAGAGCTAAATCATTCTTTGGATTGAACAATTTGAAATCACTCTTTCTGTGGACCCTGAGAAAGGACATTTGGGAATGCTTTTAAGAATATGCTGAAAATGAAATACCCTCCGATAAAAACCAGAAGGAAGCTTTCTGTGAAACTGCTCTGGGTCACGTGAATTTTACTCACACAGTTAAGCTTCACTTTTCATTGAGCAGTATTCTAACCCTGTTTTAGTTTAGTCAGCTAAGGGATATGCGGGAGCCCTTTGAGGCCTATGGTGAAAACGGAAATATCTTCAGATTGACACTAGACAGAAGTTTTCTGAGGAGCTCCTTTGTGACGTGTGCATTCCACTCACAGAGTATATTTTTCTTCTCATAGAGGATCGGGGAATCCCTTTTGGAGACAAAGCTTCAGGGGACATTCGGGAGTATATGAACTGCTACGGTGAAAAAGGAAATATCCTCAGAGAAAAACTGTTAAGAAGTTTTCTGTGAAACTGCTTTGTGATAGATATGTTTATTCATCTCACACTCGTCAGGGACGGATCCGCGAAGGTACATTCAGGAGCACATTCAGGCCTATGGTGAAAACGGAAATCTCTTCATATAAAAACTGGAGAGAAGCTTTCTGAGAAACTGCTTTGTGATGTGTGCATTCCACTCAGGGAGATATACCTCTTTTCTCTTAAGGCAGTGTTTCAACACTGTTCCTGTAAAACCGAAAACGTGATATTTTGTAGTGTATTGAAGACTATGGCGAAAAGACAACTCTCCTCAAATAAAACCCAGAAATAAGCATTCCAAGAAACTGCTCTCTGATATGGGCATTCATTTCACAGATTAAAAGCTTACTCTACATTGCCCAGTTTGGAAACTCTGTCTTTGAGGAATCTGAGAAGGGATATTAAGTTGCTTCCAGAGGACTGTGGTGAGCAAAGAAATGTCTTCTGATGAAAACTGGAGAGAAGATTTCTGAGCAACTGCTTTCCGAAATGTGTGTTCATCTCAGAGAGTTAAACCATTTTTTGGATTGAGCAGTTTGAAATCACTGTTTCTTTGGAATCAGAGGAAAGACATTTGGGAACTCTCTTTAGAATATGGAGAACTAAATATCCTGAGATAAAAACAAGAAGGACGCTTTCTGTTAAACTGCTGCGTGTCATGTGAATTCGTCTCACTCAGTTAAGTTTCCCTTCCACTGATCAGTTATCATACTGTTTATGTTTAGTGTGCGAAGGGATATTCAGGAACGCTTTCAGGCTTACAGTGAAAAAGGAAATATCTTCAGATAGAAAATGGAGAGAAACTTTCCAAGGAACTGCTTTGTGATGTGTGCATTCCACTCAGAGTGTTACAACTCTCTTCTCATACAGCATCGGGAAAACATTTTGGAGAAAAAGGTATCAAGGGATATTCGGGAGCATATTGATGTCTATGGTGAAAAAGGAAATAGCCTCAGAAAAAACTGAAAAGAAGCTTTCTGTGAAACTGATCTGTGATATGTGTATTCATCTCACATAGATAAAGCTTTCTTTACATTTTGCAGCTTGAAACTCTGTCATGGACGGATCCATGAAGGGACATTGGGGAGCACATTCAGGACTCTGGTGAAAATGGAAATATCTTCAGATAATTTCTGCAGAGAAGCTTTCTGAGAAACTGCTTTGTGATGTGTGCATTCCACTCAGGGAGTTATACCTCTTTCCTCATAAGGCAGTGTTTGAACACTGTTCCTGTAAAACCGAAAAAGCGATATTATGGAATGCATTGAAGACTATGGTGAAAAGTGAAATATCCTCAAAAAAAAAAAAAAAACAGAAAGAAGCATTCCAAGAAACTGTTCTCTGATATATCAATTCATTACACAGGGTTATGTTTACTTTACCTTGCCCAGTTTGGAAACTCTGTCTTTGAGGAATCTGTGAGGGATATTAAGTGGCGGTGGAGGCCTCTGGTGAGCTAGGAAATGTTTTCCAATGGAAACTGGAGAGAAGCTTTCTGAGCTACTGCTTTGTGATGTGTGTATTCATCTCATAGAGTTAAAGCATTCTTTGAATTGAGCAGTTTGAAATCACTGCGTCTGTGGTATCTGAGGAAGGACGTTTTGGAACGCTCTTTAGAATATGAAGAAAGAAATATCCTCAGATAAAAACCAGATGGGAGCTTTCTGTGAAACTGCTGTGTGTCTTGTGAATTCTTCTCACTCTGTTCAGCTTCTCTTTTCATTGAGCTGTTTTCAACAACTGTTTATGTTTAGCATGTGAAGAGATATTCGGGAGTGCTTTGAGGCTTATGGTGAAAAAGGAAATATATTCAGATAGAAACTGGAGAGAAGCTTTCCGAGGAACTGCTTTGTGATGTATGCATTCCACTAACAGTGTTATAACTCTCTTTTCATTCAGCATTGGGGAAACCCTTTCTGTGATACTCTTCTGTGATGTGTGTAATTATCTCACATAGACAAAGCTTTCTCTACATTACGCAGCTTGGAAACTCTGTCAGGGACGGATCCACGAAGTAACATTCGGGAGCACATTCATGATTATGTTGAAAAAGGAAATACAGTCAGATAAAAACTGGAAAGAATCATTCTGTGAATCTACTTTTTGCTATGTTTATTCATCTCACATAGATCAAGCTTTCTTTACATTATGCAGCTTGGAAACTCCATCATGGATGGATTCGCGAAGGGATATATGGGGTCATATTCCGACCAATGGTGAAAAGGGAAATATCGTCAGATAAAAACTAGAGAGAAGCTTTCTGAGAATCTCCTTGGTGATGTGTGCATTCCACTCAGGGTGTTATACCTTTCTTCTCATAAGACACTATTTCAACAGTGTTCCTGTAAAACTAAAAAAGTGATATTCAGAGCACATTGAAGACTATGGTGAAAAGTGAAATGTCATCAAATAAAATCCGGATAGAAGCATTGCAAGAAACTGCTCTCTGACATGTTCATTCATTTCAGAGAGTTAAAGCTTACTCTACATTTCTGAGTTTGGAAAGTGTGTCTTTTAGGATTCTCCGAAGGGATATAAGTGGCAACCGGAGGCCTGTGGCTTTCCATGAAACTGCTCTGTGTCGTCTTAATTCCTCTCTCTCAGTTAAGCCTCTCTTTTCATTGAGCAATTTTCTAACCCTGTTTATGGTTAGTGTGTGAAGGGATATTCGGGAGCAGTTTGAGGCTCATGGTGAAAAAGAAAATATGTTCAGACCGACACTGGAAAGAAGCTTTCTGAGGAACTGTTTTGTGACGTGTACATTCCACTCACAGTGTTATACCTCTCTTCTCATACAGCATCTTAAAATCCTTTTGCAGAAAAAAGTACCAGGTGATATTCGGGAGCATGTTGATGCCTATGGTGAAAAAGGAAATAGCCTCAGACAAAAACTGGAAAGAAGCATTCAATGAAACTGCCCTGTGATATGTGTACTCATCTCATATAGATAAAGCTTTCTTTACATTACACAGCTTGGAAACTCTGTCATGGACAGATGCACGAAGGGACATTAGGGAGTACATTCAGGACTATGGTGAAAAATGAAATATCTTCAGATAAAACTGGAAAGAAGCTTTCTGTGAATCTGTTTTATCCTAAGTTTATTTATCTCACATAGATAAAGCTTTCTTTACATTACGCAGCTTGGAAACTCCGTCATGGATGGATCCGTGAAGGGATATTTGGGATCACACTTGGGCCTATGGTGAAAAAGGAGTTATCGTTAGATAAAAACTGGAGACAAGCTTTCTGAGAAACTGCTTGGTGATGTGTGCTTTCCACTCAGGGAGTTATACCTTTCTTCTCATAAGGCACTGTTTGAACGCTCTTCCTGTAAAACTAAAAAAGTGATATTTGGAGCCATTTGAAGACTATGGCGAAAAGTGAAATGTCGCCAAATAAAACCCGGAAAGAAGCATTGCAAGAAACTGCTCTCTGACATGTTCATTCATTTCACAGAGTTAAATCTTACTCTACATTTCCCAGTTTGGAAAGTCTGTCTTTGAGGATTCTGTGAAGAGGTATTAACTGGCAACCTGTGGCGAGCAAGAAATGACTTCCATTAAAAACTGGAGAGATGCTTTCAGAGCAACTCTTTTGTGATGTCTGTATGCATCTCATACAGTTAAATCATTCTTTGGGTTGAGCAGTTTGAAATCACTGTTTCTGTGGAATCTGAGGAAGGACATGTGGGAACGCTCTTTAGAAAATGGAGAAGAAATATCCTTTGATAAAAATCAGAAGGAAGCTTTCTGCGAAACTGTTATGTATCATGTGAATTCCTCTTGCTCAGTTTAGCTTCTCTGTTCAATGAGCACTTTTCTAACCCTGTTTATGTTTAGCTTGCAGAGGGATATTTGGGAGCACTTAGAGGCTTACGGTGAAAAAGGAAATATGGTCAGATAGAAACTGAAGAGGAGCTTTCCGAGGAACAGCTTTGTGACGTGTGCATTCCATTTACAGTGTTATACCTCTCTTCTCATACAGCATCAGGGAAACCCTTTTGAAGAATAAGGTACCAAGGGATATCTGGGAGCTTATTGATACCTATGGTGAAAAGATAAAGAGCCTCAGACAAAAACTCTAAAGAAGATTTCTGTGAAAGTACTCTTTGATAAGTGTATTCATCTCACATTGATAAAGCTTTCTATACACTACACAGCTTGAAAACTGTCATGGACGGATCCATGAATGGACATTCATGAGCACATTCAGGGCTATGGTGAAAAGTGAAATATCTTCAGATAAGAACCAGAGAGAAGCTTTCTGAGAAACTGCTTTGTGATGTGTGCATTCCACTCAGGGAGTTATACCTCTTTTCTCATAAGGCAGTGTTTGAACCCTGTTCCTGTAAAACCGTAAAAGTAATTTTTCGGAACGCAAGGAAGACTATGGCAAAAAGTGAAATATCCTGAAATAAAACCCAGAAAGATGCATTCCAAGAAACTGCTCTCTGATATGTGCATTCATTTCAGAGAGTAAAGCTTACTCTACATTTCCCAGTGTGGAAAGTTTGTCTTTGAGGATTCTGCAAAAGGATATTACTTGGCGACCATAGGTCAGTGGCGAGAAAGGAAATGTCTTCCGTTGAAAACTGGATGGAAGATTTCTGAGTAACTGCTTTGTGATGTGTGTATTCATCTCATAGAGTTAAACCATTGTTTGGATTGAGCAGTTTGAAAACACTGTTTCTGTGGAATCTGAGGAAGTACATTTGGGGACGTTCTTTAGATAAGGAGAAAGAAATATCCTCAGATAAAACCAGAATGAAGCTTTTTGTGAAAATGCTGTGTGTCATGTGAATTGCTCTCGCTAAGTTAAGCTTCTCTGTTTTTTGAGCAGTTTTCTAAAGCTGTTTATGTTTCGCGTGCAAAGGGACATTCGGGAGCACTTTGAGGCTTACGGTGAAAAAGGAAATATGTTCAGATAGAAACTGGAGAGAAGTTTTCTGAGGAACAGCTTTGTGACGTGTTATACCTCTCTTCTCATACAGCATCGGGGAAACACTTTTGTGGAAAAGGTATCAAGGGATATTCGGGAGCATATTGACACATATGGTGAAAATGGAAATAGTCTCAGACAAAAACTGGAAAGTAGCATTCGGTGAAACTGCTCTGTGATATGTGTATTCATCTCACATAGATAAAGCTTTCTTTACATTACGCAGCTTGGAAACTCTGTCATGCACGGATCACGAAGGGACATTCGGGAGCACATTCAGTACTATAGCAAAAAAGGAAGCATCCATTGAAAAAAACTGGAAAGAAGCTTTCTGTGAATCTGCTTTTTGCTATGTTTATTCATCTCACATAGATAAAACTTTCTTTATTTTTTGCAGTTTGTAAACTCCGTCATGGATGGATCCACGAAGGGACATTCAGGAGCAAAATCAGGCCTATGGTGAAAAAGGAAATAACTTGAGATAAAAACTGGAGAGTAGCTTTCTGAGAATCTGCTTTGTGATGTGTGCATTCCACTTAGGGAGTTATACCTCTTTTCTCTTAAGGCAGTGTTTGAACACCGTTCATGTATAACTGAAAAAGTGATATTTCAGAGCACTTTTAAGACTATGGCGAAAAGTGAAACATCCTCAAATAAAACAAAGAAAGAGGCATTCCATGAAACAGCACTCTGATATGTGCATTAATTTCACAGAGTTAATTTTTACTCTACGTTGCCCTGATTGTAAACTCGGTTCTTGATGAATCTGCGAAGGGATATTAAGTGGCACCCAGAGGCCTCTGGTGAGCTAGGAAATGTCTTATGATGAAAACTGGAGAAAAGCTTTCTGAGCAACTGCTTTGTGATGTGTGTATTCATCACATAGAATTAAACCATTCTTTAGATTGAGCAGTTTGAAATCACTGCTACGATAAAATCTGTGGAAGGACATTTGGGAATGCTCTTTAGAATTAGGAGAAAGAAATATCCTCAGATAAAAACCAGAAGGAAGCTTTCTGTGACACTGCTATGTGTCATGTGAATTTCTCTCGCTCAGTTAAGCTTCTCCTTTCATTGAGATGTTTTCTGCCACTGTTTATGTTTACCGTGTGAAGGATATTTGGGAGTGCTTTGAGGCTTGCAGTGAAAAAGGAAATATGTTCAGATAGAAACTGGAGAGAAGCTTTCCGAGGAACTGCTTTGTGACGTGTGCGTTCCACTCACAGTGTTATACCTCTCTTCTCATACAGATTCTGGGAATCCGTTTTGGTAGAAAAGGTTCCAAGGGATATTCGGGAGCATATTGATGAATATGTTGAAAAAGGAAATAGCCTCAGACTAAAACTGCAAAGAAGCTTTCTGTGAAACTGCTCTGTTGTATGTGTATTCATCTCACATTGATAAAGCTTTCTTTACATTACGCAGCTTGGAAACTCTGTAATGGACAGATCCGCGAAGGGACATTCAGGAGTATATTCAGGGGTATGGTGAAAAACGAAATATTTCAGATGAAAAATGGAAAGAAGCTTTCTGTGAATCTGCTTTTTGCTATGCTTATTCATGTCACATTGATAAAACTTTCTTTACATTACGCAGCTTGGAAACTCTGTCATGGACGGAACTGCAAAGGGACATTTGGGAGTACATTCAGGCCTATGTTGAAAATGGAAATATCTTTAGATATATACTGGAGAGAAACTTTCTGAGATACTGCTTTGTGACATGTGCATTCGACTCAGGGAGTTATACCTCTTTTCTCATAAGGCAGTGTTTGAAGACTGTTCCTGTAAAACTGTAAAAGTGATATTACAGAGCGCTTTGAAGACTATGGCGAAAAGTGAAATATCCTCAAATAAATCCCAGACAGAAGCATTCCAAGAAAATACTCTCTGATATGTGCATTGGTTTCATAGAGTTAAAGTAGACTCTACATTGCCCCCTTTGTAACTCTGTCTTTGAGAAACCTGCAAAGTGATATTAAGTAGCTCCCGGAGACCTGTGGTGAGAAAGGATATGTCTTACTTTGAAAACTCGAGAGAAGCTTTCTGAGCAGCTGTTTTGTGATGTGTGTATTGTTCTCATAGAGTTAAATCATTCTTTGGATTAAAGAGTTTGAAATCACTGTTTCTGTGGAACCTGAGAAAGGACATTTGAGAACGCTCTTTAGAATATGCTGAAAAAGAAATACCCTCAGATAAAAGAAAAAGGACGTATTCTGTGAGACTGCTCTGTGTCGTGTGAATTCCACTCACACTGTTCAGTTTCTCTTCTCATTAAGCAGTATTCTAACACTGTTTTTCTTTAGTCTGTGAAGGGATATTCGGGAGTACTTTGAGGCATATGGTGAAAACAGAAATATCTTCAGATAGAAAGTGGAGAGAAGCTTTCCAAGGAGCTGCTTTGTGACGTGTGCACTCCACTCAAAGTGTTACACCTTTCTTCTCATAGAGGATTGGGGAATCGCTTTTGGAGAAAAAGCTACCATGGGACATTTGGCTGTAAATGGATGGCTATGGTTAAAAAGGAAATATCGTCAGACAAAAACCGGAAAGAAGCTTTCCGTGAAACTGCTTTTGTGATAGATATGCTTATTGATCTCACATAGATAAAATCTTCTTTGTATTACACAGTTAGGAAATTCCTTCATGGACGGATACGGGAAGGGACATTTGGGAGCACACTCAGGCCTATGGTGAAAAAGGAAATATCTTCAGATAAAAACAAAGGAGAAACTCTGAGAAAGTGCTTTGTGATGTGTGCATTCCACTCATGGAGTTATACCTCTTTTGTCATAAGGCAGTGTTTGAACACTGTTCCTGTAAAACCGAAAAAGTGATATTTCGGAGCTCTTTAAAGACTATGGCGAAAAGTGAACTATCCTAATTTAAAACCCAGAAAGAAGCCTTCCAAGCTCTCTTATATGTGCATTTATTTCAGAGAAATAAAGCTTACACTACGTTACCCAGTTTGGAAACTCTCCCTTGAGGAATCTTCGAAGGAATATTCAGTGGCGCCCGGAGTCATGTGGTGGACAAGCAAATGTCTTCCGTTGAAAACGAGAGAAGCTTTCTGAGCAACTGCTTTTGTGACGTGTGTATTCATCTCATAGATTTAAATCATTTTTTGGATTGAGCAGTTTGAAATCACTGTTTCTTTGGAATCTGAGGAAGGACATTTGGGAATGCTCTTTAGAATAAGGAGAAAGAAATCACCTAAGATATAAACCAGAAGGAAGCTTTCTGTGAAACTGCAATATGTCATGTGAGTTACTCTCACTCAGTTAAGTTTCTCTTTTCACTGAGCAGTTCTCTAACACTGTTTATGTTTAGCGTTTGAAGGAATATTCAGGAGTGCTTTGAGACTTATGGTGAAAAAGGAAATATGTTCAGATAGAATCTGGAGAGAAGTTTTAAGAGGAACTGATTCATGACGTGTGCATTCCACTCACAATGTTATTCTTCTCTTCTCATACAGCATCGGGGAAACCCTTTTGGAGAAGAAGGTATTAAGGGATATTCGGGTGCATATTGACGTCTATGGTGAAAAGGGAAATAGCCTCAGACAAAAACTGGAAAGAAACTTTCTGTGAAACTGCTCTGTGATATGTGTATTCATCTCACATAGATAATGTTTTCTTTACATTTCGGAACTTGGAAACTCTGTAATGGACGGATGTGTGAGGGGACATTTGGGAGCACATTCAGGACTATGGTGAAAAGGAAATATCTTCAGATAAAAACTGGAAAGAAGCTTTCTGTGAGTCTGCTTTTTGTTATGTTTATTCATCTCACATAGATACAGCTTTCTTTACATTACACAGCTTGAAAACTCCATCATGGGCATAACCACAAAGGGACATTCGGGAGCATATTCAGGACTATTGTGAAAATGGAAACCTCTACAGATAAAAACCAGAAAGAAGGTTTTTGAGAAACAGCTTTGTGATGTGTGCATTCCACTCAGGGAGTTATACCTTTTTTCTCATAAGGCAGTGTTTGGACACTATTCCTGTAAACCGAAAAAGTGATATTTCGGAGCGCATTGTAGACTATGGTAAAAAGTGAACTAGCCACAATTAAAACCCAGAAAAAAGCGTTCCAAGAAACAGCTCTTTGATACGTGCATTCATTTCACAGAGTTAAAGCCACTCTACATTGCCCAGTTTGGAAACTCTGTCTTTGAGGAATCTGTGAAGGGATATTCAGTGGTGCATGGAGGCCTGTGGTGAGCAAGGAAATGTCTTCCGATGAAAACTGGAGAGAAGCTTTCTGAGCAACTGTTTTGTGATGTGTGTATTCATCTCATAGAGTTAAACCATTCTTTGGATTAAGCAGTTCGAAATCACTGCTCCTGTGAAACATGAGGAAGGACATTTTGGAACGCTTTATAGAATATGGAGAAAGAAGTATCCTCAGATAAAAAACAGAAGGAAACTTTCTGTGAATCTGCTTGGTGTCAAGGGATATTCGGGAGTGCTTTGAGGCTTACTGTGAAAAAGGAAATATGTTCAGATAGGAAGTGGAGAGGACCTTTCCGAGGAACTGTATTGTGAAGTGTGCATTCCACTCACGGTGTTATACCTCTTTTCTCATACAGCATCAGGGAAACCCTTTTGGAGACAAAGGTATCAAGGGATAGCATATTGATGTCTATGGTGAAAAAAGAAATAGCCTCAGACAAAAACAGGAATGAAGCTTTCTGTGAAACAGCTCTGTGATATGTGTATTCATCTCACACAGATAAAGCTTTCTTTACATTTTGCAACTTGGACACTCTGTCATGGATGGATCCACAAAGGGACATTTGGGATCAGATTCAGGAGTATGGTGAAGAAAAAAATATCTTCAGATAAAAAGCAGAAGGAAGCTTTCTGTGAAACTGCTCTGTGTCATGTTAATTCCACTCTCACAGTTCAGCTTCCCTTTTCATTGACCAGTATTCTAACACTGTGTTTAGCCTCTGAAGGGATATGCGGGAGCACTTTAAGACTTATTGTGAAAACGGAAATATCTTCAGATAGAAACTGGAGAGAAGATTTCCGAGGAGCTGTTTTGTGACGTGTGCATTGCTCTCACAGAGTTATACCTTTCTTCTCATAGAGGATTGAGGAATCCTTTTTGGATAAAAACTACCAAGGGATATTTGGGAGTATATGTACGGCTATGGTGAAAAAGGAAATATCCTCAGACAAAAACTGGAAAGAAGCTTTCTGTGAAACTGCTTTGTGATAGATATGTCTATTCATCTCATATAGATAAAACTTTCTATATATTATGCGATTTGGAAACTTCATTATGGAATGATCCATGAAGGGACATTCAGTAGCTCATTCAGGCCTATTATGGAAAAGAAAAGATATTCAGATAGAAACTGGAGAGAAAGTTTTCGAGGAACTGCTTTGTGACGTGTGCATTGAACTCACAGTATTGTATCTCTCGTATCATAGAGCATCGGGGAAACCCTTTTGGAGAAACAGGTACCAAGGGATATTCGGGAGCATATTGACGACTACGGTGAAAAGAGAAATAGCCTCAAACAAAAACTGGAAAGAAGCTTTCTGTGAAACTCTTCTGTGATATATGTATTCACCTCACATAGATAAAGCATTCTTTCCATTACTTTACTTGGAAATTCTGTCATGAATGGTTCCACAAACACATTCAGGACTATGGTGAAAAACAAAATATCTGCAGATAAAAAACGGAAAGAAGCTTTCTGTAATTCTCTTTTTAGGTATGTTTATTCATATCACGTAAATAAAGCTGTCTTTACATTACGCAGCTGGAAACTCTGTCATGGAGGAATCCACGAAGGGACATTCGGGATCACATTCAGGACTATGGTGAAAAAGTAAATGTCTTCAGATACAAACTGGAAAGAAGCTTTCTGTGAATCTGCTTTTGCTATATTTATTCATTTCACATAGAGAAAGTTTTCTTCATATTACATAGCTTGGAAACTCCGTCATGAATGGATCCGCGAAGGGACATTCGGGAGAACATTCAGGCTTATGATTAAAAAGGAAATAACTTGAGATAAAAACTGGACAGTAGCTTTCTGAGAATCTGCTTTGTGATGTGTGCATTTCACTCAGGGAGTTATACCTCTTTTCTCATAAGGCAGTGTTTGAACACCGTTCATGTATAACCGAAAAAGTGATATTTTGGAGCACATTGAAGACTATAGCAAAAAGTGAAACATCCACAAATAAAATACAGAAAGAAGCGTTCCAGGAAACAGCTCTCTGATATGTGCATTAATTTCATAGATTTAAAGTTTACTCTATGTTGCCCAGTTTGGAAACTCTGTCTTTGAGGAATATGCGAAGGGATATTAAGTGGCACCCGTAGGCCTCTGGTGAGCTAGGAAATGTCTTCCGATGGAAACTGGAGAGAAACTTTCTGAGCTACCGCTTTGTGATGTGTGTATTCATCTCATAGAGTTAAACCATTCTTTGGATTGAGCATTTTGAAATCACTGCATCTGTGGAATCTGAGGAAGGATATTTGGGAATGCTCTTTAGAATATGGAGAAAGAAATATTCCCAGATAAAAACCAGAAGGGAGTTTTCTGTGAAACTGCTAATCGTCGTGTGAATTCCTCTCCCTCAGTTAAGCTTCTCTTTTCATTGAGTTATTTTTAACCACTGTTCATGTTTAGCGTGCGAAGGGATATTCGATAGTGCTTTGAGGCTTATGGTGAAAAAGGAAATATGTTCAGATAGAAACTGGAGAGAAGCTTTCTGAGGAACTGCTTTGTGACGTGTGCATTCCACTCACAGTGTTATACCTCTCTTCTCAGACAGTATCAGGGAAACCCTTTTGGAGGAAAAGGTACCAAGGGATATTTGGGGGCATATTGACAAATATGATGAAAAGGAAAATAGCCTCAGACTAAAAAAAGAAAGAAGCTTTCTGTGAAACTGCTCTGTGATATGTGTATTCTCACGTAGGTAAAGCTTTCTATTTATTAGGCAGCTTGGAAACTCTGTCATGGACGGATACACGAAGGGACATTGGGAAAACGTACTGGACTGTAGTGAAATAGGAAATATCTTCAGATAAAAACTGGAAAGAAGCTTTCTGTGAATTTGCTTTTTGTTATGCTTATTCATCTCACCTTGATAAAGCTTTCTTTACATTATGCAGCTTGGAAACTCTGTCATGGACGGATTTGTGAAGGGACACTTGGGAGTACATTCAGGCCTATGCTGAAAATGGAAATATCTTCAGATAAATACTGGAGAGAAGCTTTCTGAGAAACTGCTTTGTGATGTGTGCTTTCCACTCACGGAATTATACCTCTTTTCTCATAGGGCAGTGTTTGAACGTTGTTCCTGTAGAACGAAAAAGTGATATTTCGGAGCATATTGAAGACTATATAGAAAAGCGATATATCCTCAAATAAATCCCAGAAAGAAGCGTTCAAAGAAACTGCTCTCAGATATCTGCATTCATTTCAAAGAGGTAAAGCTTACTCTACATTGTCCAGCTTGGACATTCTGTCTTTCAGGAAACTGCAAAGGGATATTAAGTGGTGCCTGGAGGCCTGTGGTGAGCTAGGAAATGTCTTCCAATCAAAGCTGGAGAGAAGCTTTCTGAGCAACTGCTTTGCGATGTGTGTATTCATCTCATAGAGTTAAATCATTCTTTGGATTGAGCAGTTTGAAATCACTGCTTCTGTGGAATCTGAGGAGGGACATTTGGGAAAGATCTTTAGAATATGGAGAAAGAATTATCCTCAGATAAAAACCAGAAGGAAGCTTTCTGTGAAACTGCTGTGTGTCGTGTGAATTCCTCTAGCTCAGTTAAGCTTCTCTTTTCATTGAGCTGTTTTCAACCACTGTTTATATTTAGTATGCGAAGGGATATTCGGGAGTGCTTTGAGGCTTATGGTGAAAAAGGAAATATGCTCAGATAGAAACTGGAGAGAAGCTTTAAGAGGAACTGCTTCATGACGTGTGCATTCCACTCACAGTGTTATACCTGTCTTCTAATACAGCATCAGGGAAACCCTTTTGGAGGAAAAGGTACCAAGGGATATTTGAGGACATATAGGCGAATATGGTGAAAAGGGAAGTAGCCTCAGACAGAAACTGGAAAGAAGCTTTCTGTGAAACTGTTCTGTGCTATCTGTATTCATCTCACATAGATAAAGCTTTCTTTGAATTATGCAGTTTGGAATCGCCGTCACACAGGGAACCGTGAAGGGACATTCGGGAGCACATTCAGGACTATGGTGAAAAAGGAAATGTCTTCAGATAAAAACTGTAAAGAAGCTTTCTGTGAATCTTCTTTTTGCTATGCTTATTCATCTCACATAGATAAAGTTTCCTTTACATTACCTAGCTTGGAAACACCGTCATGGACGAATCCACGAAGTTACATTCTGGAGCACCTTCAGGACTACAGTGAAAAAGGAAATATCTTCAGATAAAAACTGGAGAGAAGCTTTCTGAGAAACTGCTTTGTGATGTGTGCATTCCACTCAGGGAGTTATACCACTTTTCTCCTAAGGCAGTGTTTGAACACTGTTCCTGTAAAACTGAAAAATTGATATTTTGGAGCACATAGAGGACTATGGTGAAAAGTGATATATCCTAAATATAAACCAGAAAGAAGCGTTCCAAGAAACTGTTCATGGATATGTGCATTCATTTCACAGAGGTAAAGCTTATTCTACATTGCCCAGTTTGGAAATTCTGTCCTTGACAAATCTGCGAAGGGATATTAAGTGGCGACTGGAGGCTTGTGGTGAGCAAGGAAACGTCTACCATTGAAAACTGGAGAAAAGCTTTCTGAACATCTGCTTTGTGACGTGTGTATTCATCTCATAGAGATAAATCATTCTTTGGATTCAGCAGTTTGAAATCACTGTTTCTCTGGAATCTGAGGAAGGATATTTGGGAATGCTCTTTAGAATATGGAGAAAGAAATATACTTACATGAAAACCAGAAGGAAACTTTCTGTGAAACTGGTATGTGTCGTTTGAATTCCTCTCTCACAGCTACGTTTCTCTTTTAATTGAGCAATTTTCTAACACTGTTCATGTTTTACTTGCAATGGGATTTTCAGGAATGCTTTGAGGTTTATGGTGAAAAAGGAAATATATTCAGACCGAAACTGAAAGAAGCTTTCCGAGGAATTGCTTTGTGACGTGTGCATTCCACTCACAGTGTTATACCTCTCTTCTCTTACAGCATCAGGGAAACCCCTTTGGGGAAAAATATACCAAGGGATATCCGGGAGCATATTGATGCCTATGGTGAAAAAGGAAATAACCTCAGACAAAAACTGGAAAGAAGCTTTCTGTGAAACTTCTCTGTGAAATGTGTATTTATGTCACATAGATAAAGCTTTCTATATATTACACAGCTTGGAAACTCTGTCATGGACAGATCCGAGAAGGGACATTTGGGAACACATTAAGGACTATGGTGAAAAGGGAAGTATAATCAGATAAAAACTGGATAGAAGCTTTCTGTGAATCTTCTTTTTTCTATGTGTATTCATCTCACAGAGATAAAGCTTTCTTTACATTACACAGCTTTCAAATTCCGTCATGGACGGATCCGCGAAGAGATATTCGGGATCACATTCAGGCCTATGGTGAAAAGGAAATATCTTCAGATAAAAACTGGAGAGAAGCTTTCTGAGAAACTGCTTTGTGATGTAAGCATTCCACTTAGGGAATTATACCTCTTTTCTCCTAAGGCAGTGTTTGAACACTATTCCTGTAAAACCGAAAAAGTGATATTTCGGAGCACATTGAAGAATATGGCGAAAAGTGAAATATCATAAAATAAAATCCAGAAAGAAGCTTTCCAAGAAATTACTCTTTGATATGAGCATTCATTTCACAGAGTGAAAGCTTACTCAAAATTACCACTTTGGAAAATCTGTCTTTGACGAATGTGGTAGGGGATATTAAGTGGTGCCCGGAGGCCTGTGGTGAGCAAGGAAGTCTCTTCCATTGAAAACTGTAGAGAAGCTTTTTGAGCAATTGCCTTGATGTGTGTTTTCATCTCATAGAGTTAAATCATACTTTGGATTGAGTAGTTTGAAATCACTGTTTCTGTGGAACCTGAGAAAGGACATTTGGGAACGCTCTTTAGAATACGTTGAAAAAGAAACAACCTCAGATAAAAACCAGAAGTAAGCTTTCTGTGAAACTGCTCTGAATTGTGCAAATTTCCCTTGCAGAGTTAAGCTTCTCTTTTCATTGAGCAGCATTGTACCATTGGTTTTGTTTAGTCTGCGAAGGGATATTTGGGAGCGCTTTGAGGTTTATTGTGAAAACGGAAATATCTTCAGATAGAAACTGGAGAGAAGCTTTCTGAGGAGTTGCATTGTGACGTGCGCATTTCACTCACAGAGTTATACTTTTATTCTCATAGAGGATTGGGGAATACCTTTCAGAGAAAAGGCTACCAAGGGACATTCAGGAGTACATGGACGGCTATGGTGAAGAAGGAATTATGCTAAAAAAAAACTGCAAAGATGCTTGCTGTGAAACTGCTTTGTGATAGATATATTTATTCATCTCACATAGATAATACTTTCTTTATATAATGCAGTTTGGAAAATTTGTCATGGACGGATCAATGAAGGGACATTCAGGGGGACATTCGGGAGCACATTCCGGACTATGGTGAAAATAGAAATATCTTCAGATACATCTGGAGAGAAACTTTCTGAGAAACTGCTTTGTGATGTATGCATTCTACTCAGGGAGTTATACCTCTTTTCTCATAAGGCGGCGTTTGAACACTGTTCCTGTAAAATGGAAAAAGTGATATTTCGGAGCACATTGAGGACTATGGCGAAAAGTGAAATATCCCCAAATAAAACACAGAAATAAGCATTCCAAGAAACTGCTCTCTGATATGTGTATTCATTTCACAGAGTTAAAGCTTATTGTACATTGCCCAGTTTGGAAACTCCCTCTTTGAGGAATCTGAAAAAACGATATTAAGTGGCGCCCGGAGGCCTGTGGTGAGCAAGGAAATGTCTTCCGTTGAAAACTGGAGATGGCTTTCTGAGCATCTGCTTTGTGATGTGTGTATTCGTCTCATAAAGTTAAATCTTTCCTTGAATTGAGCAGTTTGAAATCACTGTTTCTGTGAAACCTGAGAAAGGAAATTTGGGAACGCTATTTAGAATATGCTGAAAAAGAAATACTTTCAGATAAAAACCAGAAGGAAGTTTTGTGTGAAACTGCTCTGTGTAGTGTGAATTTCATACACGCAGTTAAGCTCCTCTTTTCATTGAGCAGTTTTCTAACATTGTTTATGTTTGACCTGCGAAGAGATAATCGGGAATGCTTTGAGACTTACTTTGGAAAAGGAAATATGCTCTGATAGAAACTGGGGAGAAGCTTTCCGAGGAGCTACTTTGTGACGTGTGCATTCTGCTCACAGAGTTATACCTTTCTTCTCATAGAGGATTGGGGAATCCCTTTTGGAGAAAACGCTACCAGGGGACATTCGGGAGTATATGGACGGCTATGGTGGAAAAGGAAATATCCTGACAAAAACTGAAAAGAAGCTTTCTGTGAAACTGCTTTCTGATAGATATGCTTCTTCATCTCACATAGATAACATTTTCTTTCTATTACGCAGTTTTGAAACGCTGTCATGGACAAATTTGCAAAGGGACATTCCAGAGCACATTCAGGCCAATGATGTAAAAGCTAGTATCTTTTTATAAAAACTGGAGAGAAGCTGTCTGAGAAACTGCTTTGTGATGTGTGCATTCCACTTAGCGAGTTTTACGTCTTTTCTCATAAGGCAGTGTTTGAACACTGTTCCTGTAAAACCAAAATAGTGATATTTTGGAGCGCATGTAAGACGTTGGCGAAAAGTGAAATATCCTCAAATAAAACCCAGAAAGAAGTGTTCCAAGAAACTGCTCTTTGATATATGCATTCATTTCACAGAGTTAAAGCTTACTCTATATTGCCCGGTTTGGAAACTCTGTCTTTGAGGAATCTGTGTAGGGATATTATATGACGCCTGGAGGCTTGAGTGAGCAAGGAAATGTCTTCTGATGAAAAGTGGAGACAAGCTTTCTGATCAACTGATTTGTGATGTGTGCATTCATCTCATAGAGTTAAACCATTCTTTGGATTGAGCAGTTTGAAATCACTGTTTTTAGGGAATCTGAGGAAGGACATTTGGGAAAGGTCCTTAGAATATGGAGAAAGAAATATCCTTAGGAAAAATCCAGAAGGAAGCTTTCTGTGAAATTGCTCTGTGTCGTCTTAATTCCACTCACTCAGTTAAGTCTCTCTTTCCATTGAGCAGTTTTCTAACCCTGTTTATGTTTAGCATGTTAAGGATATTGGGGAGCGCTTTGAGGCTTAGGTGAAGAAATAAATATGTTCAGACCGATACTGGGGAGAAGTTTTCCGAGGAACTGCTTTGTGACCTGTGCATTCCACTCACAGTGTTATACCTCTCTTCTCATATAGCATCGGGGAAACCCTTTTGGAGAAAAAGTTTCCAAGTGATATTCGGGAGCATGCTGATGCCTATGGTGAAAAGGGAGAGCCTCAGATAAAAACTGGAAAGAAGCTTTCTATTAACCTGCTCTGTGATATGTGTATTCATCTCACATAGATAAAGCTTTCTTTACATTATACAGCTTGGAAACTCTGTCATGGACGGATCCACGAAGGGACATTTGGGAGCACATTCAGGACTACGGTGAAAAAGGAAATATCATTGGATAAAACTGGAAAGAAGCTTTCTGTGAATCTGCATTTTTCTATGTTTATTCATCTCACATAGATAAAGCTTTCTTTACATTATGCAGCTTGGAAACTCCGTGATGGATGGACCCGGGAAGGGATATTTGGGATCACATTCGGGCCTACAATGAAAAAGGAGATATCTTCAGATAAAAACTGGAGAGAAGTTTTCTGAGAAACTGCTTTATGATATGTACATTCCACTCAATGAGTTATACCTCTTTCCTCAGAGGGCAGTGTTTAACACTGTTCCTGTAAAACAAAAAAAGTGATATTATGGAGCACATTGAAGACTATGGTGAAAAGTGAAATATCCTCAAATAACACCCAGAAAGAAGCATTCCAAGAAACTGCTCTCTGATAAGTGCATTCTTTACACAGAGTTAAAGCTTACTCTACATTGCCCAATTTGGAAACACTGTCTTTGAGGAATCTGCGATGGGATATTATGTGGCTCGGGGAGGCCTGTGGTGAGCAAGGAAATGTCTTCCGTTGAAAACTGGAGAGAAGCTTTTTGAGCAGCTGCTTTGTGATGTGTGCATTCCACTCACAGAGTTATACCTTTCTTCTCATAAAGGATTGGGGAATCCCTTTTGGAGAAAAAGCTACCAAGGGACATTCTGGTGTATAAAGATGGCTACGGTGAAAAAGGAATTACCCTCAGACATAAACGGAAAATAAGCTACCTGGGAAACTGCTTTGTGATAGATATGTTTATTCATCTAACACAGATAAAACTTTCTTTATATTATGCAGTTTGGAAACTCTGTCAAGGACAGATCCGCAAAGGGACATTCGGGGGCACCTTCAGGCCTATGGTGAAAATGGAAATCTCTTCATATAAAAATTGGAGAGAAGCTTTCTGAGAAACTACTTTGTGATGTGTGCATTCCACTCAGGGAGATGTACCTCTTTTCTCATAAGGCAGTGTTTCAATACTGTTCCTGTAAAACTGAAAACGTGTTATTTCGTAGTGCATTGAAGAATATGGCGAAAAGAGAACTCTCCTCAAATAAAACCAAGAAAGAAGCGTTCCAAGAAACTGCTCTCAGATATGAGCATTCATTTCACAGAATTAAAGCTTACTCTACATTGTACAGTTTGGAAACTCTGTCTTTGAGGAATCTGCGAAGGGTTATTAAGTGGCTCCCAGAGGTCTGTGGTGAGCAAGGAAATGTCTTCCTTTGGAAACTGGAGAGAAGCTTTGGGAGCAACTGCTTTGTGACGTGTGTATTCATCTCATAGAGTTAAACCATTTTTTGGATTGAGCAGTTTGAAATCACTGTTTCTGTGGAATCTGAGGAAGGACATTTGGGAATGCTCTTTAAAATATGGAGAAAGAAATATCCTCTGATAAAAAACAGAAGGAAGCCTTCTGAGAAACTGCTATGTGTCACATGAACTCCTTTCGCTTTGTTAAGCTTCACTTTTAATTGAGCACTTTTCTAACACTGTTTATGTTTAGTGTGTGAAGGGATAGTCCTGAGTGCTTTGAGGCTTACGATGAAAAAGGAAATATGTTCAGATAGAAACTGGAGAGAGGCTTTCCGAGGAACTACTTTGAGACCTGTGCTTTTCACTCACAGTGTTATACCTCCCTTTTCATATAGGATTGGGGAATCCATTTTGGAGAAAAAGATAAAAAAGGACATTCCGGTGTATATGCATGGCTATTGTGAAAAAGGAAATATCCTCAGAGAAAAACTGGAAAGGAGCTTTCTGTGAATCAGCTTTTTACTATGTTTATTCATCTCACATAGATAAAGGTTTCTTTACATTGCACAGCTTGGAAAGTCTGTCATGGTCAGATCTGCAAAGGGACATTTGGCAGCACATTCAGGACTATTTTGAAAATGGAAATATCTTCAGATAAAAACTGGAAAGAAGCTTACAGAGAAAGTGCTTTGTGATGTGTGAAACTGCTTTGTGATATGCTGAAAAGGAAATACCCTCAGATAAAAACAGGAAGGAAGCTTTCTGTGAAACTGCTCTCGGTCACGTGATTTCCTCTCACACGGTTAAGCTTCTCTTTTCATTGAGCAGCATTCTAACAGTGTGTTTAGTTGCCAAGGTATATTCAGGAGCACTTTAAGGCTTATCATGAAAACGGAAATATTTTCAGAGACACTAGAGAGAAGCTTTCTGAGGAGCTGCTTTGTGATGTGTGAATTCCAATCACAGAGTTATACCTTTCTTCTTATAGAGGATTGGGGAATCCCTTTTGCAGAAAAAGCTACCAAGAGACATTCAGGTATATATAGATGGCTATTGTGAAAAAGGAATTATCCTCAGACAAAAATGGGAAAGAGGCTTTCTGGGAAACTGCTTGGTGATAGATATGTTTATTCATCTCCTATGGATAAAACTTTCTTTATATTGCGCAGTTTTTAAACTCCGTCAGGGACAGATTGGCAAAGGGATATTCGGGAGCACCTTCAGGCCTATGGCGAAAATGGAAATCTCTTCATATAAATATTGGAGAGAAGCTTTCTGAGAAACTACTTTGTGATGTGTGCATTCCACTCAGAGAGGTGTACCTCTTTTCTCATAAGGCAGTGTTTCATCACTGTTCTTGTAAAACTGAAAATGTGACATTTCGTAGCACTTTGAAGACTATGGTGAAAAGAGAACCCTCCTCAAAGAAAACCCAGAAAGAAGTGTTCCAAGAAACTGCACTCTGATATGTGCATTCATTTCACAGAACTAAAGCTTACTCTACATTGCCCAGTTTGGAAACCGTGTGTTTTAGGAATCTGTGAAGGGATATTAAGTTACCTCCAGAGGTCTGTGGTGAGCAAGGAAATGTCTTCCGTTGAAAACTGGAGAGAAGCTTTCTGAGCAACTGCTTTGTGACGTTTGTATTCATCTCATAGAGTTAAATCATTCTTCTGGATGGAGCAGTTTGATATCTTTGTTTCTGTGGAATCTGAGGAAGGACATTTGGGAATGCTTTTTAGAATATGGAGAAAGAAATATCCTCGGATAAAAACCAGAAGGAAGCTTTCTGTGAAACTGCTATGTGTCGCTTGAATTCCTCTCACTTAGTTAAGATTCTCTTTCATTGAGGAGTTTTCTAACACTGTTTATGTTTAGCATGCAAAGGGATAATCAGGAGTGCATAGAAACTTATGGTGAAAAAGGAAATAAGTTCTGATAGAAACTGGAGAGAAGCTTTCCGAAGAACTGCTTTGGGACATGTGCATTCCACTCACAATTATACCTTTCTTCTCATACAGGATTGGGAAATCCCTTTTGGAGAAAAAGCTACTAAGGGACAGTCAGGAGTATATGGACAGCTAGGGTGAAAAAGGAAATATCCTTAGATGAATACTGGAAAGAAGCTTTCTGTGAAACCACTTTGTGATAGATATATTTATACATCTCACAAAGATAAAACTTTTTAATATTATGCAGTTTGGAAACTCCATCAAGGATGGATCCTTGATGGGACATTTGGTAGCACATTCAGGCTTATAGTGAAAAAAGAAATATCTTCAGATAAAAACTGGAGAGAAGCTTTCTGAGAAAATGTTTTGTGATGTGTGCATTCCACTCAGGGAGTTATACATGTTTTCTCATAAGACAGTGTTTGAACACCGTTCCTGTAAAACCAAAAAAGTAATATTTTGGAGCACATTGAAGACTATTGGGAAAGGTAAAATATCTTCATATAAAACCTAGCAAGAAACATTTGAAGAAACTGTTGTCTTATGTATGCATTGATTTCAAAGAGTTAAAGCTTTCTCTACATTGCCCATTTTGGAAACTCTGTCTTTGAGGAATCTGTGAAGGGATATTAAGTGTCGCCCGAGGGCCTGTAGTGCGAAAGAAAATGTCTTCCGATGAAAACTGGAGAGAAGTTTTCTGAGTAACTGCTTTGTGATGTGTGTATTCATCTCATAGAGTTAAATCGTTTTTGGATTGAGCAGTTTGAAATCACTGTTTCTGTGGAACCAGAGAAAGGACATTTGGGAAGGTTATTCAGAATATGGTGAAAAAGAAATACCCTCAGATAAAAACCAGAAGGAAGCCTTCTGTGAAACTGCTCTGTGTCGTGTGAATTCCACTCACACAATTAAGCTTCTCTTTTCATTGAGCAGTATTCTAACCCTGTTTTTGATTAGTCTGCGAAGGGATATTCGGGAGTGCTTTGAGGCTTATGGTGAAAATGGAAGTATCTTCAGATAGAAACTGGAGAGAAGCTTTCCGAGGAGCTACTTTGTGATGTGGGCATTTCACTCACCGTGTTTTACCCTTCTTTTCATAGAAGGTTGGGGTATCCCTTTTGGAGAAAAATCTACCAAGGGACATTCAGGAGTACAGGGATGGCTATGGTGAAAAAGGAAATATTTTCAGAGAAAAACGGAAAAGAAACTTTCTATGAAACTGCTTTGTGATTGATACTTTTATTCATCTCACATAGATAACATTTCTTTATATTACACAGTTTGGAAACTCCATCATGGACGGATCTGCGAAGGAGCGTTCGGGAGCACATTCAGGCCTACAGTGAGAAAGGAGATATCTTCAGATAAAAAGTGGATAGAAGCTTTCTCAGAAACTGATTTGTGATGTGTGTTTTCCACTCTGGGAGTTATACCTCTTTTCTCCTAAGGCAGTGTTTGAACACTGTTCCTGTAAAACCGAAAATGTAATATTTCAGAGCACATACAAGACTATGGAGAAGAGTGAAATATCCTGAAATAAAACACAGAATGAAGCGTTCCAAGAAACTGCTCTCTGACAAGTGCACTCATTTCAGAGAGTTAAAGAGTACTCTACATTTCCCAGTTTGGAAATTATGTCTTGGAGGACTCTGCAAAGGGATATTTAGTGGCGACCGGAGTCCTGTGGTGAGCAAGGATATCTCTTCCATTGAAAACTGGAAAGAAGCTTTCTGAGCAACTGCTTTGTGATGTGTGTATTCACCCCATAGAGTTAAATCATTCTTTGAATTGAGCAGTTTGAAATCACTCTTTCTGTGGAACCTGAGAAAGGACATTTCGGAACGCTCTTAAGAATATACTGAAAAAGAAATACCCTCCGATAAAAAACAGAAGGAAGCTTTCTGTGAAACTTCTCTGTGTCTTGTGAATTCCACTCGCACAGTTAAGCTTCTGCTTTCATTGAGCAGTATTCTAACACAGTTTTCGTTTAGTCAGCTAAGGGATACTCAGGAGCGCTTTCAGGCTTTCGGTGAAAAAGGAAATATGTTCAGACCGAAACTGGAGATAAACTTTCCAGGGAACTGTTTGTGACGTGTGCATTCCTCTCACAGTATTATACCGCTCTTCTCATACAGCATTGGGGAAACAGTTTTGGAGAAACAGGTAGCAAGTGATATTCGGGAGCGTGTTGATGCCTATGGTGAAAACGGAAATAACTTAGACAAAAACTGGAAAGAAGCTTTCTATGAAACTGCTCTGTCATATGTGTATTCATCTCACAAAGATAAAGCTTCCTTTACATTACACAGCTTGGAAACTCCGTCATGGATGGATCCACGAAGTGATATTCAGGATCACATTCTGGTCTATGGTGTAAAAGGAAATATCATAAGATAAACACTAAAGAGAAGCTTTCTGAGAAACTGCTTGGTGATGTGTGCATTCCACTCAGGGAGTTACACCTCTCTTCTCATAAGGCACTGTTTGACCTCTGTTCCTGTAAAACTAAAAAAGTGATATTCAGAGCACATTGAAGACTACAGTGAAAAGTGAAATGTCTTCAAATAAATCTCAGAAAGAAGCATTCCAAGAAACTGCTCTCTGACATGTCTATTCATGTCACAGAGTTAAAGCTTACTCTACAATTCCCAGTTTGGAAAGTCTGTCTTTGAGGATTCTGTGAAGGGATACTAAGTGGCAACAGGAGGCCTTTGGCGAGCAAGGAAATGTCTTCCATTGAAAATTGCAGAGAAGCTTTCTGAGCAACTCTTTTGTGATGTTTATATTCATCTCATAGAGTTAAATCATTCTTTGGATTGAGCAGTTTGAAATCACTGTTTCTGTGGAATCTGAGAAAGGACATTTGGGAATGCTCTTTAGAATATCCTGAAAAAGAAATAATCTCAGATAGAAACTAGAAGGAGCTTTCTGTGAAACTTCTATGTGTTGCGTGAATTCCACTCGCACAGTAAAGCTGCTCTTTTCATTAAGCACTATTTTAACACTGTTTTTGTTTGGTCTGCAAAGGAATATTCGGGAGCGCTTTGAGACTTATGGTGAAAATGGAAATACCTTCAGCTAGAAACTGGAGAGTGAATTTTCGAGGACCTGCTTTGTGACGTGTGCATTTCACTCACAGAGTTATACTTTTCTTCTCATAGAGGACTGGGGAATCCCTTTTGGAGAAAAAGCTACCAGGGGACATTAGAGAATATAGGGATGGCTATGGTGAAAAAGGAAATATCCTCAGACAAAAACTGGAAAGAAGATTTCTGTGAAACAGATTTGTGATAGATATGTTTATTCATCTCCCATAGATAAAACTTTCCTTATAATACGCACTTTGGAACCTCCGTCATGGATGGATCCGTGAAGGGATGTTTGGGAGTACATTCAGGCCTACGGTGAAAAAGGAGATATCTTCAGATAAAAACTGGACAGAAGTTTTCTGAGAAACTACTTGGTTATGTGTGCATTCTACTCAGGGAGTTATACCTCTTTTATCATAAGACAGTGTTTGAACACTGTTCCTGTAAAACCAAAAAAGTAATATTTCAGAGCGCATGGAAGACTATGGCGAAAAGTGAAATATCCTGAAACAAAACCCAGAAAGAAGCATTCCAAGAAACTGCTCTCTGATATGTGCATTAATTTCAGAGATATAAAGCTTACTCTGCATTTCCCAGGGTGGAAAGTCTGTCTTTGAGTTTTCTGCAAAGGGATATTAAGTGGTGACCAGAGGCCAGTGGTGAGCAAGGAAATGTCTTCCATTGAAAACTGGAGAGAAGCTTTCTGAGCGACTGCTTTGTGATGTGTGTATTCATCTCATATTGTTTGGATTGAGCAGTTTGAAATCACTGTTTCTGTGGAATCTCAGGAAGTACATTTGGGAACGTTCTTTAGAATATGGAGAAAGAAATATCCTCAGTTAAAAACCAGAGAGAAGCTTTCTGTGAAACTGCTATGTGTCGTGTGAATTTCTCTCACTCAGTTAAGCTTCTCTTTTCATTGAACAGTTTTCTAACACTGTTTATGTTTAGCGTGTGAAGGGATACTCGGGAATGCATTGAGGCTTACGGTGAAAAAGGAAATATGTTCAGATAGAAACTGGAGAGAAGCATTCTGAGGAACTGTTGGTGACTGGTGCATTCCACTCACAGTTTTATCCCTGTCGTCTTACACGTCATCGAGGAAACCCTTTTGGAGGAAAAGGCACCAAACTATATTAGTTAGCATATTGATGCCAATGGTGAAAAGGGAAATAGCCTCAGACAAAAACTGGAAACAAGCTTTCTGTGAAACTTCTCTGTGATATGTGTATTGATCTCACATATATAAAGCTTTCTTTACATTACGCAGCTTGAAAAGTGTCATGGAAGGATCCACGAAGGGATATTCCAGAGCACATTCAGGACTCTGGTGAAAAAGGAAATATCTTCAGATAAAAACTGGAAAGAAGCTTTCTGTGAATCTGCTTTTTGTTATGCTTATTCATCTCACCTTGATAAAGCTTTCTTTACATTACAGAGCTTGGAAACTCTGTCATGGACGGATTTGTGAAGGGACACTTGGGAGTACATTCAGGCCTATGCTGAAAATGGAAATATCTTCAGATAAATACTGGAGAGAAGCTTTCTGAGAAACTGCTTTGTGATGTGTGCTTTCCACTCACGGAATTATACCTCTTTTCTCATAGGGCAGTGTTTGAATATTGTTACTGTAGAACTTAAAAGTGATATTTCAGAGCACATTGAAGACTATATAGAAAAGCGATATATCCTCAAATAAAACCCAGGAAGAAGCGTTTATGTTTATACATGTCATGAAAATAAAGCTTTATTTACATTATGCAGCTAATGTGTTTATTCATCTCATAGAGTTAAATAATTCCTTGAATTCAGCAGTTTGAAATCACTGTTTCTGTGGGATCTGAGAAACATTTGGGAACGGTTTTTAGAATATGCTGAGAAAGAATAACCCTTAGATAAAAACCAGAAGGAAGCTTTCTGTGAAACTGCTCTGTGTTGTGTGAATTCCAGTCACACAATTCATCTTCTCTTTTCATTGAGCAGTTTTCTAACACTGTTTTTGTTTAATCTGCGAAGGAATATTTGTAAGCACTTTGAGGCTTATGTTGATAATTGAAATATCTTCAGATAGAAACTGGAGAGAAGATTTCCAAGGAGCTGCTTTGCGACGTGTGCGTTCCACTCACAGAGTTATACCTTTCTTCGCTTAGAGGATTGCAGAATCCCTTTTCAAGAAAAAGCTACCAAGAGACATTCGAGAGTATATGGATGGCTACGGTGAAAAACGCAATATTCTTGGACAAAACTGGAAAGAAGCTTTCTGTGAACCTGCTTTCTGATAGATATGTTTATTCATCTCACATAGATAAAATTTTCTTTCTATTGTGCTGTTTTGAAACTCTGTCATATCCAAGACTAAACCAGGAAGAAGTTGAATCCCTGAATAGACCAATAGCAGGCTCTGAAATTGAGGCAACAATTAATAGCCTACCAACCAAAAAAAGTCCAGGACCAGATGGATTCACAGCTGAATTCTACCAGAGGTACAAGGAGGAGTTGGTACCATTCCTTCTGAAACTATTCCAATCAATAGAAAAAGAGGGAATCCTCCCTAACTCATTTTATGAGGCCAACATCATCCTGATACCAAAGCCTGGCAGAGACACAACAAAAACAGAATTTTAGACCAATATCCCTGATGAACATCGATACAAAAATCCTCAATAAAATACTGGCAAACGAGATTCAACAGCACATCAAAAAGCTTATCCACCATGATCAAGTGGGCTTCATCCCTGGGATGCAAGGCAGGATCAACATTCGCAAATCAATAAACATAATCCAGCATATAAACAGAACCAAAGACAAGAACCACATGATTATCTCAATAGATGCAGAAAAGGCTTTTGACAAAATTCAACAGCCCTTCATGCTAAAAACGCTCAATAAATTCGGTATTGATGGAACAAACCTCAAAATAATAAGAGCTATTTATGACAAACCCACAGCCAATATCATACTGAATGGGCAAAAACTGGAAAAATTCCCTTTGAAAACTGGCACAAGACAGGGATGCCCTCTCTCACCACTCCTATTCAACATAGTGTTGGAAGTTCTGGCTAGGGCAATCAGGCAAGAGAAAGAAATCAAGGGTATTCAGTTAGGAAAAGAAGAAGTCCAATTGTCCCTGTTTGCAGATGACATGATTGTATATTTAGAAAACCCCATTGTCTCAGCCCAAAATTTCCTTAAGCTGATAAGCAACTTCAGCAAAGTCTCAGGATACAAAATTAATGTGCAAAAATCACAAGCATTCTTATACACCAGTAACAGACAAACAGAGAGCCAAATCATGAATGAACTTCCATTCACAATTGCTTCAAAGAGAATAAAATACCTAGGAATCCAACTTACAAGGAATGTAAAGGACCTCTTCAAGGAGAACTACAAACCACTGCTCAGTGAAATAAAAGAGGACACAAACAAATGGAAGAACATGCCATGCTCATGGATAGGAAGAATCAATATCATGAAAATGTCCATACTGCCCAAGGTTATTTATAGATTCAATGCCATCCCCATCAAGCTACCAATGAGTTTCTTCACAGAATTGGAAAGAACTGCTTTAAAGTTCATATGGAACCAAAAAAGAGCCCGCATCTCCAAGACAATCCTAAGTCAAAAGAACAAAGCTGGAGGCATCACACTACCTGACTTCAAACTATACTACAAGGCTACAGTAACCAAAATGCATGGTACTGGTACCAAAACAGAGATATAGACCAATGGAACAGAACAGAGTCCTCAGAAATAATACCACACATCTACAGCCATTTGATCTTTGACAAACCTGAGAGAAACAAGAAATGGGGAAAGGATTCCCTATTTAATAAATGGTGCTGGGAAAATTGGCTAGCCATAAGTAGAAAGCTGAAACTGGATCCTTTCCTTACTCCTTATACGAAAATTAATTCAAGATGGATTAGAGACTTAAATGTTAGACCTAATACCATAAAAATCCTAGAGGAAAACCTAGGTAGTACCATTCAGGACATCGGCATGGGCAAAGACTTCATGTCTAAAACACCAAAAGCAACGGCAGCAAAAGCCAAAATTGACAAATGGGATCTCATTAAACTAAAGAGCTTCTGCACAGCAAAAGAAACTACCATCAGAGTGAACAGGCAACCTACAGAATGGGAGAAAATTTTTGCAATCTACTCATCTGACAAAGGGCTAATATCCAGAACCTACAAAGAACTCAAACAAATTTACAAGAAAAAAACAAACAACCCCATCAAAAAGTGGGCAAAGGATATGAACAGACATTTCTCAAAAGAAGACATTCATACAGCCAACAGACACATGAAAAAATGCTCATCATCACTGGCCATCAGAGAAATGCAAATGAAAACCACGATGAGATACCATCTCACACCAGTTAGAATGGCGATCATTAAAAAGTCAGGAAACAACAGGTGCTGGAGAGGATGTGGAGAAATAGGAACACTTTTACACTGTTGGTGGGATTGTAAACTAGTTCAACCATTATGGAAAACAGTATGGCGATTCCTCAAGGATCTAGAACTAGATGTACCATATGACCCAGCCATCCCATTACTGGGGATATACCCAAAGGATTATAAATCATGCTGCTATAAAGACACATGCACACGTATGTTTATTGCAGCACTATTCACAATAGCAAAGACTTGGAATCAACCCAAATGTCCATCAGTGACAGATTGGATTAAGAAAATGTGGCACATATACACCATGGAATACTATGCAGCCATCAAAAAGGATGAGTTTGAGTCCTTTGTAGGGACATGGATGCAGCTGGAATCCATCATTCTTAGCAAACTATCACAAGAACAGAAAACCAAACACCGCATGTTCTCACTCATAGGTGGGAACTGAACAATGAGATCACTTGGACTCAGGAAGGGGAACATCACACACCGGGGCCTATCATGGGGAGGGGGCAGGGGGGAAGGATTGCATTGGGAGTTATACCTGATGTAAATGACGAGTTGATGGGTGCAGCACAGCAACATGGCACAAGTATACATATGTAACAAACCTGTACGTTATGCACATGTACCCTACAACTTAAAGTATAATAATAATAAATAAATTTAAAAATAAAAAAAATTAAAAAAAAAAAAACGAAACTCCGTCATATAAGGATCCGTGAAAGGACATTCAGGAGCACATTCAGGCCTATGGTGAAAAAGGAAATATCTTCAGATAAAACCTGGAGAGAAGCTTTCTGAGAAACTGCCTTGTCATGTGTGCATTCCACTCAGGGAGTTATACCTCTCTTCTCATAAGGCACTGTTTGAGGTCCGTTCCTGTACAATTGAAAGAGTGATATTTAGGAACGCATTGAGGACCATGGCAAAAAGTGAACTATCCTCAAATGAAACCCAGAAAGAAGCGTTCCAAGAAACTGCTCTCTGATATGTGCATTCATTTCACAGAGTTAAAGCTTATTCTATGTTGCCCAGTTTGGAAACTCTGTGTTTGAGGAACCTGCAAAGGGAGATTAAGTGGTGTCCGGAGGCCTGTGGGGAGCAAGGATATGTCTTCCAATGAAAACTGGAGAGAAGCTTATTGAGAAACTGTTTGTGATGTCTGTATTCATCTCAGAGAGTTAAACCTTTATTAGTATTGAGCAGTTAGAAATCACTGTTTCTGTGAAATCTGAGGAAGGACATTTGGGAACGCTGTATAGTGTACGGAGAAAGAAATATACTCATATGAAAACGAGAAGGAAGCTTTCTGTGAAACTGGCACATGTCGTGTGAATTCCTCTGGCTCAGTTAAGATTCTCTTTTCATTGAGCAGTTTTATAACACTGTTTATGTATAGCATGTGAAGGGATATTCTGGAGCACTTTGAGGCTTATGGTGAAAAAGGAAATATGTTCAGATAGAAACTGGAGAGAAGCTTTCCGTGGAACTGCTTTGTGACATGTGTGTTCCACTCACAGTGTTATGCCTCTTTCTCATACAGCATCAGGGAAACCCTTTTGGATAGATAGGTGCTAAGGGATATTTGAGAGCATATTGAAACCTATGTTGAAAAGGGAAATAGCATCAGACAAAAACCGAAAAGAAGCTTTCTGTGAAACTACTCTGTTATACGTGTATTCATCTCACATAGATAAAGCTTTCTTTACATTACACAGCTTGGAAACTCTGTCACGGATGTATCCACGAAGGGACATTTGGGAGCACGTTCAGGACTATGGTGAAAAAGGAAATATCTTCAAACAAAAACTGGAGAGAAGTTTTCAGAGAAACTGCTTTGTGATGTGTGCATTCCACTCAGGGAGCTATACCTCTTTTCTCAAAAGGCACTGTTTTAACACTTTTCCTGTAAAACCGAAAATGTGATAGTTCAGAGTGCATCATTGAAGACTGCGGCGAAAAGTGAAATACCCTCAAATAACACCCAGAAAGAAGCATTTCAAGAAACTGCTTTCCGATATGTGCATTCATTTCACAGAGTTAATGCTTACTCTTCGTTTCCCAGTTTGGAAACTCTGTCTTTGAGGAATCTGTTTACATTACACAGCTTGGAAACTCTGTCAGGAACAGATCCACGAAGGGACATTCGGGAGCACATTCAGTAGTATGATGACAAAGGAAATACCTTCAGATAAAAACTGGAAAGAAGCTTTCTGGGAGTCTGTTTTTGCTATCTTTATTCACCTCACATAGATAAAGCTTTCTTTATATTACGGAGCTTGGAAACTCCGTCATGGATGGAACCATGAAGGGACATTTGGAAGCACTTTCAGGCCAATGGTGAAAAAGGAAGTATCTTCATAAAAAAACGAGAGAGAAGTTTTCTGAGAAACTGCTTTGTGATGTGTGCATTAAACTCAGGGATTTATGCCTCTTTTCTCATAAGGCAGTGTTTGAACACCATTCCTGTAAAAACAAAAAAGTGATATTTCAGAGTGCATTGAACACTATGGTGAAATCTGAACTATCCTCAAGTAAAACCCAGAAAGAAGCGTTCCATGAAACTGCTCTCTGATATGTACATTCACTTCACAAAATTAAAGCATACTCTACATTGCCCCATTTGCAAACTCTGGCTTTGAGGAATATGTGAAGGGATATTAAGTGGCACCCCAGAGGCCTGTGGTGAGCAAGGAAATGTCTTCCCATGAAAACTGGAGAGAAGCTTTCTGAGCAACTCCTTTGTGATGTATGTATTCATCTCATAGAGTTAAACCATTATTTGGATTGAGCAGTTTGAAATCACTGTTTCTGTGGTATCTCAGGAGAGACATTTGGGATCACTCTTTGGAATATGGAGAAAGAAATATCCTCAGTTGAAAACCAGAAGGAAGCTTTCTGTGAAAGTGCTATGTGCCATATGAATTCTTCTCACTCAGTTAAGCTTCCCTTTTCATTGAAGAGTTTTCTAACACTGTTTAAGTTTAACATGCAAAGGGATATTTGGAAGCACTTTGAGTCTTGCAGTGAAAAAGGAGTTATATTCAGATAGAAACTGGAGAGAAGCTTTCGGAGGAACTGTTTTGTGACGTGTGTATTTCATTCACAGTATTATACAACTCTTCTCATACAGCATCGGGGAAACCCTTTTGAAGAATTAGGTACCAAGGGATATCCAGGAGGTAATTGACACTTATGGTGAAAAGGGAAACAACCTCAGACAAAAACTGGAAAGAAGCTTTCTATGAAACTTCTCTGTGATATGTGTATTCATCTCACATAGGTAAAGCTTTCTTTACATTATGCAGCTTGCAAACTCTGTCATGGACGGATCTGTGAAGGGCCATTCGGAAGAACATTCTGGACTATGGTGAAAAAGGAAATATATTCAGATAAAAACTGGAAAGAAGCTTTCTGAGAGTCTGCTTTTTGCTATGTTTATTCATCTCACATAGAGAAAGCTTTCTTTATATTACGGAGCTTGGAAACTCTGTCATGGACAGAACCATGAAGGGACATTCGGGAGCACATTCAGGGCAATGGTGAAAAAGGAAATATCTTCAGAAAAAAACCAGAGAGAAGTTTTCTGAGAAACTGCTTTGTGATGTGTGAATTCCACTCAGGTATTTATACCTCTTTTCTCAAAAGGCAGTGTTTGAACACTGTTCCTGTAAAACCGAAAAAGTGATATTTTGGAGTGCTTTAAAGCCTATGTCCAAAAGTGAACTATCCTCAAATAAATCCCAGAAGGAAGCATTCCAAGAAAATGCTCTCTTATGTGTGCATTTATTTCACAGAAATAAAGCAGACTCTACGTTTCCCAGTTTGGAAACTCTCTCTTGAGGAATCTTCAAAATGATATTAGTTGGTGCCCAGAGGCCTGTGGTGAGCAAGAAAATGTCTTCCGTTGAAAACTGGAGAGAAGCTTTCTGAGCAACTGCTTTATGACGTGTGTATTCATCTCATAGAGTTAAATCATTCTTTGGATGGAGCAGTTTGAAATCACTGTTTCTATGGAATCTGAGGATATGAAGAAAGAATCTTAGAATATGAAGAAAGAAATATCCTCAGGTAAAAACCAGAAGGAAGCTTTCTGTGAAACTGCTGTGTGTCATGTGAATTCCTCTCGCTCAGTTAAGGTTCCCTATTCATTGAGCAGTTCTCTAACACTGTTTATGTTTAGGGTTAAAAGGGATATTCGGAAGTGCTTTAAAACTTATGGTGAAAAAAGGAAATATGTTCAGAAAGAAACTGGAGAGAAATTTTAAGAGGAACGGCTTCATGATGTGTGCATTCCACTCAGTGTTACAGCTCTCTTCTCATATACATTGGGGAAACCCTTTTGGAGGAAAAGATATCAAGGGATATTCGGGGGCATATTGATGAATATGGTAAAAAGGGAAATAGCCTCAGACTAAAACTGGAAAGAAGCTTTCAGTGAAACTGCTCTGTGATATGTGTATTCTTCACACATAGATAAAGCTTTCTTTACATTATGCAGCTTGGAAACTCTGCCATGGACGGATCCACGAAGGGACATTCGGGAGCACATTCAGTAGTATGGTGAACAAGTTAATATCTTCTGATAAAAACTGGAAAGAAGGTTTCTGTGAATTCGATTTTTTGCTACGTTTATTCACCTCACATTGATAAAGCTTTCTGTACATTACGCAGCTAGGAAATCTGTCATGGATGAATCTGCAAAGGTACATACGGTAGTACACTCAGGCCAATGTTGAAAATGGAAATATCTTCAGATAAAAACTGGAAAGAAGCTTTTTGAGGAGCTACTTTGTGATGTGTGTGTTCCACTCACAGAATTATACCTCTCTTCTCATAGAGGATTGGGGAATCCCTTTTGGAGGAAAAGCTACCAAGGGACATTTGGGAGTACAGGGAAGGTTATGGTGAAAAAGGAAATATCCTCAGACAAAAACTGGAAAGAGGCTTTCTGCGAAACTGCTTTGTGATAGATATGTTTATTCATCACACATAGATACAACTTTACTTATATTATGCAGTTTGGAAATTCCGTCATGGATGGATCCGCGAAGGGTCGTTTGGGAGCACATTCAAGCCTATGGTGAAAAACGAGATATCTTCAGATAAAAACTGGAGAGAAGCTTTCTGAGAAACTGCTTTGTGATGTGTGCATTCCACTCAAGGAGTTACACTTCCTATCTCATAAGGCATTGTTTGAACACTGTTCCTGTAAAACCGAAAAAGTAATATTTCGGAGCACATACAAGACTATGGAGAAAAGTGAAATATCCTGAAATAAAACACAGAATGAAGCGTTCCAAGAAACTGCTCTCTGACATGTGCATTCATTTCAGAGTATTAAAGCTTACTCTACATTTCTCAGTTTGGAAAGTCTGTCTTTGAGGATTCTGCAAAGGGGTATTAAGTGGCGACCAGAGGCCTGTGGTGAGCAAGGAAATCTCTTCCGTAGAAAACTGGAATGAAGCTTCCTGAGCAACTGCTTTGTGATGTCTGTATTCATCTCATAGAGTTAAATCATTCTTTGAATTGAGCAGTTTGAAATCACTCTTTCTGTGGAACCTGAGAAAGGACATTTCGGAACGCTCTTAAGAATATGCTGAAAAATAAATACCCTCCGATAGAAAACAGAAGGAAGTTTTCTGTGAAACTGCTCTGTGTCATGTGAATTCCACTCGCATAGTTAAGCTTCTGTTTTCATTGAGTAGTATTCTAATACTGTTTTAGTTTAGTCAGCTAAGGGATACTCAGGAGCGCTTTCAGGCTTTCGGTGAAAAAGGAAATATGTTCAGACCGAAACTGGAAAGAAGCTTTCCGAGGAACTGCTTTGTGACGTGTGCATTCCACTCACTGTGTTATACCACTCTTCTCATACAGCACTGGGGAAACTCTTTTGGAGAAAAAGGTACCAAGTGATATTCGGGAGCATATTGATGCCTATGATGAAAAGGGAAATAGCCTCAGACAAAAACTGGAAAGAAGCTTTCTATGAAACTGCTCTGTGATATGTGTATTCATCTCACATAGATAAAGCTTGCTTTACATTATGCAACTTGGAAACTCCGTCATGGATGGATCAACGAAGTGATATTCAGGATCACATTCGGGCCTATGGTGAAAAAGGAAATATCATCAGATAAACACTGGAGAGAAGCTTTCTGAGAAACTGCTTGGTGGTGTGTGCATTCCACTCAGGGAACCTTTCTTCTCATAAGGCACTGTTTGAACTCTGTTCCTCATTGAAGACTATGGCGAAAAGTGAAATGTCTTCACATATATCTCGGAAAGAAGCATTCCAAGAAACTGCTCTCTGACATGTCCATTCATGTCACAGAGTTAAAGCTTACTCTACATTTCCCAGTTTGGAAAGCCTATCTTTGAGGAGTCTGCGAAGGGATTTTAAGTGGTGACTGGAGGCCTGTGGCGGGCAAGGAAATGTCTTCCATTGAAAAATGGAAAGAAGCTTTCTGAGCAACTTTTTTGTGACGTGTGTATTCATCTCATAGAGTTAAATCAGTCTTTGGATTGAGCACTTTGAAATCACTGTTTCTGTGGAATCTGAGAAAGGACATTTGGGAATGCTCTTTAGAATATCCTGAAAGAGAAATAACCTCAGATAGAAACCAGAAGGAAGCATTCTGTGAAACTACTCTGTGTCACATGAATTTCGTTCCCACAGATAAGCTTCTCTTTTCTTTCAGCAGTATTTTAACACTGATTTTGTTTAGTCTGCTAAGGGGTATTCGGGAGTGCTTTGAGGCTTATGGTGAAAACGGAAATATCTTCAGATAGAAGCTGGAGAGAAGATTTCCGAAGAGCTGCCTTCTGACGTGTGCATTCTACTCACAGAGTTATACTTTTCTTCTCCTAGAGGATTGGGGAATCCCTTTTGGAGAAAGGGCTAATAAGGGACATTTCAGGGTATATGGATGGCTACAGTGAAAAAGGAAATTTCCTCAGACACAAACTGGAAAGAAGCTTTCTGTGAAAATGCTTTGTGATAGATATGTTTATTCATCTCACATAGAAAAACTTTTTTTCTATTACGTAGTTTTGAAACTGAAAAAGGAAATATGTTCAGATAGAAAGTGGACATTCATACAGAAAACAGACACATGAAAAAATGCTCATCATCACTGGCCATCAGAGAAATGCAAATCAAAACCACAATGAGATACCATCTCACACCAGTTAGAATGGCAATCATTAAAAAGTCAGGAAACAACAGGTGCTGGAGAGGATGTGGAGAAATAGGAACACTTTTACACTGTTGGTGGGATTGTAAACTAGTTCAACCATTATGGAAAACAGTATGGCGATTCCTCAAGGATCTAGAACTAGATGTACCATATGACCCAGCCATCCCATTACTGGGTATATACCCAAAGGATTATAAATTATGCTGCTCTAAAGACACATGCACACGTATGTTTATTGCAGCACTATTCACAATAGCAAAGACTTGGAATCAACCCAAATGTCCATCAGTGACAGATTGGATTAAGAAAATGTGGCACATATACACCATGGAATACTATGCAGCCATAAAAAAGGATGAGTTTGAGTCCTTTGTAGGGACTTGGATGCAGCTGGAATCCATCATTCTTAGCAAACTATCGCAAGAACAGAAAACCAAACACCGCATGTTCTCACTCATAGGTGGGAACTGAACAATGAGATCACTCGGACTCAGGAAGGGGAACATCACACACCGGGGCCTATCATGGGGAGGGGGGAGGGGGGAGGGATTGCATTGGGAGTTATACCTGATGTAAATGACGAGTTGATGGGTGCAGCACAGCAACATGGCACAAGTATACATATGTAACAAACCTGCACGTTATGCACATGTACCCTACAACTTAAAGTATAATAATAATAAATAAATTAAAAAAAAATAGGAGAAAAAGTAAAAAAAAAAATAAAAAAATAAAAAAAAAAAGTGGAGAGAAGCTTTCTGAGCAACTGCTTTGTGATGTTTGTATTCATCTCATAGAGTTAAATCATTCTTTGGATTGAGCAGTTTGCAATCACTGTTTCTGTTGAATCTCAGGAAGGACATTTTTTAACGGTCTTTAGATTATGGAGAAATACATAAAAACCAGAAGGAAGCTTTCTGTGAAACTGCTGTGTGTCGTGTGAATTCCTCTCACACAGTTAAGCTTCTCTTTTCTTTGAGCAGTTTTATAACACTGTTTATGTTTAGCGTACAAAGGTATATTTGGGAACCCTTTGAGGCATTCAGAGAAAAAGGAAATATGTTCAGATAGAAACTGGAGAGAAACTTTCTGAGCTTTTGGACGTGTGTATTCCACTCACAGTTATACCTCTCTCCTCATACAGCATTGGGGAAACCCTTTTGGAGAAAAACCTACCAAGGGATATCCGGGTGCAGATTGACGCCTATGGTGAAAAGGGAAATAGCCTCAAACAAAAACTGGAAAGAAGCTTTGTGTGAAACAGTTCTGTGCTATGTGTACTCATCTCACATATATAAAGCTTTCTTTATATTACGCAACTTGGAAACTCTGTCATGGACGGATCAGTGAAGGGACATTCGGGAGCACATTCAGGACTATGGTGAAAAAGGAAATATCTTCAGATAAAAACTGGAAAGAAGATTTCTGTGATTTTCTTTTTGCTACGTTTATTCATCACACCTAGATAAAGCTTTCTATACGTTACGCAGCTTGGAAACTCTGTCATGGACGGATCCGTGAAGGGATATTCAGGACCACATGCAGGCCTATGATGAAAAGGAAATATCTTCAGATAAAAACTGGAGAGAAGTATTCTGAGAAACTGCTTTGTGATGTGTGCATTCCAATCAGGGAGTTTTACATATTTTTTCATTAGACAGTGTTTGAAAACTGTTCCCATAAAACTGAAAGTGATATTTCAGAGCGCCTTGAAGACTATGGCAAAAAGTGAAATATAATCAAATAAAACCCAGAAAGAAGCGTTCCAAGAAACTGCTCTCTGATATGTGCATTCATTTCACAGAGTTAAGGCTTACTCTATGTTGCCCTGTTTGGAAAGTCTGTCTTGCAGGATTCTGGGAAGGGATATTAAGTGGTGCCCGGAGGCCTGTGGTGAGCAAGAAAATGTCTTCCGTTGAAAACTTGAGAGAAGCTTTCTGAGCAACTGCTTTGTGATGTGTGTATTCATCTCAGAGATTTAAATCACTTTTTAGATTGAGCAGTTTGAAATCACTGTTTCTGTGGAAACTGAGAAAGGACGTTTGGGAACACTATTAAGATTATGCTGAAAAAGAAATAACCTCAGATAAAAAACAGAAGGAAAATTTCTGGGAAACAGCTCTGTGTCACATAAATTCCACTAACACATTTAAACTTTTCTTTTCAATGAGCAGTATCCTAATACTGTTTTAGTTTAGTCTGCTAAGGGATATTCGGGAGCACTTTGAGGCTTATGGTAAAAAGGGAAATATCTTCTGATATAAACTGGAGAAAAGCTTTCTGGAAACTTTTTTATGATGAGTGTATTCATCTCATAGAGTTAAACCACTCTTTGGATTGAGAAGTTTGAAATCACTGCTTCTGTGTAATCTGTGGAAGGATATTTGGGAACGCTTTTTAGAATATGGAGAAAGAAATATCCACAGATAAAGAGCAGAAGGAAACTTTTGGTGAAACTGCTATATGTCAGGTGAATTCCACTCGCAGAGTGAGGCTTCTCTTTTCATTGAACAGTATGCTAACACTGTTTTTGTTTAGTCTGCGAAGGGATATTCTAGAGCTATTGAGGTTTATGGTGACAACAGAAATATCTTCACATAGAAACTGGAGAGAAGCTTTCAGAGGGGTTGCTTCGTGCCATGTGCATTCCACTCTAAGAGTTACACCTTTCTTCTCATTGAGGATTTGGGCATCCCTTTTGGAGAAAATGCTACCCAGGTACATTCGGGAGTATACGGACAGCTATGGTGAAAAAATGAAATCTCCTCAGACCAAAACGGGAGAGAAGCTTTATGTGAAACTGCTTTGTGATACATATGTTTATTCATCTCACATAGATAAAACTTTCTTTTTATTACGCAGTTTTGAAACTGTGTCATGGATGGATATGCGAAGGGACATTCAGGAGCACATTCAGGCCTATGATGAAAAAGGAAATATCTTCAGATATAAACTGGAGAGAAGCTTTCTGAGAAACTGCTTTGTGATGTGTGCATTCCACTCAAGGAGTTGTATCTCTTTTCTCATAAGGCAGTGTTTGAACACTGTTCCTGTAAAACCGAGAAAGTGATATTTCATAGCACATTGCAGACTATGGCGAAAAGTGAACTATCCTCAATTAAAACCCAGAAAGAAGTGTTCCAAGAAACTGCTAACTGATATGTGCATTCACTTCACAGAGTTAAAGTTTACTCTACATTGCCCAGTTTGGAAACTCTGTCTTTGAGGAATCTGTGAAGGGATATTAAGTGGCTCCCGGAGGCCTGTGGTGAGCAAGGAAATGTCTTCCATTGAAAACTGGAGAGAAGCTTTCTGAGCAGCTTCTTTGTGATGTGTGGATTCATCTCATAGGTTTAAGTCATTCTTTGGATTGAGAGGTTGAAATCACTGTTTCTGTGGAACCTGAGAAAGGACATTTGGGAACGGTCTTTCGAATATGCTGAAAAGGAAATACCCTCAGATAAAAATCAGAAGGAAGCATTCTGTGAAACTTCTCTCAGTCATGTGATTTCCACTCACAGAGTTAAGTTTCTCTTTTCATTGAACAGTATTCTAACACTGTGTTTAGTCTGTGAAGGGATATTCGGGAGCGCTTTGAGGCTTATGGTGAAAGCAGAAATATCTTCAGATAGACACTAGAGAGAAGTTTTCTGAGAAGCTGATTTGTGATGTGTGCATTCTACTCACAGTTATACCTTTCTTCTCATAGAGGATTTGGGAATCCCTTTTGGAGAAAAAGGTACCAAGGGACATCCAGGGGTACATAGATGGCTACTCTGAAAAAGGAATTATCCTCAGACAAAAACGGGAAAGAGGCTTTCTGGGAAACTGCTTTGTGATAGATATGTTTATTCATCTCACATCGATAAAACTTCCCTTATATTACACAATTTGGTAACTCTGTCATGGACGGATCCGCGAAGGGACATTCGGGAGCACATTCAGGCCTATGGTTGAAAATGAGATATCTTCAGATAAAAACTGGATAGAAGCTTTCTGAGAAACTGTTTTGAGATGTGTGCATTCCACTCAGGGAGGCATACCACTTTTCTCATAAATCAGTGTTCAACACTGTTCCTGTAAAACCAAAAAAGTAATATTTCGGAGCGCATGAAAAACAATGGCAAAAAGTGAAATATCCTGAAATAAAACCCAGAAAGATGCGTTCCAAGGAACTGCTCTCTAACATGTGCATTCATTTCAGAGAGTTTAAGCTTACTCTACATTTCCTAGTTTGAAAACTCTGTCTTTGAGTATTCTGTGAAGGGATATTAAGTGGCGACCGGAGACCTGTGGCAAGCAAGGAAATGTCTTCCTTTGAAAACTGGAGAGACGCTTTCTGAGCAACTGCTTTGCAGTGTGTGGATTCATGTCATAGAGTTAAACCATTCTTTGGATTGAGCAGTTGGAAATCACTGTTTCTGTGGAATCTGAGGAAGGTCATTTGGGAACGCCCCTTGGAATATGGAGAAAGAAATATCCTCAGGTAAAATCCAGAAAGAAGCATTCTGTGAAACTGCTCTGTGTCATCTTAATTCCTCTCGCTCAATTAAGCTTCTCTTGCATTGACCACTTTTCATACTGTTTATGTTTAGTGTGCGAAGGGATATTCGGGAGTGCTTACAGGCTTACAGTGACTAAGGAAATATCTTCAGATAGAAAATGGAGAGAAGCTTTCCGAGGAACTGCTTTGTGATGTGTGCATTCCACTCAGAGTGTTATACCTCTCTTCTCATATAGCATCGGGAAAACATTTTGGAGAAAAAAATATCAAGGGATATTCGGGAGCATATTGACAGCGATGGTGAAAAAGGAAAGAGCTTCAGAAAAAAACTTGAAAGAAGCTTTCTGTGAAACTGATCTGTGACATGTGTATTCATCTCACATAGATAAAGCTTTCTTTACATTATGCAGCTTGGAAACTCTGTCATGGACGGATCCATGAAGGGACATTTGGGAGCACATTCAGGACTATGGTGAAAATGGAAATAACTTCAGATGATTACTGCAGAGAGGCTTTCTGAGAAACTGCTTTGTGATGTGTGCATTCCACTCATGGAGTTATACCTCTTTCCTCATAAGGCAGTGTTTGAACACTGTTCCTGTAAAACCAAAAAAGTGATATTATGGAATGCATTGAAGACTATGGTGAAAAGTGAAATATCTTCAAAAAAAAAAAAAAAAACCCAGAAGGAAGCATTACAAGAAACTGCTCTCTGATATATCAATTCATTACACAGAGTGAAGTTTACTTTATATTGCCCAGTTTGGAAACTCTGTCTTTGAGGAATCTGTGAGGGATATTAAGTGGTGCCCGGAGGCCTCTGGTGAAATAGGAAATGTCTTCTGATGGAAACTGGAGAGAAGTTTTCTGAGCTACTGCTTTGTGATGTGTGTATTCATCTCATAGAGTTAAAGCATTCTTTGAATTGAGCAGTTTGAAATCACTGCGTCTGTGGAATCTGAGGAAGGACGTTTTGGAACGCTCTTTAGAATATGAAGATAGAAATATCCTCAGATAAAAACCAGATGGGAGCTTTCTGCAAAACTGTTATGTGTCTTGTGAATTCCTCTCGCTCTGTTCAGCTTCTCTCTTCATTGAGCTGTTTTCAACCACTTTTTATGTTTAGCATGCGAAGAGATGTTTGGGAGCGCTTTGAGGCTTATGGTGAAAAAGGAAATATGTTCAGATAGAAACTGAAGAGAAGCTTTCCAAGGAACTGCTTTGTGACGTGTGCATTCCACTCACAGTGTTATAACTCTCTTTTCATACAGCATCAGGGAAACCCTTTCTGTGATACTGTTCTGTGATATGTGTAATCATCTCACATAGATAAAGCTTTCTCTACATTACGCAGCTTGGAAACTCTGTCAGGAATGGATCCACGAAGTGACATTTGGGAGCACTTTCAGGACTATGTTGAAAAAGGAAATACATTCAGATAAAAACTGGAAAGAATCATTCTGTGAATCTGCTTTTTGCTATGTTTATTCATCTTACATAGATAAAGCTTTCTTTACATTACACAGCTTGGAAACTCCGTCATGGATGGATCCGTGAAGGGATTTCAGGGTCACATTTGGACCAATGGTGAAAAAGGAAATATCGTCAGATAAAAACTGAAGAGAAGCTTTCTGAGAAACTCTTGGTGATGTGTGAATTCCACTCAGGGTGTTATAGCTTTCTACTCATAAGACACTGCTTCTACACTGTTCCTGTAAAAGTAAAAAGGTGATATTCAGAGCATTGAAGACTATGGTGAAAAGTGAAATGTCGTCAAATAAAACCTAGATAGAAGCATTGCAAGAAACTGCTCTCTGACATATTCATTCATTTCACAGAGTTAAAGCTTACTATACATTTCCTAAATTTGGAATGTCTGTCTTTGAGGATTCTGCAAAGGGATGTAAGTGGTAACCGGAGGCCTGTGGCAAGGAAGGAAATGTCTTACATTGAAAATTGAAGAGAGGCTTTCTGATGTTTGGATGCATCTCATACAGTTAAATCATTCTTTGGATTGAGCAGTTTGAAATCACTGCTCTGTGGAATCTCAGAAAGCACATTTCGGAACGCTCTTAAGAATATGGAGAAAAATTATCTTCAGGTAAAATCCAGAAGGAAGCTTTCTGTGAAACTGCTCTGTGTCATGTGAATTCCTTTTGCTCTGTTAAGCTTCTGTTGTCATTGAGCAGTTCTCTAACACTGTTTATCGTGAGCGTGTAAAGGGATAGGGATCGCTTTGAGGCTTATGTTGAAAAAGGAAATATGTTCAGATAGAAACTGGAGAGAAGCTTTATGAGGAACAGCTTTTTTTTTTTCTTTTTTATTATTATTATTTTTTATTTTTTATTATCATTATACTTTAAGTTCTAGGGTACATGTGCATAACGTGCAGGTTGGTTACATATGTATACTTGTGTCATGTTGCTGTGCTGCAATCAACTCGTCATTTACATCAGGTATAACTCCCAGTGAAATCCCTCCCCCCTTTCCCCTCCCCATGATAGGCCCCGGTGTGTGATGTTCCCCTTCCTGAGTCCAAGTGATCTCATTGTTCAGTTCCCACCTATGAGTGAGAACATGCGGTGTTTGGTTTTCTCTTCTTGTGATAGTTTGCTAAGAATGATGGTTTACAGCTGCATCCATGTCCCTACAAAGGACTCAAACTCATCCTTTTTAATGGCTGCATAGTATTCCATGGTGTATATGTGCCACATTTTCTTAATCCAGTCTGTCACTGATGGACATTTGGGTTGATTCCAAGTCTTTGCTATTGTGAATAGTGCTGCAATGAACATACGTGTGCATGTGTCTTTATAGCAGCATGATTTATCATCCTTTGGGTATATACCCAGTAATGAGACGGCTGGGTCATATGGTACATCTAGTTCTAGATCCTTGAGGAATCGCCATATTGTTTTCCATAATGGTTGAACTAGTTTACAATCCCACCAACAGTGTAAAAGTGTTCCTATTTCTCCACATCCTCTCCAGCACCTGTTGTTTCCTGACTTTTTAATGATCGCCATTCTAACTGGTGTGAGATGGTATCTCATTGTGGTTTTGATTTGCATTTCTCTGATGGCCAGTGATGATGAGTATTTTTTCATGTGCCTGTTGGCTGTATGAATGTCTTCTTTTGAGAAATGTCTGTTCATATCCTTTGCCCACTTTTTGATGGGGTTGTTTGTTTTTTTCTTGTAAATTTGTTTGAGTTCTTTGTAGGTTCTGGATATTAGCCCTTTGTCAGATGAGTAGATTGCAAAAATGTTCTCCCATTCTGTAGGTTGCCTGTTCACTCTGATGGTAGTTTCTTTTGCTGTGCAGAAGCTCTTTAGTTTAATTAGATCCAATTTGTCAATTTTGGCTTTTGCTGCTGTTGCTTTTGGTGTTTTAGACATGAAGTCCTTGCCCATGCCTATGTCCTGAATGGTACTACCTAGGTTTTCCTCTAGGATTTTTATGGTATTAGGTCTAACATTTAAGTCTCTAATCCATCTTGAATTAATTTTCGTATAAGGAGTAAGGAAAGGATCCAGTTTCAGCTTTCTACTTATGGCTAGCCAATTTTCCCAGCACCGTTTATTAAATAGGGAATCCTTTCCCCATTTCTTGTTTCTCTCAGGTGTGTCAAAGATCAGATGGCTGTAAATGTGTGGTATTATTTCTGAGGACTCTGTTCTGTTCCATTGGTCTATATCTCTGTTTTGGTACCAGTACCATACTGTTTTGGTTACTTTAGCCTTGTAGCATAGTTTGAAGTCAGGTAGTGTGATGCCTCCAGCTTTGTTCTTTTGACTTAGGATTGTCTTGGAGATGCGGGCTCTTTTTTGGTTCCATATGAACTTTAAAGCAGTTTTTTCCAATTCTGTGAAGAAACTCATTGGTAGCTTGATGGGGATGGCATTGAATCTATAAATAACCTTGGGCAGTATGGACATTTTCACGATATTGATTCTTCCTATCCATGAGCATGGTATGTTCTTCCATTTGTTTGTGTCCTCTTTGATTTCACTGAGCAGTGGTTTGTAGTTCTCCTTGAAGAGGTCCTTTACATTCCTTGTAAGTTGGATTCCTAGGTATTTGATTCTCTTTGAAGCAATTGTGAATGGGAGTTCATTCATGATTTGGCTCTCTGTTTGTCTGTTACTGGTGTATAAGAATGCTTGTGATTTTTGCACATTAATTTTGTATCCTGAGACTTTGCTGAAGTTGCTTATCAGCTTAAGGAGATTTTGGGCTGAGACAATGGGGTTTTCTAAATATACAATCATGTCATCTGCAAACAGGGACAATTGGACTTCTTCTTTTCCTAACTGAATACCCTTGATTTCTTTCTCTTGCCTGATTGCCCTAGCCAGAACTTCCAACACTATGTTGAATAGGAGTGGTGAGAGAGGGCATCCCTGTCTTGTGCCAGTTTTCAAAGGGAATTTTTCCAGTTTTTGCCCATTCAGTATGATATTGGCTGTGGGTTTGTCATCAATAGCTCTTATTATTTTGAGGTTTGTTCCATCAATACCGAATTTATTGAGCGTTTTTAGCATGAAGGGCTGTTGAATTTTGTCAAAAGCCTTTTCTGCATCAATTGAGATAATCATGTGGTTCTTGTCTTTGGTTCTGTTTATATGCTGGATTATGTTTATTGATTTGCAAATGTTGATCCTGCCTTGCATCCCAGGAATGAAGCCCACTTGATCATGGTGGATAAGCTTTTTGATGTGCTGTTGAATCCGGTTTGCCAGTATTTTATTGAGGATTTTTGCATCGATGTTCATCAGGGATATTGGTCTAAAATTCTCTTTTTTTGTTGTGTCTCTGCCAGGCGTTGGTATCAGGATGATGTTGGCCTCATAAAATGAGTTAGGGAGGATTCCCTCTTTTTCTATTGATTGGAATTGTTTCAGAAGGAATGGTAACAGCTCCTCCTTGTACCTCTGGTAGAATTCAGCTGTGAATCCATCTGGTCCTGGACTTTTTTGGTTGGTAGGCTATTAATTATTGCCTCGATTTCAGAGGCTGCTATTGGTCTATTCAGGGATTAAACTTCTTCCTGGTTTAGTGTTGGAAGAGTGTAAGTGTCCAGGAAATTATACATTTCTTCTAGATTTTCTAGTTTGTTTGCATAGAGGTGTTTATAGTATTCTCTGATGGTAGGTTGTATTTCTGTGGGGTCGGTGGTGATATCCCCTTTAGCATTTTTTATTGCGTCAATTTGATTCTTCTCTCTTTTCTTCTTTATTCTTCTTGCTAGCGGTCTGTCAATTTTGTTGATCTTTTCAAAAAACCAACTCCTGGATTCATTGATTTTTTGGAGGGTTTTTTGTGTCTCTATCTCCTTCAGTTCTGCTCTCATCTTAGTTATTTCTTGCCTTGTGCTAGCTTTTGAATGCGTTTTCTCTTGCTTCTCTAGTTCTTTTAATTGTGATGTTACAGTGTCAATCTTAGATCTTTCCTGCTTTCTTTTGTGGGCATTTAGTGCTATAAATTTCCCTCTACACACTGCTTTAATTGTGTCCCAGAGATTCTGGCATGTTGTATCTTTGTTCTCATTGGTTTCAAAGAACATCTTTATTTCTGCCTTCATTTCATTATGTACCCAGTAGTCATTCAGGAGCAAGTTGTTCAGTTTCCATGTTGTTGAGCAGTTTTGATTGAGTTTCTTAGTCCTGAGTTCTAGTTTGATTGTACTGTGGTCTGAGAGACAGTTTCTTATAATTTCTGTTCTTGTACATTTGCTGAGGAGTGCTTTAGTTCCAATTATGTGGTCAATTTTGGTATAAGTGTGATGTGATGCTGAGAAGAATGCATATTCTGTTGATTTGGGGTGGGGAGTTCTATAGAGGTCTATTAGGTCTGCTTGCTGCAGAGATGAGTTCAATTCCTGGATATCCTTGTTAACTTTCTGTCTCGTTGATCTGTCTAATGTTGACAGTGGAGTGTTGAAGTCTCCCATTATTATTGTATGGGAGTCTAAGTCTCTTTGTAAGTCTCTAAGGACTTGCTTGATGAATCTGGTGCTCCTGTATTGGGTGCATATATATTTAGGATAGTTAGCTCTTCCTGTTGAATTGATCCTTTTACCATTATGTAATGGCCTTCTTTGTCTCTTTTGATCTTTGATGGTTTAAAGACTGTTTTATCAGAGACTAGTATTGCAACCCCTGCTTTTTTTTGTTCTCCACTTGCTTGGTAATTCTTCCTCCATCCCTTTATTTTGAGCCTATGGATGTCTCTGCATGTGAGATGGGTCTCCTGAATACAGCAGACTGATGGGTCTTGACTCTTTATCCAGTTTGCCAGTCTGTATCTTTTAATTGCAGCATTTAGTCCATTTACATTTAAGGTTAATATTGTTATGTGTGAACTTGATCCTGCCATTATGATATTAACTGGTTATTTTGCTCGTTAGTTAATGCAGTTTCTTCCTAGCCTAAATGGTCTTTACATTCTGGCATGTTTTTGCAGTGGCTGGTACCGGTTGTTCCTTTCCATGTTGAGTGCTTCCTTCAGGGTCTCTTGTAAGGCAGGCCTAGTGGTGACAAAATCTCTAAGCATTTGCTTATCTGTAAAGGATTTTATTTCTCCTTCACTTATGAAACTTAGTTTGGCTGGATATGAAATTCTGGGTTGAAAATTGTTTTCTTTAAGAATGTTGAATATTGGCCCCCACTCTCTTCTGGCTTGTAGAGTTTCTGCCGAGAGATCTGCTGTTAGTGTGATGGGCTTCCCTTTGTGGGTAACCCGACCTTTGTCTCTGGCTGCCCTTCAGATTTTTTCCTTCATTTCAACTTTGGTGAATCTGGCAATTATGTGTCTTGGAGTTGCTCTTCTCGAGGAGTATCTTTGTGGCGTTCTCTGTATTTCCTGGATTTGAATGTTGGCCTGCCCTACTAGGTTGGGGAAGTTCTCCTGGATGATATCCTGAAGAGTGTTTTCCAACTTGGTTCCATTTTCCCCCTCACTTTCAGGCACCCCAATCAGACGTAGATTTGGTCTTTTTACAGAATCCCATACTTGTTGCAGGCTTTGTTCATTTCTTTTTCTTCTTTTTTCTTTGGTTTCTCTTCTCACTTCATTTCGTTCATTTGATCCTCAATCGCTGATACTCTTTCTTCCAGTTGATCGAGTCGGTTACTGAAGCTTGTGCATTTGTCACGTATTTCTCGTGTCATGGTTTTCATCTCTTTCATTTCGTTTACGACCTTCTCTGCATTAATTACTCTAGCCATCAATTCTTCCACTTTTTTTTCAAGACTTTTAGTTTCTTTGTGCTGGGTACATAATTCCTCCTTTAGCTCTGAGAAGTTTGATGGACTGATGCCTTCTTCTCTCATCTCAACAAAGTCATTCTCCGTCAAGCTTTGATCCATTGCTGGCGATGAGCTGCGCTCCTTTACCGGGAGAGATGCATTCTTATTTTTTGAATTTCCAGCTTTTCTGCCCTGCTTTTTCCCCATCTTTGTTTTTTTATCTTCCTCTGGTCTTTGATGATGATGGTGACGTACTGATGGCGTTTTGGTGTAGGTGTCCTTCCTGTTTGTTAGTTTTCCTTCTAACAGTCAGGACCCTCAGCTGTAGGTCTGTTGGAGATTGCTTGAGGTCCACTCCAGACCCTGTTTGCCTGGGTGTCAGCAGCAGAGGCTCAGTTGAAAATGCAGAAATCACCAGTCTTCTGTGTCACTCGCACTAGGAGTTGGAGACTGGAGCTGTTCTTATTCGGCCATCTTGCTCCGAGTCAATCGGAACTGCTTTGTGACGTGTGCATTCCACTCACAGTGTTATACCTCTCTTCTCATACAGCATTGGGGAAATCCTTTAGGAGAAAATGGTACATAGGGCTATTCAGGAGCATATTGATGCCTATGGTGAAAAGGGAAATATCTTCAGAGAAAAATTGGAAAGAAGACTTCTGTGAATCTGCTCTTTGATATGTGTATTCATTTCTCATAGATAAAGCTTCCTTTATGTTACGCAGTTTGGAAACTGTCATGGACAGATTTGCGAAGGGATATTCGGGAGCACATTCAGAAGTATGATGAAAAGGGAAATATCTTCAGATTAATACTGGAAAGAAGCTTTCTGTGAATCTGCTTCTTGTTATGATTATTCATCTCATGTAAATAAAGCTTTCTGTACATTACACAACTTGGAGACTATGTCATAAACATATCTGAAGGGGACATTCGGGAGCACATTCAGGACTATGGTGAAAGTGGAAAAATATTCAGATAAAAACTGAATAGAAGCTTTCTGTGAATCTGCTTTTTGCTATGTTTATTTATCTCACATTGGTAAAGCTTTCTTTAGATTATGCAGCTTGGAAACTCCGTCATGGATGGATCCACGAAGGGACATTCGGGAGCACATTCAGGCCTATAGTGAAAAAGGAAATATCTTCAGGTTAAAACTGGAGAGAACTTTCTGAGAAACTTCTTTGTGATGTGTGCATTCCACTCAGAAATTTATAACTCTTTTCTCATAAGGCGGTGTTTGAACACTGTTCCGGTAAAACAGAAAAAGGGATATTTCGGAGCGCTTTGAAGACTATGGCGAAAAGTGAAATATACTCAAATAAAACCCAGAAAGAAGCATTCCAAGAAAATGCTCTGTGATATGTGCTTTCATTCCACAGAGCTAAAGCTTACTCTACATTGCCCAGTTTGGAAACTCTGTCTTTGAGGAATCTACGAAGGGATATTTAGTGGCACCAGAGGCCTGTGGTGAGCAAGGAATTGTCTTCCGTTGAAAACTGGAGAGAAGCCTTCTGAGCAACTGCTTTGTGATGTGTGTATTCATCTCATAAAGTTAAATCATTCCTTAGATTGAGCTGTTGGAAATCACTGTTTCTGTGTTATCTAAGCAAGGACATTTGGGATCGCTCTTTGGAATATGTAGAAAGAAATATTCACATATGAAAACCAGAAGCAATCTTTCCTTGAAATTGCTATGTATCATGTGAATTCCTCTCGCTCAGTTAAGCCTCCCTTTTCATTGAAGAGTTTTCTAACACTGTTTATGTCTAGCATGCGAAGGGATATTCGGAAGCGCTTTGAGTCTTACAGTGAGGAAGGAAATATGATCAGATAGAAAGTGGACATAAGCTTTTGGAGGAACTGCTTTGTGACGTGTGCAATTCACTCACAGTATTGTACGCCTCTTCTCATAGAGCATCATGGAAATCCTTTTGGAGAACAAGGTATCAAGGGATATCCGGGGGCATATTGACGCCTATGGTGAAAAGGGAAAGAGCCTCAGACAAAAACCGGAAAGAAGCTTTCTATGAAACTGCTCTGTGATATGTGCATTCATCTCACATAGATAAAGCTTTCTTTACATTACGCAGCTTGGAAACTGTCATGGATGGATCCGCTAAGGGATATTTGGGAGAACATTCTGGACTATGGAGAAAAAGGAAATATCTTCAGATAAAAACTGGAAAGAAGCTTTCTGAGAGTCTGCTTTTTTCTATATTTATTCATCTCACATAGATAAAGCTTTCTTCATATTACAGAGCTTGGAAACTCCATCATGGACAGAACCATGAAGGGACATTCGGGAGCACATTCAGGAAAAAGGTGAAAAAGGAAATATCTTCAGAAAAGAACCAGAGAGAAGTTTTCTGAGAAACTGCTTTGTGATGTGTGCATTCCACTCAGGGAGTTACAACTCCTTTCTCATAAGGCATTGTTTGAACACTGTTCCTGTAAAACCGAAAATGTTAAATTTTGGAGTGCATTGAAAACTATGGGGAAACGTGAACAGTCCTCAAATAAAATCCAGAAAGAATCATTCCAAGAAACTGTTCTCTGATATGTGCATTCACTTCACAGAGCTAAAGCTTACTCTACATGGCCCAGTTTGGAAACACTGTCTTTGAGGAATCTGTGAAGTTATATTAAGTGGCGCCCAGAGGCCTGTGGTGAGCAAGGAAATGTCTTCCATTGAAAACTGGATTGAATCTTTCTGAGCAACTGCTTTGTAACGTGTATATTCATCAAATAGAGTTAAATCATTCTTCGGATTGAACAGTTTGAAATCACTGTTTCTGTGGAATCTGAGGAAGGACATTTGGGAATGGTCTTTAGAATATAGAGAAAGAAATATTCTCTGATAAAAACCAGAAGGAAGCTTTCTGTGAAACTGGTATGTGTCACCTGAATTCCTTTCACTCAGTTAAGCTTCTGTTTTCATTGAGCAGTTTTCTAAGACTGTATATGTTTAACATGTGAAGGGATATTCGTGAGTGCTTTGATGCTTACGGTGAAAAACGAAATATGTTCAGATGGAAACTGAAAAGAGGCTTTCCGAAGAACTGCTTTGTGAGCTGTGCATTTCACTCACAGTGTTATAGCTCTCTTTTCATAAAGGATTGGGGAATCCCTTTTGGAGAAAAAGATACCAAGGGACATTCAGGTGTATATGGACGGCTATGGTGAAAAAGGAAATATCCTCAGACAAAAACTGTAAAGAAGCTTTCTGTGAATCTGCTTTTTATTATGTTTATTCATCTCACATAGATAAAGCTTTCTTCATATTATGCAGCTTGGAAACTGCGTCATGGACTGATCCGCGAAGAAACATTGAGAAGCACATTCAGGTCTATGGTGAAAAAGAAAATATAATCAGATAAATCCCAGAGAGAAGTTTTCTGAAAAACTGCTTTTTGATGTGTGCATTCCACTCAGGGAGTTATACCTCTTTTCTCATAAGGCAGTGTTTGAACTCTGTTCCTGTAAAACCAAGAATGTGATATTTCAGAGCACATTGAAGACTATGGCAAAAACTGAAATATCCTCAAATAAAACCTAGAAAGAATCTTTCCGAGAAACTACTCTCTGATATGTGCATTCATCTCACAGAGTTAAAACTTACTGTACATTGCCCAGTTTGGAAACTCTATATTTGAGGAATCTATGAAGGGATATTAAGTGGTGCCTGGAGGCCTGTGTTGAGCAAGGAAATGTCTTCCATTGAAAAGTGGAGAGAAGCTTTCTGAGTCACTGCTTGGAGATGTGTGTATTCACCTCGTAGAGTTCAATCATTCTTTGGATTGAGCAGTTTAAAATCACTGTTTCTGTGGAATCTGAGAAAGGACATTTGGGAACACTCTTTAGAATATCCTGCAAAAGAAATAACCTCATTAGAAACAAGAAGAAAACTCTCTGTGAAACTACTCTTTCTCACGTGAATGCCACTCGCACAGTTAAGCTTCTCTTTTCATTGAGCAGTATACTAACACTGTTTTTGTTTAGTCTGTGAAGGGATATTTGCGAGTGTTTTGAGGCTTATGGTGAAAACGGAAATATCTTCAGATAGAAACTGGATAGAAGGTTTCCGAGAAGCTGCTTTGTGACGTGTGCATTCCACTCACGGAGTTACATGTATCTTCTCATAGATGATTGGGGAATCCCTTTTGGAGAAAATGCTACCCAGGAACATTCGAGAGTATATGGATGGCTATGGTGAAAAACTAACTGTCCTGAGACAAAAACCAGAAAGCAGATTTCTGGGAAAATGCTTTGTGATAGATACGTTTATTCATCTCACATAGATAAAACTTTCCTAATATTACGCAGTTTGGAAACTCCGTCATGGACGGATCCACGAAGGAACATTCGGGAGCACATTCAGCCCTACGGTGAAAAAGGAGATATCCTCAGATAAAAACTGGATAGAAGTTTTCTGAGAAACTGCTTTGTGATGTGAGCATTCCACTCAGGGACTTATACCTCTTTTCTCGTAGGCAGTGTTTGAACACTCTTCCTGTAAAACCAAAAAGGTGATATTTCAGAGTGCATTGAAGACTATGGCAAAAAGTGAACTATCCTCAAGTAAAACCCAGAGAGAAGCATTCCAAGAAAATGCTCTCTGATAGGTGCATTCACTTCACAGAATTAAAGCATACTCTACATTGCCCAGTTTCCAAACTCTCTCTGAGGAATATGCGAAGGGATATTAAGTGGTGCCTTGGAGGCCAGTGGTGAGCAAGGAAATGTGTTCCGTTGAAAACTGGAGAGAACCTTTCTGAGCAACTGCTTTGTGATGTGTATATTCATCTCATAGAGTTAAATCATTCTTTGGATTGAGCAGTTTGAAATCCCTGTTTCTGCGGAATCTGAGGAAGGACATTTGGGAATGCTCTTTAGAATATGGAGAAAGAAATATCATCAGTTAAAATTCAGAAGGAAGCTTTCTGTGAAACTGCTGTGTGTCGTGTGAATTCATTTTGCTCAGTTAAGCTTCTCTTTTCACTGAGCACTTTTCTAACACTGTTTATGTTTAGCGTGCAAAGGGATACTCGTGAGTGCTTTGAGGCTTACGGTGAAAAAAGAAATATGTTCAGATAGAAACTGGAAAGATTCTTTCAGAGGAACTGCTTTGTGACCTGTGCATTTCACTCACAGTGTTATAGCTCTCTTTTCATAAAGAATTGGGGAATCCCTTTTGGAGAAAAAGGTACCAAGGGACATTCGGGTGTATATCGACGGCTATTGTCAAAAAGGAAATATCCTCAGACAAATACTGGAAAGAAGCTTTCTGTGAATCTGCTTTTTGCTATGTTTATTCATCTCATGTAGATAAATCTTTCTTTACATTATGCAGCATGGAAACTCTGTCATGGACGGATCCACAAAGTGACATTTGGGAGCACATTCAGAACTATTTTGAAAATGGAAATATCTTCAGATAAAAACTGGAGAGAAGCTTTCTGAGAAACCGCTTTGTGATGTGTGCATTCCATTCACACAGTTATAATTTTCTTCTCACAAAGTATTGGGGAATTCCTTTTGGAGAAAAAGCTACCAGGGGACATTCGGGAGTATATGGGTGGCTATGTGAAAAAGGAAATATCATCAGATAAAAACTGGAGAGAAGCTTTTGGAGAAACTGCTTGGTGATATCTGCATTCCACTCAGGGAGTTACACCTTTCTTCTCATAAGGCACTGTTTGAACACTGTTCCTTAAACTAAAAAAGTGATATTTGGAGCACATTTAAGACTATGGTGAAAAGTGAGATGTCGTTCAATAAAACCCAGAAAGAAGAATTCCAAGAAACTGCTCTCTGACATGTCCATTCATTTCACAGAATTAAAGCTTACTGTGCATTTCCCAGTTTGGAAAGTCTGTCTTTGAGGATTCTGTGAAGGGATATTAAGTGGCAACAGGAGGACTGTGGTGAGCAAGGAAATGTCTTCCGTTGAAAATTGGAGTGAATCTTTCTGAGCAACTCTTTGGTGATGATTGTATTCATCTCATAGAGTTAAATCATTCTTTGGATTCAGCAGTTTGAAATCACTGTTTCTGTGGAATTGGAGAGGGGACATTTAGGAACACTCTTTAGAATATCCTGAAAAGGAAATAACCTGAGATAGAAGCTAGAAGGAAGCTTTCTGTGAAACTGCTCTTTGTCGTGTGGATTCCACGTGAAGCTTTCCGTGAAGGCATATTACGTGCACCTGGAGGCTTGTGGTGAGCAAGGAAATGTCTTCCGATGAAATAGGAGAGAAGCTTTCTGAGAAACTGCTTTGTGATGTGTGTATTTGTCTCATAGAGTTAAACCATTCTTTGGATTGAGCAGTTTGAAATCACTGTTTCTGTGGAATCTGAGAGAGGACATTTGGGAATGCTGCTTGGAATATAGAGGAAGAAATACCCTAAGGAAAAATCCAGAAGGAAGCATTCTGTGAAACCTCTCTGTGTTGTCTTAATACCTCTTGCTCAGTTAAGCCTATCTTTTCATTGAGCAGTTTTCTAACCGTGTTTATGTTTAGCATGTGAAGGGATATTCAGGAGCGTTTTGAGGCTTATGGTGAAAAAGGTTATATGTAAACACCGAAACTGGGGAGAAACTTCCTGAGGAACTGATTTGTGAAGTGTGCATTCCACTCATGGTGTTATACCTCTTTTCTCATACAGAATCGGGGAATCCCTTTGGAGAAATAGTTACCAAGTGATAATCATGTTGATGCTTATGGTGAAAAGGGAAATAGCCTCAGACAAAAACTGGAAAGAAGCTTTCTATGAAACTGCTCTGTGATGCATGTATTCATCTCACATAGATAAAGTTTTCTTTACATTATGCAGCTTGGAAACTCTGTCATGGACTAATCCATGAAGGGACATTCGGGAGGACATTCAGGACAATGGTGAAAAAGGAAATATGTTCAGACAAAAACTGGAAAGAAGCTTTCTGTGAAACTGCTTTGTGATAGATATGTCTATTCAACTCACGTAGATAAAACTTTTTTTCTATTACACAGTTTTGAAACTGTGTCTGGAGGGATTCGTGAAGGGACATTCAGGAGCACATTCTGGCTTGTGGGAAAATAGGAGATATCTTCAGATAAAAACTGCAGAGAAGCTTTCTGAGAAAATGCTTTGTGATGTGTGCATTCCACTCAGGAAGTTATACCTCTTTTCTCATAAGGCAGTGTTTGAACACTGTTTCTGTAAAACTGAAAAAGTGATATTTTGCAGCGCATTGAAGACTATGGTGAAAAGTGAAATATCCTGAAATAAAACCCAGAAGGAATCGTTCCAAGAAACTGCTCTCTGACGTGTGTATTCATTTCAGAGTGTTAAAGCTTACACTACGTTGCACACTTTGGAAACTCTGCCTTTGAGAAATCTGTGAAGGGATATTAAGTGGCACCCAGCGGCTTGTGGGGAGAAAGGAAACGTCTTTCGATGAAAACTGGAGAGAAGCTTTTTGAGCAACTGCTTTGTGATGTGTGTATTCATCTCATAGAGTTAAATCATTCTTTGGATTGAGCAGGTTGAAATCACTGTTTCTGTGGAACCTGAGAAAGGACATTTGGGAACGCTCTTAAGAATATGCTGAAAAAGTAATACCCTCCAATAATAACCAGAAGAAAACTTTCTGTGAAACTGCTCCAGGTCACGTGAATTCCACTCGCACAATTAAGCTTCTGTTTTCATTGAGCAGTATTCTAATACTGTTTGCGGTTAATCAGCTAAGGAATACTCAGGAGTGCTTTGAGGCTTACAGTGAAAACGGAAATATCTTCAGATAAAAACTGGAGAGAAGCTTTCTGAGAAACTGCTTTGTGATGTGTGCATTCCACCCAGGGACTTATACCTCTTTTCTCATAATGCAGCGTTTGAACACAGTTCCTGTAAAACAGAAATAGTGATATTTAGCAGTGCATTGAAGACTATGGCGAAAAGTGAAATATCCTGAAATAAAACCCAGAAAGAAGCGTTCCAAGAAATTGCTCTCTGATGCGTACATTCATTTCAGAGAGTTAAAGCTTACACTACGTTGCCCAGTTTGGAAACTCTGTCTTTGAGGAATCTGTGAAGGGATATTAAATGATACTCAGAGGCTTGTGCTGAGAAAAGAAACGTCTTCCCATGAAAACTGCAGAGAAGCTTTCAGAGCACCTGCTTTGTGATGTGTGTATTCATCTCATATAATTAGATCATTCTTTGGATTGAGCAGTTTGAAATCACTGTTTCTGTGAAACCTGAGAAAGGACATTTGGGACTGCTCTTAAGAATATGCTGAAAAAGAAATACCCTCCGATAAAAACCAGAAGGAAACTTTTTGTGAAACTGCTTTAGTTCACGTGAATTTCACTCACACAGTTAAACTTCTGTTTTCATTGAGCAGTGTTCTATCGGTTTTAGGTTAGTCAGCTAAGGGATACTGGGGAGCGCTTTGAGGCTTACGATGAAAACGGAAGTATCTTCAGATACATACTGGAGAGAAGATTTCCGAGGAGCTGCTTTGTGACGTGTGCATTCCACTCACAGAGTTATACTTTTCTTTTCATAGAGGATTGGGCAATCCCGTTTGGAGAAAAAGCTACCAGGGGACATTCGGGAGTATTTGGACCAACATGGTGAAAAAGGAAATAGCCTCAGACAAAAACTTTAAAGAAGCGTTTTGTGAAACTGATTCGTGATAGATACGTCGATTCATCTCACATAGATAAAATTTTCTTTCTATTACGCAGTTTTGAAACTGCATCATGGACAGATTCGCGAAGGGACATTCGAGAGCACATTCAGGTCTACTGTGAAAACGGAGATAATTTCATATAAAAACTGGAGAGAAGCTTTCTGAGAAACTGCTTTGTTATGTGTGCATTCCACTTAGGGACTTATACCTCTTTTCTCAGAAGACAGTGTATAAACACTGTTGCTGTAGAACTGAAGAAGTGATATTTTGCAGCACATTGAAGACTATGACGAAAAGTGAATTATCCTGAAATAAAGCCAGCAAGAAGCATTCCAAGAAACTGCTCTCTGACGTGTGCATTCATTTCAGAGGGTTAAAGCTCACACTACCTAGCCCAGTTTGGAAACTGTGTCTTTGAAGAATCTGTGAAGGGATATTAAGTGGCACCCGGAGGCTTGTGGTGAGAAAGGAAAAGTCTTCCGATGAAAACTGGAGAGAAGATTTTGGAGCAACTGCTTTGTGATGTGTGTATTCATCTCATAGAGTTAAATCATTCTTTAGATTGAGCAGTTTGAAATCACTGTTTTTGTGGAGTCTGGGAAAGGACATTCGAGAACGTTCTTAAGAATATGCTGAAAAAGAAATACCCTCCGATAAAAACCAGAAGGAAAGTTTCTGTGAAACTGCTCTAGATCACGTGAATTTCACTTGCACAGTTAAGTTTCTGTTTTCATTGAGCAGTGTTCTATCACTGTTTTAGTTTAGTCAGCTAAGGGATACTCGGGAGCGCTTTGAGGCTTATGGTGAAAATGGAATTATCCTCAGATACTGGAGAGAAGATTTCCGAGGAGCTGCTTTGTGATGTGTACGTTCCACCCACAGAGTTTTACTTTACTTCTCATAGAGTGTTGGTGAATCTTGTTTGGAGAAAAAGCTACCAGGCGACATTCGGCAGTATATGGACGTCTATGTTGAAAAAGGAAATATCCTCAGATAAAAACTGGAAAGAAGCTTTCTGTGAAACTGCTTTGTGTTGTGTGTATTCCACTCAAGGAGTTATACCTCTTTTCTCCTAAAGCAGACTTTGAACACTGTTCCTGTGAAACTGAAAAAGTGAAATTTTGCAGGGCATTGAAGACTATGGTGAAAAGTGAAATATCCAGAAATAAAACCCAGAAAGAAGCATTCCAAGAAACTGCTCTCTAACGTGTGCTTTCATTACAGCGCATTAAAGCTTGCACTATGTTGCACAGTTTGGAAATTCTGTCTTTGAGGACTCTGGGAAGGGATACTAAGTGGTGCCCGGAGGCTTGTGGTGAGAAAGGAAATGTCTTCCAATGAAAACAGGAGAGAAGCTTTTGCAGCTACTGCTTTGTGATGTGTGTATTCATCTCATAGAGTTCAATCATTCTTTGGATTGAGCAGTTTGAAATTACTGTTTCTGTGGAAACTGAGAAAGGACATTTGGGAACGCTTTTTAGAATATGCTGAAAAAATAATACCCTCTGATAAAAACCAGAAGGAAACTTTCTGTGAAACTGCGCTAGGTCACATGAATTTCACTCACACAGTTAGACTTCTGTTTTCATTGAGCAGTATTCTAACACTGCTTTAGGTTAGTCAGCTAAGGGAAACTCAGGAGCGCTTTGAGACTTATGATGAAAACGCAAATATCTTCAGATAGATACTAGAGAGATTTCCGAGGAGTTGCTTTGTGACATGTGCATTCCATTCACAGATTATACTTTTCTTCTCATAGAGGATTGGGGAATTCTGTTTGGATAAAAAGCTACCAGTGGACATTCGGGATTATATGGATGGCTACGGTGAAATAGGAAATATCCTCAGACAAAAACTGGAAAAAAGCTTTCTGTGAAACTGCTTTGTGACAGATATGTCTATTCATATCTCATAGATAAAAGTTTCTTTCTATTACACAGTTTTGAAACTGAGTCATGGAGCGATTCGCGAAGGGACACTCGAGAGCACATTCAGGCCTGTGTGGAATAGGAGATATCTCCAGATGAAAACTGGAGAGAAGCTTTCTGAGAAACTACTTTCTCATGTGTGCATTCCACTCAAGGAGTTATACCTCTTTCCCAATTAGGCAATGTTTTAATACTATTCCTGTGAAACTGAAAAAGTGATATTTTGCAGGGCATTGAAGACTATGGCAAAAAGTGAAATATCCTGAAATAAAACCCAGAAAGAAGCATTCCAAGAAACTGCTCTCTGACGTGTGCTTTTATTACAGTGCACTAAAGCTTACACTTAGTTGCCCACTTTGGAGACTCTGTCTTTGAGGAATCTGTGAAGGGATATTAAGTGGGGCCCAGAAGTTTGTGGTGAGAAAGGAAACGTCTTCCGATGAAAACTGGAGAGAAGCTTTCCCAGCTACTGCTTTGTAATGCATGTATTCATCTCATAGATTTAAATGATTCTTTTGATTCAGCAGTTTGAAATCACTGTTTCTGTGGAAACTGAGAAAGGACATTTGGGAATGCTCTAAAGAATATGCTGAAAAAGAAATACCCTCCAATAAAAACCAGAAGGAAACTTTCTGTGAAACTGCTCTAGGTCACATGAAGTCCACTCGCACAATTAAGCTTCTGTTTTCATTGAGCAGTATTGTAAAACTGTTTTAGGTTAGTCAGCTAAAGGATACTCGGGAGCACTTTGAGGCTTACAATGAAAATGGAAATATCTTCAGACAGATACTGGAGAGAAGATTTCGGAGGAGATGCTTTGTGACATGTGCATTTCATTCACGAAGTTATACTTTTCTTGTCATAGAGGATTGGGGAATCCCATTTGGAGAAAAAGCTACCATTGGACATTCAGGAGTATATGGAAGGCTATGGTGAAAAAGGAAATATGCTCAGAAAAAAATCTGGAAGGAAGCTTTCTGTGAAACTGCTTTGTGATAGATATGTCTATTCATCTCACATAGATAAAGCTTTTCCTATTATGCATTTTTGAAACTGCGTCATGGAAGGAATCGTGAAGGGACATTCTGGAGAACATTCAGGCGTTCGGTGAAAAAGGAGATATCTTCAGATAAAAACTGGAGAGAAGCTTTCGGAGAAACTGCTTTGTGATGTGAGCATTCCACTCAGGGAGTTATACCTCTTTCCTCATAAGGCAGTGTGTGAACACTGTTTCTGTAAAACTGAAAAAGTGATATTTTGCAGCGCACTGAAGACTATGGTGAAAAGTGAAATATCCCGAAGTAAAACACAGAAAGAAGTGTTCCAAGAAACTGCTCTCTGACGTGTGCATTCATTTCAGAGAATTAAAGCTTACACTACATTGCCCAGTTCAGAAACTCTGTCTTTGAGGAATCTGTGAAGGGATATTAAGTGGTGCCTGGAGGCTTGTGGTGAGAAAAGAAACGTCGTCCAATGGAAACTGGAGAGAAGTTTTCTAAGCAACTGCTTTGTGATGTGTGTATTCATCTCATAGAGTTAAATCATTCTTTGGATTGAGCAGTTTGAAATCACTGTTTCTGTGGAACCTGAGAAAGGACATTTGGGAACACTCTTAAAAATATGCTGAAAAAGAAATACCCTCTGATAAAAACCAGAAGAGAAATTTCTGTGAAACTGCTCTAGGTCACGTGAAGTCCACATGCACACTTAAGTGTCTGTTTTCATTGAGCAGTATTATGACATTGTTTTAGGTGAGTCAGCCTAGGGATACTCAGGAGCACTTTGAGGCTTATGGTGAAAACGGAAATATCTTCAGATAGATACTGGAGAGAAGATTTTCGAGGAGCTGCTTTGTGACGTACGCATTCCACTCACAGAGTTTTACTTTTCTACTCTTAGAGGATTGGGGAATCCCATTTGGAGAAAAAACTACCAGGGGACATTCGGGAATATATGGATGGTGACGGTGAAAAAGGAAATATCCTCAGACAAAAACTGGAAAGAAGATTTCTGTGAAACTGCAATGTGTTAGATATGTCTATTCATCTCACATAGATAAAACTTTCTTTGTATTACACAGTTTTGAAACTGCGTCATGGACGGATTAGCAAAGGGACTTTCGGGAGCACTTTCAGGCCTGTGGGGAAATAAGAAATATCTTCAGATAAAAACTGGAGAGAAGCGTTCTGGGAAACTGCTTTGTGATGTGTGCATTCCCCTCAGGGACTTAAACCTCTTTTCTCATAAGGCAGTGTTTGAACACTGATCCTGCAAAACTGAAAAAGTGATATTTTGCCGGGTATTGAAGACTATGGCAAAAAGTTAAATATCTGGAAATAAAAAACAGAAAGAAGCATTCCAAGAAACTGCTCTCTGACGTGTGTATTCATTTCACTGACTTAAAGTTTACACTACGTTGCCCAGTTTGGAGACTCCGTCTTTGAGGAATCTGTGAAGGGATATTAAGTGGTGCCTGGAGGCTTGTGGTGAGAAAGAAAACGTCTTCCGATGAAAACTGGAGTGAAGCTTTCGGAGCAACTGCTTTGTGATGTGTGTATTCATCTCACAGAGTTCAATCATTCTTTGCACCGAGCAGTTTGAAATCACTGTTTCTGTGGAACCTCAGAAAGGACATTAGGGAAAGCTCTTAAGAATATGCTGAAAAAGAAAAACCCTCCGATAAAACCAGAAGGAAACTTTCTGTGAAACTGCTCTAGGTCACGTGAATTCCAATCACACAGTTAAGCTTCTGTTTTCATTGAGCAGTATTCTAACACTGTTTTAGGTTTGTGAGCTAAGGGATACTCGGGAGCACTTTGAGGCTTACGATGAAAACGAAAATATCTTCAGATAGATACTGGAGAGAAAGGTTCCGAGCAGCTACTTTATGACGTGTGCATTCCACTCCCAGAGTTATAGTTTTCTTCTCACAAAGGATTGGGGAATCCCTTTTGGAGAAAAAGCTACCAGGGGACATTCGTCAGTATATATGGATGGCTATGGTGAAAAAGGAAATATCCTCAGACAAAAACTGGAAAGAAGCTTTCTGTGAAACTCCTTTGTGACAGATATGTCTATTCATCTCACATAAATAAAACTTTCTTTCTATTACACAGTTTTGAAACTGCATCATGGACTGATTCATGAAGTAACATTTGGGAGCATATTCAGACGTTCGTTGAAAAAGGAGATATCTTCAGATAAAAACTGGAGAGTTTATTTCTGAGAAACTGCTTTGTGATGTGTGCATTCACTCAGGAAGTTATATCTGTTTTCTCATAAGGCAGTGTGTGAAAACTGTTCCTGTAAAGCTGAAAAAGTAATACTTTGCAGCACTAGAAGACTATGGAGAAAAGTGAAATATCCTGAAATAAAACCCTGAAAGAAGCATTCCAAGAAACTGCTCTCTGACGTGTGCATTCATTTCAGACAGTTAAAGCTTACACTACATTGCCGAGTTTGAAAACTCTGTCTTTGAGGAATCTGTGAAGGCATATTTTGTGGTGCCCGGCGGCTTTTGGTGAGAAAGGAAACAACTTCTGATGAAAACTGAAGAGAAGCTTTCAGAGCAACTGCTTTGTGATGTGTGTATTCATCTCATAGAGTTAAATCATTCTTTGGATAGAGCAGATTGAAATCACTGTTTCTATGGAACCTGAGAAAGGACAGTTGGGAACACTCTTACGAATATGCTGAAAAATAAACACCCTCTGATAAATACCAGAAGGAAACTTTCTGTGAAACTGCTCTAGGTCACGTGAAGTCCAATCGCACAGTTAAGCTTCTGTTTTCATTGAGCTGTATTCTAAAACTGTTTTAAGTTAGTCAGCTAAGGGATACTCGGCAGTGCTTTGAGGCTTCCGGAGAAAACGGATATATTATCAGATAGATACTGGAGAGAAGATTTCCAAGGAGCTGCTTTGTGATGTGTGCTTTCCACTCACAGAATTATACTTTTCTTCTCATAAAGGTTTTTGGAATCCTGTTTGGAGAAATAGCTACCAGGGGACATTTTGGAGTATATGGACGCCTATGGATAAAAAGGAAATATCCTCAGACAAAAACCGGAAAGAAGCTTTCTGTGAAACTGCTTTGTGAAAGATATGCCTATTCATCTCACATAGACAAAACTTTCTTTCCATTGCGCAGTTTTGAAACTGCGTCATGGACAGATTCGTGAAGGGACATTCAGAGCACTTTCAGGCTTGTGGGGAAATATGAGATATCTTCAGATAAATACTAGAGAGAAGCTTTCTGAGAAACTGCTTTGTGATGTGTGCATCCCACTCAGGAAGTTATATCTCTTTTCTTATAAGGCAGTGTTTCAACACTGTTCCTGTAAAACTGAAAAATTGATATTTTGCAGCTCATTGTAGACTATGGCGAAATGTGAAATATCCTGAAATAAAACCCAGAGAGAAGTGTTCCAAGAAACTGCTCTCTGTCGTGTGCATTCATTTCAAAGAGTTAAAGCTTACACTACGTTGCCCAATTTGCAAACTGTGTCTTTGAGGAATCTGTGAAGGGATATTAAGTGGCGCCCGGAGGCTTGTCGTGAGAAAGGAAATGTTTTCCGATGAAAACTGGAGAGAAGCTTTCAGAGCAACTCCTTTGTGATGTGTGTATTCAACTCATAGAGTTAAATCACACTTTGGATTTAACAGTTTGAAATCACTGTTTCTGTGGAACCTGAGAAAGGACATTTGGGAACACTCTTAAGATATGCCGAAAAAAAATGCCCTCCAATAAAAACCAGAAGGAAATTTTCTGTGAATCTACTCTAGGTCACCTGAATTCCACCCACACAGTTAAACTTCTGTTTTCATTGAGCAGTATTCTAACACTGTTTTAGTGAGTCAGCTAAGAGAAACTCGGGAGTGCTTTGAGGATTATGGTGAAAATGGAAATATCTTCATTTAGATACTGGAGAGAAAATTTCCGAGGAGCTGCTTTGTGACGTGTGCATTCCACTCACCGAATTATACTTTTCTTCTCATAGAGGATTGGGGAATCCCATTTGGAGAAAAAGCTACCAGGGGACATTCAGGAGTATATGCACGGCTAGGGTGAAATGGACAAAAACTGGAAAAAACTTTCTGTGAAACAGCTTTGAGATAGATATGTCTATTCATCCCACATAGATAAAACTTTCTTTCTATTACACGGTTTTGAAACTGCTTCATGGAGAGATTCACGAAGGACATTTGGGAGCACATTCAGGAATGAGGGGAAATAGGAAATATCTTCAGATAAAAACTGGAGAGAAGCTTTCTGAGAAACTTCTTTGTGATGTGTTCATTCCACTCAGGGAGTTACATCTCCTTTCTCCTAAGGAAGTGTTTGAACACTCCTCCTGTAAAACTGAAATTGTGATATTGTGCAGCACGTTGAAGACTATGGCAAAAAGTTAAATATCCTGAAATGAAACCCAGAATGAAGCGTTCCAATAAACTGTTCTATGACGTGTGCATTCATTTCAGAGAGTTAAAGCTTCACCACGTTGCCCAGTTTGGAAACTCTGCCTTTTAGAAATCTGTGAGGGGATATTAAGTGGGGCCCATAGGCTTGTGGTGAGAAAAGAAACGTCTTCTGGTGAAAAGTGGAGAGAAGCTTTCAGAGAACCTGATTTGTGATGCATGTATTCATCTCAGAGAGTTAAATAATTATTTGGATTGAGCAGTTTGAAATCGCTGTTTCTGAGAGAGAGCAGAAGAGAGAGGACATTTGGGAACGCTCTTAAGAATATGCTAAAAAATAAATACCCTCCGATAAAAACCAGAAGGGAACGTTCTGTGAAACTGCTTTAGGTCACATGAATTCCACTCACACAGTTAAGCTTCTGTTTTCATTGAGCAGTACTCCATCACTCTTTCTGGTTAGTCAGCTAGGGGATGCTCGGGAGCGCTTTGAGGCTTACGGGGAAAATGGAAATATCTTCTGATAGATATTGTTGAGAGGATTTCCGAGGAGCTGCTTTGTGATGTGTGCATTCCTCTCAAAGTGTTATCCTTTTTTTAAATTTATTTATTTATTTTTTATTATTATTATACTTTAAGTTCTAGGGTACATGTGCATAACATGCAGGTTTATTACATATGTATACTTGTGCCATGTTGCTGTGCTGCACCCATCAACTCGTCAACACCCATCAACTCGTCATTTACATCAGGTATAACTCCCAATGCAATCCCTCCCCCCTCCCCCCTCCACATGATAGGCCCCAGTGTGTGATGGTCCCCTTCCCGAGTCCAAGTGATCTCATTGTTCAGTTCCCACCTATGAGTGAGAACATGCAGTATTTGGTTTTCTGTTCTTGTGATAGTTTGCTAAGAATGATGGTTTCCAGCTGCATCCATGTCCCTACAAAGGACACAAACTCATCCTTTTTTATGGCTGCATAGTATTCCATGGTGTATATGTGCCACATTTTCTTAATCCAGTCTGTCACTGATGGACATTTGGGTTGATTCCAAGTCTTTGCTATTGTGAATAGTGCCGCAATAAACATACCATTCAGGACAGGCATGGGCAAAGACTTCATGTCTAAAACACCAAAAGCAACGGCAGCAAAAGCCAAAATTGACAAATGGGGTCTAATTAAACTAAAGAACTTCTGCACAGCAAAAGAAACTACCATCAGAGTGAACAGGCAACCTACAGAATGGGAGAAAATTTTTGCAATCTACTCTTCTGACAAAGGGGTAATATCCAGAACCTACAACAAAAAAATTTACAAGAAAAAAACAAACAACCCCATCAAAAAGTGGGCAAAGGATACGAACAGACATTTCTCAAAAGAAGACATTCATACAGCCAACAGACACATGAATGAATGCTCATCATCACTGGCCATCAGAGAAATGCAAATCAAAACCACAATGAGATACCATCTCACACCAGTTAGAATGGCGATCATTAAAAAGTCAGGAAACAACAGGTGCTGGAGAGGATGTGGAGAAATAGGAACACTTTTACACTGTTGGTGGGATTGTAAACTAGTTCAACCATTATGGAAAACAGTATGGCGATTCCTCAAGGATCTAGAACTAGATGTACCATATGACCCAGCCGTCCCATTACTGGATATATACCCAAAGGATTATAAATCATGCTGCTATCCTTTTTTTCTCATAGAGAAATGGGGCATCACGTGTGGAGAAAAAGCTACAGGGGGCATTCAAGAGTACATGGACGGCTATGGTGAAAATGGAAATATCCTCAGAAAAAAAACTGGAAAGAAGCTTTCTGTGAAACTGCTTTGTGATAGATATGTCTATTCATCTCACGTAGATAAAACTTTCTTTCTATTACGCAGTTTTGCAACGGCATCATGGACGGATTCACGAAGGGACATTCAGGAGCACATTCAGGCCTGTGGGGAAATAGGAAATATCTTCAGATATAAACTGGAGAGGAGCTTTCTGAGAAACTGTTTGCTGATGTGTGCATTCCACTCAGGGAGTTATACCTCTTTTCTCATGATGCAGTGTTTGAATACTATTCCTGTAAAACTGAAAAAGTGATATTTTGCAGCACATTGAAAACTATGGTGAAAGTGAAATATCCTGAAACAAAACAGAGAAAGAATCGTTCCAAGGAGCTGTTCTCTGTCGTGTGCATTCATTTCAGAGAGTTAAAGCTTACACTATGTTGCCCAGTTTGGAAACTCTGTCTTTTAGGAATCTGTGAGGGGATAGTAAGTGGCGCCTGGAGGCTTGTGGTGAGAAAGGAAACGTCTTCCAATGAAAACTATAGAGAAGCTTATGGTGCAACTGGTTTGTGATGTGTGTATTCATCTCATAGAGTCAAATCATTCTTTGGATTGAACAGTTTGAAATTGCTGTTTCTGTGGAACCTGAGAAAGGACATTTGGGACCGCTCTTAAGAATATGTTGAAAAAGAAATACCCTCCCTTAAAAACCAGAAGGAAACTTTCTGTGAAACTGCTCTAGGTCACATGAATGCCACTCGCACAGTTAAGCTTCTGTTTTCATTGAGCAGAATTCTAATACTTTTTTTGTTCAAGCTTTGAAGTGATATTCGGGAGCGTTTGGAGGCTTACAGTGAAAACGGAAATATTTTCAGATAGATACTGGAGAGAAGATTTCCGAGGAGCTGCTTTTTGACATGTGCATTCCACTCAGGGAGTTATACCTCTTTTCTCATCAGGCAGTGTTCGAACACTGTTCCTGTAAAACTGAAAAACTGATATTTTGCAATGCATTGAAGACCTTGGCAAAAAGTTAAACATCCTGAAATAAAACCCAGAAAGAGGAGTTCTAAGAAACTGCTGTCTGATGTGTGCATTTATTTAAGAGAGTTAAAGCTTACACTACGTTGCCCAATTTGGAAACTCTGTCTTTGAGGAATATGTGAAGGGATATTACGTGGCACCTGGAGGCTTGAGGTGAGAATGGAAACATCTTCCAATGAAAACTGGAGAGAAGCTCTCGGAGCAACTGCTTTGTGATGTGTGTATTCATCTCACAGAGTTAAATCATCCTTTGGATCGAGCAGTTTGAAATCACTGTTTCTGTGGAACCTGAGAAAGGACATTTGAGAATGCTCTTAAGAATATGCTGAAAAAGAAATACCCTCTGATAAAACCAGAAGGAAACTTTCTGTGAAAGTGCTCTACGTCACGTGAATTCTACTACCAGAATTAAGCTTCGGTTTTCATTGAGCAGTATTCTAACACTGTTTTAGGTTAGTCAACTAAGGGATACTCCAGAGCCCTTTGAGGCTTACAGTGAAACGGAAATATCTTCACAGAGACACTGGACAGAAGATTTCCGAGGACCTGCTTTGTGACGTGTGCATTTTACTCACAGAGTTTACTTTTCTTCTCATAGAGGATTGGGGAATCCCACATAGAGAAAAACTTCCAGGGGTCATTCGGGAGTAAATGGACAGCTTTGGTGAAAAAGGAAATATCCTCACACAAAACCTGGAAAAAGCTTTCTGTGAAACTGCTTTGTGATAGATATGTCTATTCATCTCACATAGATAAAACTTTCTTTCTATTACGCCGTTTTAAAACTGCGTCATGAACGGATTCGCGAAGGGATATTTGGGAGCACATTCAGACCTGTGAGGAAATAGGAGATATCTTCAGATAAAAACTGGAGATTAGCTTTATGAGAAACTGCTTTGTGATGTGTGCATTCCACTCAGGGAGTTATACCTCTTTTCTCATAAGGCAGTGTTTGAACACTGTTCCTGTAAAACTGAAAAACTGATATTTTGCAATGCATTGAAGACTGTGGCAAAAAGTTAAACATCCCGAAATAAAACCCAGAAAGAGGAGTTCTAAGAAACTGCTGTCTGATGTGTGCATTTATTTCAGAGAGATAAAGCTTACACTATGTTGCCCAGTTTGGAAACTCTGTCTTTGAGGAATATGTGAAGGGATATTAAGTCACGCCCGGATTCTGTGGTGAGAAAGGAAACGTCTTCTGATGAAAACTGGATAGAAGTTTCTGGATCAACTGCTCTGTGAAGTGTGTATTCATCTCATAGAGTTAAATCATTCTTTGTATTGAGCAGTTTAAAATCACTCTTTCTGTGGAACATGAGAAAAGATATTTCTGAACGCTGTCCAGAATATGTTGAAAAATAAATACCCTCTGATAAAAACCAGAACGAAACTTTCTGTGAAACTGCTCTAGGTCACGTGAAGTTCACTTGCACAGTTAAGCTTCTGTTTTCATTGAGCAGTATTCTAACACTGTTTTGGGTTAGTCAATGAAGGGATACTCGGGAGTGCTTTGAGGATTACGAGGAAATCGGAAATATCTTCAGATAGATACTGGAAGGGAGATTTCTGAGGAGCTGCCTTGTGACATGTGCATTCCACTCACAGAGTTATACTCTTTTTCTCATAGAGGATTGTGGAATCTCGTTTAGAGAAACGAGTACATCTGGGTACATTCGGGAATATATGGATGACTACGGTGTAAAAGGAAATATCCTCAGAGAGAAACTCGAAAGAAGCTTTCTGTGAAACTGCTTTGTGTTAGATATATCTATTCATCTCACATAGATAAAACTTTCTTTCTATTACACAGTTTTGAAACTGTGTCATGGATGGATTCGTGAATGGACATTCGGGAGCACATTCAGACCTCTGGGGAAATGGGAGGTACCTTCAGTTAAAAACTGGAGAAAAGTTTTCTGAGAAACTGCTTTGTGATATGTGCATTCCACTCAGGGAGTTATACCTCTTTTGTCATAAGGCGGTATTTGAACACTGTTACTATAAAACTGAAAAAGTGACACTTTGCAGTGCATTGAAGACAATGGCGAAAAGGGAAATATCCTGAAATAAAACCCAGAAAGAAGCAATCCAAGAAACTACTCTCTGACGTGTACATTCATTTACGAGAGTTAAAGCTTACACTAGTTGCCCAGTTTGGAAACTCTGTCTTTGAGGAATTTGTGAAGGGATATTAAGTGGTGCCCAGAGGCTTTTGGTGAGAAAGAAAACGTCTTCCAATGAAAACTGGAGAGAAGATTTCGGGGCAAATGCTTTGTGATGTGTGTATTCATCTCATAGAGTTAAATTGTTCTTTGGATTGAGCAGTTTGAAATCACAGTTTCTGTGGAACCTGAGAAAGGACATGTGGGAACTCTCTTAAGAATATGCTGAAAAGAGAAACACCCTCAGATAAAAACCAGAAGGAAACTTTCTGTGAAACTACTCTAAGTTACATGAATTCCACCCGCACACTTAAGCTTCTGTTTTCATTGAGCAGTATTCTAACACTGTTTTTGTTCAGTCTGTGAAGTGATATTCGGGAGAGCTTTGAGGCTTTAGGTGAAAACGGAAATATCATCAGATACATAATGGAGAGAAGATTTCCATGGAGCTGCTTTGTGACGTGTGTGTTCCACTCAGGGAGTTATACCTCTTTTCTCATAATGCAGTGTTTGAACACAGTTCCTGTAAAACTGAAAACTCATACTTTGCAATGCATTGAAGACTATGGCAAAAAGTTAAATATCCTGAAATAAAACCCAGAAATAAGCATTCCAAGAAACTGCTTTCTGACGTATACATTCACTTCAAAGAGTTAAAGCTTACACTACGTTGCCCAGTTTGGAAACTCTGTCTTTGAAGAATCTGTGAAGGGATATCAAGTGGTGACCGGAGGCTTGTGGTGAGAATGGAAACATCTTCCAATGAAAACTGGAGAGAAGCTTTCGGAGCAACTGTTTTGTGATGTGTGTATTCATTTCACAGAGTTAAATCATTCTTTGCATTGAGTAGTTTGAAATCAGTGTTTCTGTGGAACCTGAGAAAGGACATTTGTGAACGGTCTAAAGAGTATGCTGAAAAAGAAATACCCTCTGACAAAAAGCAGAAGGATACTTTCTGTGAAACTGCCCTAGGTAACATGAATTCTACTCGCAGAATTAAGCTCCTGTTTTCATTGAGCAGTATTCCAACACTGTTTTAGGTTAGTCAAATGAGGGATACTCGGGAGTGCTTTGAGGCTTACGGTGAAAACGGAAATAACTTCAGATAGATACTGGAGAGAAAATTTCCGAGGAGCTGCATTGTGACGTGTGCATTACACTCACAGAGTTATATGTTTCTTCTCATATAACACTGGGGAATCCTGTCTGAAGGAGAAGCTACCAGGGGACATTCGGGAGAATATTGATGGCTATGGAGAAATAGAAAATATCCTCAGATAAAAACTGGAAAGAAGCATTCTGTGAAACTGCTTTGTGATAGATATGTCTATTCATCTCACATAGATAAAACTTTCTTTCTATGACACAGTTTTGAAACTGCATCATGGATGGATTCGTGAAGGGATATTCGGGAGAACATTCAGTCCTGTGGGGAAATAGGAGATATCTTCAAATGAAAACTGGAGAGGAGCTTTCTGAGAAACTGCTTTGTGATGTGTGCGTTCCACTCAGGGAGTTATAACTCTTTTCTCATAATCTGGTGTTTGAACACGGTTCCTATAAAACCGAAAAACTGATATTTTTCAACACATTGAAGACTACTGCAGAAAGTGAAATATCTTGAAATGAAATTCAGAAAGAAGCGATCCAAGAAACTGCTCTCTGACATGTACATTGATTTCTGAGATTTAAAACTTACACTATGTTCCCCAGTTTGGAATCTCTGACTTTGAGGAGTCTGTGAAGGGATATTAAGTGGCGCTCGGAGGTTTGTGGTGAGAAAGAAAACGTTTTCCGATGAAAACTAGAGAGAAGCTTTTGGAGCAACTGCTTTGTGATGTCTGTATTTATCTCATAGAGTTAAATCATTCTTTGGATTGAGAGGTTTGAAATCACTGTTTCTGTAGAACCTGAGAAAGGACATTAGTAATGCTTTTAAGAATATGCTGAAAAAGAAATACCCTCCGATAAAAACCAGAAAGAAACTATCTGTGAAACTGCTCTAGGTCACGTAAATTCCACTCACATAGTTAAGCTTCTGTTTTCATTGAGCAGTATTCTCACACTGTTTTAGGTTAATCAGCTAAGGGATACTCGGGAGCACTTTGAGGCTTACGGTGAAAATGAAAATATCTTCAGATTGAAACTGGGAGATTTCCGAGGAGCTGCTTTGTGATGTGTGCATTACACTCACAGAGTTATACTTTTCTTTTCTTCTCATAGAGGATTGGGGCATCCTGTTTGGAGAAAACACTACGAGGGGACATTCTGGAGTATATAGATGGCTATGGTGAAAAAGGAAATATCCTCAGACAAAAACTGGAAAGAAGTTTTCTGTGAAACTGCTTTGTGAGAGATATGTATATTCCTCTCACAGAGATAAAACTTTCTTTCTATTGTGCAGTTTTGAAATTGCGTAATGGACGGATTCACGAAGGGATATTCAGGAGCCCATTCAGGACTGTGGGGTAATAAGAGATATCTTCAGATAAAAACTGGAGAGAAGCTTTCTGAGAAACTGCTTTGTGATGTGTGCATTCCACTCAGGGAGTTGTACCTGTTTTCTCATAAGGCAGTGTTTGAACACTGTTCCTGTAAAACGGAAAAAGTGATATTTTGCAGCACATAGAAGACTATGGCGAAAAGCGAAATATCCTAAAATAAAACCCAGAAAGAAGCATTCTAAGAATCTGCTATCTGACGTATGCATTCATTTCAGAGAGTTAAAGCTTACACTATGTTGCCCAGTTTGGAAACTCTGTCTTTCAGGATTTTGTGAAGGGATATTAAGTGCCGCTCAGAGGCTAGTGGTGAGAAAGGAAACGTCTTCCAATGAAAAGTGGAGAGAAGCTTTTGATGCAACTGCTTTGTGATGTGTGTATTCATCTCATAGAGTTAAATCATTCTTTGGATTGAGAAGTTTGAAAACACTGTTTCTGTGGAACCTGAGAAAGGACATTTGGGAACGCTCTTAAGAATATGCTGTAAGAGATACCCTCAGATAAAAACCAGAAGGAAACTTTCTGTGGAACTGCTCTTGGTCAGGTCAATTCCCCTCACACAGTTAAGCTTCTGTTTTCATTGAGCACTATTCTAACACTGATTTAGGTTAGTCAGCTAGGGGGTACTCGGGAGTGCTTTGAGGCTCACGGTGAAAACAGAAATATCTTCAGATTGATACCGGAGAGAAGATTGTCGAGGAGCTACCATGTGACATGTGCATTCCACTCACAGAGTTATACTTTTCTTCTCTCAGAGGATTTGGGAATCCTGTTTGGAGAAAAAACAACTAGGGGACATTCGGGAGTATATGGACGGCTATGGAGTAAAAAGAAATATCCTTAGACAAAAACTGGAAAGAAGCTTTCTTTGAAATTGCTCTGTGATATTTAGGTCTATTCATCTCACATAGATAAAACTTTCATTTTATTACACAGTTTTGAAACTGCGTCATGGACGGATTCATAAAGGGACATTCGGGAGCACATTCAGGCCTGAGGGGAAATAGGAAACATCTTCAGATAAAAACTGGAGTGAAGTTTTCTGAGAAACTGCTTTGTGATGTGTCCATTCCACTCAGGGAGTTATACCTCTTTTCTCATAAGACAGTGTTTGAACACTGTTCCTGTAAAAGTGAAACAGTGATATTTTGCAGTGCATTGAAGACTATGGCGAAAAGTGAAATATCCGGAAATAAAAAACAGAAAAAAGCATTCCAGGAAACTGCTCTGTGACGTGTACATTTATTTCAGAGAGTTAAAGCTTACGCTACGTTGCCCAGTTTGGAAACTCTGTCTTTGAGTAATCTGTGAAGAGATATTAAGTGGCGCCCTTAGGCTTGTGGTGTGACAGGAAACGTCTTCCAATGAAAACTGGATGGAAGCTTTTGGAGCAACTGCTTTGTGATGTGTGTATTCATCTCATAGAGTTAAATCATTCTTTGGATTGAGCTGTTTGAAATCACTTTTTCTGTGGAACCTTAGAAAGGACATTTGGGAATGCTCTTAAGAGTATGCTGAAAAAGAAATACCCTCTGATACAAACCAGAAGGAAACTTTCTGTGAAACTGCTCTAGGTCACATGAAGTCCACTGACACAGTTTAGCTTCTGTTTTCATAGAGCAGTATTCTAACACTCTTTTAGGTTAGTTAGCTAAGTGATAATTGGGGGCGCTTTGAGTCTTATGGTGAAAATGGAAATATCTTCAGATAGACACTGGAGAGAAGATTTCAGAGGAGCTGCTTTGTGACGTGTGCATTCCACTCACAGAGTTCTACCTTTCTTCTTATAGTGGATTGGGGAATCCCGTTTGGAGAAAAAGCTATCAGGGGACATTTGTGAGTGTATGTACGTCTACGATGAAAAAGGCAATATCCTCAGACGAAAACTGGAAAGAAGCTTTCTGTGAAACTGATTTGTGTTGTATATGTCTATTCATCTCAGATAGATAAAACTTTCTTTCTATTATGCTGTTTTGAAACTGCATCATGGAGGGATTCATGAAAGGACATTCAGGTGCACAATCAGCCCTGTGGGGAAATGGGAGATATCTTCATATAAAACCTGGAGAAAAGCTTTCTGAGAAACTGCTTTGTGATGTGTGCCTTCCACTCAGGGAGTTATACCTCTTTTCTCATAAGGCAATGTTTGAACACTGTTCCTGTAAAACTGAAAAAGTGATATTTTGCAGCACATTGAAGACTATGGTGAAAAGGGAAATATCCTGAATTAAAACACAGAAAGAAGCAATCCAAGAAACTGCTCTCTGACGTGTGCATTAATTTCAGAGTGTTAAAGCTTACACTACGTTGCCCAGTTTGGAAACTCTGTCTTTGAGAAATCTGTGAAGGGATATTAAGTGGCATCCAGAGGCTTTTGGTGAGAAAGGAAACGACTTCTGATGGAAACTGGAGAGAAGATTTCGGAGTAACTGCTTTGTGATGTGTGTATTCATCTCATAGAGTTCAGTCATTTTTGGATTGAGCAGTTTGAAATCACTGTTTCTGTGGAACCTGAGAAAGGACATGTGAGAACGCTCTTAAGAATATGCTGAAAAAAGAAATACCCTCCAATAAAAACTGGAAGGAAAGTTTCCCTGAAGCTGCTCTAGGTCACGTGAATTCCACTCGCACAGTTAAGCTTCTGTTTCCATTGAGCAATATTCTAACACTGTTTTTGTTCAGTCTGTGAAGTGATATTCGGGAGCGCTTTGAGGCTTACAGTGAAAACGGAAATATCTTCAGATAGATAATGGAGAGAAAATTTCCGAGGAGCTGCTTTGTGACGTGTGCATTCTACTCATGGAGTTATACCTCTTTTCTTATAAGGCAATGTTTGAACACTGTTCCTGTAAAACTGAAAACCTGATATTTTGCAATGCTTTGAAGACTATGGCAAGAAGTTAAATATCCTGAAATGAAACCCAAAAAGAAGCGTTCCAAGAAACTGCTCTCAGAAGTGTGCATTCATTTAAGAGATTTAAAGCTTACACTACTTTGCCCAGTTTGGAAACTCTGTCTTTGAGGATTCTGTGAAGGAATATTATGTGGCGCCCGTAGGCTTGTGGTGAGAATGGAAACACCTTCCAATGAAAACTGGAGAGAAGCTTTCAGAGCAACTGCTTTGTGATGTGTGTATTCATCTCACAGAGTTAAATCATCATTTAGATTGAGCAGTTTGAAATCACTGTTTCTGTGGAACCTGAGAAAGGACATTTGGGAACGCTCTTAAGAATATGCTGAAAAAGAAATACCCTCTGATAAAAACCAGAAGGAAACTTTCTGTAAAACTGTTCTAGGTCAGGAGAATTTTACTCGCAGAATTAAGCTTCTGTTTTCATTGAGCAGTATTCTAACAGCGGTTTTGATTAGTCAACTAAGGGATACTCGGGAGTGCGTTGAGGCTTATGGTGAAAAGGGAAATATATTCACAGAGATAATGGATAGAAGATTTCGGAGGACCTGCTTTGTGACGTGTGCATTTTACTCACAGAGTTTACCTTTCTTCTCATAGAGGATTGGGGAATCCCGCTTGGAGGAAAAGCTACCAGGGGTCATGCGGGAGTATATGGATGGCTATGGTGAAAAAGGAAATATCCTCAGGCAAAAACTGGAAAGAAGCTTTCTGTGAAACTGCTTTGTGATAGATATGTCTAGTCATCTCACATAGATAAAACTTTCTTTATATTATGCAGTTTTTAAACTGCATCATGGACGGATTCATGATGGGATATTTGGGAGCACATTCAGGCCTGTGAGGAAATAGGAGGTATCTTCAAATAAAAACTGATAAAAACAGATAAAAAGTGATATTTTGCAGTGCATTGAAGAATATGGTGAAAAGTGAAAATCCGGAAATAAAACTCAGAAAGAAGCTTTGCAAGAAAGTGCTTGCTGATGTGTGCATTCACTTCAGAGAGTTAAAGCTTACACTATGTTGCCCAGTTTGGAAACTCTGTCTTTAAGAAATATGTGAAGGGATATTAAGTCACGCCCGGAGGGTTGTGGTGAGAAAGGAAATGTCTTCCAATGAAAACTGGAGAGAAGCTTTCGAAGCAACTGCTTTGTGATGTGTGTATTCATCTCATACAGTTAAATCATTCTTTGGATTGAGGAGATTGAAATCACTGTTTCTGTGGAATCTGAGAAAGGATATTTAGGAACGCTCTTAAGAATATGCTGAAAAAGAAATACCCACCGATAAAAACCCGAAGGAAAATTACTGTGAAACTACTCTACGTCATGTGAATTCCACTCTCACAGTTAAGCTTCGGTTTTCATTGAGCAGTATTCTAACACTGTTTTAGGTTACTCAGTTAAGGAATACTCGAGAGTGCTTTGAGACTTATGGTGAAAACGGAAATATCTTCAGATAGATACTGGAGAGAAGGTTTCTGAGGAGCTGCTTTTTGACGTGTGCATTCCACTCATGGAATTACACTTTTCTTCTCATAGAGGATTGGGGAATCCCATTTGGAGAACAAGCTACCAGGGGACATTCAGGAGTATATGGATGGCTATGGTGAAAAAGGAAATATCCTCAGGCAAAAACTGGAAAGAAGCTTTCTGTGAAACTGCTCTGTGACAGATATGTCTATTCATATCACATAGAAAAAACTTTCTTTCTATGACACAGTTTTGATACTGCGTCATGGACGGATTCATGATGGGACATTTGGGAGCACATTCAGGCCTGTGGGGTAATGAGAAATATCTCCAGATAAAAACTGGAGAGACGCTTTCAGAGAAACTATTTTGTAATGTGTGCATTCCACTCTGGGAGTTATACCTCTTTTCTCATAAGGCAGTGTTTGAACACTGTTCGTGTAAAACTGAAAAAGTGATATTTTGCAACACATTTTATATGGTGAAAAGTGAAATATCCTGAAATAAAACTCAGAAAGAAGCAGTCCAAGAAACTGCTCTGAGATGTGTACATTTTTGTCAGAGAGTTAAAGCTTACACTACGTTGCCCAGTTTGGAAACTCTGTCTTTGAGGAATCTGTGAAAGGATATTAATTCACGCCGGGAGGCTTGTGGTGAGAAAGGAAATGTCTTCTGATGAAAATTGGAGAGAAGCTCTCAGAGCAACTGCTTTGTGATGTGTGTCTAAATCTCTTAGAGTTAAATCACTCTTTGGATTGAGCCATTTGAAATCACTGTTTCTGTGGATCCTTAGAAAGGACATTTGGGAATGCTCTTAACAATGTGCTGAAAAAGAAATACCCTCTGATAAGAACCAGAAGGAAACTTTCTTTGAAACTGCTCTAGGTCAGGGGAATTCCACTCTCACAGTTAAGATCCTGTTTTCATTGGGCAGTATTCTAACACTGTTTTAGGTTAGTCAGCTAAGGGATACTTGGAAACGCATTGAGGCATATGGTGAAAATGGAAATATCTTCATAGAGATACTGGAGAGAAGATTTCCGAGGACCTACTTTGAGATCTGTGTATTACACTCACCAGAGTTTACTTTTCTTCTCATCGAGGATTGAGGAATCCCGTTTGGAGAAAAAGCTATCATGGGACATCGGGAGTATATGGATGGCCACAGTGAAAAAGGAAATATCCTCAGACAAAAACTGGAAAGAAGCTTTCTGTGTGACTGATTTGTGATGTATATGCCTATTCATCTCACATAGATAAAACCTTCTTTCTATTACGTGGTTTTGAAACTGCATCATGGACGGATTCGCAAAGGGACATTCGGGAGCATATACAGGCCTGTGGGGAAATAGGGGATATCTTCAGATGAAAACTGGAGGGAAACTTTCTGAAAAACTGCTTTGTGATGTGTGCACTCCACTCAGGGAGTTATACCTCTTTTCTCATAAGGCAGTGTTTGAACACTGTTCCTGTGAAACTGAAAAAGTGATATTTTGCAGCTTATTGAAGACTGGCAAAAAGTGAAATATCCTGAAATAAAACCCAGAAAGTAGAGTTCCAAGAAACTGTTCTCTGACGTGTGCATTTATTTCAGAGAGTTAAAGCTTACACTACAGTGCCCAGTTTGGAAACTCTGTCTTTGAGGAATATAGGAAGGGATATTAAGTGACGCCCGGAGGCTTTTGTTGAGAAAGGAAACGACTTCTGAGGAAAACTGGAGAGAAGATTTTGGAGCAACTGCTTTGTGATGTGTGTATTCATCTCATAGGGTTAAATCATTCTTTGGATTGAGCAGTTTGAAATCACTATTTCTGTGGAACTTGAGAAAGGACATGTGGGAATGCTCTGAAGAATATGCTGAAAAAAGAAATACCCTCCGATAAAAATCAGAAGGAAACTTTCTGTGAAACTGTTCTAGGTCATGTGAATTCCACTCGCACAGTTAAGCTTCTGTTTTCATTGATCAGTATTCTTACACTGTTTTAGGTTAGTCAACTAAGGGATACTCGGGGGCGCTTTGAGGCTTATGGTGAAAATGGAAATATCTTCACAGAGATACTGGATAGAAGATATCCGATGGCCTGCTTTGTGATGTGTGCATTTTACTCACAGAGTTTACTTTTCTTCTCAGAGAGGATTGGGGAATGCCACTTCGAGAAAAAGCTACCAGGGGTCATGTGGGAGTATATGGATGGCTATGGTGAAAAAGGAAATATCCTCAGACAAAACCTGGAAAGAAGCTTTCTGTGAAACTGCTTTGTGATAGATATGTCTAGTCATCTCACATAGATAAAACATTCTATTACTCAGTTTTAAAACTGTGTCATGGATGTATTCACAATGGGATATTTCTTTGCACATACAGGCCTGTGAGGAAATAGGAGATATTTTCAGGTAAAAACTGGAGAGAACATTCTGAGAAACTGCTTTGTGATGTGCGCATTCCACTCAGGGAGTTATACCTCTTTTCTCATAAGGCAGTGTTTTAACACTGTTCCTGTAAAACTGAAAAAGTGATATTTTGCAGGGCATTGAAGAATATGGTGAAAAGTGAAAATCCGGAAATAAAACCCAGAAAGAAGCATTGCAAGAAACTGCTTTCTGACGTGTGCATTCATTTCAGAGAGTAAAAAATTACACTACATTGCCCAGTGTGGAATCTCTGTCTTTGAGGAATATATGAAGAGATATTAAGTCGCACCTGGAGGCTTGCAGTGAGAAAGGAAACATCTTCCGATGAATACTGGAGAGAAGCTTTCATAGCAACTGCTTTGTGATGTGTGTATTCATCTCATAGAGTTAAATAACTCTTTGGATTCAGGAGTTTGAAATCACTGTTTCTGGGAACCTGAGAAAGGACATTTGGGAATGCTCTTAAGAATATGCTGAAAAAGAAATACCCGCCAATAAAACACAGAAGGAAACTTTCTGTGAAACTGCTCTAGGTCACGTGAATTCCACTCGCACAGTTAAGCTTTTGTTTTCATTGAGCAGTATTCTAACACTGTTTTAGTTTAGTCAATTAAGGGATACTCGGGAGCGCTTTGAGACTTACAGTGAAAACGGAAATATCATCAGATAGACACTGGAGAGAAGATTTCCGAGGAACTGCTTTGTGACGTCTGCATTCCACTCACGGAGTTATACTTTTCTTCTCAAAGAGGACTGGGGAATCCCGTTTGGAGAAAAAGCTACCAGGGGATATTCAGGTGTATATGGATGGCTATGGTGAAAAAGGAAATATCCTCAGGCAAAACCTGGAAAGAAGCTTTCTGTGAAACTGCTTTGTGATAGATATGTCTATTCATCTCACATAGATAAAACTTTCTTTCTGTGACAGAGTTTTGAAACTGCATCATGGACGGATTCACCAAGGGACATTCTGTTTTCATTAAGCAATATTCTAACACTGTTTTAGTTTAGTCCGCTAAGGGATACTTGGGAGGCTTTGAATCTTATGGTGAAATTGGAAATATCTTCAGATAGATAATGGAGAGATGACTTCCGAGGAGCTGCTTTGTAACGTGTTCATTCCCCTCAGGAAATTATACCTTTGAAGAGTACACAGCCAAAGGAAATATCCCCGGATAAAAACTGAAAAGAAGCGTTCTGAGAAACTTCTATGTGATCTGTGAATTTATCTCACAGAGTTTCACCTTTCTGTTCATGAAGCTGTTTGCTAATACTGTTCTTGTGGAATTTCAAAGTGATATTTGGGAGTGCTCTGAGAGCTCTCTTCATGGAGCCGTTTACTAATACTGTTTTCATGGAAACTGCAAAGTGATATTTGGGAGCGCATTACAGCTATGGTGAAAAAGGAAATATCTTCAGATAAAAACCTAGAAAGAAGCGTTCTGAGAAACTGCTTTGTGATGTGTGAATGCAACTCACAGAGTCACACTTTTCTTTTCATTGATCAGTTTGCTAACTCTGTTTTCTTCAATTCTGCATTGGGATATTTCTTAGCACAATGAAGTTTATGGTGACAAAGGAAATATGCTCAAACGAAACGTAGAAAGAAGTTTTCTGAGAAACTGCTTTGTGATGTGTGAATTCAACTCACTGAGTTACACTTGTATTTCGTGGACCTGTTTGCTAGTCCTGTTTTTGTGGAATCTAAGAACTGATATTTTGGATCACTTTGATTACTATACGGCCAAAGGAAATATCGTCAGATAAAAACGAGAAAGAAGCTTTCTGAGAAACTCCTTTGTGTTCTGTGAATTCATCTTACAGAATTCTACCGAGTTATTCATGAATCCGTTTGCTAACACTGTTTTCATGGAATCTGCAAAGTGATATTTGGGAGTGCTTTGAGGGCTACAGAGGTAAAGGAAATATAATCAGATAAAAAGGAGAAAGAAGCTTTCTGAGAAATTTCTTTGCAATCCGTGAATTCATCTCACAGAGTTTCAAATTTCTGTTCATGAAGCCATTTGCTAACACTGTTCTTCTGGAATCTGCAAAGTGATATTTGGGAACGTATTGAGGGTTATGGTGGAAAAGAAATTATCCTCAGGTAATCACGGGAAAGAAGCTTTCTGATAAACTTCTTTGTGATCTGTGAATTCATCTCACAGACTTCCACTTTTCTGTTCATGAAGTGGTTTGCTAACACTGTTCTCGTGGAATCTGCAAAGTGATATTTGGGAGCCCATGGAGGGCTATGGTGAATAAGGAAATATCCTCAGATAAAAACTGGAAAGAAGTGTTATGAGAAACTACTTTGTGAAATGTTAATGCAACTCACAGAGTTACACTTTTTTCATTGATCACTTTGCTAACTCTGTTTTCTTGAAATCTGCAATGGGATATTTCTTAGTGCAATGAAGCTTATGGTGACAAAGGAAATATCCTCAGATAAAAAGTAGAAAGAAGCTTTCTGAGAAACTGCTTTGTGATGTGTGAATTCAACTTACTGAATTACACCTGTTTTTTGTAGAGCCGTTTGCTAGCCCTGTTTTTTTGGAATCTGAGAGCTGATAGTTCGGATCGCTTTGAAGACCATAGGTCCATAGGAAATATCCTCAAATAAAATAGAGAAAGAAGTTTTCTGAGAAATTTCTTTCTGTTCTGTGAACTCATCTCTCAGTGTTCCACCTTTCTGTTCATGAAGCTGTTTGCTAATACTGTTCTCGTGGAATCTGCAAAGTGATATTTAGGAACCGCATAGAGGACCATGGTGGAAAAGAAAGTATCCTCAGATAGAATCGAGAACGAAACTTTCTGAGAAACTTCTTTGTGTTCTGTGAATTCATCTCACAGTATGTCACCTTTGTGGTCATGAAGCCACTTGCAAACACTGTTCTCGTGGAATCTGCAAAGTGATATATGGGAGCACGTTGAGGGCCATGGTGGAAAAGAAAATATTCTCAAATAAAACGAGAAAGAAGCTATCTCAGAAACTTCTTTGTGATCTTTGAATTCATATAACAGTTTTCCAACTTTTTCTTCATTAAGCCGTTTGCTAACACTGTTCTCATGGAATCTGCAAAGTGATATTTGGGAGCACATTGAGGACTATGGTGGAAAAGGAAATATAATCAGATAAAAAAGAGAAAGAAGCTTTCTGAGAAACTTCTTTGTGATCTGTGACTTCATCTCACAGAGTTACATCTTTCTGTTCATGAAGTCGTTTGCTAACACTGTTCCCGTGGGATCTGCAAACTGATATTTGGGAGCGCCTTGAGGGCTATGGTGGAAAAGAAAGTATAATCAGATAAAAACGAGAAAGAAGCTTTCTGAGAAACTTCTTTGCGATCTGTGAATTCATCTCACAGAGTTCCACCTTTCTGTTCATGAAGCCATTTGCTAATACTGTTCTTCTGTAATCTGCAAACTGATATTTGGGAGTGCATTGAGGGCTATGGTGAAAAAGGAAGTATCCTCAGATAAAAACTGGAAAGAAACGTTCTGAGAAACTGCTTTGTAACGTGTGAATGCAACTCACAGAGTTATACTTTTCTTTTCATTGATCAGTTTGCTAACTCTATTTTCTTGAAATCTGCAATGGGATATTTCTTAGGGCAATGAAGCTTATGGTGACAAAGGAAATATCGTCAGATAAAAAGTAGAAAGAAGCTTTCTGAGAAACAGTTTTGTGATGTGTGAATTCAACTCACTGAGTGACAGCTGTATTTCGTGGAGACGTTTGCTAGCCCTGTTTTTGTGAAATCTGAGAACTGATATTTCGGTTCGCTTAGAAGACTATAAGGCCAAAGGAAATATCCTAATATTAAAAGGAGAAGGAAGCTCTCTCAGAAATTTCTTTCTGTTCTGTGATTCATCTCACAGAGTTCCATGTTTCTGTTCATGAAGCTGTTTGCTAATACTGTTCTCGTGGAATCTGAAAAGTCATATTTGTGAGCGTATTGAGGGCTGTGGTGGAAAAGGAAATAGAATCAGATAAAAATGAGAAAGAAGCTTTCTGAGAAACTTCTTTGTGATCTGTGAATTCATCTCACATAGTTCCAGCTTTCTGTTCATGTAGCCGTTTGCTAACACTGTTCTGTGGAAACTGCAAAGTAATATTTTGCAGCGCGTTGAGGGCTATGGTGAAAAACGAAATATCCTCAGATAAAAAGTGGAAAGAAGCATTCTGAGAAACTGCTTTTTGATGGGTGAATGCAACTCACAGAGTTACAATTTCCTTTTCATTAATCAGTTTGCTAACTCGGTTTTCTTGAAATCTGCAATGGGATGTTTTTTAGCGCAAAGAAACTTACAGTGACAAAGGAAATATTCTCTGAAAAAAAGTAGAAAAAAGCTTTCTGAGAAACTGCTTTGTGATGTGTGAATTCAATTCACTGAGTTACACCTGTATTTCATGGAGCCATTTGCTAGCCCTGTTACTGTGGAATCTGAGAACTGATATTTCAGATCACTTTGAAGACATTACAGCCAAAGGGAATATCCTCAGATAAAAACGAGAAGGAAATTTTCTGAGAAATTTCTTTCTGTTCTGTGAATTCATGTCACAGAGTTGCCCCGTTCTGTTCATGAAGCTGTTTGCTAATATTGTTTTCGTGGCATCTGCAAAGAAATATTTCAGAGCACATTGAGAGCTATGGTGGAAAAGCAAATATAAAATGATAAAAACGAGAAAGAAGCTTTCTGAGAAACTTCTTTGTGATCTGTGAATTCATCTCACAGTCTTCCACCTTTCTTTAATTGAGGCCCTTTGCTAGCACTGTTCTCCTGGAATCTGCAAACTGATACTTGGGAGAGCACTGGAGGCTACTGTGGAAAAGGAAATATAATCAGATAAAAACGAGAAAGAATCTTTCTGAGAAACTTCTTTGTGACCTGTGAATTCATCTCACAGGGTTCCACCTTTCTGTTCATGAAACTGTTGCTAATATTGTTCTTGTGGAATTTCAAAGTGATATTTGGGAGCGCTCTGAGGGCTATGGTGGAAAATTGAATATAATCAGATAAAAACGAGAAAGAAGCTTTCTGAGAAACTTGTATGTGATCTGTGAATTCATCTCACGGAGTTGCACCTTTCTGTTCATGAAGCCGTTTGCTAACACAGTTCTCGTGGAAACCGAAAAGTTATATTTGGGGGCGCATTGAGGGCTACAGTGAAAAAGGAAATATCCTCACATAAAATCCGGAAATAAGCGTTCTGAGAAACTGCTTTGTGACGTGTGAATGCAACTCACAGAGTTGCACTTTTCTTTTCATTGATCAGTTTGCTCACTCTGTTATCTTGAAATCTGCAATGGGATATTTCTCAACACAAAGAAGCTTATGGTGAAAAAGGAAATATCCTCAGATAGAAAGTAGAAAGAAGCTTTCTGAAAAACTGCTTTGTGATGAGTGAATTCAAGTCACTGAGTTACAGTTGTATTTTGTGGAGCCGTTTGCTAGCCCTGTTTTTGAGGAATCTGAGAACTGACATTTCAGATAGATTTGAAGATGATACGGCCTAAGAGAATATCGTCAGATATAAACGAGAAGGAAGTTTTCTGAGAAATTTCTTTCTGTTCTGTGAATTCATTTCACAGAGTTCCACCTTTCTCTTCATGAAGCTGCTTGCTAATATTGTTTTCGTAGCATCTGCAAAGAGATATTTGGGAATGCACTGAGAGTTATGGTGGAAAAGGAAATATAATCAGATAAAAATAAGAAAGAAGCGTTCTGAGAAACTTCTTTGTGATCTCTGAATTCATCTGACAGAGTTCCACCTTTCTGTTTATGAACCCGTTTGCTAGCACTGTTCTCCTGGAATCTGCAAGCCGATATTTGGGAGGGCACTGGGGGTTATGGTGAAAAAGGAAATATAATCAGATAAAAACGAGAAAGAATCTTTCTGAGAAACTTCTTTGCGATCTGGGAATTCATCTCACAGAGTTCCATCTTCCTGTTCATGAAGCTGTTTGCTAATACTGTTCTCGTGGAATCTTCAAAGTGATATTTGGGAGCGTATTGAGGGCTACGGTGGAAAATTAAATATAATCAGAAAAAAACAAGAAAGAAGCTTTCTGAGAAACTTATTTGTGATCTGTGAATTCATCTCACAGAGTTCCACCTTTCTGTTCATGAAGCCGTTTACTAACACAGTTCTCGTGGAAACTGCAAAGTGATATTTGGGATTGCATTGAGAGCTATGGTGGAAAAGGAAATATCCTCATATAAAAACTAGAAAGAAGCATTCGGAGAGACTGCTTTGTGACGTGTGAATGCAACTCACAGAGTTACACTTTTCTTTTCATTGATCAGTTTGCTAACTCTGCTTTCTTGAAATCTGCAATGGTATATTTCCTACCACAATGAAGCTTACGGTGACAAAGGAAATATCCTCAGATAAAAAGTAGAAAGAAGCTTTCCGAGAGACTGCTTTGTGATGTGTAAATTCATCTCAATGAGTTACACCTGTATTTCGTGGAGCCGTTTGCTAGCCCTGTTTTTGTGGAATCTGAGAACTGATATTTAGGATTGCTTTGAAGAGTATACGGCCAAAAGAAATATACTAAGATAAAAAGGAGAAGGAAGCTCTCTCAGAAATTTCTTTCTGTTCTGTGAATTCATCTCACAGAGTTCCACCTTTCTGTTCAAGAAGCTGTTTGCTAATACTGTTTTGGTGGAATCTGCAAAGTGATATTTGGGAGCGCATTGATGGCTATGGTGGAAAAGGAAATATAATCAGATAAAAACGAGAAAGAATATTTCTGAGAAACTTCTTTGTGATCTGTGAATTCATGTCACAGGTTTTCACCTTTCTGTTCATGAAGCCGTTTGCTAACACTGTTCTCGTGGAAACTGCAAAGTGATATTTGGGGGTGCATTGAGGGCTCTGGTGAAAAAGGAAATATCCTCAGATAAAAACTGGTAAGAAACGATCTGAGAAGCTTCTTTGTGACGTGTGAATACAACTCAAAGAGTTACACATTTCTTTTCATTAATCAGTTTGCTAACTCTGTTTCCATGAAATCTGCAATGGGATTTTTCTTAGCACAGTGAAGCTTATGGTGACAAAGGAAATATCCTCAGATAAAAAGTAGAAAGTACGTTTCTGAGAAACTGTTTTGTTAGGTGTGATTTCAACTCACTGAGTTACACCTGTATTTCATGGAGCCATTTGCTAGCCCTGTTTTTCTGGAATCTGAACACTGATAATTCGGATCGCTTTGAAAACAATACAGAAAAAGGAAATATCCTCAGATAAAAACTAGAAAGAAGTTTTCTGAGAAATATGTTTCTCTTCTGTGAATTCATCTCACAGAGTTCCAGCTTTCTGTTCATGAAGCTGTTTGCTGATACTTTTCTCGTGGAATCTTTGGAGTGATATTTGAGAACGCATTGAGGGCTATGCTGGAAAAGGAAATATAATCAGATAAAAACGAGAAAGAAGCCTTCTGAAAAACTTCTTTGTGATCTGTGAATTCATCTCACAGAGTTGCACCTTTCTCTTCATGAAGTTGTTTGTTAACCCTGTTCTGGTGGAATCTACAAACTGATATTCGGGAGCAAATTAAGGATTACGGTGGAAAAGAAAATATTCTCAGATAAAAATGAGAAAGAAGCTTTCTGAGAAACTTGTTTGTGATCTGTGTATTCATCTCACAGAGTTCCACATTTCTGTTCATGTCTCGTGGAATCTGCTAAGTGATATTTGGGAGCGCATTGAGGGCTATGGTGAAAAAGAAAATATCCTCAGATAAAAACTGGAAAGAAATGTTCTGAGAAACTGCTTTGTGACATGTGAATGAAACTCACAGAGTCACACTTTTCTTTTCATTGATCAGTTTGCTAACTCTGTTTTCTTGAAATCTGCAATGGGATATTTCTTAGCCCTTTGAAACTTATGGTGACAAAGGAAATATCCTCAGATAAAAAGTAGAAAGAAGATTTCTGAGAAACTCCTTTGTGATGTGTGAATTCAACTCACTGAGTTACACCTTTATTTTGTGAAGCTTCTTGCTAGCCCTGTTTTTGTGGAATCTCAGAACTGATAATTCGGATCACTTTGAGGATGATATGGAAAAGGGAAATATCCTCAGATAAAAACGAGAAAGAAGTTTTCTGAAAAATTACTTTCTGATCTGTGAATTCATCTGACAGAGTTCCACCTTTCTGTTCCTGAAGCTGTTTGCTAACACTCTTTTCGTGGAATCTGCAAAGTGATAACTGGGAGTGCATTGAGGGCAATGGTGGGAAAGGAAATATAATCAGATAAAATCGAGAAAGAAATTTTCTGAGAAACTTCTTTGTGATCTGGGAATTCATCTCACAGGGTTCCACCTTTCTGTTCATGTAATTGTTTGCTAACACTCTTCTCATGGAATCTGCAAAGTGATATTTGACAGCACATTGAGGGATAGAGTGAAAAAGGAAATAACTTCAGATAAAAACAGAAAACAAGTGTTCTGAGAAATTTCTATGTGACCTCTGCATTCATCTCACAGAGTTCCAACTTTCTGTTCATGTAGCTGTTTGCTAACACTCTTCTCCTGGAATGAGCTAAGTGATATTTGGGAGCGCATTGAGGGCTACTGTGAAAAAGGAAATATCTTCAGATAAAAATTTAAAAGAAGCGTTGTGAGATACTGCATTGTGACCTGTGAATGCAACTCACAGAGTTACACTTTTCTGTTCATTGATCAGTTTCCTAGCACTGTTTTCTTGAAATCTGCAATAGGATATCTATTTGCCCAATCAAGCTTGTGGTGACAAACTAAATATTTTCAGATAAAAAGTGGAAAGAAGCTTTCTGAGAAACTGCTTTGTGATGTGTGAATTCAACTCACTGAGTTACAGCTGTGTGTTGTGGAGCTGTTTGCTAGTCCTTTTTTTTGTGGAATCTGAGAACTGATATTTCGGATCATTTTGAAGAGTATACAGCCAAAGGAAATATTCCCAGATAAAAACGAGAAAGAAGTTTTCTGAGAAATTTATTTTGGATCTCTGAGTTCATCTCAGAGTTCCACCTTTCTGTTCATGTAGTTGTTTGCTAACACCCTTCTCATGGAATCTGCAAAGTGATATTTGGGAGCACATTGAGGGATACAGTGAAAAAGAAAATATCCTCAGATAAAAACTGAAAGGAGGCGTTCTGAGAAACTGCATTGTGACGTGTCAATGCAACTCATAGAGTTACACTTTTCTGTTCATTGATCAGTTTGCTAACACAGTTTTCTTCAAATCTGCAGTGGGATATTTCTTTGCTCAATGAAGCTTACGGTGACAAAGGAAGTATCTTCAGATAAAAAATAGAATGAGGTTTTCTGAGAAACCGCTTTGTGATGTGTGAACTCAACTCACTGAGTTACAGCTGTATTTCATGGAGCTGTTTGCTAGTCCAGTTTTTGTTGAATCTGAGAACTGATATTTCAAATCTCTTGGAGGAGTATACAGCCAAAGGAAATATCCCCAGATAAAAACGAGAAAGAAGATTTCTGAGAAATTTCTTTCTTATCTGTGAGTTCATCTCACAGAGTTCCACCTTTCTATTCATGGAGCTGTTTGCTAACACTCTTCTCGTGGAATCTGCAAAGTGATATTTGGGAGCGCATTGAGGGCTCCAGTGAAAAAGGAAATATCTTCAGATAAAAACTGCAAAGAAGCGTTCTGAGAAACTGCTTTGTGACGTGTGAATGCAACTCACAGAGTTACACATTTCTTTTCATTGATCAGTATGCTAACACAGTTTTCTTGAAATCTGCAATGGGATATTACTTTGCCCAAAGATGCTTACATTAACAAAGGAAATATCTTCAGATAAAAAGTAGAAAGAATCTTTCTGAGAGACTGCTTTGTGATGTGTGAATTCAAATCACTGAGTTACAGCTGTATGTCATGGAGGTCGTTGCTAGTCCTTTTTTTGTTGAATCTGAGAACCTATATTTCGGATTGCTTTGAAGAGTATACAGCCAAAGGAAATATTCCTAGATAAAAACGAGAAAGCAGTTTTCTGAGAAACGTCTTTCTGATCTCTGAGTTCATCTCACAGAGTTCCACCTTTCTGTTCATGTAACTGTTTGCTAACACTCTTCTCTTGGAATCTGAAAAGTGTTATTTAGGAGCTCCTTGAGGGCTACAGTGAAAAAGAAAATATCTTCAGATAAAAACTAAAAAGAAGCATTATGGGAAACTGCATTGTGACGTGCGAATGCGACTCACAGAGTTGCACTTTTCTGTTCATTGATCAGTATGCTAACACAGTTTTCTTCAAATCTGCAGTGGGATATTTCTTTGCCCAAAGAAGTTTACAGTGACAAAGGAAATATCTTCAGATAAAAAGTAGAAAGAATCTTTCTGAGAGACTGCTTTGTGATGTGTGGATTCAACTCAGTGAGTTACAGCTGTATTTCGTGGAGTTCTATGCTAGTCCAGTTTTTGTTGAATCTGAGAACTGATATTTTGGATCACCTTGAAGAGTATATAGGCAAAGGAAATATCCCCAGATAAAAATCAGAAAGAAGTTTTCTGAGAATGTAACTCACAGAGTTACACTTTTCTGTTCATTTATCAGTTTTCTAACACAGTTTTCTTTAAATCTGCAGGGGAATATTTCTTTGCCCAATGAAGCTTATGGTGACAAAGGAAATATCTTCAGATAAAAAGTAGAAGGAAGCTTTCTGAGAAACTGCTTTGTGACGTGTGAATTCAACTCACCGAGTTACTGCTGTATTTCATGGAGCCGTTTGTGGGTCCAGTTTTTGTTGAATCTGAGAACCGATATTTCGGATCGCTTGGAGGAGTATACAGCCAAAGGTAAGATCCCCAGATAAAAATGAGAAAGAAGATTTCTGAGAAATGTCTTTCTGATCTCTGAGTTCATCTCACAGCGTTCCAACTTTCTGTTCTTGTAGCTGTTTCCTTACACTCTTCTCATGGAATCTCCTAAGTGATATTTGGGAGCACATTGAGGGCTACAGTGATAAAGGAAGTATCTTCAGATAAAAACTGAAAAGAAGCGTTCTGAGAAACGTCATTGTGACCTGTGAATGCAACTTACAGAGTTACACTTTTGTGTTCATTGATCAGTTTGCTAACACGGTTTTCTTGAAATCTGCAGTGGGATATTTCTTTGCCCAGTGAAACTTATGATGACAAAGGAAATATCTTCAAATAAAAAGTAGAAAGAAACTTTCTGAGAAACTGCTTTGTGATGTGTGAATTCAACTCACTGAGTTACAGCTGTATTTCATGGAGTTTTTTGCTACTCCAGTTTTTGTTGAACTCTGAACCAATATTTTGGATCGCTTTGAGGGGTATACAGCCAAAGGAAATATTCCCAGATGAAAACGAGAAAGAAGATTTCTGAGAAATGTCTTTCTTATCTCTGAGTTCATCTTACAGAGTTCCACCTTTCTGTTCATGTAGCTGTTTGCTAACATTCTTATCGTGGAATCTTCAAAGTGATATTTGGGAGCGCATTGAGGGATACAGTGAAAAAGGAAATATCTTCAGATAAAAACCGAAAAGAAGCTTTCTGAGAGACTTCTATGTGAAATTTGCATTCATCTCAGAGAGGTCCACCTTTCTGTTCATGTAGCTGTTTGATAACACTCTTCTCATGGAATCTGCTAAGTGATATTTGGGAGCGCATTGAGGGCTACAGTGAAAAAGGAAATATCTTCAGATAAAAACTGAAAAGAAGCATCCTGAGAAACAGCATTGTGACGTGTGAATGCAACTCACAGAGTTACACTTTTCTGTTCCTTCATCAGTTTGCTAAAACATTTTTCTTTAAAACTGCAGTGGAATATTTCTTTCTCCAATGAAGCTTAGGGTGACGAAGGAAATATCTTCAGATAAAAAGTAGAAAGAATCTTTCTGAGAAACTGCTTTCTGATGTGTGAATTCAACTCACTGAGTTACAGCTCTGTTTCATGGAGCTGTTTGCTAGTCCAGTTTTTGTTGAATCTGAGAACTGAGATTTCGGATCACTTTGAGGAGTATGCAGCCAAAGGAAGTGTTCCCAGAAAAAAATGAGAAAGAGGATTTCTGAGACACTACTTTCTGATCTGTGAGTTCATCTCACAGAGTTCCTCCTTTCTGTTCATTTAGCTGTTTCCTAACACTCTTCTCGTGGAATCTGCTAAGTGATATTTGGGAGTGCATTGAGGGATACAATGATAAAGGAAATATCTTCAGATAAAAACTAAAAAGAAGCATTCTGAGAAACTTCTGTGTGACCTGTGCATTAATCTCACAGAGTTCCACCTTTCTGTTCATGTAGCTGTTTGCTAACACTCTTCTCTTGGAATCTGCCAAGTGGTATTTGGGAGCGCATTGAGGGCTACAGTGAAATAGGAAATATCTTCAGATAAAAACTGAAAAGAAGCGTTCTGAGAAACTGCATTGTGACATGTGAATGCAACTCACAGAGTTACACTTTTCCCTTCATTGATCAGTTTGCTAACAAAATTTTCTTGAAATCTCCAGTGGGATTTTTTTTTTTTTTTTTTTTTTTTTTTTTTTTGCCCAATGAAGCTTACAGAGACAATGAAAATATCTTCAAATAAAATGTAGAAGGAAGCTTTCTCAGACAGTGCTTTGTGATGTGTGAATTCAACTCACTGAGTTACACCTGTATTTCATGGAGCTGTTTGCTAGTCCAGTTTTTGTGGAATCTGAGAACCGATATTTCGGATCGCTTTGAAGAATATACAGCCAAAGAAATATCTCCAAGTAAAAAGGAGAAAGAAGATTTCCGAGAAATGCCTTTCTGATCTCTGTGTTCATCGCACAGACTTCCACCTTTCTGTTCATGTAGCTGTTTGCTAACACTCTTCTCGTGGAATCTGCAAAGTGATATTAGGGAGCACATTGAGGGATACAGTGAAAAAGAAAATATCTTCAGATAAAAACTGAAAAGAAGCGTTCTCAGAAACTTCTATGTGTTCTGTGCATTCATCTCACAGAATTCTACCGTTCTGTTCATGTAGCAGTTTGCTAACACCCTTCTCGTGGAATCTGCTAAGTGATATTTGGGAGCGCATTGAGGGCTACAGTGATAAAGGAAATATCTTCAGATTAAAACTGAAAAGAAGCATTCTGAGAAACTGCATTGTGACGTGTGAATGCAACTCACAGAGTTACAATTTGCTCTTCATTGATCTGTGTGCTAACACAGTTTTCTTCAAATCTGCAATGGGATATTTCTTTTCCCAATGAAACAAATGGTGACAAAGGAAATATATTAAGATAAAAAGTAGAAAGAATATTTCTGAGAAACTGCTTTGTGATGTGTGAATTCAAGTCACTGAGTTACAGCTGTATTTCATGGAGCTGTTTGCTGGTCCACTTTTTGTTGAATCTGACAACCGATATTTGGGATCGCTTTGGGGAGTATACAGCCAAAGGAAATATCCCCAGATAAAAACGAGAAATAGGATTTCTGAGAAATTTATTTCTGATCTGTGAGTTCATTTCACAGAGAGCCACCTTTCTGTATATGTAGCTGTTTGCTAACACTCTTCTCGTGGAATCTGCTAAGTGATATTTGTGAGTGCATTGAGGGCTACAGTGAATAAGGAAATATCTTCAGATAAAAACTGAAAAGAAGCATTCTAGGAAACTGCATTGTGACGTGGGAATGCAACGCACAGAGTCACACTTTTCTGTTCATTGATCAGTTTGCTAAAACAGTTTTCTTCAAATCTGCAGTGGGATATTTCTTTGCCCAATGAAGCTTACGATGACAAAGGAAATATCTTCAGATAAAAAGTAGAAAGAATCTTTCTGAGAAACTGCTTTGTGATGTGTGAATTCAAGTCACTGAGGTACAGCTGTATTTCATGGAGCTACTTTCTAGTCCAGTTTTTTTGAAACTGAAAACCGATATTTCAGATCGCGTTGAAGAGTATACAGTCAAAAGAATTATCCCCAGGAAAATACGAGAGCGAAGTTTACTGAGAAATTTCTTTCTGATCTGTGAGTTCATCTCACAGAGTTCCAACTTTCTGTTCATGTAGCTGTTTCCTAACACTCTTCTCGTGGAATCTGCAAAGTAATATTTGGGAGCGCATTGAGCGATACAGTGAAAAAGGAAATATAATCAGATGAAAACTGAAAAGAAGCTTTCAGAGAAACTTCGATGTGACCTGTACATTCATCTCACAGTGTGCCACCTTTCTGTTCATGTAGCTGTTTGCTAACACTCTTCTCGTGGAACCTGCTATGTGATATTTGGGAGCACATTGAGGGCTACAGTGAAAAAGGAAATATCTTCAGATAGAAACTGAAAAGAAGCGTTCTGAGAAACTGCATTGTGATGTGTGAATACAACTCACAGAGTTACACTTTTCTCCTCATTGATCAGTTTGCTAACACAGTTTTTTTCAAATATGCAGTGGGATAATTTTTTGCCCAATGAAGCTTACAGTGAGAAAGAATGTATCTTCAGATAAAAAGTAGAAAGAAACTTTCAGAGAAACTGCTTTGTGATGTGTGAATTCAACTCACTGAGTTACAGCTGTGTTTCATGGAGCTGTTTGCTAGTTCATTTTTTCTTGAATCTGAGAACCGATATTTCGGATTGCTTTGAGGGGTATACAGCCAAAGGAAATATGCCCAGATAAAAAGGAGTAAGAAGATTTCTGAGAAATTTCTTTCTGATCTCTGAGTTCATCTCACAGAAATCCACCTTTCTGTTCTTGTAGCTGTTTGCTAACACTCTTCTCGTGGAATCAGCTAAGTGATATTTGGGAGTGCATTGAGGGCTACAGTGAAACAGGAAATATCTTCAGAGAAAACCTGAAATGAAGCGTTCTGAGAAACTGCCTTTTGACGTGTGAAAGAAACTCACAGGGTTACACTTTTCTCTTCTTTGATCAGTTTGCTAACACAGTTTCCTTTAAATCTGCAGTGGGATATTTCTTTGCTCAGTGAAGCTTTCGGTTACAAAGGGAATATCTTCAACTAAAAAGTAGAAAGAAGCTTTCTGAAAAACTGCTTTGTGATGTGTGAATTCAACTCACTGAGTTACAGCTGCATTTCATGAAGCTGTTTGCTAGTCCAGTTTTTGTTGAATCTGAGAACCGATATTTCAAATCTCTTGGAGGAGTATACAGCCAAAGGAAATATCCCCAGATAAAAACGAGAAAGAAGATTTCTGAGAAATTTCTTTCTTATCTGTGAGTTCATCTCACAGAGTTCCACCTTTCTGTTCATGTAGCTGTTTGCTAACACTCTTCTCGTGGAATCTCCTAAGTGATATTTGGGAGCGCATTGAGGGATACAGTGGAAAAAGAAATATCTTCAGATAAAAACTGAAAGGAAGCATTCTGAGAAACTTCTATGTGACAGGTGCATTCATCTCACAGAATTCCATCATTCTGTTCATGTTGCTGTTTGCTAACAGTCTTCTCCTGGAATCTGCTATCTGTCATTTGGGAGTGCATTGAAGGCTACAGTGAGAAAGGAAATATCTTCAGATAAAAACTGAAAAGAAGCGTTCTGAGAAACTGCATTGTGACGTGTGAATGCAACTCACAGAGTTACACTTTTCTGTTCATTGATCACTTTGCTAACACAGTCTTCTTGAAATCTTCTTGATATTTCTTTGCCCATTGAAGCGTACGATGAGAAAGGAAATATCTTCAGATAAAAAGTAGAAAGAAGCTTTCTGAGAAACTGCTTTCTGATGTGTGAATTCAACTCACTGAGTTACAGCTGTATTTTATGGAGCTGTTTGCTGGTCCAGTTTTTATTGAGTCTGAGAACGGACATTTCAGATCACTTGGAGGAGTAGACAGCCAAAGGAAACATCCCCAGATAAAAACGAGAAAGAAGATTTCTGAGAAATTTCTTTCTGATCTCTGAGTTCATCTGACAGAGTTCCACCTTTCTGTTTATGTAACTATTTGCTAACACTCTTCTTGTCGAATCTACTAAGTGATATTTGGGAGCGCTTTGAGGGATATAGTGAGAAAAGAAATATCTTCAGATAAAACTGTAAAGAGGCGTTCTGAGAAACTACTATGTGACCTGTGCATTCATCTCACGTAGTTCCACCTTTCTGTTCATGTAGCTGTTTACTAACCCTCTTCTTGTGGAATCTGCTATGTGATATTTGGGAGCACATTGAGGGCTACAGTGAAAAACGAAATGTCTTCAGATAAATCCTGAAAAGAAGCGTTCTGAGAAACTGCATTGTGACATGTGAATGCAACTCACAGAGATACACTTTCCTCTTCATTGATCAATTTGCTATAACAGTTTTCTTGAAATCTGCAGTGGGATATTTCTTTGTCCAATGAAGCTTACGGTGACAAAGGAAACATCTTCAGATAAATAGTAGAAAGAAACTTTCTGAGAAACAGCTTTGTGATGTGTGAATTCAACTCACTGAGTTACAGATTAATTTCATGGAGGTGTTTGCTAGTCCAGTTTTTGTTGAATCTGAGAACCGATATTTCGGATCACTTGGAGGAGTATACAGCCAAAGGAAATATCCCCAGATAAAAACGAGAAAGAAGATTTCTGGGTAATTTCTTTCTGTTATCTGAGTTCATCTCACAGAGTTCCACCTTTCTGTTCATGTAGCTGTTTGCTAACACTCTTCTCGTGGAATCTGCTAAGTGATATTTGGGAGCGCCTTGATTGCTACAGTGAAAAAGGAAATATCTTCAGATAAAAATTGAAAAGAAGCGTTCTGAGAAACTGCATTGTGACGTGTGAATGTTTCTCACAGAGTTACACTTTTTTCTTCATTGATCAGTTTGCTAACACAGTCTTCTTGAAATCTTCAGTGGGATATTTCTTTGCCCAATGAAGCTTATGGTGACAAAGGAAATATCTTCGGATAAAAAGTTGAAAGAAGCTTATTGAGAAAACACTTTGTGATGTGTGAATTCAACTAACTGAGTTACAGCTCTATTTCATGGAGCTGTTTGCTAGTCCTGTTTTTGTTGAATCTGAGAACCAATATTTCAGATTGATTGGAGGAGTAGACAGCCAAAGGAAATATCGCCAGATAAAAATGAGAAAGAAGATTTCTGAGAAATGTCTTTCTGATCTCTGAGCTCATCTCACAGAGTTCCACCTTTCTGTTCATGTAGCTGTTTGCTAACACTCTTCTCGTGGAATCTGAAAAGTGATATTAGTGAGCGCATTGAGGGATACCGTGAAAAAGGAAATATCTTCAGATAAAAACTGAAAAGAAGCGTTCTGAGAAACTTCTATGTGACCTGTGCGTTCATCTCACAGAATTCCACCTTTCTCTTCATGTAGCTGTTTGCTAACACTCTTCTCTTAGAATCTGCAAAGTGATATTTGGCAGCGAATTTAGGGCTACAGTGACAAAGGAAATATCTTTGGATAAAAACTGAAAAGAAGCATTCTGAGAAACTGCATTGTGACGTGTGAATGCAACTCACAGAGTTACATTTTTCTGTTCATTGATCAGTTTGCTAACACAGTTTTCTTCAAATCTGCAGTGGGATATAACTTTGCCCAATGAAGCTTACGGTGACAAAGGAAATATCTTCAGATAAAAAGTAGAAAGAAGCTTTCTGAGAAACTGCTTTCTGATGTGTGAATTCAAGTCACTGAGTTACAGCTGTATTTCATGGAGCTGTTTGCTAGTCCAGATTTTGTGGAATCTGAGAACCGGTATTTCGGATCACTTGGAGGAGTATACATCCAAAGGAAATATCGCCAGATAAAAACGAGAAAGAAGTTTACTGAGAAATTTCTTTCTGATCTCTGAGTTCATATCACAGAGGTCCATCTTTCTGTTCATTTAGCTGTTTGCTAACACTCTTCTCGTGGAATCTGCAAAGTGATATTTGGGAGTGCATTGAGGGATACAGTGAAAAAGGAAATATCTTCAAATAAAAACTGAAAGGAAGCATTCTGAGAAACTTCTATATGTCCTATGCATTCATCTCACAGAGTTCCACCTTTCTGTTCATGTAGCTGTTTGCTGACAATCTTCTTGTGGAACCTGCTAAGTGATATTTGGGAGTGCATTGAGGGCTCCAGTGAAAAAGGAAATATCTTCAGTTAAAAACTGAAAAGATGCGTTCTGAGAAACTGCATTGTGACGTGTGAATGCATCTCACAGAGTTACACTTTTCTGTTCATTGATCAGTTTGCTAACACAGTTTTCTTGAAATCTGCAGTGGGATATTACTTTGCCCAATGAAGCTCTCAGTGACAAAGGAAATATCTTCAGATAAAAAGTAGAAAGAAGTTTTCTGAGAAACTGCTTTGTGATGTCTGAATTCAACTCACTGAGTTACGTCTGTATTTCTTGGAGCTGTACTAGTCCTGTTTTTATGGTACCTAAGAACTGATTTTTCGGATCACTTGGAGGTGTATACAGCCAAAGAAAATATCGCCAGATAAAAAAAGAAAGAAGATTTTGAGAAATTTCTTTCTGATCTCTGAGTTCATCTCACAGAGTTCCACCTTTCTGTTCATGTAGCTGTTTGCTAACACTCTTCTCGTGGAATCTGCTAAGTGATATTTGGTAGTGCAGTGAGGGATACAGTGAAAAAGGAACTATCTTCCGATAAAACTGAAAAGAAGGTTTTGGAGAACCCGAATTGTGATGTGTGATTGCAACTCACAGTGTTACACATTTCTTTTCATTTATCAGTTTGCTAACACTGTTTTCTTCAAATCTGCAATGGGTTAATTCATTGTCGAATGAAGCTTATGGTGACAAAGGAAATATGTCAGATAAAAAGTAGAAAGAATCTTTCTGAGAAACTGCTTTGTGATGTGTGAATTCAACTCACTGTGTTACAGCTGTATTTCGTGGAGCTGTTTGCTATACCTGTTTTTTTGGAACCTGAGAACTGATATTTTGGATTGCTTTGAATACTATACGGCCCAAAGAAATATCCTCATATAAAAACGAGAAAGAAATTTCCTGAGAAATTCCTTTCTGGTCTGCGAGTTCATTTCGCAGAGTTCCACTTTTCTGTTCATGAAGATGTTTGCTAACGCTCTTCTCATGGAATCTGCAAAGTGATATTTTGGAGTGCATTGAGGGCCATGAGGGTAAAGGAAATATAATCTGACAAAAACGAGAAAGAAGTGTTCTGAGAAACTTGTTTGTTATCTGTGAATTCATCTCACAGAGTTCCACCTTTCTGTTCATGGAGCCGTTTACTAATAATGTTCTCATAGAAACTGCAAAGTGATATTTGGGATCACATTAGATCTATGGTGAAAAAGGAAATATCCACAGATAAAAACTGAAAAGAAGCGTTCTGAGAAACGGCTTTGTGACATGTATTTGCAACTCACTGATTTACACGTTTCTTTTCATTAATCGGTTTGTTAACTCTGTTTTGTTCCAATCTGCATGGTATATTTCCTAGTGCAATGAGGCTAACGGTGACAAAGGAAGTATCTTCAAACAAAAAGTACAAAGTAGCTTTCTGAGAAACTTCTTTTTGATGTGTGAATTCAATTCATAGAGTTACACGTGTATTTCTTGGAGCCGTTTGGTAGCCCTGTTTTTATGGAATCTGAGAAGTGATATTGCGGATCTCTTTGAAGAGTATACGGCCAAAGGAAATATCCTCAGATAAAAACGAGAAAGAAGTTTTCTGAGAAATTTCTTTCTCATCTGTGAATTCATTTCACAGAGTTCCACCTTTCCATTCATGAAGCTGTTTGCTAACACTCTTCTCGTGGAGTCTGCAAAGTGATATTTGGGAGTGCTTTGAGGGCTATTGTGGAAAAGGAAATATAATCAGATAAAAGAGAGAAATAAGCTTTATGAGAAACTTCTTTGTGATCTTTGAATTCATCTCACATAGTTCCACCATTCAGTTCATGAAGCCGTTTCCTAACAGTGCTCTTGTGCAAACTGCAAAGTGATATTTGGGAGAATGTTGAGGGCAATGGTGAAAAGGGAAATATCCTCAGATAAAAACTGGAAAGAAGCATTCTGAGAAACTGCTTTGTGACGTGTGAATGCAACTCACAGAGTTACATATTTCTTTTCATTGATCAGTTTGCTAACTCTTTTTTCTTCAATTTTGCAATGGGATATTTCTTAGTGCAATGAAGCTTACAGTGAAAAAGGAAATATCCTCAAATAAAAAGTAGAAAGAAGCTTTCTGAGAAAATGCTTTGTGATGTGTGAATTCAACTCACGGAATTACACCTCAATTTCGTGGAGTCATTGATTGCCCACTTTTTTGTGGAATCTGAGAAATGTTATTTCGGATCGCTTTGAAGACTATACGGCCATAGAAAATATCCTCAGATACAAACGAGAAGGAAGTTTTCTGAGAAATTTCTTTGTGCTCTGTGAATTCATCTCACAGAGTTCCACCTTTCTGTTCTGAAGCTGTTTGCAAATACTGCTCTGTTGAAATCTGCAATGAGATATTTGGGAGCGGATTGAGTTCTATGGTGGAAAAGAAAATATCCTTAGATAAAAACGAGCAAGAAGCTTTCTGAGAAACTCCTTTGTGTTCTGCGAATTTATCTCTCAGAATTCCACCTTTCTGTTCATGAAGCCATTTGCTAACACTGTTCTCGTGGAGATTGCAAAGTGATATTTGGGAGCGCATTGAGGGCAATGGTGAGAATAGTAATATCCTCAGATAGAAACGAGAAAGAAGCTTTCTGAGAAACTTCTTTGTGATCTGTGAATTCATCTCACAGAATTCCACCTTTCTGTTCATGAAGCCACTTGCTAATACTGTTCTCATGGAAACTGCAAAGTGGTATTTGGGAGTGCATTGAGGGCTATGGTGACAAAGGAAATATCCTCAGATAAAAACTAGAAAGAAGCATTCTGAGAAACTGCTTTGTGACGTGTGAATGCAACTCACAGAGTTACACTTTTCTTTTCATTGATCAGTTTACTAACTCTGTTTTCTTGAAATCTGGAATCCGATATTTCTTATCACTATGAAGCTTACAGTGACAAAGGAAATATCCTCAGTCAAAAAGTAAAAGGAAGCTTTCTGAGAAACTGCTCTGTGATGTGTGAATTGAACTCACGGAATTACACCTGTATTTCATGGAACCGTTTGCTAGGCCTGTTTTTGTGGAATCTGAGAACTGATATTTCATATTGCGTTGAAGACTATATGGGCAAAGTAAATATCCTCATATAAAAAAGAGAAAGTAGCTTTCTGAGAAACTCCTTTGTGATCTGTAAACTCATCTCAGAGAATTCCAGCTATCTTTTGATGAATCTGTTTGCTAACACTTTTTTCGTGGAATCTGCAAAGTGATATTTGGGAACGCATTGAAGGCTATGGTGGAAAAGGAAATATAATCAGATAAAAACGAGAAAGAAGCTTTCTGAGAAACTTTCTAGTGATGTGAATTCATCTCACAGAGTTCCATATTTCTGTTCATAAACTCGTTTGCTAACACTGTTCTCGTGGAATCTGCAAAGAGATATTTGGGAGCATATTGAGGGCTATGGTGGAAAACGAAATATAATCAGATAAAAACGAAAAATAAGTTTTCTGAGAAACTTCTTTGTGATCTGTGAATTCATCTCACAGAGTTCCACCTTTCTGTTCATGAAGCCGTTTGCCAGCACTGTTCTCCTGGAATCTGCAAAGTGATACTGGGAGAGCATTGAGGACTAAGGTGGAAAAGAAAATATCCTCATAAAAATGAGAAAGAAACTCTCTGAGAAACTTCTTTGTGATCTGTGAATTCATCTCTCAGAGTTCCACCTTTCTCTAGATGAAGCCGTTTGCTAACACTGTTCTCGTGGAATCTGTAAACTGATATTTGGGAGTGCATTGAGGGAGATGGTGAAAAAGGAATTATACTCAGATAAAAACTGTAAAGAAGCGTTCTGAGAAACTTCTTTGTGACATGTGAATGCAACTGACGGAGCTACACTTTTCTGCTCATTGATCAGTTTGCTAAAACTGTTTTCTTCAAATCTGCAATGGGATATTTCTTAGCTCAATGAAGCTTACTGTGACAAAGGAAATATCCTCAGATAAAAAGTAAAAAGAAGATTTCTGAGAAACTGCTTTGTGATGTCTAAATAAAATTCACTGAGTTAAACCTGTATTTCTTGAAGCCGTTTGCTAGCACTGTTTCTGTGGAAACTGGGAACTGATATTTTGAATCACTTTGATGATGATATGGAAAAGGAAATATCGTCAGATAAAAACAAGAGAGAAGGTTTCTGAGAAATTTCTTTCTGATCTGTGAATTCCTCTCACAGAGTTGCAACTTTCTGTTCATGAAGCTGTTTGCTAATACTGTTCTCATGGATTCTGCAAAGTTATATTTGGAGCGCATTGAGGGCTGTGGTGGAAAAGGAAATATAATCAGATAAAAATGGGAAAGAAGCTTTTTGAGAAACTTTTTTGTGATCTGTGAATTCATCTCACAGAGTTCCACCTTTCTCTACATGAAGCCGGTTGCTAACACTGTTCTCGTTGAATCTGGAAAGTGATATTTGGGAGCACAATGAGGACTATGGTGGAAAAGAAAATATTCTCAGATAAAAACGAGAAAGAACCTTTCTGAGAAACTTCTTTGTGATCTGTGAATTCATCTCACAGAGGTCCACCTTTCTGTTCATGAAGCCGTTTGCTAATACTTTTCTCGTGGAAACTGCAAAGTGATATTTTGGAGCCCATTGAGGGCTTTGGTAAAAAAAGGAAATATCTTCAGATAAAGACTGGAAAGAAGCGTTATGAGAAACTGCTTTGTGACATGGGAATGCAACTCACGGAGTTACACTTTTTTCATTGACCAAATTACTAACTCTGTTTTCTTGAAATCTGCAATGGGATATTTCTTAGCGCAATGAAGCTTATGGTGACAAAGGAAATATTCTCAAATAAAAAGTAGAAAGAAGCTTTCTGAGAAACTGCTTGGTGATGTGTGAATTCAACTCACAGAATTACACCTCTGTGTCATGGAGTCATTGGTTGCCCTGTTTTTGTGGAATATGAGAAATGATATATTGGATCCCTTTGTAGACTATACGGCCAAAGGAAATATCCTCAGATAAAAACGAGAAGGAAATTCTCTGAGAAATTTCTTTCTGCTCTGTGAATTCATCTCACAGAGTTCCACCTTTCTGTTCATGAAGCTGTTTGCAAATACTGCGGTGTTGAAATCTGCAATGTGATATTTGGGAGTGGATTGAGTTCTATGGTGGAAAAGAAAATATCCTCAGATAAAAACGAGAAAGAAGCTTTCTGAGAAACTTATTTGTGATCTGTGAATTCATCTCTCAGAGTTCAACCTTTCTGTTCATGAAGCCGTTTGCTAACACTGTTCTCATGGAGATTGCAAGGTGATATTTGGGAGCGCATTGAGGGCAATGGTGAGAATGGAAAAATCCTCAGATAGAAACAAGAAAGAAGCTTTCTGAGAAACTTCTTTGTTAAATGTGAATTCATCACACATTGTTCCACCTTTCTGTTCATGAAGCCATTTGCTAACACTGTTCTCATGGAAAATGCAAAGTGGTATTTCGTCGTGCATTGAGGGCTATGGTGACAAAGGAAATATCCTCATATAAAAACTGGAAAGAAGCATTCTGAGAAACTGCTTTGTGACATGTGAATGCAACTCACAGAGTTACTCTTTTCTTTTCATTTATCTGTTTGCTAACTCTGTTTTCTTGAAATCTGGAATCCGATATTTCTTATCACAATGAAGCTTACAGTGACAAAAGAAATATCCTCAGTCAAAAGATAGAAAGAAGCTTTCTGAGAAACTGTTCTGTGATGTGTGAATTCAACTCACGGAATTACACCTGTATTTAGTGGATCCGTTTGCTAGACCTGTTTTTGTGGAATCTGAGAACTGATATATCGGATCGCGTTGAAGACTATAAGGGAAAAGTAAATATCTTCATATAAAAACGAGAAAGTTGCTTTCTGAGAAATTCCTTTGTGATCTGTGAACTCATCTCAGAGAATTCCAGCTATCTTTTGATGAATCTGTTTGCTAACACTTTTTTCGTAGAATCTGCAAAGAGATATTTGGGAACGCATTGAAGGCTATGGTGGAAAAGGAAATATAATCAGATAAAAACGAGAAAGAAGCTTTCTGAGAAACTTTCTAGTGATGTGAATTCATCTCACAGTGTTCCACATTTCTGTTCATAAACTCGTTTGCTAACACTGTTCTCGTGGAATCTGCAAAGAGATATTTGGGAGCACATTGAGAGCTATGGTGGAAAACGAAATATAATCAGATGAAAACGAGAAAGAAGTTTTCTGAGAAACTTCTTTGTGATCTGTGAATTCATCTCACAGAGTTCCACCTTTCCGTTCATGAAGCCGTTTGCCAGCACTGTTCTCCTGGAATCTGCAAAGTGATATTTGGGAGCACTTTGAGGGCTATGGTGAAAAAGCATATATCTTTAGATAAAAACTGGAAAGAAGCGTTCTGAGAAACTACTTTGTGACGTGTGACTGCAGTTCACAGAGTTACACTTTTCTTTTCATTGATCAGTTTGCTAACTCTGTTGTCTTCAAATCTGCAATGAGACATTTCTTACATCAATGAAACTTATGGTGACAAAGGAAATAACCTCAGACAAAAAGTCGAAAGAAGCTTTCTGAGAAACTTCTTTGTTATGTGTGAATCCAACTCACTGAGTTACACCTTTGTTTCATGGAGCAGTTTGCTAGCCCTGTTTTTTTGGAATCTGAGAACTGATATTTCGGATCACTTTGATGACGATACGGAAAAAGGATGTATCCTCAGGTAAAAAGTAGAAAGAAGCTTTCTGTGAGACTGCTTTGTGATCTGTGAATTCATCTACAGAGATTCACCTCTCTGTTCATGAAGCTGTTTGCTAATACTCTTTTCCTGGAATCTGCAAAGTTATATTTGGGAGGACATTGAGGGCTGTGGTGGAAAAGGAAATATAATCAGAAAAAAACGAGAAAGAAGCTTTCTGAGAAACTTCTTTGTGATCTGTGAATTCATCTCACAGAGTTGCACCTTTCTGTTCATGAAGCCGTTTGCTAACACTGTTCTCATGGAAACTGCAAAGTGACATTTGGGAGCACTTTGAGAGCTATGGTGAAAAAGGAAATGCCCTCAGATATAAACTGGAAAGAACAATTTGAGAAACTGCTTTGTGACATATGAATGCAACTCACAGAGTTACACTTTTCTTTTCTTTTTTTTTTTTGTGTTCAACATTATTCTTTTTTTTTTTTTTTTTTTTTATACCTTAAGTTCTAGGGTACATGTGCATAACGTGCAGGTTTGTTACATATGTATACTTGTGCCATGTTGCTGTGCTGCACCCATCAACTCGTCAGCACCCAACTACTCGTCATTTACATCAGGTATAACTCCCAGTACAATCCCTCCCCCCTCCGCCCTCCCCATAATAGGCCCCGGTGTGTGATGTCCCCCTTCCCGAGTCCAAGTGATCTCATTGTTCAGTTCCCACCTATGAGTGAGAACATGCGGTGTTTGGTTTTCTGTTCTTGTGATAGTTTGCTAAGAATGATGGTTTCCAGCTGCATCCATGTCCCTACAAAGGACACAAACTCATCCTTTTTTATGGCTGCATAATATTCCATGGTGTATATGTGCCACATTTTCTTAATCCAGTCTGTCACTGATGGACATTTGGGTTGATTTCAAGTCTTTGCTATGGTGAATAGTGCCGCAATGAACATACGTGTGCATGTGTCTTTATAGCAGCATGATTTATAATCCTTTGGGCATATACCCAGTAATGGGATGGCTGGGTCATATGGTACATCTAGTTCTAGATCCTTGAGGAACCGCCATACTGTTTTCCATAATGGTTGAACTAGTTTACAATCCCACCAACAGTGTAAAAGTGTTCCTATTTCTCCACATCCTCTCCAGCACGTTGTTTCCTGACTTTTTAATGATTGCCATTCTAACTGGTGTGAGATGGTATCTCATTGTGGTTTTCATTTGCATTTCTCTGATGGCCAGTGATGATGAGCATTTTTTCATGTGTCTGTTGGCTGTATGAATGTCTTCTTTTGAGAAATGTCTGTTCATATCCTTAGCCCACTTTTTGATTGGGTTGTTTGTTTTTTTCTTGTAAATTTGTTTGAGTTCTTTGTAGGTTCTGGATATTAGCCCTTTGTCAGATGAGTAGATTGCAAAAATTTTCTCCCATTCTGTAGGTTGCCTGTTCACTCTGATGGTAGTTTCTTTTGCTGTGCAGAAGCTTTTTAGTTTAATGAGATCCCATTTGTCAATTTTGGCTTTTGGTGCTGTTGCTTTTGGTGTTTTAGACATGAAGTCTTTGCCCATGCCTATGTCCTGAATGGTACTATCTAGGTTTTCCTCTAGGGTTTTTATGGTATTAGGTCTAACATTTAAGTCTCTAATCCATCTTGAATTAATTTTCGTATAAGGACTAAGGAAAGGATCCAGTTTCAGCTTTCTACTTATGGCTAGCCAATTTTCCCAGCACCATTTATTAAATAGGGAATCCTTTCCCCATTTCTTGTTTCTCTCAGGTTTGTCAAAGATCAGATGGCTGTAGATGTGTGGTATTATTTCTGAGGACTCTGTTCTGTTCCATTGGTCTATATCTCTGTTTTGGTAGCAGTACCATGCTGTTTTGGTTACTGTAGCCTTGTAGTATAGTTTGAAGTCAGGTAGCGTGATGCCTCCAGCTTTGTTCTTTTGACTTCGGATTGTCTTGGCAATGCGGGGTCTTTTTTGGTTCCATATGAAATTTAAAGCAGTTCTTTCCAATTCTGTGAAGAAACTCATTGGTAGCTTGATGGGGATGGCATTGAATCTATAAATAACCTTGGGCAGTATGGCCATTTTCACGATATTGATTCTTCCTATCCATGAGCATGGTATGTTCTTCCACTTGTTTGTGTCCTCTTTAATTTCACTGAGCAGTGGTTTGTAGTTCTCCTTGAAGAGGTCCTTTACATCCCTTGTAAGTTGGATTCCTAGGTATTTTATTCTCTTTGAAGCAATTGTGAATGGAAGTTCATTCATGATTTGGCTCTCTGTTTGTCTGTTACTGGTGTATAAGAATGCTTGTGATTTTTGCACATTAATTTTGTATCCTGAGACTTTGCTGAAGTTGCTTATCAGCTTAAGGAGATTTTGGGCTGAGACAATGGGGTTTTCTAAATATACAATCATGTCATCTGCAAACAGGGACAATTGGACTTCTTCTTTTCCTAACTGAATACCCTTGATTTCTTTCTCTTGCCTGATTGCCCTAGCCAGAACTTCCAACACTATGTTGAATAGGAGTGGTGAGAGAGGGCATCCCTGTCTTGTGCCAGTTTTCAAAGGGAATTTTTCCAGTTTTTGCCCATTCAGTATGATATTGGCTGTGGGATTGTCATAAATAGCTCTTATTATTTTGAGGTACGTTCCATCAGTACCGAATTTATTGAGCGTTTTTAGCCTGAAGGGCTGTTTAATTTTGTCAAAAGCCTTTTCTGCATCTATTGAGATAATCATGTGGTTCTTGTCTTTGGTTCTGTTTATATGCTGGATTATGTTTATTGATTTGCGAATGTTGAACCAGCCTTGCATCACAGGGATGAAGCCCACTTGATCATGGTGGATAAGCTTTTTGATGTGCTGCTGAATCCGGTTTGCCAGTATTTTATTGAGGATTTTTGCATCGATGTTCATCAGGGATATTGGTCTAAAATTCTCTTTTTTTGTTGTGTCTCTGCCAGGCTTTGGTATCAGGATGATGTTGGCCTCAAAAAATGAGTTAGGGAGGATTCCCTCTTTTTCTATTGATTGGAATAGTTTCAGAAGGAATTGTACCAGCTCCTCCTTATACCTCTGGTAGAATTCAGCTGTGAATCCATCTGGTCCTGGACTTTTTTTGGTTGGTAGGCTATTAATTATTGCCTCAATTTCAGAGCCTGCTATTGGTCTATTCAGGGATTCAACTTCTTCCTGGTTTAGTCTTGGAAGAGTGTAAGTGTCCAGGAAATTATCCATTTCTTCTAGATTTTCTAGTTTATTTGCATAGAGGTGTTTATAGTATTCTCTGATGATAGTTTGTATTTCTGTGGGGTCAGTGGTGGTGTCCCCTTTATCATTTTTTATTGCGTCAATTTGATTCTTCTCTCTTTTCTTCTTTATTAGTCTTGCTAACGGTCTGTCAATTTTGTTGATCTTTTCAAACAACCAACTCCTGGATTCATGGATTTTTTGGAGCGTTTTTTGTGTCTCTATCTCCTTCAGTTCTGCTCTGATCTGAGTTATTTCTTGCCTTCTGCTAGCTTTAGAGTGTGTTTGCTCTTGCTTCTCTAGTTCTTTTAATTGCGATGTTAGAGTGTCAATTTTAGATCTTTCCTGCTTTCTCTTGTGGGCATTTAGTGCTATAAATTTCCCCCTACACACTGCTTTAAGTGTGTCCCAGAGATTCGGGTATGTTGTATCTTTGTTCTCATTGGTTTCAAAGAACATCTTTATTTCTGCCTTCATTTCGTGATGTACCCAGTAGTCATTCAGGAGCAGGTTGTTCAGTTTCCATGTAGTTGAGCGGTTTTGATTGAGTTTCTTAGTCCTGAGTTCTAGTTTGATTGCACTGTGGTCTGAGAGACAGTTTGTTATAATTTCTGTTCTTGTACATTTGCTGAGGAGTGCTTTACTTCCAATTATGTGGTCAATTTTGGAATAAGTGCGATGTCGTGTTGAGAAGAATGTATATTCTGTTGATTTGGGGTGGAGAGTTCTATAGATGTCTATTAGGTCTGCTTGCTGCAGAGCTGAGTTCAATTCCTGGATATCCTTGTTAACTTTCTGTCTCGTTGATCTGTCTAATGTTGACAGTGGAGTGTTGAAGTCTCCCATTATTATTGTATGGGAGTCTAAGTCTCTTTGTAAGTCTCTAAGGACTTGCTTTATGAATCTGGGTGCTCCTGTATTGGGTGCATATATATTTAGGATAGTTAACTCTTCCTGTTGAATTGATCCCTTTACCATTATGTAATGGCCTTCTTTGTCTCTTTTGATCTTTGATGGTTTAATGTCTATTTTATCAGAGACTAGTATTGCAACCCCTGCTTTCTTTTGTTCTCCATTTGCTTGGTAAATCTTCCTCCATCCCTTTATTTTGAGCCTATGTATGTCTCTGCATGTGAGATGGGTCTCCTGAATACAGCAGACTGATGGGTCTTGACACTTTATCCAGTTTGCCAGTCTTTGTCTTTTAATTGGAGCATTTAGTCCATTTACATTTAAGGTTAATATTGTTATGTGTGAGCTTTATCCTGCCATTATGATATTAACTGGTTATTTTGCTCGTTAGTTGATGCAGTTTCTTCCTAGCCTCGATGGTCTTTACATTTTGGCATGTTTTTGCAATGGCTGGTACCGGTTGTTCCTTTCCATGTTGAGTGCTTCCTTCAGGGTCTCTTGTAAGGCAGGCCTAGTGGTGACAAAATCTCTAAGCATTTGCTTATCTGTAAAGGATTTTATTTCTCCTTCACTTATGAAACTTAGTTTGGCTGGATATGAAATTCTGGGTTGAAAATTCTTTTCTTTAAGAATGTTGAATATCGGCCCCCACTCTCTTCTGGCTTGGAGAGTTTCTGCCGAGAGATCTGCTGTTAGTCTGATGGGCTTCCCTTTGTGGGTAACCCGACCTTTCTCTCTGGCTGCCCTTAAGATTTTTTCCTTCATTTCAACTTTGGTGAATCTGGCAGTATGTGTCTTGGAGTTGCTCTTCTCGAGGAGTATCTTTGTGGCGTTCTCTGTATTTCCTGGATTTGAATGTTGGCCTGCCCTACTAGGTTGGGGAAGTTCTCCTGGATGATATCCTGAAGAGTGTTTTCCAACTTGGTTCCATTTTCTCCCTCACTTTCAGGCACCCCAATCAGACGTAGATTTGGTCTTTTCACATAATCCCATACTTGTTGCAGGCTTTGTTCATTTCTTTTTCTTCTTTTTTCTTTTGGTTTCTCTTCTCGCTTCATTTCATTCATTTGATCCTCAATCGCTGATACTCTTTCTTCCAGTTGATGGAGTCGGTTACTGAAGCTTGTGCATTTGTCACGTATTTCTCGTGTCATGGTTTTCATCTCTTTCATTTCGTTTATGACCTTCTCTGCATTAATTACTCTAGCCATCAATTCTTCCACTTTTTTTCCAAGATTTTTAGTTTCTTTGCGCTCGGTACGTAATTCCTCCTTTAGCTCTGAGAAGTTTGTTGGACTGAAGCCTTCTTCTCTCCTCTCGTCGAAGTCATTCTCCATCCAGCTTTGATCCGTTGCTGGCGATGAGCTGCGCTCCTTTGCCGGGGGAGATGCGCTCTTATTTTTTGCAATTCCAGCTTTTCTGCCCTGCTTTTTCCCCATCTTTGTCGTTTTATCTGCCTCTGGTCTTTGATGATGGTGATGTACTGATGGGGTTTTGGTGTAGGTGTCCTTCCTGTTTGATAGTTTTCCTTCTAACAGTCAGGACCCTCAGCTGTAGGTCTGTTGGAGATTGCTTGAGGTCCACTCCAGACCCTGTTTGCCTGGGTGTCAGCAGCAGAGGCTGCAGAAGATAGAATATTTCTGAACAGCGAGTGTACCTGTCTGATTCCTGCTTTGGAGGCTTCCTCTCAGGGGTGTACTCCACCCTGTGAGGTGTGGGGTGTCAGACTGCCCCTAGTGGAGGATGTGTCCCAGTTAGGCTACTCAGGGGTCAGGGACCCACTTGAGCAGGCAGTCTGTCCCTTCTCAGATCTCAACCTCCGTGTTGGGAGATCCACTGCTCTCTTCAAAGCTGTCAGACAGAGTCGTTTGCGTCTGCAGAGCTTTCCGCTGCTTTTGTAGTTATCTGTGCCCTGTCCCCAGAGGTGGAGTCTACAGAGACAGGCAGGTTTCCTTGAGCTGCTGTGAGCTCCACCCAGTTCGAGCTTCCCGGAGGCTTTGTTTACCTACTGAAGCCTCAGCAATGGCGGGCGCCCCTCCCCCAGCCTGGCTTCTGCCTTGCGGCGGGATCGCAGACTGCTGTGCTTGCAATGAGGGAGGCTCTGTGGGTGTGGGACCCTCCCGGCCAGGTGTGGGATATTATCTCCAGGTGTGCCCTTTTGCTTAAAGCACAGTATTGGGGTGGGAGTTACCCGATTTTCCAGGTGTTGTGTGTCTCAGTTCCCCTGGCTAGTAAAAGGGATTCCCTTTCCCCTTGTGCTTCCCAGGTGAGGCGATGCCTCGCCCTGCTTCAGCTCTCGCTGGTCGGGCTGCAGCAGCTGACCAGCACCCATTGTCCGGCACACCCTAGTGAGATGAACCCAGTACCTCAGTTGAAAATGCAGAAATCACCAGTCTTCTGTGTCGCTCGCACTGGGAGTTGGAGACTGGAGCTGTTCCTATTCGGCCATCTTGCTCCGCCTACACTTTTCTTTTCAACTATCAGTTTGCTAACTCTGTTTTCTTGAAATCTGCAAAGGGATATTTCTTAGCGCAATGAAACTTTTGGTGACGAAGCAAATATTCTCAGAAAAAAATAGAAAAATCTTTCTGAGAAACTGCTTTGTGAAGCATGAATTCAACTCACTGAGTTACACCTGTATCTCATGGAGCTGTTTGCTAGCCCTGGTTTTGTGGACTCTGAGAACTGATATTTCGGATCGCTTTGAAGATGATACGGCTTAAGAAAATATCCTCAGAAAAAAATGAGAAGGAAGTTTTCTGAGAAATTTTTTTTCTGTTCTGTGAATTCATCTCACAGAGTTCAACCTTTCCGTTCATGAAGCTGTTTGCTTATAGTGTTCTCATGGAATCTGCAAACTTCTATTTGTTAGCACATTGAGAGCTATGGTGGAAAAGGAAATATAATCCGATAAAAACGAGAAAGAAGTTTTCTGAGAAACTTCTTTGTGATCTGTTAATTCATCTCACAGAGTTCCACCTTTCTGTTCATGAAGCCATTGGCTACCACAGTTTTCGTGGAATCTGCAAAGAGATATATGGGAGCGCCTTGAGGGCTATGATGGAAAAGAAAGTATCCTCAGACAAAAACGATAAAGAAGCTTTCTGAGAAACTCCTTTGTGATCTGTGAATTCATCTCACATAGTTCCACCTTTCACTTCATGAAGCCATTTGCTGACACTGTTCTCGTGGTAACTGCAAAGTGATATTTCAGAAAACATTGAGGTCGATGGTGGAAAACAAAATATCCTCAGATAAAAACGACAAAGAAGCTTTCTGAGAAACTTGCTTGTGATCTGTGAAATCATCTCACAGAGTTCCACCATTCTTTTCATGAGGCCCTTTGCTAACACTGCCCTCGTGGAATCTGCAAACTGATATTTGGGAGAGCATTGAGGGTTATGGTGGGAAAGGAAATATCCACAGATAAAAACGAGAAAGAAGCTTTCTGAGAAAGGACTTTGTGATCTGTGAATTCATCTCACAGAGTTCCACCTTTCTGTTCATGAAACCGTTTGTTAAGACTGTTCTCATGGAATATGCAAAGTGATATTTGGGAGCGCCTTGAGGGCTATGGTGAAAAAGGAAATATCCTCAGATAAAAACTGGAAAGAAGTGTTCCGAGAAACTTCTTTGTGGTGTGTGAATGCAACTCACAGAGTTACACATTTCTTTTCATTGATCATTTTGTTAACTCTGTTTTCTTGAAATCTGCAATGGGATATTTCTTAGGGCAATGAAGCGTACGGTGACAAAGGAAATATGCTCAAACAAAAAATAGAAAGAAGCGTTCTGAGAAACTGCTTTGTGATGTGTGAATTCAACTCACTGAGTTACACCTGTGTTTCGTGGAGCCATTTGCTAGCCCTGTTTTTGTGGAATCTGAGAAAAGATATTTTGGATCACTTTGAAGACGATACTGCCAAAGGAAATATCCTCAGATAAAATAGAGAAAGAAGCTTTAGAGAGACTTTTTTGTGATCTGTGAACTCATCTCACAGAGTTCCACCTTTCTGTTCACGAAGACGTTTTTTAACACTGTTCTCGTGAAATCTGCAAAGTGATATTTGGGAACTCCTTGAGGGCTATGATGAAAAAGGAAATATCCTCAGATATAAACTGGAAAGAAGCGTTCTGAGAAACTGCTTTGTGACCTGTGAATGCAACTCACAGAGTTACACTTTTCTTTTCATTGATCAGTTTGTTAACTCTGTTTTCTTGAAATCTGAAATGGGATATTTCTTAGGGCAATGAAGCGTATGGTGACAAAGGAAATATGCTCAAACAAAAATAGAAGCGTTCTGAGAAACAGTTTTGTGATGTGTGAATTCAACTCACTGAGTTACACCTGTATTTCGTGGAGCCGTTTGCTAGCTCTGTTTTCCTGAAATCTGAGTACTGATATTCCTGATCGCTTTGAAGACTATATGGTGAAAGGAAATATCTTCAGATAAAAATGAGAAAGAATCTTTTTGAGAAACCCCTTTGTGAAATGTGAATTCATCTCACAGAATTCCAGCTTTCTGTTCATGAATTTGTTTTCTAATACTCTTGTTGTGGAATCTGCAAAGTGATATTTGGGAGCGCATTGAGGGCTATGATTAAAAAAAAGAAATATTCTCAGATAAAAACCAGAAAGAAGTTGTCTGACGAATATCTTTCTCTTCTGTAATTCATCTCACAGAGTTCCACCTTTCTGTTCATGAAGCTGCTTACTAATACTGTTCTTGTGCAATCTGCAAAGTGATATTTTGGAGCGCATTGAGAGGTATGGTACAAAAGGAAATATAATCAGATAAAAACGAGAAAGAAGCTTTCTGAGAAACTTCCTTAAGATCTCTGAATTCATCTCACAGAGTTCCACCTTCTGTTCAAGAAGCCGTTTGCTAACACTGTTCTCGTGGAATCAGCAAACTAATATTTGGGAGTGCATTGATGGCTTTGGTGGAAAAGAAAATATCCTCAGATAAAAACGAGAATGCAGTTTTCTGAGAAATTTTTTTCAGACCTGTGAATTCTTCTCACAGAGTTCCACCTTTCTGTTCATGAAGCCATTTGCTAACACTGCTCTTGTGGAATTTTAAAGTGGACATTTGGGAGTATATTGAGCACTATGGTAAAAAAAGGAAATATCCTAAGATAAAAACTGGAAAGAAGTGTTCTTAGAAACCTCATTGTGATGTGTGAAGGCAACTCACAGAGTTTCATTATATTTTCATTGATCAGTTTGCTAACTCTGTTTTCTTGAAATCTGCAATGGGCTATTTCTTAGCGCAATGAAGCTAATGGTGACAAAGAAAATATCCTCAGATAAAAAGTAGAAAGAAGCTTTCTGAGAAACTGCTTTGTAATGTGTGAATTCAACTCACTGAGTTACACCTGCATTTCATGGACCCGTTTGCTAACCCAGTTTTTGTGGAACCCGAGAACTAATATTTCTGATCTCTTTGAAGATGATACAGAAAAAGGAAATATGCTCAGATTAAAATGAGAAAGAAGTTATCTGAGAAACTCCTTTGTGTTCTGAGAATTCATCTCACAGAATTCCACTTTTCTGTTCATGAAGCTGTATGCTAATGCTGTTTTCTTGGAATCTTCAAAGTGATATTTGGGAGCAAATTGAGAGCTATGGTGGAAAACGAAATATAATCAAATAAAAACGAGAAAGAAGCTTTCTGAGGAACTTCTTTGTGATCTTTGAATTCATCTCACAGAGTGCCACCTTTCTGTTCATGAAGTCGTTTGCTAACACTGTTCTCGTGGAATTGGCAAACTGATATTTGGGAGTGCATTTAGGGCTATGGTGGAAAAGAAAATATCCACAGATAAAAACGAGAAAGAAGCTTTCTGAGAAACTTCTTTGTGATCTGTGAATTCATCTCACAGAGTTCCACCTTTCTGTTCATGAAGCGATTTGCTAACACTGTTTTCCTGGAAACTGCAAAGTGATATTCAGGAGCACATTGAGGGTTATGGTGAAAAAGGAAATATCCTCAGATAAAAACTGGAAAGAAGCGTTCTGAGAAACTGCTTTGTGACGTGTGAATGCAGCTCATAGAGTTAGACTTTTCTTTTCATTGATCAGTTTTCTAACTCTGTTTTCTTGAAATCTGCAATGGGATATTTCTAAGCGCAATGAAGCATACGGTGACAAAGGAAATATTTTCAGATAAAAAGTAGAAGGAAGCTTTCTGAGAAACAGCTTTGAGAGATGTGAATTCGACTCACTGAGTTACACCTGTATTTCATGGAGCCGTTTGCTAGCTCTGTTTTTTTGAAATCTGAGAACTGATATTTTGGATCGCTTTGAAGATTGTATGGCCAACGGAAATATCCTCAGGTAAAAACCAGAAAGAAGCTTTCTGAGAAACTCCTTTGTGATCTGTGAATTCATCTCACAGAGGTCCACCTTTCTGTTCATGAAGCTGTTTGCTAATACTGTTCTCGTGGAATCTGCAAAGTGATATTTGGAAGCACATTGGGGGCTATGGTAAAAAAAGAAATATCCTCAGATAAATCGAGAAATAATCTTTCTGAGAAACTTCTTTGTGATCTGTTAATTCATCTCACAGTGTTCCACGTTTCTGTTCATGAAACCATTTGCTACCACTGTTCTCCTGGAATCTGCAAAATGATATTTGGGAGCGCCTTGACTACTATGGTGGAAAACAAAATATCCTCAGATAAAAACGAGAAAGAGGCTTTCTGAGAAACTTCTTTGTGATCTGTGAATTCATCTCACAGAGTTCCACTTTTCTGTTCATGAAGCCGTTTGCTAACACTGTTCCTCTGGAATCTAAAAACTGATATTTGGGAGCGCTTGGAGGGTTATGGTGAAAAAGGAAATATCCTCAGATAAAAACTGGAAAAAAGTCTTCAGAGATACTTCTTTGTGATGTGTGAATGCAACTCACAGAGTTACACTTTTCTTTCATTGATCAGTTTGCTAACTCTGTTTTCTTGAAATCTGCAATGGGCTATTTCTTTTTTTAAAAAATTTATTAATTATTATTATACTTTATGTTCTAGGGTACATGTGCATAACGTGCAGGTTTGTTACATATGTATACTTGTGCCATGTTGGTGTGCTGCACCCATCAACTCGTCAGCACCCATCAACTCGTGATTTACATCAGGTATAACTCCCAATGCAGTCCCTCCCCCCTCCCACCTCCACATGATAGGCCCCGGTGTGTGATGTTCCCCTTCTGGAGTCCAAGTGATCTCATTGTTCAGTTCCCACCTATGAGGGAGAATATGCTGTATTTGGTTTTCTGTTCTTGTGATAGTTTGCTAAGAATGATGGTTTCCAGCTGCATCCATATCCCTACAAAGGACACAAACTCATCCTTTTTTATGGCTGCATAGTATTCCATGGTGTATATGTGCCACATTTTCTTAATCCAATCTGTCACTGATGGACATTTGGGTTGATTCCAAGTCTTTGCTATTGTGAATAGTGCCGCAATAAACACACGTTTGCATGTGTCTTTATAGCAGCATAATTTATAATCCTTTGGGCATATACCCAGTAATGGGATGGCTGGGTCATATGGTACATCTAGTTCTAGATCCTTGAGGAATCGCCATACTGTTTTCCATAATGGTTGAACTAGTTTACAATCCCACCAACAGTGTAAAAGTGTTCCTATTTCTCCACATCCTCTCCAGCACCTGTTGTTTCCTGACTTTTTAATGATCGCCATTCTAACTGGTGTGAGATGGTATCTCATTGTGGTTTTGATTTGCATTTCTCTGATGGCCAGTGATGATGAGCATTTTTTCATGTACCTGTTGGCTGTATGAATGTCTTCTTTTGAGAAATGTCTGTTCATATCCTTTGCCCACTTTTTGATGGGGTTGTTTGTTTTTTTCCTGTAAATTTGTTTGAGTTCTTTGTAGGTTCTGGATATTAGCCCTTTGTCAGATGAGTAGATTGCAAACATTTTCTCCCATTCTGCGGGTTGCCTGTTCACTCTGATGGTAGTGTCTTTTGCTGTGCAGAAGCTCTTTAGTTTAATTAGATCCCATTTGTCAATTTTGGCTTTTGCTGCCATTGCTTTTGCTGTTTTAGACATGAAGTCTTCACCCATGCCTATGTCCTGAATGGTACCACCTATGTTTTCCTCTAGGGTTTTTATGGTATTAGGTCTAACATTTAAGTCTCTAATCCATCTTGAATTAATTTTCGTATAAGGAGTAAGGAAAGGATCCAGTTTCAGCTTTCTACTTATGGCTAGCCAATTTTCCCAGCACCATGTATTAAATAGGGAATCCTTTCCCCATTTCTTGTTTCTCTCAGGTTTGTCAAAGATCAGATGGCTGTAGATGTGTGGTATTATTGCTGAGGACTCTATTCTGTTCCATTGGTCTATATCTCTGTTTTGGTACCAGTACCATGCTGTTTTGGTTACTTTAGCCTTGTAGTATAGTTTGAAGTCAGGTAGTGTGATGCCTCCAGCTTTGTTCTTTGACTTAGGATTGCCTTGGAGATGCGGGCTCTATTCTGGTTCCATATGAACTTTAAAGCAGTTGTTTCCAATTCTGTGAAGAAACTCATTGGTAGCTTGATGGGGATGGCATTGAATCTATAAATAACCTTGGGCAGTATGGCCATTTTCACGATATTGATTCTTCCTATCCATGAGCATGGTATGTTCTTCCACTTGTTTGTGTCCTCTTTAATTTCACTGAGCAGTGGTTTGTAGTTCTCCTTGAAGAGGTCCTTTACATCCCTTGTAAGTTGGATTCCTAGGTATTTGATTCTCTTTGAAGCAATTGTGAATGGAAGTTCATTCCTGATTTGGCTCTCTGTTTGTCTGTTACTGGTGTATAAGAATGCTTGTGATTTTTGCACATTAATTTTGTATCCTGAGACTTTGCTGAAGTTGCTTATCAGCTTAAGGAGATTTTGGGCTGAGACAATGGGGTTTTCTAAATATACAATCATGTCATCTGCAAACAGGGACAATTGGACTTCTTCTTTTCCTAACTGAATACCCTTGATTTCTTTCTCTTGCCTGATTGCCCTAGCCAGAACTTCCAACACTACATTGAATAGGAGTGGTGAGAGAGGGCATCCCTGTCTTGTGCCAGTTTTCAAAGGCAATTTTTCCAGTTTTTGCCCATTCAGTATGATATTGGCTGTGGGTTTGTCATCAATAGCTCTTATTATTTTGAGGTACGTTCCATCAATACCGAATTTATTGAGCGTTTTTAGCATGAAGGGCTGCTGAATTTTGTCAAAAGCCTTTTCTGCATCTATTGAGATAATCATGTGGTTCTTGTCTTTGGTTCTGTTTATATGCTGGATTATGTTTATTGACTTGTGAATGTTGAACCAGCCTTGCATCCCAGGGATGAAGCCCACTTGAACATGGTGGATAAGCTTTTTGATGTGTTGCTGAATCCGGTTTGCCAGTATTTTATTGAGGATTTTTGCATCGATGTTCATCAGGGATATTGGTCTAAAATTCTCTTTTTTTGTTGTGTCTCTGCCAGGCTTTGGTATCAGGATGATGTTGGCCTCATAAAATGAGTTAGGGAGGATTCCCTCTTTTTCTATTGATTGGAATAGTTTCAGAAGGAATGGTACCAACTCCTCCTTGTACCTCTGGTAGAATTCAGCTGTGAATCCATCTGGTCCTGGACTTTTTTTGGTTGGTAGGCTATTAATTATTGCCTCAATTTCAGAGCCTGCTATTGGTCTACTCAGGGATTCAACTTCTTCCTGGTTTAGTCTTGGAAGAGTGTAAGTGTCCAGGAAATTATCCATTTCTTCTAGATTTTCCAGTTTATTTGCGTAGAGGTGTTTATAGTATTCTCTGATGGTAGTTTGTATTTCTGTGGGGTCGGTGGTGATATCTCCTTTATCATTTTTAATTGCATCGATTTGATTCTTCTCTCTTTTCTTCTTTATTAGTCTTGCTAGTGGTCTGTTAATTTTGTTGATCTCTTCAAAAAACCAACTCCTGCATTCATTGATTTTTTGGGGGGATTTTTGTGTCTCTATCTCCTTCAATTCTGCTCTGATCTTAGTTATTTCTTGCCTTTTGCTAGCTTTCGAATGTGTTTGCTCTTGCTTCTCTAGTTCTTTTAATTGTGATGTTAGAGTGTCAATTTTAGATCTTTCCTGCTTTCTCTTGTGGGCATTTAGTGCTATAAATTTCCCCCTACACACTGCTTTAAATGTGTCCCAGAGATTCTGGTATGTTGTATCTTTCTTCTCATTGGTTTCAAAGAACATCTTTATTTCTGCGTTCATTTCGTTATGTACCCAGTAGTCATTCAGGAGCAGGTTGTTCAGTTTCCATGTAGTTGAGCGGTTTTGAGTGAGTTTCTTAGTCCTGAGTTCTAGTTTGATTGCACTGTGGTCTGAGAGACAGTTTGTTGTAATTTCTGTTCTTGTACATTTGCTGAGGAGTGCTTTACTTCCAATTACGTGGTCAATTTTGGAGTAAGTACGATGTGGTGCTGAGAAGAATGTATATTCTGTTGATTTGGGGTGGAGAGTTCTATAGATGTCTATTAGGTCTGCTTGCTGCAGAGATGAGTTCAATTCCTGGATATCCTTGTTAACTTTCTGTCTCGTTGATCTGTCTAATGTTGACAGTGGAGTGTTGAAGTCTCCCATTATTATTGTATGGGAGTCTAAGTCTCTTTTTAAGTCTCTAAGGACTTGCTTTATGAATCTGGGTGCTCCTGTATTGGGTGCATATATATTTAGGATAGTTAGCTCTTCCTGTTGAATTGATCCCTTTACCATTATGTAATGGCCTTCTTTGTCTCTTTTGATCTTTGATGGTTTAAAGTCTGTTTTATCAGAGACTAGTATTGCAACCCCTCTTTTTTTGTTCTCCATATGCTTGGTAAATCTTCCTCCATCCCTTTATTTTGAGCCTATGTATGTCTCTGCGTGTGAGATGGGTCTCCTGAATACAGCAGACTGATGGGTCTTGACTCTTTATCCAGTTTGCCAGTCTGTGTCTTTTAATTGGAGCATTTAGTCCATTTACATTTAAGGTTAATATTGTTATGTGTGAACTTGATCCTGCCATTATGATATTAACTGGTTATTTTGCTCGTTAGTTGATGCAGTTTCTTCCTAGCCTCGATGGTCTTTACATTTTGACATGTTTTTGCAATGGCTGGTACCGGTTGTTCCTTTCCATGTTGAGTGCTTCCTTCAGGGTCTCTTGTAAGGCAGGCCTAGTGGTGACAAAATCTCTAAGCATTTGCTTATCTGTAAAGGATTTTATTTCTCCTTCACTTATGAAACTTAGTTTGGCTGGATATGAAATTCTGGGTTGAAAATTGTTTTCTTGAGGGGGCGGAGCAAGATGGCCGAATAGGAGCAGCTCCAGTCTCCAACTCCCAGCGCGAGCGACACAGAAGACCGGTGATTTCTGCATTTTCAACTGAGGTACTGGGTTCATCTCACTGGGGAGTGCCGGATGATCGGTGCTGGTCAGCTGCTGCAGCCCGACCAGCGAGAGCTGAAGCAGGGCGAGGCATTGCCTCACCTGGGAAGCGCAAGGGGGAAGGGAGTCCCTTTTCCCAGCCAGGGGAACTGAGACACACAACACCTGGAAAATCGGGTAACTCCCACCCCAATACTGCGCTTTAGGAAACAGGCACACCAGGAGATCATATCCCACACCTGGCCGGGAGGGTCCCACACCCACGGAGCCTCCCTCATTGCTAGCACAGCAGTCTGTGATCTACCGGCAAGGCAGCAGCGAGGCTGGGGGAGGGGCGCCCGCCATTGCTGAGGCTTAAGTAGGTAAACAAAGCTGCTGGGAAGCTCGAACTGGGTGGAGCTCACAGCAGCTCAAGGAAACCTGCCTGTCTCTGTAGACTCCACCTCTGGGGACAGGGCACAGCAAACTAAGACACACAGACACCTCTGCACAGACGCAAACGACTCTGTCTGACAGCTTTGAAGAGAGCAGTGGATCTCCCAACACGGAGGTTGAGATCTGAGAAGGGACAGACTCCCTGCTCAAGTGGGTCCCTGACCCCTGAGTAGCCTAACTGGGAGACATCCCCCACTAGGGGCAGTCTGACACCCCACACCTCACAGGGAGGAGTACCCCCCTGAGAGGAAGCTTCCAAAGCAAGAATCAGACAGGTACACTCGCTGTTCAGAAATATTCTATCTTCTGCAGCCTCTGCTGCTGATACCCAGGCAAACAGGGTCTGGAGTGGACCTCAAGAAATCTCCAACAGACCTACAGCTGAGGGTCCTGACTGTTAGAAGGAAAACTATCAAACAGGAAGGACACCTACACCAAAACCCCATCAGTACATCACCATCATCAAAGACCAGAGGCAGATAAAACCACAAAGATGGGGAAAAAGCAGGGCAGAAAAGCTGGAAATTCCAAAAATAAGAGCGCATCTCCCCCGGCAAAGGAGCGCAGCTCATCGCCAGCAACGGATCAAAGCTGGACGGAGAATGACTTTGACGAGATGAGAGAAGAAGGCTTCAGTCCATCAAATTTCTCAGAGCTAAAGGAGGAATTACGTACCCAGCGCAAAGAAACTAAAAATCTTGAAAAAAAAGTGGAAGAATTGATGGCTAGAGTAATTAATGCAGAGAAGGTCCTAAACGAAATGAAAGAGATGAAAACCATGACACGAGAAATACGTGACAAATGCACAAGCTTCAGTAACCGACTCGATCAACTGGAAGAAAGAGTATCAGCGATTGAGGATCAAATGAATGAAATGAAGCGAGAAGAGAAACCAAAAGAAAAAAGAAGAAAAAGAAATGAACAAAGCCTGCAAGAAGTATGGGATTATGTAAAAAGACCAAATCTACGTCTGATTGGGGTGCCTGAAAGTGAGGGGGAAAATGGAACCAAGTTGGAAAACACTCTTCAGGATATCATCCAGGAGAACTTCCCCAACCTAGTAGGGCAGGCCAACATTCAAATCCAGGAAATACAGAGAACGCCACAAAGATACTCCTCGAGAAGAGCAACTCCAAGACACATAATTGCCAGATTCACCAAAGTTGAAATGAAGGAAAAAATCTGAAGGGCAGCCAGAGAGAAAGGTCGGGTTACCCACAAAGGGAAGCCCATCAGACTAACAGCAGATCTCTCACCAGAAACTCTACAAGCCAGAAGAGAGTGGGGGCCAATATTCAACATTCTTAAAGAAAAGAATTTTCAACCCAGAATTTCATATCCAGCCAAACTAAGTTTCATAAGTGAAGGAGAAATAAAATCCTTTACAGATAAGCAAATGCTTAGAGATTTTGTCACCACTAGGCCTGCCTTACAAGAGACCCTGAAGGAAGCACTAAACATGGAAAGGAACAACCGGTACCAGCCATTGCAAAAACATGCCAAAATGTAAAGACCATTGAGGCTAGGAAGAAACTGCATCAACTAATGAGCAAAATAACCAGTTAATATCATAATGGCAGGATCAAGTTCACACATAACAATATTAACCTTAAATGTAAATGGACTAAATGCTCCAATTAAAAGACACAGACTGGCAAACTGGATAAAGAGTCAAGACCCATCAGTCTGCTGTATTCAGGAGACCCATCTCACACGCAGAGACATACATAGGCTCAAAATAAAGGGATGGAGGAAGATTTACCAAGCAAATGGAGAACAAAAAAAAGCAGGGGTTGCAATACTAGTCTCTGATAAAACAGACTTTAAACCATCAAAGATCAAAAGAGACAAAGAAGGCCATTACATAATGGTAAAGGGATCAATTCAACAGGAAGAGCTAACTATCCTAAATATATATGCACCCAATACAGGAGCACCCAGATTCATAAAGCAAGTCCTTAGAGACTTAAAAAGAGACTTAGACTCCCATACAATAATAATGGGAGACTTCAACACTCCACTGTCAACATTAGACAGATCAATGAGACAGAAAGTTAACAAGGATATCCAGGAATTGAACTCATCTCTGCAGCAAGCAGACCTAATAGACATCTATAGAACTCTCCACCCCAAATCAACAGAATATACATTCTTCTCAGCACCACATCATACTTACTCCAAAATTGACCACGTAATTGGAAGTAAAGCACTCCTCAGCAAATGTACAAGAACAGAAATTATAACAAACTGTCTCTCAGACCACAGTGCAATCAAACTAGAACTCAGGACTAAGAAACTCACTCAAAACCGCTCAACTACATGGAAACTGAACAACCTGCTCCTGAATGACTACTGGGTACATAACGAAATGAAGGCAGAAATAAAGATGTTCTTTGAAACCAATGAGAACAAAGATACAACATACCAGAATCTCTGGGACACATTTAAAGCAGTGTGTAGAGGGAAATTTATAGCACTAAATGCCCACAAGAGAAAGCAGGAAAGATGCAAAATTGACACTCTAACATCGCAATTAAAGGAACTAGAGAAGCAAGAGCAAACACATTCGAAAGCTAGCAGAAGGCAAGAAATAACTAAGATCAGAGCAGAACTGAAGGAGATAGAGACACAAAAAACTCTCCAAAAAATCAATGAATCCAGGAGTTGGTTTTTTGAAAAGATCAACAAAATTGACAGACCACTAGCCAGACTAATAAAGAAGAAAAGAGAGAAGAATCAAATCGACGCAATTAAAAATGATAAAGGGGATATCACCACCGACCCCACAGAAATAAAAACTACCATCAGAGAATACTATAAACACCTCTACGCAAATAAACTGGAAAATCTAGAAGAAATGGATAATTTCCTGGACACTTACACTCTTCCAAGACTAAACCAGGAAGAAGTTGAATCCCTGAATAGACCAATAGCAGGCTCTGAAATTGAGGCAACAATTAATAGCCTACCAACCAAAAAAAGTCCAGGACCAGATGGATTCACAGCTGAATTCTACCAGAGGTACAAGGAGGAGTTGGTACCATTCCTTCTGAAACTATTCCAATCAATAGAAAAAGAGGGAATCCTCCCTAACTCATTTTATGAGGCCAATATCATCCTGATACCAAAGCCTGGCAAGGACACAACAAAAAAAGAGAATTTTAGACCAATATCTCTGATGAACATCGATGCAAAAATCCTCAATAAAATACTGGCAAACCGGATTCAGCAACACATCAAAAAGCTTATCCACCATGATCAAGTGGGCTTCATCCCTGGGATGCAAGGCTGGTTCAACATTCGCAAATCAATAAACATAATCCAGCATATAAACAGAACCAAAGACAAGAACCACATGATTATCTCAATAGATGCAGAAAAGGCTTTTGACAAAATTCAACAGCCCTTCATGCTAAAAACGCTCAATAAATTCGGTATTGATGGAACATACCTCAAAATAATAAGAGCTATTTATGACAAACCCACAGCCAATATCCTACTGAATGGGCAAAAACTGGAAAAATTCCCTTTGAAAACTGGCACAAGACAGGGATGCCCTCTCTCACCACTCCTATTCAACATAGTGTTGGAAGTTCTGGCTAGGGCAATCAGGCAAGAGAAAGAAATCAAGGGTATTCAGTTAGGAAAAGAAGAAGTCAAACTGTCCCTGTTTGCAGATGACATGATTGTATATTTAGAAAACCCCATTGTCTCAGCCCAAAATCTCCTTAAGCTGATAAGCAACTTCAGCAAAGTCTCAGGATACAAAATTAATGTGCAAAAATCACAAGCATTCTTATACACCAGTAACAGACAAACAGAGAGCCAAATCAGGAATGAACTTCCATTCACAATTGCTTCAAAGAGAATAAAATACCTAGGAATCCAACTTACAAGGGATGTAAAGGACCTCTTCAAGGAGAACTACAAACCACTGCTCAGTGAAATCAAAGAGGACACAAACAAATGGAAGAACATACCATGCTCATGGATAGGAAGAATCAATATCGTGAAAATGGCCATACTGCCCAAGGTAATTTATAGATTCAATGCCATCCCCATCAAGCTACCAATGAGTTTCTTCACAGAATTGGAAAAAACTGCTTTAAAGTTCATATGGAACCAAAAAAGAGCCCGCATCTCCAAGACAATCCTAAGTCAAAAGAACAAAGCTGGAGGCATCACGCTACCTGACTTCAAACTATACTACAAGGCTACAGTAACCAAAACAGCATGGTACTGGTACCAAAACAGAGATATAGACCAATGGAACAGAACAGAGTCCTCAGAAATAATACCACACATCTACAGCCATTTGATCTTTGACAAACCTGAGAGAAACAAGAAATGGGGAAAGGATTCCCTATTTAATAAATGGTGCTGGGAAAATTGGCTAGCCATAAGTAGAAAGCTGAAACTGGATCCTTTCCTTACTCCTTATACGAAAATTAATTCAAGATGGATTAGAGACTTAAATGTTAGACCTAATACCATAAAAATCCTAGAGGAAAACCTAGGTAGTACCATTCAGGACATAGGCATGGGCAAAGATTTCATGTCTAAAACACCAAAAGCAACGGCAGCAAAAGCCAAAATTGACAAATGGGATCTCATTAAACTAAAGAGCTTCTGCACAGCAAAAGACACTACCATCAGAGTGAACAGGCAACCTACAGAATGGGAGAAAATTTTTGCAATCTACTCATCTGACAAAGGGCTAATATCCAGAACCTACAAAGAACTCAAACAAATTTACAAGAAAAAAACAAACAACCCCATCAAAAAGTGGGCAAAGGACATGAACAGACATTTCTCAAAAGAAGACATTCATACAGCCAACAGACACATGAAAAAATGCTCATCATCACTGGCCATCAGAGAAATGCAAATCAAAACCACAATGAGATACCATCTCACACCAGTTAGAATGGCAATCATTAAAAAGTCAGGAAACAACAGGTGCTGGAGAGGATGTGGAGAAATAGGAACACTTTTACACTGTTGGTGGGATTGTAAGCTAGTTCAACCATTATGGAAAACAGTATGGCGATTCCTCAAGGATCTAGAACTAGATGTACCATATGACCCAGCCATCCCATTACTGGGTATATACCCAAAGGATTATAAATTATGCTGCTATAAAGACACATGCACACATATGTTTATTGCAGCACTATTCACAATAGCAAAGACTTGGAATCAACCCAAATGTCCATCAGTGACAGATTGGATTAAGAAAATGTGGCACATATACACCATGGAATACTATGCAGCCATCAAAAAGGATGAGTTTGAGTCCTTTGTAGGGACTTGGATGCAGCTGGAATCCATCATTCTTAGCAAACTATCACAAGAACAGAAAACCAAACACCGCATGTTCTCACTCATAGGTGGGAACTGAACAATGAGATCACTCGGACTCAGGAAGGGGAACATCACACACCGGGGCCTATCATGGGGAGGGGGGAGGGGGGAGGGATTGCATTGGGAGTTATACCTGATGTAAATGACGAGTTGATGGGTGCAGCACAGCAACATGGCACAAGTATACATATGTAACAAAACTGCACGTTATGCACATGTACCCTACAACTTAAAGTATAATAATAAAAAATAAATTTAAAAAAAAAAAAAAAAAAAAAAAAAAAAGAAAATTGTTTTCTTTAAGAATGTTGAATATTGGCCCCCACTCTCTTCTGGCTTGGAGAGTTTCTGCACAGAGATCTGCTGTTAGTCTGATGGGCTTCCCTTTGTGGGTAACCCGACCTTTCTCTCTGGCTGCCCTTCAGATTTTTTCCTTCATTTCAACTTTGGTGAATCTGGCAATTATGTGTCTTGGAGTTGCTCTTCTCGAGGAGTATCTTTGTGGCGTTCTCTGTATTTCCTGGATTTGAATGTTGGCCTGCCCTACTAGGTTGGGGAATTTCTCCTGGATGATATCCTGAAGAGTGTTTTCCAACTTGCTTCCATTTTCCCCCTCACTTTCAGGCACCCCAATCAGACGTAGATTTGGTCTTTTTACATAATCCCATACTTGTTGCAGGCTTTGTTCATTTCTTTTTCTTCTTTTTTCTTTTGGTTTCTCTTCTCGCTTCATTTCATTCATTTGATCCTCAATCGCTGATACTCTTTCTTCCAGTTGATGGAGTCGGTTACTGAAGCTTGTGCATTTGTCACGTATTTCTCGTGTCATGGTTTTCATCTCTTTCATTTCGTTTAGGACCTTCTCTGCATTAATTACTCTAGCCATCAATTCTTCCACTTTTTTTTCAAGATTTTTAGTTTCTTTGCGCTGGGTACGTAATTCCTCCTTTAGCTCTGAGAAATTTGATGCACTGAAGCCTTCTTCTCTCATCTCGTCAAAGTCATTCTCCGTCCAGCTTTGATCCGTTGCTGGCGATGAGCTGCGCTCCTTTGCCGGGGGAGATGCGCTCTTATTTTTTGAATTTCCAGCTTTTCTGCCCTGCTTTTTCCCCATCTTTGTGGTTTTATCTGCCTCTGGTCTTTGATGATGGTGATGTACTGATGGGATTTTGGTGTAGGTGTCCTTCTTGTTTGATAGTTTTCCTTCTAACAGTCAGGACCCTCAGCTGTAGGTCTGTTGGAGATTTCTTGAGGTCCACTCCAGACCCTGTTTGCCTGGGTATCAGCAGCAGAGGCTGCAGAAGATAAAATATTTCTGAACAGCGAGTGTACCTGTCTGATTCTTGCTTTGGAAGCTTCCTCTCAGGGGTGTACTCCTCTCTGTGAGGTGTGGGGTGTCAGACTGCCCCTAGTGGGGGATGTCTCCCAGTTAGGCTACTCAGGGATCAGGGACCCACTTGAGCAGGGAGTCTGTCCCTTCTCAGATCTCAACCTCCGTGTTGGGAGATCCACTGCTCTCTTCAAAGCTGTCAGACAGAGTTGTTTGCGTCTGCAGAGGTGTCTGCTGCGTTTGTTTAGTTTACTGTGCCCTCTCCCCAGAGGTGGAGTCTACAGAGACAGGCAGGTTTCCTTTAGCTGCTGTGAGCTCCACCCAGTTCGAGCTTCCCAGCGGTTTTTTTTACCTACTTAAGCCTCAGCAATGGCGGGCGCCCCTCCGCCAGCCTCGCTGCTGCCTTGCCGGTAGATCACAGACTGCTGTGCTAGCAATGAGGGAGGCTCCGTGGGTGTGGGACCCTCCCGGCCAGGTGTGGGATATGATCTCCTGGTGTGCCTGTTTGCTTAAAGCGCAGTATTAGGGTGGGAGTTACCCAATTTTCCAGGTGTTGTGTGTCTGAGTTCCCCTGGCTAGGAAAAGGGACTCCTTTCCCCCTTGCGCTTCCCAGGTGAGGCGATGCCTCACCCTGCTTCAGCTCTCGCTGGTCGGGCTGCAGCAGCTGACCAGCACCGATCATCCGGCACTCCCCAGTGAGATGAACCCAGTACCTCAGTTGAAAATGCAGAAATCACCGGTCTTCTGTGTCGCTCGCGCTGGGAGTTGGAGACTGGAGCTGCTCCTATTCGGCCATCTTGCTCCGCCAGCCAACACATTTCTTTTCATTGATCAGTTTGCTACTCTGTTTTCTTCATATCTGTAAAGGGATATTTCTTAGGGCAATGAAACTTACGGTGACAAAGGAAATATCCTCAAACAAATAGTAGAAAGAGGCTTTTTGAGACACTGTTTTGTGATGTGTGAATTCAGCTCACTGAATTACACGTGTATTTCGTGGAGCCATTTGCTAGCCCTGTTTTTATGGAATCTGCGAACTGATATTTCGGATTGCTTTGAAGACTGTACGGCCAAAGGAAATATCCTCAGATAAAAAATAAAAGAAGTTTTCTGAGAAACTTCTTTCTGATCTCTGAATTCATCTCACAGAGTTCCACCTTTCTGTTCATGTAGCTGTTTGTAAACACTCTCCTCGTGCAATCTGCAAAGTGTTATTTGGGAGCGCATTGAGGGCTACAGTGAAAAAGGAAATATCTGCAGATAAAAACTGAAAAGAAGCATCCTGAGAAACTACATTGTGACGTCTGAATGCAACTCACAGTGTCACACTTTTCTGTTCATTGATCAGTTTGCTAACACAGTTTTCCTCAAATCTGCAATGGGACATTTCTTTGCCCAATGAAGCTTATGGTGACAAAGGAAATATCTTCAGATACAAAGTAGAAAGAAGCTTTCTGAAAAACTGCTTTGTGATGTGTGAATTCAACTCACTGAGTTACAGCTGTATTTCCTGGAGCTCTTTGCTAGTCTGTTTTTGTGGAATCTGAGAACTGATATTTCAGATCGCTTTGAATAGTATAAGGCCAAAGGACATATTCTCAGAAAAAAAACGAGAAAAAACTTTTTTGAGAAATTTTTTTTGATCTTTGAATTCATCTAACAGAGTTGCACCTTTCTGTTCATGAAGCTGTTTGCTAACACTCTTCTCGTGGATTCTGCAAAGTGATATTTGGGAGCGTATTGAGGGCTATGGTGAAAAAGGAATTATCTTCAGATAAAAACTGAAAAGAAGCGTTCTGAGAAACTTCTTTGTGATCTGTGAATTCATCTCACAGAGTTCCACCTTTCTGTTCATGGAGCCGTTTACTCACACGGTTCTCATGGAAACTACAAAGTGAACCGAAAGGTGAAACTCTGTCAGATGAATTCACAAATCAGAAAGAAATTTCTCAGAAAACTTCTTTTTCGTTTTTATCTGAGGATATTTCCTATGGCCATATAGTATTCAAAGTGATCCAAAATATCAGGTCTTAGATTCCACAAAAACAGGACTAGCAAAGAGCTCCACGAAATACCGCTGTAACTCAGTGAGTTGAATTTACATATCGCAAAGCAGTTTCTCAGCAAGCTTCTTTCTACTTTTTATAGGAAGATATTTCCTTTGTCACCTGAAACTTCATTGGGCAAAGAAATATCCCATTGCAGATTTGAAGAAAACAGTTTTAGGAAACTGATCAATGAACACAAAAGTGTAACACTGTGAGTTGCATTCACACGTCACAATGCAGTTTCTCAGAATGCTTCTTTTCAGTTTTTATCTGAAGATACTTCCTTTTTCACTGTAGCCCTCAATGCACTCCCAAATATCACTTTGCAGATACCATGAGAAGAATGTTTGCAAACAGCTTCATGAACAGAAAGGTGGAACTCTGTGAGATGAATTCACAAATCAGCAAGAAATTTATCAGAAAACTTCTTTCTCGTTTTTATCTGAAGATATTTCCTTTGGCAGTATAGTCTTCAAAGCGATCCGAAATATCAGTTCTCAGATTCCATAAAAACAGGGCTAGCAAACGGCTCCATGAAATACACGTGTAACTCACTGAATTGAATTCACACATCACAAAGCAGATTCTCAGAAAGCTTCTTTCTACTTTTTGTTTGAGCATATTTCCTTTGTCACCATTGGCTTCATTGCACTAAGCAATATCCCATTGCAGAAATGAAGAAAACAGAGTTAGCAAACTGATCAATTAAAAGAAATGTGTAATACTGTGAGTTGCATTCACACGTCACAAAGCAGTTTCTCTGAACGCTTCTTTCCAGGTTTTAGCTGTGGATATTTCCTTTTTCACCATAGCCCTAATGTTCTCCCAAATATCACTTTGCAGTTTCCACGAATTCACAAATCACAACGAAATTTCTCAGAAAGCTTCTTTTTAGATTTTATCTGAGGATACTCCCTTTGTCGCCATAGGCATCAATGGGATCCAAAATAGCCCTTCTAAGATTCCCCAAAAATGGTGCTACCAAACTGCTCCATGAAGAGAATCTTGTAAATCTGTGAGATGAATTCACAGATCAAAAAACAGTTTCTCAGAAAGCTTCTTTTTCCCTTGTCTGTGGACATTTCATTGTCACCCTAAGTTTCAATCCACTATGAAATAACCCATTGCAGATTCCACAACAACAGAGTTAGACAGCTGCATAATGAAAAGAACAATGTAACTCTGTGACATGAATTCAAACAGCACACAGCAGTTTATCAGAAAGTTCCTTTATAGTTTTATCTGATGATATTTCCTTTTTTACCATGGACATTGCACTCCCAAATGTCCTTTTGGAGATTCCACGAAAACAGTTGTAGCAAACTGCTCCATGAAAAGAAAGGTGCACCCCTGTGAGATGAATTCACACGTCACAAAGAACTTTCTCAGAAAGCTTCTTTCTATTTTTTATCTAAGGATGTGTCCTTTGTCACCGTTGGCTTCATGGTGATCCAAAATATCCTTCCTCAGATTCCCCAAAAACAGTGCTAGCAAACTGATCCATGAATGGAATCATGTAACCCTGTGACATGAATTTACAAATCACAAAGCAGTTTCTCAGAAAGATTCTTTTTAGTTATTGTCAGTGGAAATTTCCTTTATCACCATAAGCTTCAAAGCACTCTGAAATATCCCTTTGCATATTACATGAAAAGAGTGTTAGCAAACGGCTAACACTCCACAGAGTTACACCTTTCTGTTCAATGATCAGTTTGCTAACACAGCTTTCAGAAAGCTTCCTTTTGGTTTTCATCTGAGGATATTTCCTTTGTCACTATAATCTTCAATGCACTCTCAAATATCCTATTGCAAATTCCACAAAAATAGTTTTATCAACCTGCTCATTGAAAAGAATGGTGTAAATCAATAAGATGAATTCACACGTCACAAAGCAGTTTCTCAGAAAGCTTCCTTCTCATTTTCACTTGAGGATAATTCATTTTTCACTATAGGCCTCAATGCACTTCCAAATATCCCTTCGTATATTCAACAAAAACAGTGTTAGCAAACTGCTCCATGAAAAGAAAAGTGTAAATCTGCGAGAAAAATTCAAACATCATAAAGAGCCTTCTCAGAAAGCTTCCTTCTAGTTTTTTCCTGAGGATATTTCCTTTATCACCATAGGCATCAAAGGGATCAAAAATATCCCTTTTCATATTCCCCAAAACAGGACAACAAAACTGTTCCATGAAAATAATCTTGTAACTCTGTGAGATGAATTAACACATTACAAAGCATTTTCTCAGAAAGTATTTTTCTGTTTTTAACTGAGGATATTTCTTTTTTCACCAGAGGCCTCAATGTGCTCAAAAACATGCCTTTGCAGATTCCACAAAAAGAGTGTGAGCAAACTGCTCCATTAACAGAAAAGTGTTACTCTGTTAGATGAATACACAAATCACAAAGAAGTTTCTCAAAAACTTTTTTCTAGTTTTTATCTGAGGTTATTTCCTTTGTCAACATAGGCTTCAATGTGATCCAAATATCCCTTCATAGATCCCCAAAAACAGTGCTACCAAACTGCCTCATGAAAAGAATGGTGTAGCACTGTGAGATTAATTCACACATCACAAAGCTGTTTCTCAGCAAGGTTCTTTCTAGTTTTTGTCTCAGTATATTTCCTTTTTGAAAATATTCCTCAATGAACTCTTGAATGTCCCATTGCAGATTCCATGAAAAAAGTGTTAGCAAACTTCTCAATGGAAATAATGGTGTAACTCTGAGAGAGGAATTCACACATCACAAAGAGAATCCTGTAACTCTGTGAGATGAATTCACAAATCGCAAAGTAGTGTCTCAGAAAGCTTTTTTCTAGTTATCCCTGAGGATATTTCCTTAATCACCATTGGCTTCCATGTACTCCAAAATATCCTATTGCAGATTCCCCCAAAACAGTGCTACCATACTGATCCATGAAAAGCATGGTGTAACTCTGTGAAATGATTTCAAACATCACATTGCTGTTTCTCAGAAGTCTTCTTACTTGGTTTTATCTGAGGATATGTCATTTTCAACATATCCCTCTATGTACTTCCAAATATCACATTCCAGATTCCACGGAAAAGGAAAAAGTCTTTTCAAACTTCCCAATGAAAAGAATGGTGTAACATTGTGAGATGAATTCACACATACAAAGCAGTTTCACAGAATGATTCATTTTGGTCTGTATCTGAGGATATTTCCTTTGTCTCCAGAGGCTTCAATGTACTCCCAAATATCCTATTGCAGATTACACAAAAAAAAAAGTGTTATCAAACTGCTCAAGGAAAACTGCAGTGAAACTCTAAGATGAATTCCCACATCACAAAGCAGTTTCTCAGAAAACTTCTTTCTAATTTTTATCTGAGTATATTTCCTTTTACACCATAGGTTTCAATGCGCTCCCAAATATCCTTTTGCTGCTTCCACGAAAACAGGGTTAGTAAACTGCTCCATGAAAAGAAAGGTTTAACTTTCTGAGATGAATTCACACATCACAAAGAACTTCCTCAGAAAGCTTCTTTCTAGTTTTTATCTGAGAATATTTCCGTTGTCACTTCAGGCTTCAATGCGATCCAAAATATCCCTTCTCAGTTTCCCCAGAAACAGTGCTATACTGCTCCAAGAAAAGAATCAGGTAACTCTGTGGGATAAATTCACAAATCACAAAGCAGTTTCTCAGAAAGCTCCTTTCTGGTTTCTATATGATTATATTTCCTTTTTAACTATAGGCCTAAATGCACTCCCAAATATTCCTTTGTAGATTCAAAGAAAACAGTGTTAGCAAAAGGCTCCATGAATAGAAAGGTGTAAATCTGTACCATGAATACAAACATCACAAATAACTTTCTCAGAAAGCTTCTTTCTAGTTTTCATCTGAGGATATCTTCTTTGTCATCATAGACTTCAATGAGGTCCAAAATATCCCTTCTCAGATTCCCCAAAAACAGTGCTACCAAACTGATCCATGAAAACAATTGTGTAACTCTGTGAGATGAATTAACACATCACAAAGAAGTTTCTCAGAACATTTCTTTCTAGTTTTTATATTAGGATATTTTCTTTGTAACCATAAGCTTCAAAGAGCTCCAAAATATCCCATTGAAGACTCCAGGAAAACAGTGTTAGCAAACTACTCAATGAGAAGAACAGGGTATAACTGTAAGATGAATACACGCATCAAAAAGGAGTTTATCAGAATGCTTGTTCCTAGTTTTTAACTGAAGATATTTCTTTTTTCACCATAGACCTAAATTTGCTCGCAAATATCCTATTGCATATTAAACAAAGAGTGTTATCAAACTGCTCAAAGAAAAGTACCATGTAGGGGCGGAGCAAGATGGCCGAATAGGAACAGCTCCAGTCTCCAACTCCCAGCGCGATCGACACAGAAGACTGGTGATTTCTGCATTTTCAACTGACGTACTGGGTTCATCTCACTGGGGAGTGCCGGACAATCGGTGCTGGTCAGCTGTGGCAGCCCGACCAGCGAGAGCTGAAGCAGGGTGAGGCATCGCCTCACCTGGGAAGCACAAGGGGGAAGGGAATCCCTTTTCGTAGCCAGGGGAACTGAGACACACAACACCTGGAAAATCGGGTAACTCCCACCCCAATAATGCGCTTTAAGCAAATAGGCACACCTGGAGATCATATCCCACACCTGGCCGGGAGGGTCCCACGCCCACGGAGCCTCACTCATTGCTAGCACAGCAGTCTGTGATATCCCAGCAAGGCAGCAGGTAGGGTGGGGGAGGGGCGCCCGCCATTGCTGAGGCTTAAGTAGGTAAAAAAAGCTGCTGGGAAGCTCGAACTGGGTGGAGCTCACAGCAGCTAAAGGAAACCTGCCTGTCTCTGTAGACTCCACCTTTGGGGACAAGGCACAGATAAAAACAAAAGCAGCAGAAACCTCTGCAGACGCAAACGACTCTGTCTGACAGCTTTGAAGAGAGAAGTGGATCTCCCAACACGGAGGTTGAGATCTGAGAAGGGACAGACTGCCTGCTCAAGTGGGTCCCTGACCCCTGAGTAGCCTAACTGGGAGACATCCCCCACTAGGGGCAGTCTGACACCCCACACCTCACAGGGTGGAGTACACCCCTGAGAGGAAGCTTCCAAAGCAAGATTCAGACAGGTCCACTCGCTGTTCAGAAATATTCTATCTTCTGAAGCCTCTGCTGCTGACACCCAGGCAAACAGGGTCTGCAGTGGACCTCAAGCAATCTCCAACAGACCTACAGCTGAGGGTCCTGACCGTTAGAAGGAAAACTATCAAACAGGAAGGACACCTACACCAAAACCCCATCAGTACGTCGTAATCATCAAAGACCAGAGACAGATAAAACCACAAAAATGGGGAAAAAACAGGGCAGAAAAGCTGGAAATTCAAAAAATAAGAGCGCATCTCTCCTGGCAAAGGAGCGCAGCTCATCGCCAGCAACGGATCAAAGCTTGACAGAAAATGACTTTCATGAGATGAGAGAAGAAGGCTTCAGTCCATCAAACTTCTCAGAACTAAAGGAGGAATTACGTACCCAGCGCAAAGAAACTAAAAATCTTGAAAAAAAGATTTTTTCAATCAATAGAAAAAGAGGGAATCCTCCCTAACTCATTTTATGAGGCCAACATCATCCTGATACCAAAGCCTGGCAGAGACACAACAAAAAAAGAGAATTTTAGACCAATATCCCTGATGAACATCGATGCAAAAATCCTCAATAAAATACTGACAAACCGGATTCAGCAGCACATCAAAAAGCTTAACCACCATGATCAAGTGGGCTTCATCCCTGGGATGCAAGGCTGGTTCAACATTCGCAAATCAATAAACATAATCCAGCATATAAACAGAACCAAAGACAAGAACCACATGATTATCTCAATAGATGCAGAAAAGGCTTTTGACAAAATTCAGCAGCCCTTCATGCTAAAAACGCTCAATAAATTCGGTATTGATGGAACGTACCTCAAAATAATAAGAGCTATTGATGACAAACCCACAGCCAATATCATACTGAATGGGCAAAAACTGGAAAAATTCCCTTTGAAAACTGGCACAAGACAGGGATGCCCTCTCTCACCACTCCTATTCAACATAGTGTTGGAAGTTCTGGCTAGGGCAATCAGGCAAGAGAAAGAAATCAAGGGTATTCAGTTAGAAAAAGAAGAAGTCCAATTGTCCCTGTTTGCAGATGACATGATTGTATATTTAGAAAACCCCATTGTCTCAGCCCCAAATCTCCTTAAGCTGATAAGCAACTTCAGCAAAGTCTCAGGATACAAAATTAATGTGCAAAAATCACAAGCATTCTTATACACCAGTAACAGACAAACAGAGAGCCAAATCATGAATGAACTTCCATTCACAATTGCTTCAAAGAGAATAAAATACCTAGGAATCCAACTTACAAGGGATGTAAAGGACCTCTTCAAGGAGAACTACAAACCACTGCTCAGTGAAATCAAAGAGGACACAAACAAATGGAAGAACATATCATGCTCATGGATAGGAAGAATCAATATCGTGAAAATGGCCATACTGCCCAAGGTTATTTATAGATTCAATGCCATCCCCATCAAGCTACCAATGAGTTTCTTCACAGAATTGGAAACAACTGCTTTAAAGTTCATATGGAACCAAAAAAGAGCCCGCATCTCCAAGACAATCCGAAGTCAAAAGAACAAAGCTGGAGGCATCACGCTACCTGACTTCAAACGATACTACAAGGCTACAGTAACCAAAACAGCATGGTACTGGTACCAAAACAGACATATAGACCAATGGAACAGAACAGAGTCCTCAGAAATAATACCACACATCTACAGCGATCTCATCTTTGACAAACCTGAGAGAAACAAGAAATGGGGAAAGGATTCCCTATTTAATAAATGATTCTGGGAAAACTGGCTAGCCATAAGTAGAAAGCTGAAACTGGATCCTTTCCTTACTCCTTATACGAAAATTAATTCAAGATGGATTAGAGACTTAAATGTTAGACCTAATACCATAAAAACCCTAGAGGAAAACCTAGGTAGTACCATTCAGGACATAGGCATGGGCAAAGACTTCATGTCCAAAACACCAAAAGCAACCGCAGCAAAAGCCAAAATTGACAAATGGGATCTCATTAAACTAAAAAGCTTCTGCACAGCAAAAGAAACTACCATCAGAGTGAACAGGCAACCTACAGAATGGGAGAAAAGTTTTGCAATCTACTCATCTGACAAAGGGCTAATATCCAGAACCTACAAAGAACTCAAACAAATTTACAAGAAAAAAACAAACAACCCCATCAAAAAGTGGGCAAAGGATATGAACAGACATTTCTCAAAAGAAGACATTCATACAGCCAACAGACACATGAAAAAATATTCAGCATCACTGGCCATCAGAGAAATGCAAATGAAAACCACAATGAGATACCATCTCACACCAGTTAGAATGGCGATCATTAAAAGGTCAGGAAACAACAGGTGCTGGAGAGGATGTGGAGAAATAGGAACACTTTTACACTGTTGGTGGGATTGTAAACTAGTTCAACCATTATGGAAAACAGTATGGCGATTCCTCAAGGATCTAGAACTAGATGTACCATATGACCCAGCCATCCCATTACTGGGTATATACTCAAAAGATTATAAATCATGCTGCTATAAAGACACATGCACACGTATGTACATTGCGGCACTATTCACAACAGCAAAGACTTGGAATCAACCCAAATGTCCATCAGTGACAGACTGGATTAAGAAAATGTGGGGGGGTGGCGGAGCAAGATGACCGAATAGGAACAGCTCCAGTCTCCAACTCCCAGCGCGAGCGACACAGAAGACCGGTGATTTCTGCATTTTCAACTGAGGTACTGGGTTCATCTCACTAGGGTGTGCCGGACAATCGGTGCTGGTCAGCTGCTGCAGACCGACCAGCGAGAGCTGAGGCAGGGCGATGCACCGCCTCACCTGGGAAGCGCAAGGGGAAAAGGAATCCCTTTTACTAGCCAGGGGAACTGAGACACACAACACTTGGAAAATCGGGTAACCCCCACCCCAATACTGCGCTTTAAGCAAACAGGCACACCTGGAGATAATATCCCACACCTGGACGGGAGGGTCCCACGCCCACGGAGCCTCCCTCATTGCTAGCACAGCAGTCTGCGATCCCGCGGCAAGGCAGCAGCCAGGCTGGGGGAGGGGCGCCCGCCATTGCTGAGGCTTAAGTAGGTAAACAAAGCTGCTGGGAAGCTCGAACTGGGTGGAGCTCACAGCAGCTCAAGGAAACCTGCCTGTCTCTGTAGACTCCACCTCTGGGGACAGGGCACAGATAACTACAAAAGCAGCAGAAAGCTCTGCAGACGCAAACGACTCTGTCTGACAGCTTTGAAGAGAGCAGTGGATCTCCCAACACGGAGGTTGAGATCTGAGAAGGGACAGACTGCCTGCTCAAGTGGGTCCCTGACCCCTGAGTAGCCTAACTGGGACACATCCTCCACTAGGGGCAGTCTGACACCCCACACCTCACAGGGTGGAGTACACCCCTGAGAGGAAGCCTCCAAAGCAAGAATCAGACAGGTACACTCGCTGTTCAGAAATATTCTATCTTCTGCAGCCTCTGCTGCTGATACCCAGGCAAACAGGGTCTGGAGTGGACTTCAAGCAATCTCCAACAGACCTACAGCTGAGGGTCCTGACTGTTAGATGGAAAACTATCAAACAGGAAGGACACCTACACGAAAACCCCATCAGTACATCACCATCATCAAAGACCAGAGGCAGATAAAACCACAAAGATGGGGAAAAAGCAGGGCAGAAAAGCTGGAAATTCAAAAAATAAGAGTGCATCTCCCCCGGCAAAGGAGCGCAGCTCATCGCCAGCAATGGATCAAAGCTTGACGAACAATGACTTCGACGAGATGAGAGAAGAAGGCTTCAGTCCATCAAACTTCTCAGAGCTAAAGGAGGAACAACGTACCCAGCGCAAAGAAACTAAAAATCTTGGAAAAAAAAGTGGAAGAATTGATGGCTAGAGTAATTAATGCAGAGAAGGTCCTAAACGAAATGAAAGAGATGAAAACCATGACACGAGAAATACGTGACAAATGCACAAGCTTCAGTAACCGACTCCATCAACTGGAAGAAAGAGTATCAGCGATTGAGGATCAAATGAATGAAATGAAGCGAGAAGAGAAACCAAAAGAAAAAAGAAGAAAAAGAAATGAACAAAGCCTGCAACAAGTATGGGATTATGTGAAAAGACCAAATCTACGTCTGATTGGGGTGCCTGAAAGTGAGGGAGAAAATGGAACCAAGTTGGAAAACACTCTTCAGGATATCATCCAGGAGAACTTCCCCAACCTAGTAGGGCAGGCCAACATTCAAATCCAGGAAATACAGAGAACGCCACAAAGATAGTCCTCAAGAAGAGCAACTGCAAGACACATAATTGCCAGATTCACCAAAGTTGAAATGAAGGAAAAAATCTTAAGGGCAGCCAGAGAGAAAGGTCGGGTTACCCACAAAGGGAAGCCCATCAGACTAACAGCAGATCTCTGTGCAGAAACTCTACAAGCCAGAAGAGAGTGGGGGCCAAAATTCAACATTCTTAAAGAAAAGAATTTTAAACCCAGAATTTTATATCCAGCCAGACTAAGTTTCATAAGGGAAGGAGAAATAAAATCCTTTACAGATAAGCAAATGCTTAGAGATTTTGTCACCACTAGGCCTGCCTTACATGAGACCCTTAAGGAAGCACTCCACATGGAAAGGAACAACCGGTACCAGCCATTGCAAAAACATGCCAAAATGTAAAGACCATCGAGGCTAGGAAGAAACTGCATCAATTAACGAGCAAAATAACCAGCTATTATCATAATGGCAGGATCAAGTTCACACATAACAATATTAACCTTAAATGTAAATGGACTAAATGCTCCAATTAAAAGACATAGACTGGCAAACTGGATAAAGTGTCAAGACCCATCAGTCTGCTGTATTCAGGAGACCCATAACACATGCAGAGACATAAATAGGCTCAAAATAAAGGGATGGAGGAAGATTTACCAAGCAAATGGAGAACAAAAGAAAGCAGGGGTTGCAATACTAGTCTCTGATAAAATAGACTTTAAACCATCAAAGATCAAAAGAGACAAAGAAGGCCATTACATAATGGTAAAGGGATCAATTCAACAGGAAGAACTAACTATCCTAAATATATATGCACCCAATACAGGAGCACCCAGATTCATCAAGCAAGTCCTTAGAGACTTACAAAGAGACTTAGACTCCCATACAATAATAATGGGAGACTTCAACACTCCACTGTCAACATTAGACAGATCAACGAGACAGAAAGTTAACAAGGATATCCAGGAATTGAACTCATCTCTGGAGCAAGCCGACCTAATAGACATCTATAGAACTCTCCACCCCAAATCAACAGAATATACATTCTTCTCAGCACCACATCGTACTTACTCCAAAATTGACCACGTAATTGGAAGTAAAGCACTCCTCAGCAAATGTACAAGAACAGAAATTATAACAAACTGTCTCTCAGACCACAGTGCAATCAAACTAGAACTCAGGACTAAGAAACTCAATCAAAACCGCTCAACTACATGGAAACTGAACAACCTGCTCCTGAATGACTACTGGGTACATCACGAAATGAAGGCAGAAATAAAGATGTTCTTTGAAACCAATGAGAACAAAGATACAACATACCAGAATCTCTGGGACACATTTAAAGCAGTGTGTAGAGAGAAATTTATATCACTACTGCCCACAAGAGAAAGCAGGAAAGATCTAAAATTGACACTCTAACATCGCAATTAAAAGAACTAGAGAAGCAAGAGCAAACACATTCGAAAGCTAGCAGAAGGCAAGAAATAACTAAGAGCAGAGCAGAACTGAAGGAGATAGAGACACAAAAAACCCTCCAAAAAATCAATGAATGCAGGAGTTAGTTTTTTGAAAAGATCAACAAAATTGACAGACCACTAGCCAGACTAATAAAGAAGAAAAGAGAGAAGAATCAAATCGACGCAATTAAAAATGATAAAGGGGATATCACCACCGACCCCACAGAAATACAAACTACCATCAGAGAATACTATAAACACCTCTATGCAAATAAACTGGAAAATCTAGAAGAAATGGATAATTTCCTGGACACTTACACTCTTCCAAGACTAAACCAGTAAGAAGTTGAATCCCTGAATAGACCAATAGCAGGCTCTGAAATTGAGGCAACAATTAATAGCCTACCAACCAAAAAAAGTCCAGGACCAGATGGATTCACAGCTGAATTCTACCAGAGGTACAAGGAGGAGTTGGTACCATTCCTTCTGAAACCATTGCAATCAATAGGAAAAGAGGGAATCCTCCCTAACTCATTTTATGAGGCCAAAATCATCCTGATACCAAAGCCTGGCAGAGACACAACAAAAAAAGAGAATTTTAGACCAATATCCCTGATGAACATCGATGCAAAAATCCTCAATAAAATACTGGCAAACCGGATTCAGCAACACATCAAAAAGCTTATCCACCATGATCAAGTGGGCTTCATCCCTGAGATGCAAGGCTGGTTCAACATTCACAAGTCAATAAACATAATCCAGCATATAAACAGAACCAAAGACAAGAACCACATGATTATCTCAATAGATGCAGAAAAGGCTTTTGACAAAATTCAACAGCCCTTCATGCTAAAAACGCTCAATAAATTCGGTATTGATGGAACGTACCTCAAAATATTAAGAGCTATTTACGACAAACCCACAGCCAATATCATACTGAATGGGCAAAAACTGGAAAAATTCCCTTTGAAAACTGGCACAAGACAGGGATGCCCTCTCTCACCACTCCTATTCAACATAGTGTTGGAAGTTCTGGCTAGGGCAATCAGGCAAGAGAAAGAAATCAAGGGTATTCAGTTAGGAAAAGAAGAAGTCAAATTGTCCCTCTTTGCAGATGACATAATTGTATATTTAGAAAACCCCATTGTCTCAGCCCAAAATCTCCTTAAGCTGATAAGCAACTTCAGCAAAGTCTCAGGATACAAAATTAATGTGCAAAAATCACAAGCATTCTTATACACCAGTAACAGACAAACAGAGAACCAAATCAGGAATGAACTTCCATTCACAACTGCTTCAAAGAGAATAAAATACCTAGGAATCCAACTTACAAGGGATGTAAAGGACCTCTTCAAGGAGAACTACAAACCACTGCTCAGTGAAATCAAAGAGGACACAAACAAATGGAAGAACATACCATGCTCATGGATAGGAAGAATCAATATCGTGAAAATGGCCATACTGCCCAAGGTTATTTATAGATTCAATGCCATCCCCATCAAGCTACCAATGAGTTTCCACACAGAATTGGAAACAACTGCTTTAAAGTTCATATGGAACCAAAAAAGAGCCCGCATCTCCAAGACAATCCGAAGTCAAAAGAACAAAGCTGGAGGCATCACGCTACCTGACTTCAAACGATACTACAAGGCTACAGTAACCAAAACAGCATGGTACTGGTACCAAAACAGACATATAGACCAATGGAACAGAACAGAGTCCTCAGAAATAATACCACACATCTACAGCCATTTGATCTTTGACAAACCTGAGAGAAACAAGAAATGGGGAAAGGATTCCCTATTTAATAAATGGTGCTGGGAAAATTGGCTAGCCATAAGTAGAAAGCTGAAACTGGATCCTTTCCTTACTCCTTATACGAAAATTAATTCAACATGGATTAGAGACTTAAATGTTAGACCTAATACCATAAAAATCCTCGAGGAAAACCTAGGTAGTACCATTCAGGACATAGGCATGGGCAAAGACTTCATGTCTAAAACACCAAAAGCAACGGCAGCAAAAGCCAAAATTGACAAATGGGATCTCATTAAACTAAAGAGCTTCTGCACAGCAAAACAAACTACCATCAGAGTGAACAGGCAACCTACAGAATGGGAGAAAAGTTTTGCAATCTACTCATCTGACAAAGGGCTAATATCCAGAACCTACAAAGAACTCAAACAAATTTACAAGAAAAAAACAAACAACCCCATCAAAAAGTGGGCAAAGGATATGAACAGACATTTCTCAAAAGAAGACATTCATACAGCCAACAGACACATGAAAAAATGCTCATCATCACTGGCCATCAGAGAAATGCAAATCAAAACCACAATGAGATACCATCTCACACCAGTTAGAATGGCGATCATTAAAAAGTCAGGAAACAACAGGTGCTGGAGAGGATGTGGAGAAATAGGAACACTTTTACACTGTTGGTGGGATTGTAAACTAGTTCAACCATTATGGAAAACAGTATGGCGATTCCTCAAGGATCTAGAACTAGATGTACCATATGACCCAGCCATCCCATTACTGGGGATATACCCAAAGGATTATAAATTATGCTGCTCTAAAGACACATGCACACGTATGTTTATTGCAGCACTATTCACAATAGCAAAGACTTGGAATCAACCCAAATGTCCATCAGTGACAGATTGGATTAAGAAAATGTGGCACGTATACACCATGGAATACTGTGCAGCCATAAAAAAGGATGAGTTTGAGTCCTTTTTAGGGACTTGGATGCAGCTGGAATCCATCATTCTTAGCAAACTATCACAAGAACAGAAAACCAAACACCGCATGTTCTCACTCATAGGTGGGAACTGAACAATGAGATCACTCGGACTCAGGAAGGGGAACATCACACACCGGGGCCTATCATGGGGAGGGGGGAGGGGGGAGGGATTGCATTGGGAGTTATACCTGATGTAAATGACGAGTTGATGGGTGCAGCACAGCAACATGGCACAAGTATACATATGTAACAAACCTGCACGTTATGCACATGTACCCTACAACTTAAAGTATAATAATAATAAATACATTAAAAAAAATTATCACGTCACAAAGTGGTTTCTCAGACAAATTCCTTCTAGTTTTTATCTGAGGATATTTCCTTTTTCAAAATAGTTCTCAATGCGCTCCTATATATCCCTTTGTAGATACCTCGAAAACAGTGTTAGCAAACTGCCCAGTGAAAAGTACAGTGTAACTCTGTGAGTTGAATTCACACATCACAAAGCAGTTTCTCAGAAGCTTCTTTCTAGTTTTTATCTTAGGATATTTCCTATTTCACCATAGGCCTCAAGGTGCTCCCAAATATTTCTATGCAGATTCCACGAAATCAGTGTTAGTAAAGTGCTCCAAGAAAAGAAAGGTGTAACTCCATGAGATGAATTCACAAATCACAAAGCAGTTTCTCAGAAAGCTTCTTTCTAGTTTCTGTCGGAGGATATTTCCTTTGTCAGCAAAAGCTTCAATGCACTCTGAAATATCCCATTGTACATTTAAAGAAAACAGTGTTAGCAAACTGCTCAATGAATAGAACAATGCGTCTGTGTGAGATGAATTCACACATCACAAAGCGGTCTCTCAGAAAGCTTCTTTTTGTTTTTGTCTGAGGATATTTCCTTTTTCATTAGAGGCTTCAATGCACTCCAAAATATCTTATTGCAGATTCCAATAGAACAGTGTTATCAAACTGCTCATGAAAAGAAAGATGTAATTTGTGAGTGGAATTCACACATCACAAGGAACTTTCTCAGAAAGCTTCTTTCTATTTTTTATCTGAGGATATTCCCTTTGTCAATATAGGCTTCAATGTGATCCAAAATATCCCTTCTCAGATTCCCCAAAAACAGTGCTAAGAAACTGCTCCATGAAATGAACCGTGTTACTCTGTGAGATGAATTCAAAAGTCACCAAGTCATTTCTCAGAAAATTTCTATCTAGTTTTTGTATGAGGATATTTCCTTTTTCACTATAGGCCATAATACACTTGCAAATATCTCTTTGCAGATTCCACGAAAATAGTATTAGCAAACTGCTCCATGAAAAGAAACGTGTAAATCTGTGAAATGAATTCACACATCACAAAGCAGTTTCCCATAAAGCTGCTTTCTAGTTTTTATCTGAGGATATTTCCTTTGTCCCAATGGGTTTCAATGAGATCCAAAATATCCCTTCTCAGATTCCCCAAAAACAGCACTACCTAACTTCTCCATGAAAAGAATCATGTAACTCTGTGAGATGAATTCTCAAATCACAAAGGAGTTTCTCACAAAACTTCTTACCATTTTTTTTCTGTGGATATTTCCTTTGTCACCACAGGTTTAGATGTGTCCCAAATATGCTATTGCAGATTCCAGGAAAACAGTGTTATCAAACTGCTCAATGAAAATAACAGTGTAACTCTGTGAGACAAATTTACACAACACAAAGCAGTTTCTCAGAAAGCTTCTTTCTAGTCTTTATCTGAGGATATTTCCTTTTTCACCATAGACCTCAATGTGCTCCCAAATATCCCTTTGCAGATTCCACAAAAAGGTGTTAGGAAACTACTCCATGAAAAGAAAGCTGCAATTCTGTGTGACGAATTCACACATCGCAAAGAACTTTCTCAGAAAGTTTCTTTCTAATTTTTATCTGACTATATCCCCTTTTTCACTATAGGCTTCCATGTGCTCCCAATTATCCCTTTTCAGATTCCATGAAAGTAGTGCTACAATACTGCCCCATCTAAAGAATTGTGTAACTCCATGAGATAAATTCACAAATCTCCAAGCAGTTTTTTAGAACGTTTCTTTCTAGTATTTGTCTGAGGACGTTTTCTTTGTCACCCTAAACTTGAATGTCCTCCAAAATATCCCATTGAAGATTCCAAGAAAATAGTGTTAGCAAACTGCTCAATGAAAAGAACAGTGTAACTCTATGAGATGGATTCACACATCACAATGCAGTTTCTCAGAAAATTTCTTTCTAGTTTTTATCTGAGGATAATTCCTTTTTCACTATAGGCCTAATTGCGCTCCCAAATGTCCCTTTGCAGATTTCATGAAAACATTGTTAGCAAACTGCTCCATGAAAAGAAAGGTGCAACTCTGTGAGATGAATTCACACATCATAAGGACGTTTCTCAGAAAGCTTCTTTCTAGTTTTTATCTAAGGATGATTCCTTTGTCATCATTGGCTTCAATGCGATCCAAAATATCCTTCCTCAGATTCCCCAAAAACAGTGCTACCAAACTCATCCATGAAAGGAATCGTGTAACTCTGTAAGATGTATTAAAATATCACAAAACAGTTTCTCAGAAAGCTTCTTTCTAGATATTACATGAGGATATTTCCTTTGTCACTATAAGCTTCAATGCACTCCAAAATATCCCTATGCAGATTCCAAGATAACAGAAAAACTACTCAATTAAAAGAAGAGTGTAACTCTGTGAGATGAATTCACATATGAGAAAGCAGCCTCTTAGAAAGTTTCTTTCTAGTTTTTATATGAGGATATTTCCTTTGTCACCATAAGCTTCAATGAGCTCTGAAATATCAGATTGCAGTTTCCAATTAAACAGTGTAAGCAAAATGCTCAATGCAAAGATCCATGTGTCTGTTTGAGATGAATTCACATCACAAAGCAGTTTCTCAGAAAGCTTCTTTCTAGTTTTTATCTGAGGTTATTTCCTATTTCAGCATAGGCCTCCATACACTCCAAAATATCCCTTTAAGGTTCCAGGAAAACAGTGTTATCAAACTGCTGAATGAAAAGAATGGTTACCTCTATGAGATGAATTCACACATCACAAAGAACTTTCTCAGAAAGCTTCCGTATAGTCTTTACTTAAGTATATTCACTTTGTCACCATAGGCTTCAATGCAATCCAAAATATCCCTTCTCATAGTCCCCAGAAACAGTGCTACCAAACTGCTCCTTGAAAAAAATCTTGTAACTTTGTGAGTTGAATTCACAAATCACCATTCAGATTCTCAGAAAATTTCTTTCTAGTTTTTTCTAAGGATATTTCCATTGTCACCATAAGCATCTGTGAGCTCTGAAATATACCATTGAAGATTCCAAGAAAACAGTGATTTTTGAATTCATCTCACAGACTTACACGATTCTTTTCATGCAGCAGTTTGGTAGCTCTGTTTTTGGGGAATCTGAGAAGGGATATTTTGAATCACATTGATGTCTATGGTGACAAAGGAAATATACTCAGATAAAAACTAGAAAGAAATTTTATGAGAAACTGCTTTGTGGTGGATGAATTAATCTCACAGAGTACACCGTTCTTTTTATTGATCAATTTGCTATCACTGTTTTCACCATAGACCTCAATGTGCTCCCAAATATACCTTTGCAGATTCCCCGAAAACAGTGTTAGCAAATGGCTCCATGAAAACAAAGGTGTAACTCTGTGAGATGAATTCACAAATCACAAAGCAGCCTCTCAGAAAGATTCTTTCTAGTTTTTGTCTGAGGATATTTCCTTTGTCTCCATAAGATTTTATGTGTTTTGAAATATCCCATATCAGATTCCAAGAAAACAGTGTTAACAAACTTCACAATGCAAAGAACAGTGTAACTCTGTGAGATGTATTCACCCATCACAAAACACGTTCTCAGAAGGCTTCTTTATAGTCTTTATCTGAAGATATTTCCTTCATCACCATAGGCTTCAATGCTCTCCCAAATATCCCTTCTCAGATACCCCCAAAACATTGCTAACAAACTGCTGCATGAAAAGAAAAGTGTGACTCTGAAAGATGAATTCAGAAATCACAGAGAAGTTTCTCAGAAAGCTTCTTTCTAATTTTTATCTGAGGATATTTCCTGTGTCACCATAAGCGTCAGTGCACTCCGAAATTGTAGATTTCAAGATTGTAGATTCCAAGAAAACAAGTTTAGCAAACTGCTCAAAGAAAAAAATAGTGTATCTCTGTGAGATGAATTCACACATCAAAAAGCAGTTTCTCAGAAAGCTTCTTTTTGGTTTTTATCGGAGGATATATCCTTTGTCACCATAGGCTTCAAAGTGCTCCCAAATATCCTATTGCCAATTCCATGAAAACAATGTTATCTCTGTGAGATGAATTCATACATCATAAAGGAGTTTTTCATAAAACTTCTTTCTAGTTTTTATCTGAGGATATTTCCTTTTCCACTACAGTCCTCAATGTGCTCCCAAATATCCCTTTGCAGATTCCTCATAAACAGTGTTAGCAGACTGATCAATTAAAAGAATGGTGTAACTCTGTGAGATGAATTCACACAACACAAAGAACTTTCTCAGAACGCTTCTTTCTTATTTTTATCTGAGGATATTTCCTTTGTGACCCTAGGGTTCAATGCAATCCAAAATATCCCTTCTTAGATTCCCCAAAAACAACACTATCAAACTGATCCATGAAAAGCATCATGTAACTCTGTAGGATGAATTGACACATCACCAAGCGGTTTCCCAGAAAGCTTTCTACTTTTTGTTTGAGGGTATTTCCTTTGTCACCATAAGCTTCATTGCACTCTGAAATATTCAGCTGTAGATTCGAAGAAAACAGTGTTAGCAAACTACTCAATGAAAAGAACAGTCTAACTCTGAGATACGATTTCAGAAATCAGAAAGCATTTTCTCAGAAAGCTTCTTTCTAGTTTTTATATGAGGTTATTTCCTTTTTCACCATAGGCCTTAATGTGCTCCCAAATATTCCTTCGCAGATTCCACGAAAAGAGTGTTAGTAAATTGCTCCATGAAAAGAAATGTGTAACTCTGTGAGATGAATTCACACATCACAAAGAACTTTCTCAGAATGATTCTTTCTATTTTTGGTCTGAGGATAGTTCCTTTTTCACCATATTCCTCAATGTGCTTCCAAATATCCCATTGCAGATTCCAAGAAAAAATTGTTCGCAAACTTCTCTATGAAAGAGATGGTGTAACGCTGTGAAATGAATTCACAAGTCACAAAGCAATTTCACAGAAAGCTTCTTTTTGGTTTTTAACTGAGGATATTTCCTTTGTCACCATAGGTTTTAATGCACTCACCAATATACCTTTGCAGATTCTACGAAAACGGTATTGGCAAACTGCTCCATTTAAAGAAAGGTGTAAATCTCTGAGATGAATTCACACATCACAAAGCAGTTTCTCAGAAAGCTTGTTTTTGGTTTTTGTCTGAGGAGATTTACTTTGTCACCATAGGTTTCAATGCACTCACAAATATCCTATTGCAGATTCCATGAAATCAGTGTTAGCAACTTGCTGCAAGAAAATAAAGGTGTAACTCTGTGAGATGAATTCACATATCACAAAGCAGTTTCTCAGATGACTTCTTTCCAGTTTTCATCTGAGGATATTTCCTGTGTCACCATAGGCTTCAATGTGATCCCAAATATCCTTTCTCAGACTTCCCAAAAACAGTGCTACCAAAGTGTTCTATGAAGAGAATCGAGTAATTCTGTGAGATGAATTCACAAATTCCAAAGCAGTTTCTCAGAAAGATTTTTTTCTTATTTTCGTCTGAGGATATTACCTTTTTCACCATAGGCCCCAATGCGATCCCGAATATCCCTTTTTAGATCCCACAAAAATAGTGTTAGAAAAGTGCTCCATGAAAAGAAAGGTGTAGATCTTTGAGGTGAATGCACATGTCACAAAACTGTTTCTCGGAAAGTTTCTTTTTGGTTTTTGTCTGAGGATATTTCCTTTGTCAATACAGGCTTTGATGCATTCCCAAATATCCTATTGTAGATTCCACGAAAACAATGTTAGCAAACTGCTCCAAGAAAAGAGTCATGTAAATCTGTGAGTTGAATTCACACATCACAAAGCAGTTTCTCAGAAAGCTTCTTTCTAGTTTTGAACTGAGGATATCTCCTTTGTCACCTTAGGCTTCAATGCTATTTGAAGTATCCATTCTCAGATTCCCCAAAATGAGTGCTACAAAACTACTCTATGAAAAGAGTGGTGTAACTCTGTGAGATTAATTCACACATCCAAGGCTGTTTCTCAGATAGCTTCTTTCTAGTTTTTAACAGAGATTATTTATTTTTCACCATATTCCTCAATGTGTTCTGGAATATCCCATTGCAGATTCCTTGGAATACGTGTTAGCAAACTTCTCAATGAAAAGAATGGTGTAACTCTGTAAGATGATTTCACACATCACAAAACAGTTTCACAGAAACTTCTTTTTGGTTTTCATCTGAGGATATTTCCTTTGTCACCATAGGCTTCAATACTCTCCAAATTACCCTATTGCAGATTCCACAAAAACTGTTATCAAACTGCTCCATTAAATGAATGGTGTAATCTGTATGATGAATTCACACATCATGGAACAGTTTCTCAGAAAGCTTCTTTCTACTTTTTATCTGAGGATATTTCCTTTGCCACCATAGGCTTCAATGTGATCCAAAATACCCCTTCTCAGATTCCCAAAAATGGTGCTTCCAAACTGCTCCATGAAAACAATCATACAACTCTGTGAGATGAATTATCACATCACAAAGCTGTTTCTCAGACAAATTCCTTCTAGTTTTTATCTGAGGATATTTCATTTTTCAACATAGGCCTCAATGCGCTCCCATCAATCCCTTTGCAGATACCTCAAAAACAGTGTTAGCAAACTACTATATGAAGAGAGCAGTGTAACTCTGTGAGAGAAATTCACACATCACTAAGGAGTTTCTCAGAAAGCTTCTTTCTAGTTTTTATCTGAGGTTATTTCCTGTTAATCCATAGGCCTCAATACGCTCGCGAATATCCCTTTGCACGTTCCATGAAAAGAGTGTTAGCAAACTGCTCCATGAAAAGAATGGTATAAATATGTGAGGTGAATTTACACATGACAAAGCAGTTTCTCAGAAAGCTTCTTTTCAGTTTTTGTCTGAGGATATTTCCTCTGTCACCATAGGCTTCAACACGATCCAAATATCCCTTCTCAGATTCCCCAAAAACAGTGCTTCGAAACTGCTCAATGAAAAGAATGGTGTAACTCTCTGAGATGAATTCACACATCACACAGCAGTTTCTCAGAAAGCTTCTTTTTAGATTTTATCTGAGGATATTTCCTTTTTCGCTGTAGTCCTCAATGCATTCCTAAATATCGCATTGCAGATTCCACAAAAACAGTGTTAGCAAACTTCTCCAGGAAAATAAAGATGTAGCTCTGTGAGATGAATTCACACATCACAAAGGACTTTCTCAGAAAGCTTCTTTCTAGTTTTTATCTGAGAATATTTCCTTTGTCAACATACGCTTCAGTGCAACCCAGAATATCCCTTCTCAGGTTCCCCAAAAACAGTGCTACCAATCTGCTCCACGAAAAAAATTGTATTACTCTGTTGTATGAATTCACAAATCAAAAAGCAGTTTCTCAGAAAGCTTCTTTCAAGTTTTTATCTGAGTACATATCCTTTTGCACAATAAGCTTCAATGCGCCCCAAAATATCCCATTGCAGATTCCAAAAAAAACAGTGTTAGCAAACTGCTCAATGAAAACAACAGTGTAACTCTGGGAGATGAAATTACACATCCCAAAGCAGTTTCTCAGAAAGTTTCTTTCCAGTTTTTATCTGAGAATAATTAATTGTCTCCATAGGCTTCAAAGCGATACCAAATATCCTTTCTCAGATTACGCCAAAACATTGCTACCAAACTGATCCATGAAAAGAACCATGTAACACTGTGAGACGAATTAACACATCACAAAGCAGTTTCTCAGAAACCTTCATTCTAGTTTTTATATGAGGACATTTCCTTTGTCTCTATTGGCTTCAATGCAATCCAAAGTATCCCTTCCCAGATTCCCCAAAAACAGTGCTACCATACTGCTCCATGTAAAGAATCATGTAATTGTGTGAGGTCAATTCACGTATCACAAAGTAGTTTCTCAGAATTCTTCTTTCTAGTTTTTATCTGAGGATATTTACTTTGTCACTGTAGGCTTCAGTGCAATCCAAAATATCCCTTCTCAGATTCCCCAAAAAGAGTGCCACCAAACTGTTCCAAAAAAGGAACTGTGTAACACTGTGAGATGAATTAACACATCAGAAAGCTTTTATTCACAAAGCTTCTTCTAGTTTTTATATGTGGATATTTCCTTTGTCACCAAAATGTTCAATGCACTCCGAAATATCCCTTTGCAGATTCCATGAAAACTGTTCCCAAACTGCTCAAACAGAAGTACTGTGTAACTCATTGAAATGCATTAACACATCAGAAAGCCATCACACAGAAAGTTTCTTTGTAGTTTTTATCTGAGGATATTGCTTTTTTCACCATAAGCCTCAATACACTCCCAACTATTCCTTTTAGGATTCCACGGAAACAGTGTAAGTAACTGCTCCAAAGCAAGAAAAGTGTAATCTGTGAAATCAATTCACACATCACAAATAACTTTCCCAGGAGATTTCTTTTTATTTTTTCTCTGAGGATATTTCCTTTGTCTCCTTACGATTCAATGCGATTCAAAATATCCCTTCTCAGATTCCCCAGAAACAATGCTACCAAACTGCTCCTTGTAAAGAATTGTGTAAGTCTGTATGATGAATTCTCAAGTTGAAAACCAGTTTCTCAGAAAGTTTCTTTCTGTTTTATGTCTCAGGATATTTCCTTTGTCACAATAACCTTCAATGTTCTCCTAAATATCCAATTACTGATTCCAAGAGGGCAGTGTTAGCAAACTGCTCAAAGAAAAGTACCATGTAGGGGAGGAGCAAGATGGCCGAATAGGAACAGCTCCAGTCTACAACTCCCAGCGCGAGCGACACAGAAAACCGGTGATTTCTGCATTTTCAACTGAGGTACTGGGTTCATCTCACTGGGGAGTGCCAGACGATCGCTGCTGGTCAGATGCTGCAGCCCGACCAGCGAGAGCTGAAGCAGGGTGAGGCATCGCCTCACCTGGGAAGCGCGAGGGGGAAGGGAATCCCTTTTCCTAGCCAGGGGAACTCAGACACACAACACCTGGAAAATCGGGTAACTCCCACCCCAATACTGCGCTTTAAGCAAACAGGCACACCAGGAGATCATATCCCACACCTGGCTGGGAGGGTCCCACACCCACGGAGCCTCCCTCATTGCTAGCACAGCAGTCTGTGATCTACCGGCAAGGCAGCAGCGAGGCTGGGGGAGGGGCGCCCGCCATTGCTGAGGCTTAAGTAGGTAAAAAAAGCTGCTGGGAAGCTCGAACTGGGTGGAGCTCACAGCAGCTCAAGGAAACTTGCCTGTCTCTGTAGACTCCACCTCTGGAGACAGGGCACAGTAAACAATAACAAAAGCAGCAGAAACCTCTATCGATGCAAACGACTCTGTCTGACAGCTTTGAAGAGAGCAGTGGATCTCCCAAAACGGAGGCTGAGATCTGAGAAGGGACAGACTCCCTGCTCAAGTGGGTCCCTGACCCCTGAGTAGCCTAACTGGGAGACATCCCCCACTAGGGGCAGTCTGACACCCCACATCTCACAGGCTGGAGTACACCCCTGAGAGGAAGCTTCCAAAGCAAGAATCAGACAGGTACACTCGCTGTTCAGAAATATTCTATCTTCTGCAGCCTCTGCTGCTGATACCCAGGCAAACAGGGTCTGGAGTGGACCTCAAGCAATCTCCAACAGACATACAGCTGAGGGTCCTGACTGTTAGAAGGAAAACTATCACACAGGAAGAACACCTACACCAAAACCCCAAAAGTACATCACCATCATCAAAGACCAGAGGCAGATAAAACCACACAGATGGGGAAAAAGCAGGGCAGAAAAGCTGGAAATTCAAAAAATAAGAGCGCATCTCTCCTGGCAAAGGAGCGCAGCTCATCGCCAGCAATGGATCAAAGCTTGACGGAGAATGACTTTTACGAGATGAGAGAAGAAGGCTTCAGTCCATCAAATTTCTCAGAGCTAAAGGAGGAACTACGTACCCAGTGCAAAGAAACTAAAAATCTTGAAAAAAAAGTGGAAGAATTGATGGCTAGAGTAATTAATGCAGAGAAGGTCCTAAACGAAATGAAAGAGATGAAAACCATGACACGAGAAATACGTGACAAATGCACAAGCTTCAGTAACCGACTCGATCAACTAGAAGAAAGAGTATCAGCGATTGAGGATCAAATGAATGAAATGAAGCGAGAAGAGAAACCAAAAGAAAAAAGAAGAAAAAGAAATGAACAAAGCCTGCAAGAAGTATGGGATTATGTAAAAAGAACAAATCTACATCTGATTGGGGTGCCTGAAAGTGAGGGGGAAAATGGAAGCAAGTTGGAAAACACTCTTCAGGATATCATCCAGGAGAACTTCCCCAACCTAGTAGGGCAGCCCAACATTCAAATCCAGGAAATACAGAGAACGCCACAAAGATACTCCTCGAGAAGAGCAACTCCAAGACACATCATTGCCAGATTCACCAAAGTTGAAATGAAGGAAAAAATCTGAAGGGCAGCCAGAGAGAAAGGTCGGGTTACCCACAAAGGGAAGCCCATCAGACTAACAGCAGATCTCTGTGCAGAAACTCTACAAGCCAGAAGAGAGTGGGGGCCATCAACATTCTTAAAGAAAACAATTTTCAACCCAGAATTTCATATCCAGCCGAACTAAGTTTCATAAATGAAGGAGAAATAAAATCCTTTACAGATAAGCAAATGCTTAGAGATGTTGTCACCATTAGGCCTGCCTTACAAGAGACCTTGAAGGAAGCACTCAACATGGAAAGGAACAACCGGTACCAGCCATTGCAAAAACATGTCAAAATGTAAAGACCATCGAGGCTAGGAAGAAACTGCATCAACTAACGAGCAAAATAACCAGTTAATATCATAATGGCAGGATCAAGTTCACACATAACAATCTTAAACTTAAATGTAAATGGACGAAATGCTCCAATTAAAAGACACAGACTGGCAAACTGGATAAAGAGTCAAGACCCATCAGTCTGCTGTATTCAGGAGACCCATCTCACACGCAGAGACATACATAGGCTCAAAATAAAGGGATGGAGGAAGATTTACCAAGCAAATGCAGAACAAAAAAAAGTGGGGGTTGTAATACTAGTCTCTGATAAAACAGACTTTAAACCATCAAAGATCAAAATAGACAAAGAAGGCCATTACATAATGGTAAAGGGATCAATTCAACAGGAAGAACTAACTATCCTAAATATATATGCACCCAATACAGGAGCACCCAGATTCATAAAGCAAGTCCTTAGAGACTTACAAAGAGACTTAGACTCCCATACAATAATAATGGGAGACTTCAACACTCCACTGTCAACATTAGACAGATCAACGAGACAGAAAGTTAACAAGGATATCCAGGAATTGAACTCATCTCTGCAGCAAGCAGACCTAATAGACATCTATAGAACTCTCCACCACAAATCAACAGAATACACATTCTTCTCAGCACCACATCGTACTTACTCCAAAATTGATCACGTAATTGGAAGTAAAGCACTCCTCAGCAAATGTACAAGAACAGAAATTATAACAAACTGTCTCTCAGACCACAGTGCAATCAGACTAGAACTCAGGACTAAGAAACTCAATCAGAACGGCTCAACTGCATGGAAACGGAACAACCTGCTCCTGCATGACAACTGGGTACATAACGAAATGAAGGCAGAAATAAAGATGTTCTTTGAAACCAATGAGAACAAAGATACAACATACCAGAATCTCTGGGACACATTTAAAGCAGTGTGTAGAGGGAAATTTATAGCACTAAATGCCCACAAGAGAAAGCAGGAAAGATCTAAAATTGACACTCTAAATCACAATTAAAAGAACTAGAGAAGCAAGAGCAAACACATTCGAAAGCTAGCAGAAGGCAAGAAATAACTAAGATCAGAGCAGAACTGAAGGAGATAGAGACACAAAAACCCTCCAAAAAATCAATGAATCCAGGAGTTGGTTTTTTGAAAAGATCAACAAAATTGACAGACCGCTAGCAAGACTAATAAAGAAAAAAAGAGAGAAGAATCAAATCGACGCAATTAAAAATGATAAAGGGGATATCACCACCTACCCCTCAGAAATACGAACTACCATCAGAGAATACTATAAACACCTCTACGCAAATAAACTGGAAAATCTAGAAGAAATGGATAATTTCCTGGACACTTACACTCTTCCAAGACTAAACCAGGAAGAAGTTGAATCCCTGAATAGACCAATAGCAGGCTCTGAAATTGAGGCAATAATTAATAGCCTACCAACCAAAAAAAGTCCAGGACCAGATGGATTTACAGCTGAATTCTACCAGAGGTACAAGGAGGAGTTAGTACCATTCCTTCTGAAACTATTCCAATCAATAGAAAAAGAGGGAATCCTTCCTAACTCATTTTATGAGGCCAACATCATCCTGATACCAAAGCCTGGCAGAGACACAACAAAAAAAGAGAATTTTAGACCAATATCCCTGATGAACATCGATGCAAAAATCCTCAATAAAATACTGGCAAACCGGATTCAGCAGCACATCAAAAAGCTTATCCACCATGATCAAGTGGGCTTCATCCCTGGGATGCAAGGCTGGTTCAACATTCGCAAATCAATAAACATAATCCAGCATATAAACAGAACCAAAGACAAGAACCACATGATTATCTCAATAGATGCAGAAAAGGCTTTTGACAAAATTCAACAGCTCTTCAGGCTAAAAACGCTCAATAAATTCGGTACTGATGGAACGTACCTCAAAATAATAAGAGCTATTGATGACAAACCCACAGCCAATATCATACTGAATGGGCAAAAACTGGAAAAATTCCCTTTGGAAACTGGCACAAGACAGGGATGCCCTCTCTCACCACTCCTATTCAACGCAGTGTTGGAAGTTCTGGCTAGGGCAATCAGGCAAGAGAAAGAAATCAAGGGTATTCAGTTAGGAAAAGAAGAAGTCAAATTGTCCCTGTTTGCAGATGACATGATTGTATATTTAGAAAACCCCATTGTCTCAGCCCAAAATCTCCTTAAGCTAATAAGCAACTTCAGCAAAGTCTCAGGATACAAAATTAATGTGCAAAAATCTCAAGCATTCTTATACACCAGTAACAGACAAACAGAGAGCCAAATCATGAATGAACTCCCATTCACAATTGCTTCAAAGAGAATCAAATACCTAGGAATCCAACTTACAAGGGATGTAAAGGACCTCTTCAAGGAGAACTACAAACCACTGCTCAGTGAAATAAAAGAGGACACAAACAAATGGAAGAACATACCATGCTCATGGATAGGAAGAATCAATATCGTGAAAATGGCCATACTGCCCAAGGTAATTTATAGATTCAATGCCATCCCCATCAAGCTACCAACGAGTTTCTTCACAGAATTGGAAAAAACTGCTTTAAAGTTCATATGGAACCAAAAAAGAGCCCGCATCTCCAAGACAATCCGAAGTCAAAAGAACAAAGCTGGAGGCATCACGCTACCTGACCTCAAACGATACTACAAGGCTACAGTAACCAAAACAGCATGGTACTGGTACCAAAACAGAGATATAGACCAATGGAACAGAACAGAGTCCTCAGAAATAATACCACACATCTACAGCCATCTGATCTTTGACAAACCTGAGAGAAACAAGAAATGGGGAAAGGATTCCCTATTTAATAAATGGTGCTGGGAAAATTGGCTAGCCATAAGTAGAAAGCTGAAACTGGATGCTTTCCTTACTCCTTATACGAAAATTAATTCAAGATGGATTAGAGACTTAAATGTTAGACCTAATACCATAAAAATCCTCGAGGAAAACTTAGGTAGTACCATTCAGGACATAGGCATGGGCAAAGACTTCATGTCTAAAACACCAAAAGCAACGGCAGCAAAAGCCAAAATTGACAAATGGGATCTCATTAAACTAAAGAGCTTCTGCACAGCAAAACAAACTACCATCAGAGTGAACAGGCAACCTACAGAATGGGAGAAAAGTTTTGCAATCTACTCATCTGACAAAGGGCTAATATCCAGAACCTACAAAGAACTCAAACAAATTTACAAGAAAAAAACAAACAACCCCATCAAAAAGTGGGCAAAGGATATGAACAGACATTTCTCAAAAGAAGACATTCATACAGCCAACAGACACATGAAAAAATGCTCATCATCACTGGCCATCAGAGAAATGCAAATCAAAACCACAATGAGATACCATCTCATACCAGTTAGAATGGCGATCATTAAAAAGTCAGGAAACAACAGGTGCTGGAGAGGATGTGGAGAAATAGGAACACTTTTACACTGTTGGTGGGATTGTAAACTAGTTCAACCATTATGGAAAACAGTATGGCGATTCCTCAAGGATCTAGAACTAGATGTACCATATGACCCAGCCATCCCATTACTGGGGATATACCCAAAGGATTATAAATTATGCTGCTCTAAAGACACATGCACACGTATGTTTATTGCAACACTATTCACAATAGCAAAGACTTGGAATCAACCCAAATGTCCATCAGTGACAGATTGGATTAAGAAAATGTGGCACATATACACCATGGAATACTATGCAGCCATAAAAAAGGATGAGTTTTTGTCCTTTGTAGGGACATGGATGCAGCTGGAAACCATCATTCTTAGCAAACTATCACAAGAACAGAAAACCAAACACCGCATGTTCTCACTCATAGGTGGGAACTGAACAATGAGATCACTTGGACTCAGGAAGGGGAACATCACACACCGGGGCCTATCATGGGGAGAGGGTAGGGGGAGGGATTGCATTGGGAGTTATTCCTGATGTAAATGACGCGTTGATGGGTGCTGACGAGTTGATGGGTGCAGCACAGCAACATGGCACAAGTATACATATGTAACAAACCTGCACGTTATGCACATGTACCCTAGAACTTAAAGTATAATAATAATAAATAAATTTAAAAAAAAATAACGGTGTAACTCTATGAGATGAATTCACACATCAAAAAGCAGTTTCTCAGAAATCTTCTTTTTCGTTTTTTATGAGGATATTTCCTTTGTCACCATAGGCTGCAATGTGCTCCCTAATATCCTATTGCATATTACACGAAAACAGTGTTACCAAACTGATTCACAATAAGAAAGTTTCAACTCTGTTGAACTTTCTCAGAGAGCTTGTTTCTCTCTGAGAAAGAACTTCTCACAAAGAACTTTCTCAGAGAGCTTGTTTCTAGTTTTTATCTGAGGATTTTTTTTTGTCACCATTGGCTTCAAAGTGATCCAATATATCCTCTCTCAGATTCCACAAAAGGAGTGCTAACAAACTGATCCATGAAAAGCATCATGCAATGCTGTGAGATGAATTAACACATCACAAAGTGATATATCAGAAAGCTTCTTTCTAGTTTTATATGAGGATATTTCCATTGTCTCTGTATGCTTCATTGCAGTCTGATATATCCCATAGCATATTCCAAGAAAACAATGTGAACAAACTGCTCAATGAGAAGAACAGTTTAACTCTGTGAGATGAAACCACACGTCACTAAGGAGTTTCACAGAGGCTTCTTTCTAATTTTAATCTGAGGATATTTCCTTTTCACCATAGACTTTAATGCAATTCAAATTATGCCATTTCAGACCCCCCAAAAATATTGCTGCCAAACAACTCCATAAAAACTGAGGTGTAACTCTGAAAGATGAATTCACACATCTCAAAACTGTTTCTCAGAAAGCTTCTTTCTAGTTTTTTCTCAGAATGTATATCTTTTTTGACCATAATCCTCAATGTGCTATGGTATACCCCATTGCAGATTCCACGAAAAAAGTGTTGGCAAACTTCTCAAAGAAAAGAAAGGTGTAACTCTGTGAGATGAATTCACACATCCCAAAGCAGTTTCACAGAAAGCTTCTTTTTGGTTTTTATCTGAGGATAATTTCTTTGTCACTATTGGCTTCAATATACTCCCAAATATCCTATTGCAGATTCAATGAAAACAGTGTTATCAATCTGCTCAATGAAAAGAATGGTGTGTCTCTGTATGATGAGTACACACATCACAAAGCGGTTTCTCAGACAGCTTCTTTCTAGTTTTTATCTGAGGATATTTCCTTGTTTACTGTAGGCCTTAATGCACTCCCCAATATCCCTTTGCAGATTCCACGAAAATGGTGTTAGCAAATTGCTCCATGAAAAGAAAGGTGTAAATCTGTAAGATTAATTCAAACACCTCAAAGAACTTTCTCAGAAAACATCTTTCTAGTTTTCACCTGAGGTTATTTCCTTTGATACCATAGGCTTCAACGTGATCCAAAATATCCCTTCTGAGATTCCACCAAAACAGTGGTACGAAACTGAACCATGAAAAGAATCATGAAACTCTGTGAATTGAATTAACACATCACAATGCAGTTTCTCAGAAAGCTTCTTTCTAGTTATTATCTGAGGATAATTCCTTTGTCACCATAAGTTTCAATGCACTCCAAAATATCCCACTGCAGATTCCAAGAAAACAGTGTTAGCAAACTGCTCAATGAAAAGAACAGTGTCACTCTGTAAGGTGAATTCACACATAATGAAGCAGTTTCTCAGAAAGCCTCTTTCTATTTTTTATCTGAGAATAATTCCTTTTCCACCATAGACCTCAATGTGCTCCAAAGTATCCCTTCGCACGTTTCACAAAAACAGTGTTAACAAACTGCTCCATGAAAAGAAAGGTCTAACTCTGTGAGATGAATTCACACATCACAAAAAAACTTTCTCAGAAAGCTTCTTTCTAGTTTCTATATGAGGATATTTCATTTGTCACCATACTCTTCAATGCAATCTGAAAAATCCCTTCTCAGATTCCCCAAAAACAGTGCTACCAAACTGATCCATGAAAGGAATCATGTAACTCTGTGAGATAAATTCATACGTCACAAAGCAGTTTTTCAAAAAATTTCTTTTTGCTTTTTTTCTGAGGGTATTTCATTTGTTACCATATGTTTCAAACCACTCCCAAATATCCTAACGCAGATTCCATGAAAACAGTGTTAACAAACTGCTCCAAGAAAGGAATAATGTAACTCTCAAAAAGTTTCTTTTTAGTTTATATCTCAGGATATTTCCTTTGTCACCATAAGATTCAATGGAATCCAAAATATCCCTTCTCGGATTCCCCATAAACAATGCTACAAACCTGACCCATGAATAGAAAAGTGTAAGTATGTGAGATAAATTAACACATCACAAAATGGTTTCCCAGAAAGCTGCTTTCAAGTTTTTTTCTGAGTATATTTTCTTTGTTCACCATAGGCCTCAAAGCACTCGTGAATATCCCTTTGCAGATTCCACGAAAATAGTGTTAGAAAGCTGGTCCATGAAAACAAAGGTGTAAATCTGTGAGGTGAATTCACACATCACAAAGCAGTTTCTCAGAAATCTTATTTTAGTTTTATCTATGAGGATATTTCCTTTGTCACACTAGGCTCCAAGGCATTCCCAAATATCCTATTGCAGATTCCACAAAAACAGTTTTATTAAACTGGTGAAAGGAAAACGTTGTGTAATTCTGTGAGATGAATTCACACATCACAAAGAAATTTCTCAGAAAGCTTATTTCTAGTTTCTATCTGAGGATATTTCCTTTGTAACCATAGGCTTCAATGCAATTCAAATATCCCCCCTCAGATTCCCCAAAAAGAGTGACACCAAATACTCCATGAAAAGTTTTGTATAACTCTGTGGGATGAACTCACACATCACAAAGCGGTTTCTCTGAAAGCTTCTTTCTAGTTTTTAATCTGAGGATATTTCCTTTTTCACCATAGGCCTCAATGCACTCCCAAATATCACTTTGCAGATTCCACGAAAACAGTGTTGGCAAACTGCTCCATGAAAAGAAGGTTGTTACTGTGTGAGATGAATACACACATCACAAAGAAGTTTCTCGGAAAGCTTCTTTCTAGTTTTTATCTGATTATATTTCCTTTGTCAGCATAGGCATCAATGCGATCCAAAATATCTCTTCTCAGATTCCCCAAAAACAGTGCTACCAAACTGTTCCATGAAAAGAATGGTGTAACTCTGTGAGATGAATTCACAAATCACAAAGCAGCTTCTCAGAAAGCTTCTTTCTAGTTTTTGTCAGGGGATATTTGCTTTTTCCCCATAGGTCTCAATGCACTCACGAATATCTCTTTGCATATTACACAAAAATAGTGTTAGCCAGCTGCTCCATGAAAAGAAAGGTGTAACTTGATGAGGTGAATTCACACATCACAACGCAGTTTCTCAGAAAGCTTCTTGTTGGTTTTCATCTGAGGATAATTCCTTTGTCACCATAGACTTCAATGCACTCCCAAATATCCTATTGCAGATTCCCCAAAAAAAGCGCTACCATAGTGCTCCATGAAAAGAATGGTGTAACTCTGAGAAATGAATTCACGCATCACAGAGCTTTATCTCAGTAGGTTTCTTACCAGTTTTTATATGAGGATATTTCCTTTTTCACCATATTCCTATATGCGCTCCCGAATATCGTATTGCAGATTCCATGAAAAAAGTGTTAGCAAACTTCTCAGTGAAAAGAACGGTGTAAGTTTGTGAGATGAATTCACACATCACAAAGTAGTTTCACAGAAATCTTCTTTTTGGTTTTTCTCTGACGATATTTCCTTCATCACCAGAGGCTTCAATGCATTACAAAATATCCTACTGGGGATTCCACAAAAACACTGTTATCAAACTGCTCAATGAAAGAATGGTGTACCTCTGTAAGATGAACTCACACATCACAAAGCAGGTTCTCAGGAAGCTTCTTTCTATTTTTAATGTGAGAATATTTCTTATTTCACCATAGGCCTCAATGTGCTCCCAAATATCCCTTGGCAGATTCCATGAAAAGAGTGTTATTATACTACTCCGTGAAAAGAAAGGTGCAACTGTATGAGATGAATTCACACATCACAAGCAATTTTCTCAGAAACATTCTTTCTAGTTTTTATGTGACGATATTTCCTTTGTCACCAAAGGCTTCAATGCCATCCAAAATATCCGTTATCTGATTCCACAAAAACAGTGCTACCAAACTGCTCCATGAAAATAATTGTGTAACTCTGTGATAAAAATTCACGAATCAAAAAGTTGTTTTTCAGAAAGATTCTTTCTAGTTTTTATATGAGGATATTTCCTTTGTCACCATAAGCTTCAATGTGCTGTGAAATATCCCATTTCAGATTCCTAGAAAACAGTGTTTGCAAACTGGTCAATGAAAAGAACACTGTTACTCTGTGAGATGAATTCACTAATCACAAAGCAGTTTCTCAGAAATATTCTTTTTGACTTTTATCTGAGGATATTTCCTTTGTGTTCAAAGACATCAATGCCCTACAAAATATCCTGTTGCAGATTTTGGGAAAACAGAGTTAACAAACTTCTCCATGAAAACAAAGGTGTTACACTGTGAGATGAATACACACATCACAAATAAGTTTCTCAGAAAGCTTCTTTCTAGTTTTTATCTGATTTTATTTCCTTTGTCACCATAGTCTTTAATGCGATCCAAAATATCCCCTCTCAGATTCACCAAAAACAGTGCTACCAAAATGCTCCATGAAAAGAATCGTGTAACCCAGTGAGACGAATTCACAAATCACAAAGCAGTTTCTCAGAAAGCTTCCTTTTGGTTTTTGTCTGAGGATATTTCCTTTGTCACCATAGGCTTCAATGCGATCCAAAATATCCCTTCTCAGATTCCCCAGAAACAGTGTTACCACACTGCTCCAAGAAAAGAATCGTGTAATTCCACGAGATGAATTCACAAATCACAAAGCAGATTCTTAGAAAGTTTCTTTCTAGTTTTTGTCTGAGGATATTTCCTTTGTCACCCTAAGTTTCAATGCATTCCGAAATATCTCATTGTACAGTCCACAAACACAGTGTCAGTAAACTGCTCAATGAAAAGAGCAGTGTAATTCTGTGAGACCAATTCACACAACCCGAAGCGGTCTCTCAGAAAGCTTCGTTTTGGTTTTTATCTGAGGATAATTCCTTTTTCACCATAGGCTTCAATGCGCTCCCAAATATCCTTTTGCAGATTCCATGAAAACGGTGTTAGCAAACTGCTCCAAGAAAATAAAGGTGTAACTCTGTGAGATGAATTCACACATCACAAAGAAATTCCTCAGAAAGCTATTTTCTAGTTTTTCTCTGAGGATATTTTCTTTGTCATCATAGGCCTCAGCTCCCTCCCATATATCCCTTTGTAGGTTCCATGAAAACAGTGTTAACAAACTACTCCATGAAAAGAAAGGTGTTATTCTCTGAGATGAATACACACATCACAATGCAGTTTCTCTGAAAGCTTCTTTCTAGTTATTATCTGAAGATATTTCCTTTGTCACCATGTGCTTAAATGTGACCCAAAATATCCCTTCTCAGAAACCCCCAAAAAAGTGTTACCAAACTGCTCCACGAAAAGAATGGTGTAACTCTGTGAAATGAATTCACACATCACAAAGCTGTTTCTCAGAAAGCTTCTTTCTAGTATTTTTCTGAGCGTATTTCCTTTTTCACCATATTCCTCAATGGGCTACCGAATATCCCATTGCAGATTCCAGAAAAAATGTGTTAACAAACTTCTCAATGAAAAGAACAGTGTAACACAGTGAGATGATTTCACACATCACAAAGCAGTTTCACAGAAAGTTTCTCTTTGGTTTTTATCTGAGGATGCATCCTCTGCAACCATGGGCTTCAATGCACTCCCAAATATCCTATTGCAGATCCAAGAAAACAGTGTTATCAAACTGCTCAATGAAAATAACAGTGTAACTCTGTGAGATGAATTCACACATTACAAAGCAGTTTCTCAGATATCTTCCTTCTCATTTTTATCTCAGGATATTTCCCTTTCACTATAGGCTTCAAAGCACTCACAAATATCCCTTTGCAGATTCCACAAAAACAGTGTTAGGAAAGTGCTCAATGAAAACAAAGGTGTTACTTTGTGAGATGAATACATACATTACAAAGAAGCTTCTCAGAAAGTTGATTTATATTTTTTATCTGAGGATATTTCCTTTGTCACCCTAAACTTCAATGTGCTCCAACATATCAGAATGCAGATTCCAAGAAAACAGTGTTAGCAAACTGCTAAATGAAAACGACAGTGTAATCCTGTGAGATGATTTCACACATCACTAAGCAGTTTATCAAAAATCTTCTTTCTACTTTTTGTCTGAGGATATTTCCTTTGTCACCATAGGCTTCAATGCAATCGAAAATATCCCTTTCCAGATTCCCCAGAAACAGTGGTACCAAATTGTGCCATGAAAATAAAGTGTAACTCTGTGAGGTGAATTGACATATCACTAAGCAGTTTCACAGAAAGCTTCTTTTTGTGTTTTGCGTGAGGATAATTCATTTGTCACCAAAGGCTTCAATGCACGCCGAAATATCCTATTGCAGATTCCACAAAAACAGTGTCAGCAAACTGCTCCATGAAAAGAGGGGTGTAACTCTGTGAGATGAAATCACACATCACAAAGAAGTTTCTCAGAAATGTTCCTTCTAGTTTTTATCTGAGGATATTTTCCTTTTCACCGTAGGTCTCAACTCACTTCCAAATGTCACTTTGTAGATTCCACAAAAATATTATTAGCAAACTGCCCATGAAAAGAAAGATGTTACTCTGAGAGATGAATACACACATCACAAAGAAGTTTCTCAGAAAGCTTCTTCTAGTTTTTTCTGATTATATTTCCATATGTCATGCATAGGCTTCAATGTGATAAAAAATATCCTTCTCAGATCCTCCAAAACAGTGCTACCAAACTGCTCCATGAAAATAATGGTGTATCTCTGTGAGATAAATTCACACACCACAAAGTTGTTTCTCAGACTGCTTCTTTCTAGATTTTATCTGAGGACATTTCCCTTTTCTCCATATTCCTCAATGCTCTCTGGGATAACCCCTTGCAGATTTCATGAAAAAAGTGTTAGCAAACTCCTCAGTGAAAAGAACAGGGCAACTCGGTGATATGAATTCACACCTCACAAAGCAGTTTCACAGAAAGCTTCTTTTTGATTTTTATCTGAGGACATTTCCTCTTTCACCATAGGCATCAATGCGCTCCCAAATATCCCTTTACAGATTCCATGAAAACAATGTGAGCAAGCGATTCCATGAAAGGAAAGGTGTAACTCTGTGAGATGAATTCACGCATCACAAAGAACTTTCTCAGAAAGTTTCTTTCTAGTTTTTATCTGAGTATATTTCTTTTTTCACTACAGGCCTCAAAGTGCTCACAAACATCCCTTTGTAGATTCCACGAAAAGAGTGTTAGGAAACTGCTGCATGAAAAGAAAGGTGGAACTCTGTGAGATGAATTCACACATCACAAAGCAGTTTCTCAGAAAGCTGTTTTCTAGTTTTTTTCTGAGGATATTTCCTTTTTCAACATAGGCCTCACCTTGCTCCCAAATATCCCTTTCTTGATTCCACCAAAACAATGTAAGCAAACTGCTCCATGAAAAGAAAGGTGCTACACTGTGAGATGAATACATGCTTCACAAGAAGTTTCTCAGAAAGCTTCTTTCTATTTCTATCTGAGGCTATTTCCTTTGTCACCATAGGCTTCAATGCGATCCAAAATATCCCTTCTCAGACTCCCCCAAAACAGTGCTATCATACTGCTCCATGGAAATAATGGTGTAATTCTGTGAGATGAATTGAAACTTAATGAAGCGGTTTCTCAGAAAGTTTCTTTATAGTTTTTAACTGAGAATATTTCCTTTTTCACCCTATTCCTCCATGAGCTCCAGAATATCCCATTGCAGATTCCAGGAAAAATGTGTTAGCAAAATTTCAATGAAAGCAGTGGTGTAACACTATGAGGTGAATTGACACATTACAAAGCAGTTTCACAGAAAGATTCTTTTTGATTTTTATCTGAGGATATTTCCTTTATCACAATAGACATCAATCTGCTCCCAAATATCCTATTGCAGATTCCAAGAACACAAACTGCTCAAAGATAATAACAATGGAACTCTGAGATGAGTTCACACATTACAAAGCAGTCTCTCAGAAATCTTCTTTCTCATTTTAATCTGAGGATATTTCCTTTTTCACTATAGGTCTTAAAGTGCTCACAAATATCCCTTTGCAGATTCCACAAAAACAGTGTTAGCAAACTGCTCCATGAAAAGAAAGGTGTTACTCTGTGAGATGAACACATACATTAAAAGGAATCTTCTTGGAACGCTGATTTCTACTTTTTATCTGAAGATATTTCCTTTGTCAGTGTAGGCTTCAATGCGATCAAAAATATGCCTTCTCAGATTCCCCACAAGCAGTGCTACCATAGTGCTCCTTGAAGGGGATCATGTAACTCTGTGAGATGAATTCACAAATCCCAAAACAGTTTCTCAAAACCTTCTAGTCTTTGTCTGAGGATATTTTCTTTGTCACCCTAAGCTTCAATGATTTCTGAAATATCCCATTGCATATTCTGAGAAAACAGTGTTAGCCAACTGCTCAATGATAGGAATGGTGTAACTCTGTGAGATGAATTCACAGATCACAAAGCAGTTTTTCAGAAAGTTTATTTCTAGTTTTTATCTGAGAATATTTCATTTTTCACTATAGGCTCTATGTGTTCCCAAATATCCTTTTGCAGTTTCCAGGAATACAGTGATAGCAAACTATTCCATGAAAAGAAAGGTGTTACTATGTGAGATGAATTCACACACCACAAAGAACTTTCTCAGAAAGCTTCTTTCTGGTTTTTATCAGAGGATATTTCCTTTGTCACCTAGGCTTGAATGAGATCCAAAATATTCCTTCACAGTTTCCCCAAAACCATTGCTACCAAACTGTTCCATGAAAGAATCATGTAACTCTGTGACACGAATTAACACATCACAAAACAATTCTCAGGAAGCTTCTTTCTAGTTGTTATATGAGCCTATTTCCGTTACAACCATAGGCTTCAATGTGTTCTAAATTATCCCTTCTCAGACACCAAAAAATCAGTGATGCCAAAGTGCTCCCTCAACAGAAACATTTAGCTCTATGAGATGAATACGCACATCACAAAGGGGTTTCTCAGAAAGCTTCTCTCCAGTTATCACCTGCAGTTATATCCTTTATCGCCATTGGACTCTATGTGCTCCCAAATATCCCTTTGCAGATTCCCCAAAGCAGCGTTATCAAACTACTCAATGAAAAGAAAGGTGTAAATCTGTGGGATGAATTCACACATCACAAAGCAGTTTCTCAGAAAGCTTCTTTCTAGTTTAAATCTAAGGATACTTCCTTTTACACCATAATCTTCACTGTGCTCCCAAGCATCTCTTCTCAGATACCACAGAAACAGTGATGCTCAATCAACAAAAAGGTTAAACTCTATGAGATGAATACACACATCACAAAACTGTTTCTTGAAAAGCTTCTCTCCAGTTTTTATCTGGAGTTATTTCCTTTTACACCATAGGACTCTAGGAGCTCCCAAATATCGCTTTGGAGATTCCACAAAAACAGTGCTACAAATGTACTCAAAGAAAAGAAAGGTTTAACTCAGTGTGATGAAATCTCCCATCACAAAGAAATTTCTCAGAAAGCTTCTGTCTAGTTTTTATCTCAGGATATTTCCTTATCCATCATTGGCTTCATGTGCTCCGAAATATCCCTTCAAAGAGAGCACAAAAACAGTGCTACAAAACTGATCCATAAAAAGAATTGTGTAAATCGGTGAGATGAATTAACAAATTATAAAGGGGTTTCTCAGATAGCGTCTTTCTAATTTTTATATGCGGATATTTCCTCTGTCAACATAAGCTTCAATGCGCTCTGATATATCCCATTGCAGATTCCAAGGAAACAGTGTAAGCAAATGGCTCAATGAAAGGATCTGTGTAACTCTGTGAGATGAATTCACTCATCACAAAGCAATTTCCCTGAAAGCTTCTCTCTAGTTTTTATCTGAGGATATTTCCTTTTCTGCTATAGGCCTCAGTGCCTTCCCAAATATCCCTTTGCGGATTCCACATAAACACTGTTAGTAAACTGCTCCATGAAAAGAAAGGTGTAACTCTGTGAGACAAATTCACAAAACACAAAGAATTTTCTCAGAAAGCTTCTTTCTAGTTTTTATCCTAGGATATTTCCTTTGTCACCGTAGGCTTCAATGCGATCCAAAATATCCCTTCTTAGATTACCCAAAAGCAGTGCTACCAAACTGACCCATGAAAAGAATCGTGTAACTGTGTGAGACTAATTCACAAATCTAAAAGCAGTTTCTCAGAATGATTCTTTCTACTTTTTGTCTAAGGATATATTCTTTGTCTACCTAAGCTTCAATGCACTCTGAAATATCCCATTGCTGATTCCAAGAAAGCAGTGTTAGCAAACTGCTCCATGGGAAAAACAGTGTAACTCTGTGAGATGAATTCACACATCACAAAGCAATCTCTAAGAAATCTTCCTGTTGCTTTTTATCTGAGGATATTTCCTTTGCCACCCTAGGCTTCAATCTGCTCCCAAACATCCTATTGCAGATTCCATGAAAACAGTGTTATCAACCAGCTGAATGAAAAGAATGGTGTACCTCTGTGAGATAAATTCACACATCACAAAGCAGTTTCTCAGAAAGCTTCTTTCTAGTTTTTATGTGAGGATATTTAGTTTTTCACCATAGGCCACAATGTGCTCCCAAATATCCTTTGCAGATTCCATGAAAACTATGTTAGCAAATGATTCCATGAAAAGTAAGGTGTAACTCTGTGAGATGAATTCACACATCACAAAGAAGGTTCTCAGAAAAATTCTTTCTAGTGTTTATCTGAGGATCTTTTCTTTCTCACTATAGGACTCAAAGTGCACCCAAATATCCCTTTGCATATTCCACAAAAACATTGTTAGCAAACTACTCAATGAAAAGAACAGTGTAACTCTGTGAGGTGAATTCACGTATCAAAAAGCAGTTTCCTAGAAAGCTTCATTCTAGTTTTTATCTGAGAATATTTCCTTTTTAACCATAGTCCTCAATGTGCTCATATAAAAAAGAACTTTCTCAGAAAGCTTCTTTCTAGTTTTTATCTGAGGATATTTCATTTGTCACCATAGTATTTAATGTGATCCAAAATATCCATTCTCAGATCCCCCAAAACAGGGCAACCAATCTGCTCCATGAAAAGAATCGTGTAACTCTTTGTGATGTATTCACAAATCACAAAGCAGTTTCTCAGAAGCTTCTTTCTACGTTTTGTCTGAGGATAATTCCTTTGTCACCATAAGCTTCAATGTGCTCCTAAATATCCCATTGCAGATAGTAGGAAAACAGTGTTAGCAAACTTCTCAATGATAAGGACAGTGTATCTCTGTGAGATGAATTCACACATCACAAAGCAGTTTCTCAGAAAACTTCTTTCTAGTTTTGATCTGAGGAAATTTCCTATTTCACCACAGGCCTCAAAGGGCTCCCAAATGTCCCTTCACAGATTTCATGAAAACAGTGTTATTGAACGGCTCAATGAAAAGAATGCTGTAACTCCATGAGATGAATTCGCACATCAGAAAGCAGTTTCTCAGAAAGCTTCTTTCTAGTTTTTATCTGAGAATGATTCCTTTTTCACTGGGGGCCTCAATGCACTCCCAAATATCCTTTTGTAGATTCCAAGAAAAGAGTATCAGTAATTTGCTCCTTAAAAAGAATAGTGTAACTCTGTGAGATGAATTCACACATCACAAAGCAGTTTCTCAGAAAGCTTCTTTGTAGTTTTTATCTGAGGATATTTCCTTTGTCACCATAGACTTCAATGCGATCCAAAATATCCCTACTCAGATTCCCCAAAAACGATGCTATGAAACTGCTCCATGGAAGAATCATGTCACTCTGTGACATGAATTCCCTAATCACAAAGCAATTTCTTAGAAAGCTTCTTTCTAGTTTTTCTCTGAGGATATTTCCTTTGTCACCATAAGCTTCAATGCACTCTGAAAAATCCAATTGCAGATTCCAACAAAACAGGATAGCAAACTGCTCAATGAAAAGAACAGTGTAACTCTGTGAGGTGAAGTCACTCATCACAAAGCAGATTCTCAGAAAGCTTCTTTCTAGTTTTTATCTGAGGATATTTCCTTTTTCACTGTAGCCCTCAAAGCACTTCCAAATATCTCTTCACAGATTCTACGAAAACAGTATTATCAAACAGCTCAATGAAAACAATGGTGTAAACCTGTGACATGAATTCACAGAGTGCAAAGCAGTTTCTCATAAAGATATTTTCTAATTTTTATCTGAGAATATTTCCTTTGTCACCATAGTCTTCAATGTGATCCAAAGTATCCCTTCTCAGATTCCCCAAAAACAGTGCTACCAAACTGCTCCATGAAAAAAAATCGTGTAATTCTGTGAGATGAATTCACACATCACAAAAAAGTTTATCAGAAAGTTTCTTTCTAATTTTTGTCTGAGGATATTTCCTTTGTCACCATAGGCTTTCATGCAATCCAAAATATCCTTTCTTAGATTACCCAAAAACAGTGCTACCAAACTGTTCCATGAAAAGAATCATGTAGCGCTGTGAGATGAATTCACAAATCACAAAACAGTTTCTCAGAGAGCTTCTTTCTAGTTTTTGTCTGAGGATATTTCCTTTGTCAACATAAGCTTCAATGCGCTCCGAAATATCACATTGCAGATTCCAAGAAAACAGTGTTGACAAACTGCTCAATGAAGAGACGAGTGTACCTCTGTGAGATGAATTCACACATCACAAAGCAGTTTCTCAGAAAGCATATTTTTGGTTTTTATCTGAGGATATTTCCTGTGTCAACATTGACTTCAGTGTGCTCCCAAATATCCTATTGCAGATTCCATGAAAACAGTGGTTATCAAACTGCTCAATGAAAGGAATGGTGTATCTCTGTGTGGTGAATTCACACGTCACAAAGCCATTTGTCAGAAGGCTTCTTCCTAGTTTGTATCTGAAGATATTTACTTTTTCACTATAGACCTCAATGCCCTCCGAAATATCCTTTGCCGATTCCAGGAAAAGAGTGTTAGGAAACAGCTTCATGAAAAGAAAGATGTAACTCTGTGTAATGAATTCACACATCACAATGCCATTCATCAGAAGGTTTTTTCCTAGTTTGTATCTGGGGATAGCCATTCATCAGAAGGTTTTTTCCTAGTTTGTATCTGGGGATATTTCCTCTTTCACTATAGACCTCAAAGCACTCTCAAATATGCCATTGCAGATTACAAGAAAACAGTGTTACCAAACTGCTCGATGAAAAGAACAGTATACGTCTCAGAGATGAATTCAAGCATCACAAAGCACTTTCTCAGAAAGCTTCTTTCTAGTTTTTATCAGAGGATGTTTACTCTTTCACCATAGGCATCAATGTGCTTCCAAATATCCCTTTGCTGATTCCACGACAACTGTGTTAGCAAAATTCTCTATGAAAAGAAAGGTGTAACTCTGTTGGATGAATTCACACATCACATAGAACTTTCTCAGAAAGCTTCTTTCCAGTTTTTATCTGAGGATATTTCCTTTGTCACCATAGGTTTCAACATGATCCAAAATATCCTTTCTCTGAATACCCAAAAACACTGTTTTTTTTTGTTTTTGTTTTGTTTTGTTTTGTTTTGAGATGGAGTCTTGCTCTGTGCCCCAGGCTGGAGTGCAGTGGCACTATCTTGGCTCACTGCAAGCTCCACCCCCTGGGTTCACACCATTATCCTGCCTCAGCCTCCCAAGTAGCTGGGACTACAGGCACCCACCACCATGCCTGGCTATTTTTTTGTATTTTTTTAGTAGAGACGGGATTTCATAGTGTTAGCCAGGATGGTCTCGATCTCCTGACCTTGTGATCCGCCCACCTCTGCCTCCCAAAGTGCTGAGATTACAGGCTTGAGCCACGGCGCCTGGCCCCAAAAACAGTTAACAAACTCATCCATGAAAAGGATCGTATAACTCTCTTAGGTGAATTAACACATCACAAAACTGTTTCTCAGAAAGCTTCTTTCTATTTTTTATATGAGGATATTTCCTTTGTCACCCTAAACTTCAATGCACTCTGAAATATCCCATTGCAGATTCCATGTAAACAGTGTTAGCAAACTGCTCAATGAAAAGAACAGTGTAACTCTGTGAAATGAGTTCACACATCACAAAGCAGTTTCTCAGAAAGCTTCTCTTTGGTTTTTATCTGAAGGTATTTCTTTTGTCACCATAGTCTTCAATGCATTCCCAAATATCCTATTGCAGATCCCTCAAAAGCAGTGTTATCAAACTGCTCAATGAAAACACCAGTGTACCTCTGTGAGAAGATTCACCCATCCAAAAGTAGTTTCTCAGAAAGCTTCTTTCTAGTTTAAATAGGAGAATATTTCCTTTTTCATCATAGTCTTCAATGTGCTCCCAAATAACTGCTTTCAGATACCACAAAAACAGTGACGGCGATCTTCTCAATCAACAAAAACGTTACACGCTGAGATGAATATAGACATCACACAACCGTTTCTCGAAAAGTTTCTCCAAATTTTAATCTGAAGTTATTTCCTGTTTCACCATAGGCCTCTAGGAGCCCCCGAATATCCCTTTGCAGATTCCAGAAAAACAGTGCTACTAAACTGCTCAAAAAAAGAACCTTGTAACTGTGTCTGTTGAATTCACCCATCACAAGGAAATTTCTCTGAAAGCACCTTTCTAGCTTTTATCTGTGCCTGTTTACTTTTTCACCATCAGCCTCAATGTGCTCCCAAATGTCCAGTCTCAGACACCACAAATATAGTGATTACCAACTGCTCAATCAACAAAATGGTTTATTTGTATGAGGTGAATACATCACAAAACAGTTATCCAAAAACCTTCTCTCCAGTTTTGATCTGAAGATATTTCCTTTTTCACCACAGACCTCAATGAGTTCTGAAAAATCCCTTTGCAGATTCCCCAAAAACAGTGCCACCAAACTGCTCAATGAAAAGAAATGTGTAACTCTGTATGATGAATTCACCCATCACAAAGGAGTTTCTCAGAAAGCTTCTTTCTGGTTTTCATATCAGGATATTTCCATTGTCACCATAAACTTCAACGCATTCCAAAATATCAGATTGCAGATTCCAAGAAAACGGTGCAAGCAAATTGCTAAATGAAAAGGACAGTGTAAATCTGTGAGATGAATTCAAAAATCACAAAGCAGTTTCCCAGAAAGCTTCTTTCTGGTATTAATCTGAGGTTACCTCCTTTTTCATCATAGGCCTCAAAGCGCTCCCAAATATCCCTTTGCAGATTCCATGAAAACAGGTTTAGAAAAATGTTCCATGAAATGAAAGGTGTAACTCTGTGAGATGAATTCACACATCACAAAAAACTTACTCAGAAAACTTCTTTCTGGTTTTTATCTGAGAATAATTCCTTTGTCACCATAGGTTTCAATGCCATCCAAAATTTCCCTTCTCAGATTCCCCAAAAACAGTGTTATGAAACTGCTCCATGAAAAGTATCGTGTAACTCTGTGAGATGAATTCACAAATCACAAAGCAGTTTCTCAAATATCTTCTTTCTAGTTTGTCTGAGGGTATTTCCTTTTGCACCATAGGCCTCAAGGTGCTCGCGAATATCACTTCGGAGATTCCACAAAAACAGTGTTAGCAAACTGCTCCATGAATAGAATCGTGTAAATCTGAGATGAACTCACATAATACAAAGAAGTTTCTGGGAAGGCTTCTTTTTGGTTTTTGTCTGAAGATATTTCCTTTGTCACCATAGGCTTCAATGCACTCCCAAATATCCTAAGCAGATTCCATGAAAACCATGTTATCAAGCTGCTCAATGGAAACAGCAGTGTATCTCTGTGAGATGAAATCACACATCCAAAATTAGTTTCTCAGAAAGCTTCTTTCTAGTTTTTATCTGAGGATATTTCCTTTTTCACCCTAATCCTCAATGCACTCCCATATATCACTTTTCAGATTCCACCAAAATAGTGTATGCAAACTGCTCCATGAAAAGAAAGGTGAAACTCTGTGAGATGAATTCACACATCACAAAGCAGTTTACCAGAAAGTTTCTTTCTAGATTTAATCTGAGGATATTTCCTTTGTCACCATAGGCTTCAATGTGTTCCAAAATATCCTTTCTCAAATTCCCCAAAAACAGTGCTACCAAACTGCTCCATGAAAAGAATGGTGTAACTCTGTAAGAAAACTTCGTAAATCACCAAGTAGTTTCTCAGAAAGCATCTTTCTAGTTTTTGTCTTAGGATATTTCCTTTTTCACCATTTGCCTCAATGCACTCGTGAATATCCTTTTACAGATTCCATGAAAATAGTGTTAGCAAACTCCTCCATAAAAAGAAAGGTGTAAATCTGTGAAATGAATTCACACATCACAAAGCAGTTTCTCAGAAAGCTTCTTTTTGGTTTTTGTCTGAGGATATTTTGTTTGTCACCATAAGCTTCAATGCACTCCCAAATATCCCTTCTCAGAAAACACAAAAACAGTGATGCCAAAGTCCTCCCTCCACAAAAACATTTAGCAATGTGAGATGAATGCACACATCAGAAAGGATTTTCTCCAGAGGCTTCTCGCCAGTTTTTACCTGGAGAATTTTTTTTTCACCTTAGGCCTCTATGTGCTCCCAAATATCCCTTTGCAGATTCAATAAAAACAAGTGTTACCAAACTGCTCAAAAAACAAAGGTGTAACTCTGTGCATATTAACTTTTCCACCATCGGCCTCAATACACTCCCAAATATCCCTTCTCAAACACCATAAAAAGAGTGATGCCAAACTGCTGAATCAACAAAATGGTTTATCTCTATGAGTGAATACACACGTCACAAAACTGCTTCTCAAAAACCTTCCATGCAGTTTTTATCTGAAGATATTTCTTTTTTCACCATAGGCCTATATGAGCTCCCGAAAGTCCCTTTGCAGATCCCCAAAAACAGTGCTACCAAACTGCTCAATGAAAACAAAGGTGCAACTCTGTGAGATGAATTCACTCATCACAAAGCCGTTTCTCAGAAAGCTTCTTTCTAGTTTTTGCCTGAGAATATTTCCTTTTTCACCATAGTCCTCAATGCACTCGTGAATACCCCTTTGCAGATTCCACGAAAACAGTGTTAGCAAACTGCTCCATGAAAAGAAAGGTATAAATCTGTGAGATGAATTCACACATCACAAAGAAGTTTATCAGAAAGCTTCTTTTTGGTTTTGTCTGAGTATATTTCCTTTGTCACCATAGGCTTCAATGTGCTCCCAAATATCCTATTTCAGTTTCCACAAAAACAGTGTTATCAAACTGCTCAATGAAAACAACAGTGTATCACTATGAGATGAATGCACACATCCAAAAGTAGTTTCTCAGAAAACTTCTGTCTAGTTTTTATCTGAGGATATTTCATTTTTCACCATAGGTGTCAATGCACTCTGAATATACCATCTCAGATTCCATGAAGATAGTGTTAGTAAACTTCTCATTGAAAGAACGGTGTAACTCTGTGAAATGAATTCACACGTCACAAAGAAATTTCTCAGAAAGTTTCTTTGTAGATTTTATCTGAGGATATTTCCTTTGTTACCATAGGCTTCAATGTGATCCAAAATATTCTTTCTCAGATTCCCCAAATACAGTGCTACCAAACTGCTCCATGAAAAGGATCGTGTAACTCCATGAGATGAATTCACAAATCACAAAGCAGTTTCTCAGAAAGCTTCTTTCTAGTTTTTCTCTGAGGATATTTCCTCTTTCAACGTTTGCCTCAATGCACTTGCGAATATCCCTTTGTAGATTCCACAAAAATAGTGTTAGAAAAACTCTCCATGAAAAGGGAGGTGTAAATCTGTGGTAGAATTCACACATCACAAAGCAGTTTCTCAGAATTTTTCTTTCTATTTATTTTCTGCGGATATTTCCTTTTTCATTGTAGGCCTCAGTGCACTCCAAACTATCCCTTTGCAGATTCCATGAAAACCATGTTAGGAAACTGCTCCATGAAAAGAAAGGTGTAACTCTGTGATACGAATTCACATATCACAAAGAAATATCTCAGAAAGATTCTTTCTAGTTTTTATCTGAGGATATTTCCTCTGTCACCTTAGGCTTTATTGCAATCGAAAGTAACCCTTCTCAGATTCCCCAAAAACAGTGCAACAAAACTGATCCATGAAAAAAAATCATGTAACTCTCTGAGATGAATTAATACATCACAAAGTGATTTCTCACAAAGCTTCTTTCTAGTTTTTGTTTGACGATATTTCCTTTGTCACCTTAGGCTTCAATGCGATCCAAAACATCCCTCTCAGATTCCCCAAAAACAGTTGTATTAAACTGCGCCATGAAAATAAAGGTGTAACTTTGTGAGGTGAATTCACATATCACTAAGCAGTTTCACAGAAAGCTTCTTTTTTGTGTCTGATGCTATTTCTTTTGTCAACAAAGGCTTCAATGCGCTCCAAATATCCTATTGCAGATTCCACAAAAACAGTGTTAGCAAACTGCTCCAAGAAAAGTGTGGTGTAACTCTGTGAGATGAATTCACACATCACAAGGCATTTCCTCACAAAGCTTCCTTCTAGTTTTTATCTGAAGATATTTCCTTTTTCACCATAGGTCTCAACTCACTCCCAAATATCATTTTGCAGACTGCACGAAAACTGTGTTAACAAACAGCTCCATGAAAAGAAAGATGTTACTCTATGAGATGAGTACACACATCACAAAGAAATTTCTCAGAAAGTTTCTTACTGGTTTTTATCTGATTATATTTCCATTGTCACCCTAGTCTTCAAGGTGATCCAAAATATCCCTTCTCAAATTCCCTAAAAACAGTGATACCAAACTGTTCCATGAAAAGAATGGTGTAGCTCTGTAAGATGAATTCACACACCCTAAAACTTTTTTCAGACCCCTTCTTTCTAGATTTTAACTGAGTAAATTTCCGTTTTCTCCATATTCCTCAATGCTATCCAGAATATCCCATTGCAGATTCCATTAAAAAAGTGTTAGCAACCTTCTCAATGAAAATAACTTGGTAACTCTGTGAGATGAATTCACACATCACAAAGCAGTTTCACAGAAAGCTTCTTTTTGATATTTATCTGAGGATATTTCCTCTTTCACCATAGGTCTCAATGCACTCCCAAATAACCCTTGGCAGATTCCACGAAAAGAGTTTGAACAAATGGCTCCATGAAAATAAAGGTGTAACTCTGTAAAATGAATTCACACATCACAAAGAACTTTCTCAGCAACCTTCTTTGTAGTTTTTATCTGAGGATATTTCATTTGTAACCATAGGCTTCGATGAGATTCAAAATATCCCTTGTCAGATTCCCCAGAAGCAGTGTTACCAAAGTGCCCCATGAAAAGAGTGGTGTAACTCTGTGAGACGAATTCACACAACACAAAGCAGTTTCTCAGAAAGCTTCTTTCTAGTTCTTTTCTGAGGATATTTGCTTCATTACCTTAGGCTTCAATGATATCCAAAATATCCCTTCTCAGACTCCCCAAAAACAGTGCTACAAAACTGCTCCATGAAAAGAATGGTGTAACTCTGTGAGGTGAATTGACACATAACAAAGTGGTTTCTCAGAAAACTTCTTTTCAGCTTTTATCTGAATATATTTCCTTTTTTACCATATTCCTCAATGAGCTCCGGAATATCCCATTGCAGATTCCAGGAAAAAAGTGTTAGTAAACTTCTCAATGAAAAGAACTTTATGACTCTGTGAGGTGAATTGAAACATCACAAATCAGTTTCACAGAAAACTTCTTTTTGGTTTTGATCTGAGGATATTTCCTTTGTCACAATAGATGTCATTGTGCCCCCAAATATCCTATTGCAGACTCCAAGAAAACAGGGTTATCAAACTGCTCAATGAAAATAATAGTGTAACTCTGTGAGATAAATTCACATATTGCAAAGCAGTTTCTCAGAAAGTTTCTTTCTAGTTTTTATCTAAGGATATTTCCTTTTCATTATAGGCCTCAATGTTCTCACAAATATTCCTTCTCAGATTCCCCAAAACAGTGCTACCAAACTGCTCCATGAAAATAGTCTTGTTACTCTGTGAGATGAATTCACAAATCACAAAGAATTTTGTCAGGGAGTTTCTTTCTAGTTTTTGTCTGAGAATATTTGCTTTGTCAACCTAAGCTTCAATGCACTCAGAAGTATCCCATTGCAGATTCCAAGAACAGAGTGTTAGCAAACTCCTCATTGAAAACAGTGTAACTGTGTGAGATGAATTCACACATCAAAAAGCAGTTTCTAAGAAGACTTCTTTTTTGTTTTTATCTGAGGGTATTTCCTTTGTCATCATAGGTTTCAATGTGATCCAAATTATCCCTTCTCAGATTCCCCAAAAACAGTGCTGCCAACTGCTCCACAAAAAGAATCATGTAACCCTGTGAGATGAATTAACATATCGCCAAGCAGTTTCTCAGGAAGTTTCTTTCTAATTTTTTTCTGAGGTTATTTCCTTTTCCACCCTAGCCTTCAATGCACTCCAAAATACCCTTCTCAGACAGCACAAAACAGTCATACAAAAGTGCTCCCTCAACAGAAATGTTTAGTTCTATGAGGTGAATGCACACATCACAAAGGAGATTCTCAGAAAGCTTCTCTCCACTTTTTAACCTGAAAATATTCCCTTTATCACCACTGGACTCTGGGCACTCCCGAATATCCCTTTGGAGATTCCACATAAGCAGTGTTACTTAACTGCTCAATGAAAAGAAAGGTGTAACTCTGTGAGATGAATTCACCCAACACAAAGCACTTTCTCAGAAAGCTTCTTTCTAGTTTAAATCTGAAGATATTTCCTTTTCACTGTAGGCTTCAATATGCTCCCAAATATCTTCTCTCAGATACCACAAAACAGTGATGCCGAACTGGTCCATCAACAAAAAGTTTAAGCTCTATGAGATGAATACACACATCAAAAAACCACTCCTCGAAAATCTGCTCTCCAGTTTTTATCTGAAGTTATTTCCTTTTTCACCATAGACCTCTAGGAGCTCTCAAATATCCCTTTGCAGATTCCTTAAAAAGAGTGCTAGCAAACTGCTCAAAGAAAAAAACAGTGTAACTCAGTATGATGAATTCACTCATCACAAACTAATTTCTCAGAAAATGTATTTGTATTTTTTATCTCAGGATATTTCTTTTTCCACTGCCAGCTTCCATGCACTCCCAAATAACCCTTCTCAGACACCACAAAAACAGTGCTACCAAACTGATCCATGAAAAGAATCCTGTAACACTGTGAGATGAATTAACACATCACAAGTTGGGTTCTCAGAAAGCTTCTTTCCAGTTTTTATATGAGTATATTTCCTTTGTCAATATCAGCTTCAATGCACTCCATAATATCCCACTGCAGATTCCAAGAAAACAGTGTTTGCAAACTGCACAATGAAAAGAACAGTGTAAGATGTGAGATGAATTGTGAGATGAATTCACACATCACAAAGCAGTTTCTCAGAATTCTTCGTTTTGGTTTTTATCTGAGGATATTTCCTTTTCCACCAATGGCTTCAATATGCTCCCAAATAACCCTTCTCGGACACCACAAAAACAGTGATGACAAAGTGCTCCCTCTACAGAAATGTAGATCTTGATGAAACAAATGCACACATCACAAAGGAGTTTCTCCAAAAGCTTCTCTCCAGTTGTTACCTGAAGAAATTTCTATTTTCACCTCACACCCCTGTGAGCTCCAAAATATCCCTCTGCAGATTCCAAAAAAACAGTGCTAACAAACTGCTCCATGAAAGGAATGATGTCACTCTGTGAGATAAATTGACCCATCAAAAAGCAGTTTCTCAGAAAGCTTCTGTGTCATTTTTATCTGAGGATATTTCCTTTTCCACCATAGGCTTCCATTTGCTCCCAAATATCCCTTCTCTGACACCACAAAGACAGTGATGCCAAAGTGCTCCCTCAACAGAAAAGTTTAGCTCTATGAGGTGAATGTACACATAACAAAGGAGTTTCTCTGAAAGCTTCTCTCCAGTTTTTACCTGAAGAATTTTCTTTTTCATCTTAGGCCTCTATGTTCTCCCAAATATCCCACTGCAGATTCCACAAAAACAGTGCTACCAAACTGGGCAATGACAGAATGGTTTGCCTCTGTGAGAAAATTTACCCATTACAAAGTAGTTTCTCAGGAAGCTTCTTTCTAATTTTTATCTGAAGATATTTCCTTTTCCACCATAGACTTCAATGCTCTCCCAAATATCCCTTCTAAGACACCACAAAAACTGTGATGCCAAAGTGCTCCCTCAACAGAAACGTTTAGCTCTATGAGAAAAATGCACACATCACAAAGGAGTTTCTCAGAAAGCTTCTCTCCAGTTTTTACCAGAATATATTTCCTTTTTTGTCATTGGACACTATGCGCTCCCAAATATCCCTTGCAGATTCCAGAAAAACGGTGTTAACAAAGTGCTCAATGAAAAGAAAGGAGTAGCTCTTTGAGATGAATTCACTCACCACAAAGCAGTTTCTCAGAAAAATTCTTTCTAGCTTAAATCTGAGGATATTTCCTTTTTCACCATAGGCTTCAATGTGCTCCGAAATATATACTCTCAGATACCACAAAAACTGTGATGCCAAACCTCTAGGAGCTCCCGAATATCCCTATGTAGATACCATAAAAACAGTGCTACTAAACTTCTCAAAGAAAACAAAGGTGTAACTCTGTGTGATGAATCCATTCATCACATCCAAAAGCTTCTTTCTAGTTTTTATCTGAGGATATTTCCTTTTCTACTATCCACTTCTTTCTAGTTTAAATCTGAGGATATTTCCATTTTCAGTACTGCAGATTCCATAAAAACAGTGCAATCAATCTGCTCCATGAAAAGAATCATGTAACTCTGTGAGATGAACTCAAAAATCACACAACAGTTTCTCAGAAAGCTTTTTTTTAGTTTTTGTCTGAGGATATTTTCTTTGTCACCATAGGCTTCAACGCGATCCCAAATATCCCTTCTCAGATTCAACAAAAACAGTGCTACCAAACTGCTCCTTGAAAAGGATCGTGTAACTCTGTGAGATGAATTAACACATCACAGAGCAGTTTCTCACAAAGCTGTTTTCTAGTTATTATTTGAGGATATTTCCTTTTTCACAATAGGCTTCAGTGCACTCCCAAATATCCTATTTCAGATTTGATGAAAACAGTGTTAGCATACTGCTCAATGAAAAGAGCTGTGTAATTCTGTGAGATGAATTCACACATCACAAAACATTTTCTCAGCAAGCTTCTTTTTGGTTTTTATCTGATTACACTTCCTTTCTCACCATAGCACTATAGGCTTCAATGTACTCCCAAGTATCCCATTACAGATACCATGAAACCAGTGTTATCAGACTACCCAATGAAAACTACAGTGTATCTATCTGAGATGAATTCATACATCACAAAGCAGTTTCTCAGACATTTTGTTTCTAGTTTTTTTCTGGGGATATTTCCTTTGTCACTATAGACCTCAATATATTCCCAAATATCCCTTTGCAGGTTCCACAAAAACAGTGTTAACAAACTGCTCAATGAAAAGAAATGTGCAATCCTGTGAGTTGAATTCACCCATACAAAGAGCTTTCTCAGAAAGCTTCTTTCAATTTTTTATCTGAGGATATTTCCTTTGTCACCATATGCTTCATTGTGATCCAAAATATCTCTTATCAGATACCGCAAAAACAGTGCTACTAAACTGCTCCATGAAAAGGATCGTGCAACTCTGTGAGATGAACTCACACACCACAAATCAGTTTCTCAGAAAGCTTGTTTCTAGTTTTCATATTCAGATATTTCCTTTTAAACCATAGGCTTCAATGTGCTCCCAAATATCCCTTCTCAGACACCATAAAAAGAGAGATGCCAAAGTTCTCCCTCAACAGAAACGTTTAGCTCTATGAGATGAATGCACAAATCACAAAGGATTTTCTCTGAAAGCTTCTCTCCAGTTTTTACAGAAAGAATATTCTTTTTTCACCTTAGGCCTCTATGTGCTCCAAAATATTCCATTACAGATTCAACAAAAACAGTGTTACCAAGCTGTTCAATGAAAAGAAAGATTTAACTCTGTGAGATGAACCCACCCAACTCAAAACAGTCTCTCAGAAAGCTTCTTTCTAGTTTTTATCTGAAGGTATTTCCTTTTTCACCATAGCCTTCTCTGTGCTCTGAATATCCCTTTGTAGATTCCTCAATATCAGGGTTAACAAACTGCTCCATGAAAAGAGTAATTTACCTCTGGGAGACGAATTCACCAATCACAAATAAATTTCTCAGAAAACTCCTTTCTAGCTATAATCTGTGCATCATATTTACTTTTCCACCATCAGCCTCAATGCGTTCCCAAATATTGCTTCTCAGACACCACAAAAACCGTGATGCCAAACTGTTCAATCAGCCAAATGGTTTATCTCTCTTAGATAAATGCACACATCACAAAATAGTTTCTCAAAAACCTTCTCTCCAGTTTTTATATGAAGAAATTTTCTTTTTCACCATTAGCCTCTATGTGCTCCCAAATATCCTTTTGCAGATTCCCCAAATACAGTGCTACCAAACTGCTCAATGCAAAGAAAGGTGTAACTCTGTTAGACTAATTCATGAATCACAAAGCAGTTTCTCATAAAGTTTCTTTCTAGTTTTTGTGTGAGGATGTTTCTTTTCTCACTATGGGCCTCAAGGCTCTCCCAAATATCCCTTTGCAAATGCCAGGAAAGCAGTTTTAGCAAACTGCTCTATGAAAAGAAAAGTGTAACTCAGTGAAGTGAACTCACACATCACAAATAACTTTCTCAGAAAGCTTCTTTCCAGTTTTTATCTGAATATATTTCCTTAGTCACCAATGGCTTCAATGTGATCCAAAATATCCCGTCTCAGATTAAACAAAAATAGTGCTACCAATCTGATCCATGAAAAGGATCCTGTAACTCTGTGAGATGAATTAACACATCACAAAACGGTTTCTCAGAGAGCTTCTTTCTAGTTTTTTTATGAGGATATTTTCTTTATCACCATAAGCTTTAATTCACTCCTAAATATCCTATTGCAGATTCCAAAAAAATAGTGTTAACAAACTGCTCAATCAAAAGAACAGTGTAACTCTGTGATATGAATTTACACATCAGAAAGCAGTTTCTGAGAAAACTTCTTCTAGTTTTTATGCGAGGATATTTTCTTTTTCACCATAGGCCTCAAAGAGCTCACAAATATCCCTTTGCAGATTCAAAAAAAAAAAAAAAAACGGTATTAGCAAACTGCTACATGATAAGAAAGGTGCAACTTTGTGAGATGAATCCGCAAATCACAAAGCAGTTTCTCAGAGAACTTCTTTTTGGTTTTTGGCTGAGGATAATTCCTTTGTCACCATAGGCTTCAATGCACTCCCAAATATCCTATTGCAGATTCCACGAAAACAGTGTTATCAAATTGCTCAATGGAAACAACATTGTAACTAGGTGAGATGAATTCACGCATCACAATGCAGTTTCTCAGAAATCGTTCTAGTTTTTAATTGAGGATATTTCCTTTGTCTCCATAGTCTTCAATGTGACCCAAAATATCCCTTCTCAGATTCCCCAAAAACGGTGTAGATGAATCCCCATATCACAAAGATGTTTCTCAGAAAATTTCTTTCTAGTTTTAACCTAAGGATATTTCCTTTTTCACCATTTTAATCAATGTGCTCCCCAATATCCCATAGCAGATTAAACGAAAAAAGTGTTAGCAAACTTTTTAATGAAAAGAACGGTGTAACTCTGTGAGATGAATTCTCATATCACTAAGCAGTTTAACAGAAACCTTCTTTTTGGACTTTTATGTGAGGATATTTCCTTTATCACCATAGGCTTCAATGCATTCTGAAATATCCTATTGCAGGTTGCATGAAAACAGTGTTTGCAAACTGCTCAATGAAAAGAACGCTGAAACTCTGTAAGATGATTTCACACATCACAAAGCTGTTTTCCAGATGGATTCTTTCTGGATTTTATCTGAGTAAAGTTCATTTTTCACTATAGGCATCAAAGGGCTCTGGAATATCCCATTGCAGATTCCACGAAAACAGTGTTAGCAAACTGTTCCAGGAAAAGAAAGGTGTAACACTGTGAGATGAATTCACACATCATAAAGAACTTTCTCAGAAAGCTTGTTTCTAGTTTTGATCTAAGGATATTTACTTTGTCACCGTAGGCTTCAATGCGATCCAAAATATCGCTTCTCAGATTCCCCAAAATCAGAGCTACCGAACTGCTCCATGAAAAGATTGGTGTAACTCTGCAAGATGTACTCTCACATCACAAAGCTGTTTCTCAGAAAGCTTCTTTCTGGTTTTTATATGCGGATATTTCCTTTTAAACCATAGGCTTCAATGTGCTCCCAAGTATCCCTTCTCAGACACCACAAAAACAGTGATGCCAAAGTGCTCCCTCAATGGAAACGTTTAGCTCTGTGAGATGAATGTACACATCACAAAGGAGTTTCTCAGAGAGCTTCTCTCCGGTTTTTACCTGAAGATATTTCCTTTTTTGACATTGGACTCTTTGCACTCCCGAATATCCCTTACAGATTCCACAAAAACAGTGCCACCAAACTGACCAATGAAAAGAAAGGTGTAACTCTGTGAGATGAATTCACCCACCACAAAGCAGTTTCTCAGAAAACTTCTTTCTAGTTTAAATTTGAGGATATTTCCTTTTTCACCATAGGCTTCAATGTGCTCAAAAATCACTCCTCTCAGATACCACCAAAACAGTGACGCAGAACTGCTCAATCAACAAAAAGTTTAAACTCTTTGAGACGAATACACACATCACAAAACCGTTTCTTGAAAAGTTTGTATCTAGGATTATCTGAATTTATTTCCTTTTCCACCATAGGCCTTCAGGAGTATCTGAATATCCCTTTGCAGATTCCATAAAAACAGTGCTACCAAAATGCTCAAAGAAAACAAAGGTGTAACTCTGAGTGATGAATTCACCTATCACAAAGAAATTTCTCAGAAACCTTCTTTCTAGTTTTTATCTCAGGATATTTCCTTTTCCACATTGACTTCCATGCACTGCCAAATATCCCTTCTCAGACACCACAAAAACAGTGATGCCAAACTGCTCTCTCAGCAGAAAGCTTTACCTCTATGAGGTGAATGAACACATCACTAACGAGTTATCAGAAACTTTCTCTCCAGTTTTTACCTGAAGAAATTAGCTTTTTCAACCTTGGCCTCTATCTGCTCCCGAATATCCCTTTGCATATTCCACAAAAACAGTGTTACCAAACTGCTCAATGAAAAGGAAGATTTACCTTTATTAGACGAAGTCACCCATCACAAAACAACCTCTCAGAAAGCTTCTTTCTAGTTTTGTTTTGTTTTTTTTTTTTTTTTTTTGAGGTTATTTCCTTTTTCACCATAGGTTTCTATGTTCTCCAAATATCCCTTTGTAGATTAAACAAAAACGAGGTTACCAAATTGTTCAATGAAAAGAATGGTTTACCTCTGGGAGGTGAATTCACCCATCACAAAGATATTTCTCAGAAGTCTCCTTTCTAGTTTTTATCTGTGCATATTTACTTTTCCACAATCAGCATCAATGTGCTCTCAAATATGCCTTCTCAGACACCACAAAAACAGTGAAGCCAAACTGCACAATCAGCAAAGTGGTTCACTTCTATGAGGTGAATACACATATCACAAAACAGTTTCTCAAAAACCTCTCCAGTTTTTATCTGAAGATAAATCCTTTTTCACCATAGGCCTCTATGAGCTCTCGGAAATCTCTTTGCAGATCTCCAAAAACAGTGATACCAAACTGCTCAATGAAAAGAAAGGTGAAACTCTGTGAGATGAATTCACCCATCACAAAGCAGTTCCTCAGAAAGTTTCTTTCTAGTTTTTGTCTGAGGATATTTCCTTATTCACTATAGGTCTCAATGACCACATGAATATCCCTTTGTAGATTCCACGAAAACAGTGTTAGGAAACGGCTCCATGAAAAAAAAAGATGTAAATCTGTTAGATGAATTCACACATCACAAAGCAGTTTCTCCAAAAACTTCCTTTGGTTTTGCTTTGAGGATATTTCCTTTGTCACCATAGGGTTCAATGCGCTCCCAAATGTCCTATTTCAGATTCCATGAAATCAGTATTATCAAACTGCTCAATGAAAACAACAGTGTATCTCTGTGAGATGAATTCACCAAACTGAAGTTAGTTTCTCAGAAAGCTTCTTTCTACTTTTTATCTGAGGGTATTTCCTTTTTCACCATAGGTCTCAGGGAGCTCTGGAATATCCCATCGCAGAATCCATGAAAAAAATGCTAGCAAACTTCTCAATGAAAAGAACTGTGTAACTCTGTGTAATGAATTCACGCATCATAAAGAAGTGTCTCAGAAAGTTTCTTTCTAGATTTTATCTGAGGATACTTCCTTTGTCACCCTAGGTTTCAATGTGATCCAAATTATTTCTTCTCAGATTCCACAAAAACAGTGCTACCAAACTGCTCCATGAAAAGAATCGTGTAAATCTGTGAGATGAATTCACAAATCAAAAAGTCATTTCTCAGAAAGCTTCTTTCTAGTTTTTGTCTGAGGATATTTCCTTTGTCACTGTTTGCCTCAATGCACTTGTGAATATCCCTTTGCAGATTCTGAGAAAATAATCTTAGCAAAATGCTGCATGAACAGAAAGGTGTAAATCTGTGAGATGAATTCATACATCACAAAGCAGTTTCTCAGAAAGCATCTTTTTGTGTTTTGTCTGAGGATATATCCTTTGTCACCATAGGCTTCAATGCATTCCAAAATATCCCTTCTCAGACACCACAAAAGCAGTGAAGCCAAAGTACTCTCTCAAAAGAAACGTTTAACTCTTTGAGATGAATTCAAACATCACAAAGGAGTATCTCTGAAACCTTCTCTCCAGTTTTTACCTGGAAAATTTTCTTTTTACACCTTAGGCCTCTATGGGCTCCCAAATATCCCTTTGCAGATTCCATAAAAACAGTGCTACAAAACTGCTCAAAGAAAACAAAAGTTTAATCTGTGTGATGAATTCATCCATCACAAATAAATTTCTCAGAAAGCTTCTTTCTAGTTTTTATCTCATGATACTTCCTTTTACACCATTGGGTTCCATGTGCTCCCAAATATCCCTTCTCAGACACCACAAAAACAGTGATGCCAAACTGCACTCTCAACAGAAAGCTTTACCCCTATGTGATTAACACACACTTCACAAAGGAGTTATCAGAAACTTTCTCTCCAGTTTTTACCTGAAGATATTACCTGTTTCGAACTTGGTCTGTATCCACTCCTGAATAGCCCTTTGCATATTCCACAATAACACTGTTACAAAACTGCTCGATGAAAAGAAAGATTTAACACTGTGAGATGAATTCAACCATCCCAAAAAAAGTCTCTCAGAAACTTTCTTTCTAGTTTTTATCTAAGGGTATTTCTGTTTTCACCAGAGGCTTCTCTGTGCTCCGAATACCCCTTTGTAGACTTCACAAAGCAGGGTTACCAAACTGCTCAATGAAAGGAATTGTTTACCTCTGGGAGATGAATTCACCCATCACAAAGAAATTTCTCAGGAAGCTCCTTTCTAGTTTGTATCTTTGCATATTTATTTTTCCACCATGAGCCTCAATTCACTCCCAAATATCCCTTCCCAGACACTCACAAAAACAGTGAGTCCATACTGTTCAATCAACAAAATGGTTTACCTCTATGAGTTGAATACACACATCACAAAACAGCTTCTCAAAATCCTTCTCTCCAGTTTTTGTCTGAAGATATTTCCTTTTTCACTATAGGCCTCTATGATCTCCCGAAAATCCCTTTGCAGATTCCCCCAAAACAGTGATACCATACTGTTCAATGAAAAGAAATGTGTAACACTGTGAGACGAAGTCACACATTGCAAAGCAGTTTCTCAGAAAGCTTCTTTCTAGTTTTTATCTGAGGATATTTCCTTTGTTACCACAGGCCTCAAGGTGCTCCCAAATATCCCTTTGCAGCTTCCAAGAAAGTAGTGTTAGCAAACTGCTCCATGAAATAAAGGTGTAACTCTGTGAGATGAATTCACATGTCACAAAGAACATTCTCAGAAAGCTTCTTTCTAGATTTTATCTGAGGATATTTCCTTTGTTACCATCGGCTTCAATGCAATCCAAAACATCCCTTCTAAACGTTCACCAAAAACAGTGCTACCAAACTGCTCCATAAAAAGAATCATGTACCTCTGTGAGATTGTGAGATGAATTCAGTAATCACAAAACAGTTTCTCAAAAATCTTCTTTCTAGTTTTTGTCTGAGGATATTTCCTTTTTCACCATAGGCCTCAATGCATTCTCAAATATCCCTTTGCGAATTTCACGAAATCAGTGCTAGCAAACTGCTCCAAGAAAAGAAAGGTGTAAATCTGTGAGATGAATTCACACATCACAAAGCAATTTTTCAGAAAGTTTCCTTTTTGGTTTTTGTCTGAGTATATTTCCTATGTCACCATAGGTTTCAATATGCCCCCAAGTATCCTATTGCAGATTCCATGAAAACAGTGTTTTCAAACAGCTCAATGAAAACATCAGTGTATCACTGTGAGATGAATTCACCCATCTCATATTAGTTTCTCAGAAACTTTCTTTCCAGTTTTCCTCTGAGTATATTTCCTTTTACACGATAGGCCTCAATGCACTCCATACATCACTTTGCAGATTATACGAAAGCAGTGTTTGCAAACTGCTCCATGAAAACAAAGGTGTAAGTCTGTGAGATGAATTCACACATCACAAAGAACTTTCTCAGAAAGCTTCTTTCTTGTTTTTATCCTTTGTCACCATAGGCTTCAACGTGATCCAAAATATTCCTTCTCAGATTCCCCAAAAACAGTGCTACCAAACGGCTCCATGAAAGGAATTGTGTAACTCTGTGAGAATAAATCACACATCACACAGCTGTTTCTTAGAAAGCTTCTTTCTACTTATTATCTGAGGATATTTCCTTTTACACCATAGGCCTCAATGTGCTCCGGAATATCCCATCGCAGATTCCATGAAAATAGTGTTACCCTTGTTCTCAATGAAAAGAATGATGAAACTCTGTGAGATGAATTCCCACATCACAAGGAACTTTCTCAGAAAGATTCTTTCTAGATTTTATCTGAGGATATTTCCTTTGTCACAATAGGCTCAATGTGATCCAAACTATCCCTTCTCAGATTCCCCAAAACAGTGCTACCAAACTGCTCCATGAAAACGATCGTGTCACTCTGTGAGATACATTCAAAAATCACAATGCAGTTTGTCATAAAGCTTCTTTATAGTTTTTGTATGTCAATATTTCCTTTTTCACCATCTGCCTCAATGCACTTGTGAATATCCATTTGCAGATTCCGTGAAAATAGTGTTAGCAAACTGCTCAATGGAAAGTAAGGTGTAAATCTGTGAGATTAATTCAAACATCAGAAAGCAGTTTCTCAGAATGATTCTTTTTGGTTTTTGTCTGAGGATATTTCCTTTGCCACCATAGACTTCAATGCACTCTCAGATATCCCTTCTCAGAAACCATAAAAACAGTGATGCCAAAGTGCTCCCTCAAAAGAAATGTTTCCCTCTGTGAGATGAATGCACACATCACAAAGGAGTTTCTCTGAAATCTTCTTTCTCGTTTTTATCTGAGGTTATTTTCTTTTTCACACTATTCCTCAATACACTCCAGAATATCCCATTGCAGATTAAATGAAAAAAGTTTAATTAAAAGTTAGCAAACTTCTCAATGAAAAGAACAGTGTTACTCAGTGAGATGAATTCACACATTACAAAGCAGTTTCACAGAAAACTTCTTTTTCGTTTTTATCTGAGGATATTTTCTTTGTCACCTTAGGCTTAAATGCAGTCCAAAATATCCTTTCTTAGATTCCCCAAAAATAGTGCTACCAAACTGCTCCATGAAAAGAATGGTGTAATTCTGTGAGATGAATTCACACATCACAAATCAGTTTCTCAGAAATTTTCTTTCTAGTTTTTGTGAGGATATTTCCCTTTTCACCATAAGCCTCAATGCATTCTCAAATATCCCTTTGCAGATTCCACGAAATCAGTGCTAGCAAACTGCTCCAAGAAAAGAAAGGTGTAAATCTGTGAGGTAAATTCACACATCACAAAGCAATTTCTCAGAAAGCTTCTTTTTGGTTTTTGTCTGAGGATATTTCCTATGTCACCATAGGCTTCAATGTGCTCCCAAATGTCCTAATGCTGATCGAAAATATCCCTTTTCAGATTCCCCAAAAACAGTGCTACCAAACTGCTCCATGAAAAGAACCCTGTGAGATGAATTCACACATCACAAAGAAGTTTCTCAGAAAGTGTCTTTCTAGATTTTATCTGAGGATAGTTCCTTTGTCACCACCGGCTTCAATGTGATCCAAAATAGCCCTTCTCAGATTCCCCAAGAAGAGTGCTACCAAACTGCTCCATGAAAAGAGTCATGTAACTCTGTGAGATGAATTCACAAATCACACAGCAACATCTCAGAAAGCGTCTTTCTAGTTTTTCTCTGAGGATATTTCTTTTTTCATCATTTGCCTCAATACACTCACGAACAGCCCTTTGCAGATTCCAGGAAAATACTGTTAGCAAACTGTTCCATGAGAAGAAATGTGTAAATCTGTGAGATGAATTCTCACATCACAAAGCAGATTTTAGAAAGCTTCTTTTTGGTTTTAGTCTGAGGATATTTAATTTGTCATCATAGGCTTCAATTTGCTCCCAAGTATCTTACTGCAGATTCCACAAAAACAATGTTATCAAACTGGTCAATAAAAGCAACAGTGTAACTCTGTGAGATGAATTCACAGAAACCTTCTTTCTCAGACAGCTTCTTTCAAGATTTATCTGAGGATATTTCCTAGGCCTCAACGCACTCCCAAATATCCCATTGCAGATTCCATGGAAACAGTATTAGCAAGCTCCTCCATGAAAAGAAAGGTGTAACTCTGTGAGATAAGCTCACACATCAAAAAAAACTTTCTCAGAAAGCTTCTTTCTAGTTTTTATCTGAGGATATTTCCTTTGTCACCATAGGCTTCAATGCGATCAAATAATCCCTCCTCTATTTCCCCAAAAACAGTACTATCAAACTGATGCATCAAAGAAATCATGTATCACTGTGAGCTGAATTAACACATCAAAAAGCAGTCTCTCAATATGCTTCTTTCTAGTTTCTATATGAGGATTTTCCTTTGTCACAATAAGCTTCAATACGCTCAGCAATATCCCATTGCAGAATCCAGGAAAATAGTGTTAGCAAACTGGTAAATGAAAACAACAGTATAAATCTGTAAGATGAATTCACACATCACAAAGCAGTTTCTCAGAAAGCTTCTTTCTAGTTTTTATCTGAGGATATTTCCTTAGTAACCGTAGCCTTCAATGCGATTCCAAATATCCCATCTCAGATTCCCCCAAAACACAGCTACCAAACTGCTCCATGAAAAGAATCGTGTAAACCTGTGAGATGAATTAACACATCACAACGCGGTTTCTCAGAATGTTTGTTTCTAGTTTTTATCTGAGGATGTTTCATTTGTCACCATAAACTTCAAGGTGCTCCAAAGTATCCCATAGCAGATTCCAAGAAAACAGTGTTAGCAAACTTCTCAATGAAAAGAACAGTGTAACTCTGTGAGATATATTCACACATCACAAAGCAGTTTCTCAGAAAGCTTATTTCTATTTTTTATCTCAGGATATTTAACTTTTCACTATACACCTCAATGCATTCCAAAAATATCCCTTTGCAGTTTCCATGAAAAGAGTGTTAGCAAGCTGCTAAATAAAATGAAAGGTGTAACTCTGTGAGATGAATTCACACATCACAAAGAACTTTCTCAGAAATCTTTTTCTATTTTTTATCTGAGGATATTTCCTATGTCACCATAGGCTTCAATGTGCTCCAAAATATCCTATTGAAGATTCCATGAAAACACTGTTACCAAACTGCTCAATGAAAAGAACGTTGTCACTCTGTGAGCTGAATAAACACATCACAATGTGGTTTCTCAGAAAGCTTCTTTCAGGTTTTTATATGATCATATTACATTTGTCACCATAAGCTTCAATGCACTCTGAAATATCCCATTGCAGATTCCAAGCAAACAGTTAGCAAACTGCTCAATGAAAAGAACAGTGTAACTCTGTGAGATGAATTCACACATCAGAAACAACTTTCTCAGAGAGCTTCTTTCTAATTTTTATCTGAGGATATTTCCTTTGTCACCATAGGCTTCAATGTGATACAAAATATGGCTTCTCAGATTACCCAATAACAGTGCTAGCAAACTGACCCATTGAAAGCATCGTGTAACTCTGTGTGATGAATTTGAACATCACAAAGCTGTTTCTCAGAAAGGTTCTTTCTAGTTTTTATCTGAGGATTTTTCCTTTTTTCTCATATTCTTCAATGCGCTCTGGGATATCCCATCACACATTCCATGAAAAAAGTGTTAGTAAACTGCTCAAAGAAAAGAACAGTGAAATTCTGTGAGATGAATTCATGCATCATGAAGAAGTTTCTCAGAATGATTCTTTCAAGATTTTATCTGAGCATATTTCCTTTGTCACCATAGGCTTCAAAGCAATCCAAATTATCCCTTCTCGAATTCCATCAAAACAGTGCTACCAAACTTCTGCATGAAAAGAGTCATATAACTCTGAGAGATAAATTCACAAATCACAAAGCAGTTCCTCAGTAAGCTTCTTTCTAGTTTTTGTCTGAGGATATTTCCTTTTTCACATTTTGCCTCAATGTGCTCACGAATATCCCTTTGTACATTCCAGGAAAATAGTGTTCTCAAAGTGCTCCATGAAAAGAAAGGTGTAAACCTTTGAGATGAATTCACACATCACAAAGCACTTTCACAGAAAGCTTCTTTTTGGTTTTTATCTGAGGATATTTCCTTTGTCACTATAGGCTTCAATGCACTTCCAAATATCCTATTGTAGATTCCTCAAAAACAGTGTTATCAAACTGCTCAATGAAAAGAGCGATGTATCACTGTAAAATGAATTCACATATAACAAAGCTGTTTCTCAGAAAACTTCTTTCTAGTTTTTATCTGAGGATATTTCCTTTTACACTATAGGCCTCAAGGTGCTCCAGAATATCCCTTTGTAAATTCCACGAAAACGATGTTAGCAAACTGTTCCATGAAAAGAAAGGTGTAAACCTGTGAGGTGAATCCACACATCACAAAGTAGTTTCTCAGAAAGCTTCTTTCTAGTTTTTATCTGAGTTTTTCCTATGTCACCATAGGCCTCAATGTGATCCAAACTATCCCTTCTCAGATTCCTCAAAAACATTGCTATCAAACTGATCCATGAAAAGAATCGTGTGCCTCTGTTAGATGAATTAGCACATCACCAAGAGGTTTCTCAGAAAGCTTCTTTCTTGTTTTTATATGAGAATATTTCCTTTGTCACCAAAAGCTTCAATGTGCTCCGAAATATACCATTGCAGATTCCAAGGAAACAGTGTTAGCAAACTGCTCAATGAAAAGTACAGTGTAACTCTGTGAGATGAATTCACAAATTGCAAAACAGTTTCTCAGAAAGCTTCTTTCTGGTTTTTATCTGAGGATATTAACTTTATCACCACAGTCCTCAAAACGCTCCCAAAGTTGCCTTTGCAGATTCCATGAGAACACTGTTAGCACACTTCTCCATGAAAAGAAAGGTGTAACTCTGAGACGTGAATTCACACATAACAGCAGTTTCTCAGAAAGCGTCTGCATTGACGCCCATGGTGAAAGAGGAAATATCCTCAGACAGAAACCAAAACGAAGCTTTCTGTGAAACTGCTTTGTGAGTTGTGAAATCATGTCACCGAGTTACCCCATTCTTTTCATTGAGAAGTTTGCTAACACTTTCTTTGTGTAATCTGCAATGGGATATCCTGGAGAGCATTGAGGAATATGGAGAAAAAGGAAATATCCTCAGATGAAATCTAGAAAGAAGCGGTCTGAGAAACATCTTTTTGATGTGTGAATTCATCTCACAGAGTTACACCATTCTTTTCATGTAGCACTTTGGTAGCACAATTTTTGGGGATCTGAGAAGGGATATTTTGGATCGCATTGAAGCCAATGTGTGACATATGGAAATATAATCAGATAAAAATTAGCAAGAAGCTCTCTGAGAACCTTCTTTGTGATGTGTGTATTCATCTCTGACAGTAACACGTTTCTGTTCATGGAGCAGTTTGCTAACACTGTTTATGTGGAATCTAGAAAGTGATATTTGGGAGCAAGTTGAGACCTATGGTGAAAAGAAAATGTCCTCAGATAAAAACTAGAAGGAAGCTTTCTGAGAAACTGCTTTGTGATATGTGAATTCATCTCACCGAATTACACCACACTTTTCATGGAGCAGTTTGCTAACAATGTTTTCGTGGAATCTGCAATAGGATATTTTGGAGTGCATTGAAGCCTTTGGTGACAAATGAATTATCCTCAGACAAAAATCAAAAAGAGGCTATCTGTGAAACTGCTTAGTGATGTGTGAATTCATCTCACAGAGTTTCACCTTTATTTTCATGGCACAGTTTGGTAGCACTGATTTGGGGAATCTGAGAAGGGATATTTTGGATGGAATTGAAGCCTCTAGTGACAAAGGAAATATCCTCAGACAAAAACTAGAAAGAAGCTTTCTGAGAAACTGCTTACTAATTTGTGAATTCATCTCACAGTTGTTTTCATTGAGCTGTTTGCTAACACTGTTTTCTTGGAATCTGCATCTGACATGTCGAAGCGCATTGAAGCTTAGGGTGGCAAAGGAAATATCCTCATATAAAAACTAGAAAGAAGCTTTCTGAGAAACCGTTTTGTGATGTGTTAATTAATCTCAGAGAGTTACATGATTCTTTTCATGGATCAGTTTTGTAGCACTGTTTTTGGGGAATCTGAGAAGAGTTATTTTCTATCGCAATGAAGCCTATAGTGACAAAGGAAATATACTCAGATAAAAACTGGAAAGCTTTCTGAGATATTTCTTTGTGATGTGTGAATTTGTCTCACAGAGTTACCCTTTCCTTTTCATGGAACAGTTTGCTAACATGGTTTTCGTGGAATATGCAAAGAGATATTTGGGAGCCCACTGAGGCCTATACTAAAAAGGAAATGTCCTCAGATAAAAACTAGAAATAAGCATTCTGAGAAACTGCTTTCTGATGTGTGAATTCCTCTTACAGAATTATACCGTTGTTTTCATTGAGAAGTTTGATAACAATGTTTCCGTGGAATCTGCAACAGGATATTTGGGAGCGCCGTGAAGCCTATGGTTGCAAAGGATGTATCCTCAGATAAAAACCAAGAAGATGCTTTCTGTGAAACTGCTTTGTGATGTGTGAAATCATCTCACAGTGTTACACCGTTCTTTTCATTGAGAATTTTTTTAACACTTTTTTCCTGGAATCTGCAATGGGATATTCGGAAGCGCATTGAGGAATATGGTGTAAAAGCAAATATCCTCAGAGAAAAACTAGAAGGAAGCTTTTTGAGAAACAGCTTTGTTGTGTGTGAATTCATCTCACAGAGTTACACCATTCTTCTCATGGAGCTGTTTGGTGGCACTGTTTTTGGGGAATCTGAGAAGGGAAGATTTTTATTGCATTGAAACCTATGGTGAAAAAGGAAATATCCTCAGATAAAAACAAGAAAGAAGCTTTCTGAGAAACAGCTTTGTGATGTGCATATTCATCTCACAGAGTTACACGATTCTTTTCTTGTAGCAGTTTTCTAACACTGTTTTCGTGGAATCTGCATTAGGATATTTGACAGTGGTTTGAAACATATGGTGACAAAGGAAATAACCTTGCACAAAAAGCAAAAAGAAGCTTTCAGAAAAACTGCTTTGTGGTGTGTGAATTCATCTCAAGGAACTACACGATTATTTTCATGGATCAATTTTGTAGCATTGTTTTTGGAGAATCTGAGAAGAGATACCTTGGATCGCATTGAAGAGTATGGTGACAAATGAAATATCTTCATTTAAAAACTAGAAAGAATCTTCCTGACAAAGTTTTTTGTGATATGTGATTTCATCTCACAGAGTTAGACCTTTCTTTTCATGAAGCAGTTTGTTAACACTTTTTTCATGGAATCTGCGAAGGGATATTTTGGAGAGCATTGAGGGCTTTGCTGAAAAAGGAAATACCTTGGATAAAAACTAGAAAGAAGCTTTCTGAGAAACTGCTTCATGATGTGTGAATTCATCTTACAGAGTTACACTGTTCTTTTCATTGAGCAGTTTGCTAACACTGTTTTCTTGGAATCTGCAGTGGGATATTTTGGAACTCACTGAAACTTATGGTGACAAAGGAATTTTCCTCAGATAAAAAAATAGAAAGAAGCTTTCTGACAAACCGCGTTGTGATGTGTTTATTCAATTCACAGAGTTATATGATTCTTTTCATGGTTCAGTTAGGTAGCACTGTTTTTGGGGAATCTGAGAAGTGTTGTTTTGGGTCACATTGAAGCCTTTGGTGTCAAAGGAAATAACCTCAGTTAAAAAATAGAAAGAAGTTTTCTGAGAAAGTTCTTTGAGATGTTTGACTTCATCTCACAGATTTACATCTTTCTTTTCATAGAGCAATTTGCCAATACCATTTTCGTGGAATATGCAAAGGGATATTTGGGAGGACATTGAGGCCTAGAGTAAACAAGGAAATCTCCTTAGATGAAAACTAGATAGAAGCTTTCTGTGAAACTCCTTTGTGATGTGTGAATTCATCTTACAGAGGCACACCATTCTTTTCATTGAGCAGCTTGATAACACTGTTTTCATCGAATCTGCAATAGGATATGTGTGAGTACATTGAAGCCTATAGTGACAAAGGAATTATCCTCAGATAAAAACCAAAAAGAAGCTTTCTGTGAAACTGCTTTGGGATATGTGAATTCATCTCACAGAGTTACACCTTCCTTTTCATTGAGAAGCTTGCCAACACTTTTTTCCTGGAATCTGCAATGTGGTATTCCATAATGCTTTAAGGATTATGGTGAAAAAGGATATAAACTCGGATAAAAATTAGAAAGAAGATTTCTGAGAAACAGGTTTGAGATGTGTGAATTCATCTATCAGAGTTACACCTCAGTTTTTTTGGAGTTGTTTAGTAGCACTCTTTTTGGGTATCTGATAAGGCATATTGTGAATTACATTGAAATCTATGGTGAAAAGAACATACCTCAGATTAAAATTAGAAAGAAGTCTTCTGTGAAACTCCTTAGTGATGTGTGAATTCATCTCACAGAGCTAAACTGCTCTTTTCATTGAGCAGTTTGATAACACTGTTTACCTGAAATCCGCTATGGAATATTTTGGACCACAATAAAGTCTACGGTGACAATGGAAATATCCTCATAAAAAAACTAGAAAGAAGCTTTCTGATATACCACTTTGTGATGTGTTAATTCATCTCACCACGTTTCATGATGCTTTTCATGGATAAGTTTGTTAGCACTGTTTTTGTGGAATCTGAGAGAGGATATTTTGGATCACTTTGAAGCCAATGGTGACAAAGAAAATATCCTCAGATAAAAACTAGAAAGAAGCTTTCTGAGAAAGTCCTTTGTGATGTGTGAATATATCTCACAGAGTTAAACTTTTCTTTTCATGTAGCATTTTGGTAACACTGTTTTCGTGGAATCTGCCATAGGATATTTGGGAGCGCATTGCAGCCTCTGGTGACAAGGGAAATATCTTCATAAAAAAATCAAAAAGAAGCTTTCTGAGAAACTGCTTTGTGATGTGTGAATTCATCTCAGAGAGTTACACTGTACTTTTCATTCAGCAGTTTGCTAACACTGTTCTCTTGGAATCTGCAATGGGATGTTTCGGAGAACAGTGAAGCTTATTGTGACAAAGGAAATATCATGAGACAAAAACCAGAAAGAAGCTTTCTGAGAAACTGCTTTGGGCTTTGTGAATTCATCTCACAGACTTCCAAGATTCTTTTCATTTAGCAGTTTTGTAGCAGTGTTTCCGTGGAATCTGAGAAGGGAGTTTTGGATCACATTGAAGTCTATGGTGACAATGGAAATATCCTCAGGTAAAAATCAGAAAGAATCTTTCTGAGAAAGTTCTTTGTGATGTGTGAATTCATCTCACACAGTTATACCTTTCTCTTAATGGAGCAGTTTGCTAACACAGATTATGTGGAATCTGCAAATGCATATTTGGGAGAGGATTGAGGTCTATGGTGAAAAAGGAAATACCTTCAGATAAAAACTAGAAAGAATATTGCTGAGAAACTGCTTAGTGGTGTGTGGATTCATCTCACACAGTTATACCTTTCTCTTCACGGAGCAGTTTGCTAACAGAGAATACGTGGAATCTGCACATGGATATTTGGGAGAGGATTGAGGTCTATGGTGAAAAACGAAATATCTTCAGATAAAAACTAGAAAGAATATTGCTGAGAAACTACTTAGTGATGTGTGAATTCATCTCACTGAGTTATACTGTTCTTTTCATTGAGCAGTCAGTTAACAGTTTTCTTGGAATCTGGAATGGGATATTTCAGATTGCACAGAAGCTTATGGTGACAAAGGAAGTATCCTCAGACAAAAGCCATAAAGAATCTTTCTGAGAAACTGCTTTGTGATATGTCAATTCATCTCTCAGAGTTACACGATTATTTTCATGGATCAGTTTGGTAGCACTCTTTTTGATGAATCTGAGAAGGGATATTTTGGATCGCGTTAACGCCTATGGTGACAAAGGAAATATCCTCAGATAAAAAACTAGAAAGATTTCTGAAAAAGTTCTTGGTGATGTGTGAATCCATCTCACTTAGTTATTCCTTTCTTTTCATGGAGCAGCTTGCTAACACTCTTTTCATGGAAACTGCAAAGGGATATTTGGGAGCACATTATGGTGTGTAGTGAGAAGTTAAATATCCTGGAATAAAAAATAGAAAGAAGTTTTCTGAGAAACTGTTTTGTGATGCGTGACTACATCTCACAGAGTTACACTGTTCTTTTTCCTCATATAAAAACGAGAAAAAAAAGCATTTTTAGAAGCTGCTTTGTGATGTGTTAATTCATCTCACAGGGTTACACGATTCTTCTCATGGAGCCATTTGATAGCACTGTTTTTGGGGAATCTGAGAAGGGATATTTGGGATCGTATTGAAGCCTATGGTTACTAAAGAAACATCCTCACATAAAAACGAGAAAGAAGCTTTCTGAGGAACTACTTTGTGATGTGTAATTTCAACTCACAGAGTTATACTTTACTTTCCATGGAGCAGTTTGCTAACACTGTTTTTGTGAAATCTGCAAAGGGATATTTGGGAGAGCATTGAGGTCTGTAGTGAAAAAGGAAATATCCTCAGATAATAACTAGAAAGAAACTTTCTGAGAAACTGCTTTTCGATGTGTGAACTCAACTCACAGAGTTACACTGTTCTTTTCATTGAGCAGTTTGAAACCACTGTTTTCTTGGAATCTACAATGGGATATTTTGGACCACATTGAAGTTTATTTCGACAAAGGACATATCCTCAGACAACAACTAGAAAGAAGCTTTGTGTGAAATCGCTCTGTGGTGTATTAATTCATCTTACAGAGTTACAGGATTCTTTTCTTGGATCTGTTTGGTAGCACTGTTTTTGGGGAATCTATGCAGGGATATTTTGGATAGCATTGAAGCCCATGGTGACAAGGGAAACATCATCAGATAAAAACTAGAAAGAAATTTTCTGAGGAACTTCTTTGTGATGTGTGAATTCATCTCACAGAGTTACACCTTTCTTTTCATGGAGCAGTTTGCTACCTATCTTTTTGGGGAATCTGCAAAGGGATATTTGGGAGTGCATTGAGGCCTTTGGTGAAAAAGGAAATATCCTCAGATAAAAACGAGAAAGAAGTGTTCTGAGAAACTGCTTTGTGATGTGTTAATTCATCTCACAGATTTACAAGATTCTTTTCATGGATCAGTTTGGTAGCACTGTTTTTGGGGAATATGAAAAGGGATATTTTGCATTGCATTGAAGCCTAGGGTTACTAAGGAAATATCCTCAGATAAAAACGAGAAAGAAGGTTTCTGAGAAACTGCTTTGTGACGTGTGATTTTATCTCACAGAGTTACAACTTTCTTTCCTTGTAGAGCTTTGCTAACACTGTTTTTGTAAAATCTGCAAAGGGATATTTGGGAGAGAATTAAGGCCTATAGTGACAAAGGAAATATCCTCAAATAAAAACTAGAAAGAAGCTTTCTGAGAAACTGCTTTGTGATGTGTGAATTCACCTCATAGAGTTACACTGTACTTTTCATTGAGCAGTTTGCTATAACTCTTTTCTTGGAATATGCAATGGAATATTTCATAGCTCATTTAAGCTTATGGTGACATAGGAAATATCCTCAGATAAAAACTAGAAAGAATCTTTCTGAGAAACAGATTTTAGATTGTGTGAATTCATCTCACAGAGTTACATCATTCATTTCATTGAGCTGCTTGCTAACACTGTTTTGTGGAATCTGCAAAGGGATATTTTGGAGTGCATGGAAGCCTATAGTGAAAAGGAAAATATCCTCAGAAAAATACTAGAAGGAAGCTCTCTGAGAAATTGCTTTGAGATGTGTGAATTCACCTCACAGTGTTACATTGTTCTTTTCATTGAACAGTTTGCAATAACTATTTTCTTGGAATTTGCAATGGGATGTTTCGTAGGTCATTGAAGCTTACGGTGACACAGGAAATATCCTCATAGAAAAAGTAGAAAGAAGTTTTCTGCGTAACCACTTTGTGATGTGTCAGTTCACCTCACAGATTTACATGGTCCTTTCTTAGGTCAGCTTAGTAGCACTATTTTTGGGGAATCTGAGAAGAGATATTTTTGATCGCATTGAAACCGATGGTGACAAAGTTAATACTCTCAGATAAAAACTAGAAAGAAGCTTTCTGAGAAAGTTCTTTGTGATGTGTGAATTCATCTCATACAGTTACACCTTTCTTTTCATGGAGCCAACTGCTAACACTGTTTTCGTGGAATCTGCAAAGGGATATTTGGGAGCGCATTTAGGCCTATGGTGAAATACAAAATATCCTCAGATAAAAACTAGAAAGAAACTTTTTGAGAAACTTTGTGATGTGTGAATTCATCTCACAGAGTTACACTATTCTTTTCATTGAGCAGTTTTACTAACACTGCTTTCCTGGAATCTGCAAAGAGATAGTTGGGAGTGCATTGAGGTCTGTAATAAACAAGGAAATATCCTCAGATAAAAATGAGAAAGAAGGTTTCTGAGAAACTGCTTTGTGATGTGTGAATTCATCTCACAGAGTTACATCATTCTTTTCATGGAGCAGTTTGGTACCCCTGCTTTTGGGGAGCTGAGAAGGGATATTTTGAATTGCATTGAAGTCTACAGTGACAAAGAAATGATCCTCAGATAAAAACAAGAAAAAAGCTTTCTGAGAGACTTCTTTGTGATGTGTGAATTCATCTCACATTGTTACACCTTTCTTTTCATGGAGCGGTTTTGTGGCACTTGTTTTGGGGAATCTGAGAAGAGATACTTTGAACTTCATTGAAGTACATGGTGACAAAGGAAGTATCCTCAGTTAATAACTAGAAAGAAGCTTTCTGGGAAACTGCTTTGTGATGTGTGCATTCATCTCACAAAGTTACACTGTCCCTTTCCTTGAGCATTTTAATAACACTGTTTTCATGGAATCTTCAATAGGATATTTTGGATTGCATAGAAGCCTACAGTGACATAGGAAATATCTTCAGATAAAAACTAGAAAGAAGCTTTCTGAGAAGTTCTTTGTGATGTGTGATTTCATCTCACAGAGTTACACCATTTTTTTTCCAGGAGCAGTTTGCTAACACTGTTTTCATGGAATCTGTAAAGGGATATTTGGGAGCATATTGATTCATTTAGTGAAAAAGGAAATATCCTCAGATAATAAGTAGAAAGAATCTTTCTGAGAAACTGCTTTGTGATGTGTGATTTCATCTCACAGAGTTACACATTCTTTCCTTTAGCAGTCTGATAACACTGGTTTCGTGGAATCAGTAATAGGATAATTGGGAGCACATTGAAATCTAAGGTGACAAAGGAAATATCCTCAGATGAAAACCAAAAGGAAGCTTTCAAGAAACTGCTTTGTGATGGGTGAATTCATGTCACAGAGTTAGACCATTCTTTTCATTGAGAAGTTTGCTAACACTTTTTTTTGTTAAATCGGCAATGGGATATTTGTAGCCCATTGAGGACTATGGTGAAAAAGGAAACATCCTCAGATAAAAACTAGAAAGAAGCTCTCTCAGAAACTGCTTTGTGATGTGTGAATTCATCAAACAGAGTGCACTGTTCTTTTCATTGAGCAGTTTGATAACACTATTTTCGTGGAATCTGCACTGGGATATTTTTGAGCGCATTGAAGCTGATGGTGACAAAGGAAATACCCTCAGATAAAAACGAGAAAGAAGGTTTCTGAGAAACTTCTTTGTGATGTGTGAATTCAACTCACAGAGTTATATTATTTTTTTTCATGGAGCAGTTTGCTAACACTGTTTTCGTGGAATCTGCAAAGAGATATTTGGGAGTATATTGAGGCCTATACTGATAAAGAAGATATCCTCAGAAAAAATATAGAAGGAAGCCTTCTGAAAAACTTCTTTGTGATGTGTGAATTCATCTCACAGAGTTACACCGTTCTTTCCCTGAGCAGTCTGATAACACTGGTTTTGTGAAATTTGTAATAGGGTACTTTGGAGTGCATTGAAGCCTATGGTGACAAAGGAAATATCCTCAGATAAAAACCAAAACGAAGTTTTCTGAGTATCTGCTTTGTGATATGTGAATCCATCTCACACAATTACACCGTTCTTTCCATTGAGAAGTTGTTGAATCCATCTCACACAGTTACACTGTTATTTCCATTAAGAAGTTTGCTAACACTTTTTTCATTTAATCTGCAAAGCGATATTCAGGAGTGAAATGAGGAATGTGGTGAAAGAGGAAATATCCTCAGATAAAAACTATAAAGAAGTTATCTGAGAAACATCGTTGTGATATGTGAATTCATCTCACAGAGTTACACCATTCTTTTCATAGAAAGTGTCGTAGCACAGTTTTTACTGAATCCGAGTAGGCATATTTTGGGTCACATTGAAGCCTATGGTAACAAAGTAATATCCTCAGACAAAAACCAAAAAGAAGCTTTCTGAGAAACTGCTTTGTGATGTGTTGTTTCATCTCACAGATTTACACCTTTCTTTTCATGGAACATTTTGCTAACACTGTTTTCGTGGAATCTGCAAAGGGATATTCTGGAGCACCTTGAAGCCTATAGTGAAAAAGGAAATATCCTCAGATAAAAACTAGAAAGAAGCTTTCTTCAAACTTTGTGATGTGTGAGTTCATCTTACTGTACTACATTCTTCTTTTCATTGAGCAGTTTGATAACACTGTTTTTGAGAAAACTGCAATAGGATATTTGGGAGTACTTTGAAGCCTATAGTGACAACGAAAATTTCCTCAGATAAAAATCAAAAATAAGCTTTCTGTGAATCTTCTTTGTCATGTGTGAATTCATCTCACAGGTTTACACCTTTCTTTTCACAGAGCAGTTTGCTAACACTATTTTCCTGGAATGTTCAAAGGGATATTCACGAGTGCATTGAGGCAAATGGTGAAAAAGAATATATCCTCAGACAAAAACTAGAAAGAAACTTTTTGAGAAACTACTTTGTGCTTGTGAATTCATCTCACAGAGTTACACGATTCTTTTTTTGGAGCAGTTTGGTAGCACTCTTTTTGGGGAATCTGAGAAGGGATATTTTGGATTGCATTGAAGCCTATAGTGACAAAGGAAATTTCCTCAGAAAATAACTAGAAAGAAGATATCTGAGACACTTCTTTTTGATGTGCAATTCATCTCACAGAGTTGTACCAGTATTTTATTTGAGAAGTTTTCTAAAACATTTTTCCTGGAATCTGTGATGGGATATTACAGACCGCATTGAGGAATATGGTGAAAAGGGAAATATCCTCAGACAAAAACTAGAAACAATTTTTTGAGAAACAACTATGTGATGTGTGAATTCATCTCAGAGTTACACTGTTCTTTGCATTGAGCAGTTTGCTTACACTGTTTTCTTGGAATCTGCAATCTGATATTTTGGAGTGCATTGAAGCTTATGGAGATGAAGGAAATATCCTCATTTAAAAACTAGAAATAATCTTTCTGAGTAACTTCTTTTTGATGTGTGAATTCTTCTCACAGAGTTACACCGGTATTTTCATTGAGAAGATTGCTAACCCTTTTTTCGTGGCATCTGTGGTGGGATATTCCAGAGCACATTGAGGAATATGGTGTAAAGGAAATATCCTCAGATAAAAACTAGAAACAAGCTTTCTGAGAAACAGCTTTGTGACGTGTGAATTCATCTCCCAGAGATACACTGTTCTTTGCATTGGGAAGTTTGCTTACACTGTTTTCTTGGAATCTGCAATCTGATATTTTGGAGTGCATTGAAGCTTATGGAGATGAAGGAAATATCCTCATTTAAAAACTAGTAATAATCTTTCTGAGTAACTTCTTTTTGATGTGTGAATTCTTCTCACAGAGTTACACCGGTATTTTCATTGAGAAGATTGCTAACCCTTTTCTCGTGGCATCTGTGGTGGGATATTCCAGAGCACATTGAGGAATATGGTGTAAAGGAAATATCCTCAGATAAAAACTAGAAACAAGCTTTCTGAGAAACAGCTTTGTGACGTGTGAATTCATCTCCCAGAGATACACTGTTCTTTGCATTGGGAAGTTTGCTTACACTGTTTTCTTGGAATCAGCAATCTGATATTTCAGAGCGCTTTAATGCTATAGAGACAAATAAAATATCCTAATATAAAAATTAGAAAGAAGCTTTCTGAAAGACTGCTTTCTGATGTATGAATTCATCTCACAGGGTTACACGATGCCCTTCATGGATCAGTTTGCTAGCAGTGTTTTGGGGGAATCTGAGGAAGGATATTTTGCATCACATTGAAGCCAATGGTGACAAAGCAAACATCCTTAGATTAAAACTAGAAAGAAGCTTTCTGAGAGAGTCATTTGTGATGTGTGAATTCATCTCACAGTGTTGCACCTTTCTTTTCATGGAGCAGTTTGCTAACACTCTTTTCATGTAATCTGCAAAGGGATATTTCAGAGTGCTTTGAAGCTTATGGTGATAAAGGAAATTTCCACAGACAATAACTAAAAAGAATCTTTCTGAGAAACTGCTTTGTGATTTGTAAATTCATGTCACAGGGTTACACGATTCCATTCATGGATCAGTTTGCTAGCACTATTTTTGGGGAATCTGAGGAAGGATATTTTGGATCACCATGAAGCCAATGGTGACAAAGGACACATCCTTAGATAAAAAATAGAAAGAAGCTTCCTGAGAAAGTTCTTTGTGACGTGTGAATTCATCTCACAGGGGTGCACCTTTCTTTTCATGGAGCAGTTTGCTACAACTGTTTTCACGGAATCTCCAAAAGGACATTTGGGAGTGCAATGAGGCCCATGGTGAAAAGGAAATATCATCAGATAAAACTATAAAGGAACTTTCTGATAAACTGCTGTGTGATGTTTGAATTCATCTCACGGAGTTACATTGTTCTTTTCATTACACAGTTGTCTAACTCTGTTGTTGTGTAATCTGCAATGGGTTATTTCATAGTGGATTGAAGATTAGGGTGAAAATGAAATGTCTACAGACAAAGGAAAAAGAGGCTTCCTGAGGAACTGTTTTTTGATCTGTGAATTCATCTCACAGATTTACAAGATTCTCTTCATGGAGCAGTTTGGTAGCACATTTTTTGGGGGATCTTAGAAGGGATATTTTGGATCCCATTGATGCCTATGGTGACAAAGGGAGTATCCTCAGATAAAATCTAAAAAGAAGCTTTCTGAGAAATTTCGTTGTGATTTGTGAATTCATCACACTGATTTGCACCTTTCTTTTCATGGAGCAGTTTGCTAACACTGTTTTCGTAGAATCTACAAAGGGATATTTTGAAGCACATTGAGGCCTGTAGAGAAAAAGGGAATACCCTCAGATAAAAACGAGAAAGATGCTTCCTGAGAAACCACTTTGTGATGTGGTAATTCATCTCACAGAGATAAAATATTCTTTTCATGGAGCAGTTTGGTATCCCTATTTTTGGGGAATCTAAGAATGGATATTTTTGATTGCATTGAAGCCTATGGTGACAAAGGATATATCGTCAGATCAATACTAGAAGGAAGCTTTCTGAGAAAGTTGTTTGTGTTATGTGAATTCATCTCTCAGAGCTACACCTTTCTTTCCTGGATCAGGTTGCTAACACAGTTTTCATGGAATCTGTAATGGGATGTTTTGGAGCATATTGAGGCTTATAGTGAAAAAGGAAATATCCTCAGATAAAAACTAGAAGGAAGCTCTCTGAGAAACTGCTTTGTGATGTGTAAATTTATCTAACAGAGTTACACTGCTATTTTCATTGAGCAGTTTAATAACACTGTTTTCGTGGAATCTGCAACAAGACATTAGGGAGCACATTGAAGCCTATGATGATAAAGAATGTATCCTCAGATAAAAACCAGAAAGAAGCCTTCTGAGTAACTGCTTTGTGATCTGTGAATTCATCTCACAGAGTTACACTGCTCTTTTCATTGTGTAGTTTGCTAATGCTGTTTTCTTGTAATCTGCAATGTGATATTTTGGAGCACATTGAAGCTTATGGTGACAAAGGAGATACCCTCAGACAGAAACTAGAAAGAAACGTTCCAAGAAACTCCTTTCTGATTTCTGAATTCATCTCACAGAGTAACACTTTTCTTATCATATTGGTAGCACCGTTCTCGTGGAATCTGCAAAGGGATATTTGGGAGCGCATTGAGACCTGTAGGAAAAAGAAAATATCTTCAGAAAATAAGTAGAAAGAAATTTTCTGAGAAACTGCTTTGTGATGTGTGAATTTAATGACAGATTTACACTATTCTTTTCATTGAGCAGTTTGCTAATATTGTTTTCTTGATATCTGAAATGTGATATTTTGGAGCATGTTGAAGCTTATGGTGACAAAGGAAATATACTCAGACAAAAATGAGAAAGAAGCTTTGAGAGAAACGGCTTTGTGATTCGTGAATTCAACTCACAGAGGTACATGATTCCTTTCATGGGTCAGTTGATAGCACTGTTTTAGGGGAATCTGAGAATGGATATTTTGGATCACATTGACCCCTATGGTAACAAAGGGAATATCCTCAGATAAAAAGCAGAAGTCAGCTTTCTGAGAAGCTTCTTTGTGATGTGTGAATTCACCTCATCAATTTACACCTTTCCTTTCATTGAGCAGTATGCTAACACTATTATTGTGGAATCTGCAAAGGGATATTTCAGAGTGCATTGAGGCATATAGTGAGAAAGTAAATATCCTCAGATAAAAATTAGAAGGAAGCTTCCTGAGAAACTGTTTTATGATGTGTTAATTCATCTCACAGAGTTACATGATACTTTCCATGGAGGAGTTAGGTGGCACTGTTTTTGGGGTATCTCAGAAGGGATATTTTGGATTTCACTGTATCGTATGGTGACAAAGAAAATATCCTCAGATAAAAACTAGAAAGCAGATTTCTGAGAAAGTTCTTTGTGATGTGTGAATTCACCTCACAGAGTTACAACGTTCTTTTCATTGAGCAGTTTGCTAACACCGTTTTCTTGGAATCCACAATGGGATGTTTCAGAGTGCATTGAAGCTTATATTGACAAAGGAAGTATCCTCCGACAAAAACTAGAAAGACACTTTCTGAGAAACTGCTTTCTGATTTTTGAATTCATCTCACAGAGTTACACCTTTCCTTTCTTGGAGCAGTTTGGCAGCACTGTTTTTGGGGAGTCTGAGAAGGGATATTTTGGATCCCATTGAAGCCTATGGTGACACAGGAAATATCCTTAGATAAAAACTAGAAAGAAGTTTTCTAAGAAAATTTTCGTGATGTAGGAATTCATGTCAAAGAGTTACACTGTTCTTTTCATTGATCAGTTTGATAACATTGTTTTGTTGGAATCTGCAATGGGATATTTTGTAGTGCATTTTAAGCTTATGGTGAGAAAGGAAATACCCTCATATAAAAATTGGAAAGAAGCTTTCTGAAAAACCATTTTGTGATAGGTTAATTCATCTCACAGAGTTACATGATCCTTTTCATGGATCACTTTGGTAGCCCTGTTTTTGGGGAAACTGATAAGGGATATTTTTAATCCTATTGATACTTATGGTGACAAAGTTAATTTCCACAGATAAAAACCCAAAAGAATTTTCTGAGAATCTACTTTGCAATGTGTGAATTCATCTCACAGAGTTACAGTGTTCTTTTCACTGAGCAGTTTGCTAACACTGTTTTCGTGGATTCTGCAATAGGATATTTTGGATCACATTGAAGCATATGGTGACAAAGGAACTATCCCCAGATGAAAACCATAAAGAAGCCTTCTGTGAAACTGCTTTGTGATGTGTGATTTCATCTCAGAGAGTTACTACTTTCTTTTCATTGAAAAGTTTGCTAACACTGTTTTCATCTAATCAGCAAAGGGATATTTGAGAGCTCATTGAGGCCTACAGTGAAAAAGGAAATATTCTCAGACAAAAACTAGAAAGAAGCTTTCTGAGAAAGTTCTGTGTGATGTGTGAATTCATCTCACAGAGTTACACTGTACCTTTCATTCAGTAGTTTGCTAACACTGTTTTGCTGGAAACTGCAAAGGGGCATTTGCAAGCACCTTCAGGCCTAGAGTGAAAAGGGAAATATCCTCAGATAAAAAATAGAAAGAAGCTTTCTGAGAGAGTTCCTTGTGTTGTGTGAATTCATCTAACAGAGATACACCTTTCTTTCATGAAGCAGTTTGCTAACACTGTTTTCGTGGAAACTGCAAAGGAATATTTGGAAGCACATTGAGGCCTATAGTGAAAATGGAAATATCCTCAGATAAAAACTAGAAAGAAGCTTTTTGAGAAACTGCTTTGTGATTTGTGATGTATAAATTCATTTCACAGAATTACACTGTTCTTTTCATTGAGCAGTTTGATAACAGTGTTTTCGTGGACTTTGCAATAGGATATATGGGAGTGTATTGAATCCCATGGTGACAAAGGATATATCCTCAGATAAAAACCAAAAAGAAACCTTCTGAGAAACTGCTTTGTGATGTGTGAATTCATCTCACAGAGTTACGCTGTTCTTTTCAATGAGCCATTTTCTAACACTGTTTTCTTGGTATTGGCAATGGGATGTTTCAGAGAACATTGAAGCTTATGGTGACAAAGGAAATATCCTCAGACAAAAACTAGAAATAAGCTTTCTGAGAAACTGCTATATGATTTATAAATTTATCTCACAAAATTACACCTTTCTTTTCTTGGAGGAGTTTGATAGCACTGTTTTTGTGGAATCTGAGGAGGGATATTTTGGATTGCATTTAAGCCTATGGTGACAAAGGAAATATCCTCAGATAAATACTAGAAGGAAGCTTTCTAAGAAAATTAGTGGTGATGTGAGAATTCATCTCACAGAGTTACACTGTTCTTTCATTGTGCAGTTTGCTAACTCTGTTTTCTTGGAATCTGCAATGGGATATTTCGGAGCACATTTTAAGGCTATGGTGACAAAGGAAATACCCTCGTATGAAAACTAGAAAGAACATTTCTGAGAAACCATTTTGTGAAATGTTAATCTCACAGAGTTACAAGAGTCTTCATGGATAAGTTTGGTAGTACTGTTTTTGGGGAATTTGAGAAGGGATATTTTGGATCCCATTGAAGCCTATGGTGGCAAAAGAAATATCCACAAATAAAAACCAAAAAGAACTTTCTGAGAAACTGCTTTGTGATGTGTGAATTCATCTTACAGAGTTACACTATTTTTTCCATTGATAAGTTTGCTAACACTGTCTTCTTGGAATCTGCAATGGGATATTTCGGAGTGCTTTGAAGCTTATGGTGACAAAGGAAATACCCTCATATAAAAACCATAAAGAAGCTTTCAGAGAAACCACTTTGTGATGTGTTAATTCATCTCAAAGAGTTACATGATACTTTTCATGGAGCAGATTGGTAGCACTGTTTTTGTGGTATCTCAAAAGGGATATTTTGAATCATATTGAAGTGTATTGTCACAAAGGAAATATCCTCAGATAAAAACTAGAAAGCAGATTTCTGATAAAGTTTTCTGTGATGTGTGAATTCATCTCACATAGCTACACCTTTTTTTTCATGGAGCAATTTGGTAACACTGTTTTTGTGGACATTGCAAATGGATATTTGGGAGCACATTGAGGTCTATAGTGAAAAAGGAAATATCCTCAGATAAAACCAGAAAGAAATTTTCTGAGAAAGTTCTTCACACTGTGTGAATTTATCTCAGAGATCTACACATTTCTTACATGTAGCAGTTTGCTAACACTGTGTTAGTGGAAACTACAAAGGGATATTTGGAAGTACATTAAGGCCTATAGTGAAAAAGGAAATATCCTCAGATAAAAACTAGAAAAAAGCTGTCTGAGAAACTGCTTTGTGATGTGTCAATTCATCTCACAGAGTTACACCATTGTTTTCATTGATCAGTTTGATAACACTGTTTTTGTTGAATCTGCAATAAGATATTTGAGAGTGTATTGAACCTTATGGTTAAAAATGATATATCCTCAGATAAAAACCAAAAAGATATCTTCTGAGAAACTGTTTTCTGATGTGTGAATTCATCTCACACAGTTAGACTGTTCTTTTCATTGAGCAGTTTGCTAACACTGTTTTCTTGGAATCTGCAATGGGATACTTCAGAGCACAATTTTAGCTTATGGTGACAAAGGAAATACTCTCATATAAAAACTAGAAAGAAGCTTTCTGAGAAACCATTTTGTGAGGAGTTAATTCATTCCACAGTGTTACACTATTCTTTTCATGGATCAGTTTCCTAGCACTGTTTTTGGGGAATCTGAGAAGGGATATTTTGGATTGTATTGAAGCCTATGGTCACAAATGAAATATCCTCAAATAAAAACAAAAAAAAAATCTTTCTGAGAAACTGCTTTGTGATGTGTGAATTCATCTCACAGAGTTACACTCTACTTTTCATTGAGCAGTGTGCTAACATTTTTTTCTTGGAATCTGCAATGGGATATTTCGGAGTGCATTGAAGCTTATGACGAAAAAGAAAATGCCCTTATTAAAAACAAAAAAGAAACTTTCTGAGAAACCATTTTGTGATGTGATAATTCATCTCACAGAGTTACATGACACTTCTCATGGAGCAGTTTGGTAGCACTGTTTTTGGGGAATCTCAGAATTGATATTTTTGAATGCATTGAAGCCTGTGGTGACAAAGAATATATCCTCAGATAAAAACTTTGAAGCAGCTTTCTGAGAAAGAACTTTGTGATGTGTGAATTTATCTCAGAGTTACACCTTTCTTTTCATGGAGCAGTTTGCTAACACTGTTTTCTTGCAAATGGCAAACCGATATTTCCAAGTGCCTTCAGGCCTGTAGTGAAAAAGAAAATATCCTCAGATAAATACTAGAAAGAAGATTTCTGAGAAAGTTCTTTGTGTTGTGTCAATTCATCTCATAGAACTACACCTTTCTTCTTTCATGGAGCAGTTTGCTAACACTGTTTTCATGGAATCTTCAAAGGGATATTTGGAAGCACATTGTTTCCTTTAGTGAAAAAGGAAATATCCTAAGATAAAAACTAGAACAAAGCTTTCTGAAAACCTGCTTTGTGATCTGTAAACTCATCTCACAGAGTTACACCATTCTTTTCATTGAGCTGTTTGATAACACTGTTTTCATGGCATCTGCAATATTATATTTGGGAGCGTATTGAAGCCGATGGTGACAAAGGATATATCCTCAGATAAAAACCAAAAAGAAGCCTTATGAGAAATTGCTTTGTGATGCATGAATTCACCTCAGAGTTGCACTCTTCATTGTCCAGTTTGTTAAAACTGTTTTCTTGGAATCCACAAAGAGATGTTTCGAAGCTCATTGAAACTTATACTGACAAAGGAAATATCCTCGGACAAAAAGTATAAAGAAGCTCTGAGAAATTGCTTTCTGATTTCTGAATTCATCTCACAGAGTTACACCTTTGTTTTCATGGAGCAGTTTTTTAGCACTGTTTTTGGGGAATCTCAGAAGGGATATTTTGGATCACATTGCAGCCTACAGTGACAACGGAAAAATCCTCAGATAAAAAATAGATGGAAGCTTTCTAAGAAAATTATTTGTGATGTGTGAATTCATCTCACAGAGTTACAATGTTCTTTGCATTGAGCAGCTTGATTATATTGCTTTCTTGGACTCCACAATAGGATATTTCAGAGCGCCATTTAAGCTTATGTTGACAAAGGAAATACCCTCATATAAAAACTAGAAAGAATCTTTCTCAGAAATCATTTTGTGATGTGTTGACTCATCTCACAGAGTTACACCAATATTTTCATGGATAAATTTGGTAGGACTGTTTTTGGGGAATCTGAGAAGAGATATTTTGGATCACATTGAAGCCTATGGTGACAAAAGAAGTATCCTAAAATAAAATGCATAAAGAACATTCAGAGAAACTGATTTGCGATGTGTGAATTCATCTCACACAGTTACACTGTTTTTTTCATTGAGCATTTTGCTAACACTGTTTTCTTGGAATCTGTAATGGGATATTTCAGAGTGCATTGAAGCTTTTGATGACAAAGGAAATACCCTGATATAAAAACTAGTAAGAAGATTTCTGAGAACCTGCTTTCTGATATGATAATTCATCTCACAGAGAAACAACTTCCTTTCATGGAGCAGTTTGATAACACTGTTTTCTTGGAATCTGCAAAGGGATATTTTGGGAGTGCATTGAGGGCTATTGTGAAATAGGAAATATCCTCAGATAAAAATTGGAAAGAGGCTTTCCGAGAAACTGTGTTCTGATGTGTGAATTCATCTTGCAGAGTTACACCATTCTTTTCATTGAGCAGTTTGATAACACTGTTTAGTGGAATCTGCAATAGGATATTTTGGAGCACATTGAAGCCTGTGGTAACAAATAAATATCCTCAGATAAAAACCAAAAAGAAGCTTTCTGTGAAACTGCTTTGTGATATGTGAATTCATCTCACAGAGTTACACTCTTCTTTTCATTGAGAAGTTTGCTAACACTTTTTTCGTGGAATCCGCAATGGCATATTTTGGAGAGAATTGAAGCTTATGGTGACAACAGAAATAGTCTCAGACAAAAACTAGAAAGAAGCTTTGTTGGAAACTGCTATATGATTTCTCAATGCATCTCACATAGTTACACTGAGCAGTTTGGTAACACTGTTTTTGAGGAAGCTGAGAAGGGAAATTTTGGATTCTGTTTTAGCCCATGGTGACAAAGGAAATATCCTCAGATAAAAACTAGAAAGTAGGTTTCTGAGAAAGTTCTTTGGAATGGTTGAATTCATCTCACAGAGTTACAACTTGCTTTTCATGGAGCTGTTTTCTAACACTGTTTTCGTGGAATCTGCAAAAGATTATTTGGTAGCACATGGAGGCTTAGGGTGAAAAAGGGAATATACTCAGATAAAAACTAGAAAGAAGCTTTCTGAGAAACTTCTTTGTGATGTGTGAATTCATCTCACAGACTTACACTGTTCTTTTCATTGAGCAGTTTGCTAACACTATTATTGTGGAATCAGCAAAGGGATATTTGGGAGGACATTGAGGCCTATAGTGAAAAAGGAAATATCCTCACATAAAAACTAGAAAGAGGCTTTCGGAAAAACTGCTTAGTTATGTGTTATTTCATCTCACGAGTTACACCATTCTTTTCACTGAACTATTAGATAACACTGTTTTCATGGAATCTGCAATTGGATTTTTGGGTGCAAATTGAAACCTATGGTGACAAAGGAGATATCCTCAGAGAAAAACCAAAAAGAAGCTTTCTGAGAAACTGCTTTGTGGTGTGTGAATTCATCACACAGTGTTACACTGTTGTTTTCATTGAGCAGATTGCTAACACTGTTTTCTTGGAAACTGCAACGGCATATTTTGGATCGAATTGAAGCTTATGGTGACATAGGAAATATCCTCAGATTTAAACTAGAAAGAAGCTTTCTGAGAAACTGCTTTGTGATGTGTGAATTCATCTCACAGAGTTTCACCTATCTTTTCATGGAGAAGTTTGCTGACACTGTTTTCATGGAATCTGCAATGTTGTATTCCGGAGTGCATTGAGGCCTACAGTGAAAAAGGAATTATCTTCATATAAAAACTAGAAAGAAGCTTTCTGAGGAACCGCTTTGTAATATGTTAATTCATCTCACACAGTTATATGATTCTTTTTATGGATCAGTTTGGTAGCACTGTCTTGGTAGTGTCTTCGAAGGAATATTTGGGAGTGCATGGATGCCGAATATGGAAAAATAACTATCCTGAGAAAAAAACTAGAAATAAGTCTTCTGAGAAATTTCTTTGTGATGGGTGAATTCATCACACCGAGTAACACCTTGGTTTTCTTTGAGCAGTGTTGTAGCACTGTTTTTGTGGAATCTGCAAGGAGATATTCGGGAGCTCCCAGAGGCCTACAGTGAAAACAGAAAAACTTCAGATAAAAACCAGAGATAAGCTTTTAGTGAAACAGTTTTGTGATGTGTGTATTCATCTCAAAGAGTTTGAACTGGGATTGAGGGTCGGAGCAAGATGGCTGAATAGGAACAGCTCCAGTCTCCAACTCCCAGCACGAGCAACACAGAAGACCGGTGATTTCTGCATTTTCAACTGAGGTACTGGGTTCATCTCACTGGGGAGTGCCGGACGATCGGTGCTGATCAGCTGCTGCAGCCCAACCAGCGAGAGCTGAAGCAGGGCGAGGCATCGCCTCACCTGGGAAGCGCAAGGGGGAAGGGAATCCCTTTTCCTAGCCAGGGGAACTGAGACACACAACACCTGGAAAATCGGGTAACTCCCACCCCAATACTGTGCTTTAAGCAAACAGGCACACCAGGAGATCATATCCCACACCTGGCTGGGAGGGTCCCACACCCACGGAGCCTCGCTCATTCCTAGCACAGCAGTCTGTGATCTACCGGCAAGGCAGCACCGAGGCTGGGGGAGGGGCGCCCGCCATTGCTGAGGCTTAAGTAGGTAAAAAAAGCTGCTGGGAAGCTCGAACTGGGTGGAGCTCACAGCAGCTCAAGGAAACCAGCCTGTCTCTGTAGACTCCAACTCTGGGGAAAGGGCACAGTAAACAATAACAAACACAGGAGAAAACTCTGCAGACGTAAACGACTCTGTCTGACAGCTTTGAAGAGAGCAGTGGATCTCCCAACACGGAGGCTGAGATCTGAAAAGGGACAGACTCCCTGCTCAAGTGGGTCCCTGACCCCTGAGCAGCCTAACTGGGAGACATCCCCCACTAGGGGCAGTCTGACACCCCACAACTCACAGGGAGGAGTACACCCCCGAGAGGAAGCTTCCAAAGCAAGTTTCAGACAGGTACACTCGCTGTTCAGAATTATTCTATCTTCTGCAGCCTCTGCTGCTGATACCCAGGCAAACAGGGTCTGATATGGACCTCAAGCAATCTCCAACAGACCTACAGCTGAGAGTCCTGACCGTTAGAAGGAAAACTATCAAACAGGAAGGACACCTACACCAAAACCCCAAAAGTACATCACCATCGTCAAAGACCAGAGGCAGATAAAACCACAAAGATGGGGAAAAAGCAGGGCAGAAAAGCTGGAAATTCAAAAAATAAGAGCGCATCTCCCCCGGCAAAGGAACGCAGCTCATCGCCAGCAACGGATCAAAGCTGGACGGAGAATGACTTTGACGAGATGAGAGAAGAAGGCTTCAGTCCATCAAACTTCTCAGAGTTAAGAAGGAATTACGTACCCAGCTCAAAGAAACTAAAAATCTTGAAAAAAAAAGTGGAAGAATTGATGGCTAGAGTAATTAATACAGAGAAGGTCATAAACGAAATGAAAGACATGAAAACCATGACACGAGAAATACGTGACAAATGCACAAGCTTCAGTAACCGACTCGATCAACTGGAAGAAAGAGTATCAGCGATTGAAGATCAAATGAATGAAATGAAGCGGGAAGAGAAACCAAAAGAAAAAAGAAGAAAAAGAAATGAACAAAGCCTGCAAGAAGTATGGGATTATTTAAAAAGACCAAATCTACATCTGATTGGGGTGCCTGAAAGTGAGGGGGAAAATGGAACCAAGTTGGAAAACACTCTTCAGGATATCATCCAGGAGAACTTCCCCAACCTAGTAGGGCAGGCCAACATTCAAATCCAGGAAATACAGAGAATGCCACAAAGATACTCCTCGAGAAGAGCAACTCCAAGACACATAATTGCCAGATTCACCAAAGTTGAAATGAAGGAAAAAATCTGAAGGGCAGCCAGCAGCCAGAGACAAATGTCGGGTTACCCACAAAGGGAAGCCCATCAGACTAACAGCAGATCTCTCGGCAGAAACTCTACAAGCCAGAAGAGAGTGGGGGCCAATATTCAACATTCTTAAAGAAAAGAATTTTAAACCCAGAATTTCATATCCAGCCAAACTAAGTTTCATAAGTGAAGGAGAAATAAAATCCTTTACAGATAAGCAAATGCTTAGAGATTTTGTCACCACTAGGCCTGCCCTACAAGAGACCCTGAAGGAAGCACTCAACATGGAAAGGAACAACCGGTACCAGCCATTGCAAAAACATGCCAAAATGTAAAGACCATCGAGGCAAGGAAGAAACTGCATCAACTAACGAGCAAAATAACCAGTTAATATCATAATGGCAGGATCAAGTTCACACATAACAATCTTAACCTTAAATGTAAATGGACTAAATGCTCCAATTAAAAGACACAGACCGGCAAACTGGATAAAGAGTCAAGACCCATCAGTCTGCTGTATTCAGGAGACCCATCTCACACGCAGAGACATACATAGGCTCAAAATAAAGGGATGGAGGGAGATTTACCAAGCAAATGGAGAAAAAAAAAGCGGGGGTTGCAATACTAGTCTCTGATAAAACAGACTTTAAACCATCAAAGATCAAAAGAGACAAAGAAGGCCATTACATAATGGTAAAGGGATCAATTCAACAGGAAGAGCTAACTATCCTAAATATATATGCACCCAATACAGGAACACCCAGATTCATCAAGCAAGTCCTTAGAGACTTACAAAGAGACTTAGACTCCCATACAATAATAATGGGAGACTTCAACACTCCACTGTCAACATTAGACAGATCAACGAGACAGAAAGTTAACAAGGATATCCAGGAATTGAACTCATCTCTGCAGCAAGCAGAACTAATAGACATCTATAGAACTCGCCACCCCAAATCAACAGAATATACATTCTTCTCAGCACCACATCGTACTTACTCCAAAATTGACCACGTAATTGGAAGTAAAGCACTCCTCAGCAAATGTACAAGAACAGAAATTATAACAAACTTTCTCTCAGACCAGACCACAGTGCAATCAAACTAGAACTCAGGACTAAGAAACTCAATCAAAACCGCTCAACTACATGGAAACTGAACAACCTGCTCCTGAATGACTACTGGGTACATAACGAAATGAAGGCAGAAATAAAGAGGTTCTTTGAAACCAATGAGAACAAAGATACAACATACCAGAATCTCTGGGACACATTTAAAGCAGTGTGTAGAGGGAAATTTATAGCACCAAATGCCCACAAGAGAAAGCAGGAAAGATCTAAAATTGACACTCTAACATCACAATTAAAAGAACTAGAGAAGCAAGAGCAAACACATTCAAAAGCTAGCAGAAGGCAAGAAATAACTAAGATCAGAGCAGAACTGAAGGAGATAGAGACACAAAAAACCCTCCAAAAAATCAATGAATGCAGGAGTTGGTTTTTTGAAAAGATCAACAAAATTGACAGACCACTAGCAAGACTAATAAAGAAGAAAAGAGAGAAGAATCAAATCGACGCAATTAAAAATGATAAAGGGGATATCACCACCGACCCCACGGAAATACAAACTACCATCAGAGAATACTATAAACACCTCTATGCAAATAAACTGGAAAATCTAGAAGAAACGGGTAATTTCCTGGACACTTACACTCTTCCAAGACTAAACCAGGAAGAAGTTGAATCCCTGAATAGACCAATAGCAGGCTCTGAAATTGAGGCAATAATTAATAGCCTACCAACCAAAAAACGTCCAGGACCAGATGGGTTCACAGCTGAATTCTACCAGAGGTACAAGGAGGAGTTGGTACCATTCCTTCTGAAACTATTCCAATTGATAGAAAAAGAGGGAATCCTCCCTAACTCATTTTATGAGGCCAACATCATCCTGATACCAAAGCCTGGCAGAGACACAACAAAAAAAGAGAATTTTAGACCAATATCCCTGATGAACATCGATGCAAAAATCCTCAGTAAAGTACTGGCAAACCGGATTCAGCTACACATCAAAAAGCTTATCCACCATGATCAAGTGGGCTTCATCCCTGGGATGCAAGGCTGGTTCAACATTCCCAAATCAATAAACATAATCCAGCATATAAACAGAACCAAAGACAAGAACCACATGATTATCTCAATAGATGCAGAAAAGGCTTTTGACAAAATTCAGCAGCCCTTCATGCTAAAAACGCTCAATAAATTCGGTATTGATGGAATGTACCTCAAAATAATAAGAGCTATCTATGACAAACCCACAGCCAATATCATACTGAATGGGCAAAAACTGGAAAAATTCCCTTTGAAAACTGGCACAAGACAGGGATGCCCTCTCTCACCTCTCCTATTCAACATAGTGTTGGAAGTTCTGGCTAGGGCAATCAGGCAAGAGAAAGAAATCAAGGGTATTCAGTTGGGAAAAGAAGAAGTCCAATTGTCCCTGTTTGCAGATGACATGATTGTATATTTAGAAAACCCCATTGTCTCAGCCCAAAATCTCCTTAAGCTGATAAGCAACTTCAGCAAAGTCTCAGGATACAAAATTAATGTGCAAAAATCACAAGCATTCTTATACACCAGTAACAGACAAACAGAGAGTCAAATCAGGAATGAAATTCCATTCACAATTGCTTCAAAGAGAATCAAATACCTAGGAATCCAACTTACAAGGGATGTAAAGGACCTCTTCAAGGAGAACTACAAACCACTGCTCAGTGAAATAAAAGAGGACACAAACAAATGGAAGAACATACCATGCTCATGGATAGGAAGAATCAATATCGTGAAAATGGCCATACTGCCCAAGGTTATTTATAGATTCAATGCCATCCCCATCAAGCTACCAACGAGTTTCTTCACAGAATTGGAAAAAAGTGCTTTAAAGTTCATATGGAACCAAAAAAGAGCCCGCATCTCCAAGACAATCCGAAGTCAAAAGAACAAAGCTGGAAGCATCATGCTACCTGACTTCAAACTATACTACAAGGCTACAGTAACCAAAACAGCATGGTACTGGTACCAAAACAGAGATATAGACCAATGGAACAGAACAGAGTCCTCAGAAATAATACCACACATCTACAGCCATCTGATCTTTGAAAAACCTGAGAGAAACAAGAAATGGGGAAAGGATTCCCTATTTAATAAATGGTGCTGGGAAAATTGGCTAGCCATAAATAGAAAGCTGAAACTGGATCCTTTCCTTACTCCTTATACGAAAATTAATTCAAGATGGATTAGAGACTTAAATGTTAGACCTAATACCATAAAAACCCTAGAGGAAAACCTAGGTAGTACCATTCAGGACATAGGCATGGGCAAAGACTTCATGTCTAAAACACCAAAAGCAACCGCAGCAAAAGCCAAAATTGACAAATGGGATCTCATTAAACTAAAGAGCTTCTGCACAGCAAAAGAAACTACCAGCAGAGTGAACAGGCAACCTACAGAATGGGAGAAAATTTTTGCAATCTACTCATCTGACAAAGGGCTAATATCCAGAACCTACAAAGAACTCAAACAAATTTACAAGAAAAAAACAAACAACCCCATCAAAAAGTGGGCAAAGGATATGAACAGACATTTCTCAAAAGAAGACATTCATACAGCCAACAGACACATGAAAAAATACTCATCATCACTGGCCATCAGAGAAATGCAAATCAAAACCACAATGAGATACCATCTCACACCAGTTAGAATGGCGATCATTAAAAAGTCAGGAAACAACAGGTGCTGGAGAGGATGTGGAGAAATAGGAACACTTTTACACTGTTGGTGGGATTGTAAACTAGTTCAACCATTATGGAAAACAGTATGGCGATTCCTCAAGGATCTAGAACTAGATGTATCATATGACCCAGCCATCCCATTACTGGGTATATACCCAAAGGATTATAAATTCTGCTGCTATAAAGACACATGCACACGTATGTTCATTGCGGCACTATTCACAATAGCAAAGACTTGGAATCAACCCAAATGTCCATCAGTGACAGATTGGATTAAGAAAATGTGGCACATATACACCATGGAATACTATGCAGCCATAAAAAAGGATGAGTTTGTGTCCTTTGTAGGGACATGGATGCAGCTGGAAACCATCATTCTTAGCAAACTATCACAAGAACAGAAAACCAAACACCGCATGTTCTCACTCATAGGTGGGAACTGAACAATGAGATCACTTGGACTCGGGAAGGGGAACATCACACACCGGGGCCTATCATGAGGAAGGGGGAGAGGGGAGGGGGGAGGGATTGCATTGGGAGTTATACCTGATGCAAATGACGAGTTGATGGGTGCAGCACACCAATAAGGCACAAGTATACATATGTAACAAACCTGCACGTTATGCACATGTACCCTACAACTTAAAGTATAATAATAATAAATAAATTTTAAAAAAAAGAAAAAAAAAAGAGTTTGAACTATTTGTTGATTTAGCAGTTCAGCATCACTGTTTTTGTGTTATCTGAGAGGAAATATTCGGGAGCACTTTGAAGCCTATGGTGAAAAAGGAAATATCCTCAGATTTAAACTAGAAAGAGGCTTTCTGAGAGACTGCTTTGTGATGGGTAAATTTGTCTCACAGAGTTACACCTTTCTTTTCATTGAGCAGTTTGGTAAAACTGTTTTTGTGGAATCTGCAAAGGGATATTCGGGAGCCCATAGAGTCCAATGGCAAAAAGGAACAGGTAAAAACTAGAGAGAAGCTTTCTGAGAAATTCCTTTGTGATGTGTGCATTCAACTCACAGAGTTACACTGTTCTTTTTTTGACCAGTTTGTTAACACTGTTTTATTGGAATCTGCAATGGGATATTTTGCAGCGCATTGAAGCTTATGGTGACAAAGGAAATATGCTCTGACAAAAACCAAAAAGAAGCTTTCTAAGAAACAGCTTTGTGATGTGTGAATTCATCCAACAGATTTCCACATTTCTTTTCATGGAGTAGATTGGTAGCACTGTTTTTGGTTAATGCCAGAAGGGATATTTTGAATCGCATTGAAGCCTAGTGTGAGAAAGGTATTATCCTCAGATAAAAACTAGAAAGAAGCTTTCTGAGAAACTTCCTTGTGATGCATGAATTTATTTCACAAAGTTACATGATTTTTTTTCATGGAAGAGTTTGCTAACACCATTTTCGTGTAACTGCAAATGGATATTTGGGAGTGCATTGAGGCCTATTGTGAAAAATAAAATATCCTCAGATAAAAACTAGAAAGAAACTTTCTGAGAAACATCTTTGTGATATGTGAATTCATCTCACAGAGTTACACCATTCTTTTCATGGAACAGTTTTGTAGCACTGTTTTTGGGGAGTCTGAGAAGGGATATTTTGGGTTGCATTGAAGACTTTGGTGACAAAGGAAATAACCTCAGTTCAAAGCTACAAAGAAGCTCTCTGAGAAACTTCTGTGTGATGTGTGAATTCATCTCACAAAGTTACACTCTTCCTTTCTTGAGGCAGTTTGCTAACCCACAGTTTTCATGGAATTTGCAATGGGCTATTTGGGAGCACATTGAAGACTATGGTGACAAAGGAAATATTCTCAGATAGAAAGCAAAAAGAAACCTTCTGAGAAACTACTTTGTGATGTGTTAATTCATCTCACAGATTTACACCATTGTTCTCGTGGAGCAGTTTGCTAACACTGTTTTCATGAAATCTGCAAAGGGATATTCAGGAGCGCATTGAGCCCTCTGGTGATAAAGGAAATATCCTCAGACAAAAACTAAAAAGAAGCTTTCTGAGAAACTGCTTTGTGTTCTGTGTATTCATCTCATAGAGTTATACAATTCTTTTCATGGAGCAGTTTGGTAGCACTGTTTTTGGGGAATCTGAGAAGGGATATTTTTGATTGCATTGAAGCCTATGGTGACAAAGGAAGTATCTTCAGATTAAAGTTATAAAGAAGATTTCTGAGAAACTCCTTTGTGATTTTTGAACTGATGTCCCAGAGTTACACCTTTCTTTTCATGGAGCAGTTTGGTAGCACTGTTTTTGGTGGATCTGAGAAGGGATATTTTGGATTGCACTGAAGCCTCTGGTTACAAAGCAAATATCCTCAGTTAAAAACCAGAAAGAAGCTTTCTGAGAAACTTCTTCATGATGTGTTAATTCCTCTCACACAGTTACACCTTTCTTTTCATGGAGAAGTTTTCTAACACTGTTTTCCTGGAATCTGCAAGGGATATTTAGGAGCGCCTTGAGGCCTAAATAGAAAAAGGAAATATCCTCAGATAAAAACCAGAAAGAAGCTTTCTGATAAACTGCTTTGTGGTGGGTAAATTCATCTCACAGTGTTATACAGTTCTTTGCATTGAGCAGTTTGCTTACACTGTTTTCTTGGAGTCTGCAATCTGATATTTCAGAGAGAGTTGAAGCCTATGGTTTCAAAGGAAATATCCTCAGATAAAAACTAGAAAGAGGCTTTCTGAGAAACTTCTTTATGATGCGTGAATTCATCTCGCAGAGTTACCCCTTGCTTTTCATGGAGCAGTTTGGTAACACTGTTTTCATGGAATCTGCAAAGGCATATTCGAGGGTGCATAGGGTCCAATGACAAAAAAGGAAATATCTTCAGGTAAAAACAGGAGAGAAGCTTTCTGAGAAACTCCTTTGTCATGTGTCCATCCATCTCATAGATCTAAACGTTTCTATTGAGAGAACACTTTGGCATCACTGTTTTTGTGGTGTCTAAGAAGGGATATTTGGGAGCACATGAAGTCTATGCTGGAAAAGGAAATATCCTTAGATAAAAACTAGAAAGAATCTTTCTGAGGAAGTTGTTTGTGATTTGTGAATTCATCTTAGAGAGTTATACCTTACTTTTCATGGAGCAGTTTGCTAACACTGTTTTCATGGAATCTGCAAAGTAATAGTTGGGAGCGCATTGAAGTCTATAGCAAATAAGGAAATATCCTCAGATAAAAACTAGAAAGAGGCTTTCTGAGAAACTTCTTTATGATGCGTGAATTCATCTCGCAGAGTTACCCCTTGCTTTTCATGGAGCAGTTTGGTAACACTGTTTTCATGGAATCTGCAAAGGCATATTCGAGGGTGCATAGGGTCCAATGACAAAAAAGGAAATATCTTCAGGTAAAAACAGGAGAGAAGCTTTCTGAGAAACTCCTTTGTCATGTGTCCATTCATCTCATAGATCTAAACGTTTCTATTGAGAGAACACTTTGGCATCACTGTTTTTGTGGTGTCTAAGAAGGGATATTTGGGAGCACATGAAGTCTATGCTGGAAAAGGAAATATCCTTAGATAAAAACTAGAAAGAATCTTTCTGAGGAAGTTGTTTGTGATTTGTGAATTCATCTTAGAGAGTTATACCTTACTTTTCATGGAGCAGTTTGCTAACACTGTTTTCATGGAATCTGCAAAGTAATAGTTGGGAGCGCATTGAAGTCTATAGCAAATAAGGAAATATCCTCAGATAAAAACTAGAAGGAAACTTTCTGAGAAAGTGCTTTGTAATGTCTGAATTCATTTAACAGAGTTACATTGTTCTTTTCATTCAAAAGTTTGCTAACACTATATTCGTGGAATCTGCAATAGGATATTTTGGAGCACATTGAAGTCTCTGTTGACAAAGGAAATATCCTCAGGTAAAAACCAAAAAGATACTTACTGTGAAACTGCTTTGTTATGTGTGAAATCATCTCACAGGGTTACAAAGTTATTTTCATTGAGAAATATGCTAATACTGTTTTTGTTTAATCTGCAATTGGATATTCAGGAGCGCTTTGAGGAATATGGTGAAAATGGAAATATCCTCAGATGAAAACTAGAAAGAAGCTTTCTGAGAAACAGCTTTGGGATGTGCAAATTCATCTTACAGTGTTACACCATTCTTTTCTTGGAGCTGTTTGGTGTCACTGTTTTTTTGGTATCTCAGAGGGATGTTTTGGATCCCATTGACGACTAGGTTGACAAAGGAAAGATCCTCAGATAAAAACTTGAAAGAAGCTTTCTGAGAAAGTTCTTTGTGATGTTACTATTCATCTCATAGAGATAAATCATCCATTTCATTGAGCAGTTTGGTAACACAGTTTTTGTGGAATATGCAAAGGGATATTCGGGAGCAGAGAGAGTCCAATGTTGAAGAAGGAAATATCGTCAAGTAAAAACTGGACAGAAAGTTTCAGATAACTCCTTTGTGATGTGTGCATTCACCTCATAGAGGTAAAGTTTTCTATTGAGAGAGCAGTTTGGCATCACGGTTTTTGTGGTGTCTGAGAAGGGATATTTGGGAGTGCATGGAAGCCAATGGAAAAGGACATATCCTGAGAAAAAAATAGAAAGAAGCTTTCTGAGAAATTTCTTTGTGATGAGTGAATTCATCACGCAGAGTTACACTTTTGTTTTCATTTAGCAGTTTGGTAGTACTGTTTTTATGGAGTCTGCAAAGGGATATTCAGGAGCTCCTAGAGGCCTATGGTGAAAATGGAAATAACTTCAGATAAAAACTAGAGAGAAGCTTTCTGAGAAATGGTTGTGTGATGTGTGTATTCTTCTCAAAGAATTTTTTTTGTTGATTGAACATTTCGGCATCACTGTTTTTGTGGTATCTGAGAGGAGTTATTTTTGAGAACACTGAAGCCTATGATGAGAAAGGAAATATCCTCAGATTTAAACTAGAAAGAAGCTTTTTGTGAAACTGCTTTGTGATGGGTGAATTCATCTCACAGAGTTACACCTTTCTTTTCACTGAGCAGTTTCGTAACACTGCTTTTGTGGAATCTGTAAAGGGATATTCAAGAGTGCATAGATTCCAATGGCAAAAAAGGAAATATCTTCAGTGAAAAAGTGGAGAGAAGCTTTCTGAGAAACTCCTTTGTGATGTGTGCATTCAACCCATAGAGCTAAACGTTTCTGTTGAAGGGGCAGTTTGGCATCACTGTTTTGGTTGTGTCTGAGAAGGGATACTTGGGAGCTCATGAAGCCTGTGTTGGAAAAGGAAGTATCCTCAAATTAAAACAAGAAGGAAGCTTTCTGAGAAACTTGTTTGTGATGTGTGAATTTATCTTATGGAGTTTCACCTTTTCATTGAGCAGATAGCTAACGCTGTTTTTGTGGAACCTACAAAGGGATATTTGGTAACGAGTTGAGGCCAGAGATGATAAAGGAAATATCCTCAGAAAAAAACTAGAAAGAATCTTTCTGAGAAACTACTTTGTGCTGTGTGAATTCACCTCACAGAGTTACATCACTCTTTACATGGAGCAGTTTGGTAGCACTGTTTTTGGGGAATCTGAGAAGGGATATTTTGAATCGCACAGAAGTCTGTGATTACAAAGAAATATCCTCAGATAAAAACTAGAAAGAAGGTTGCTGACAAAGTTCTTTGTGATGTGTTAATTCATTTCAAAGAGTTACAACTTTCTTTTCATGGAGCCGTTTGCTCAAACTGTTTTCATGGAATCTGACAAGGGTTATTTGGAAGTGCATTGAGACCTATGGTGAAAGAGAAAATATCCTCAGATAAAAATCAAAAAGAAGCTTTCTGTGAAAGTGCTTTGTGATGTGTGAATTCATCTCACAGAGTTACCAATTCTTTTCATTGAGAAGGTTGCTAACACTTGTTTCATGGAATCTGCAATGGGATATTCCAGAGAGCATTGAGGAATATGGAAAAAACAGAAATATGCACAGTTAAAATCTAGAAGGAAGCTGTGTGAGAAACAGCTTTGTGATGTGTGAATTCATCTCACAGAGTTACACCAATCTTTTCATGGCACAGTTTGGTAGCACTCTTTTTGGGGAATCTGAGAAGGATATTTTGGATCACATTGAAGCCTATGGTGACAAAGGAAATATCATCAGACAAAAACTAGAAAGAAGCTTTCTGATAAACTGCATTTTGATGTGTGAATATCTCTGTCAGAGTTACACTTTCCTTTTCATTGAGTGGATTGCTAACACTATTTTCTTGGAATCTGCAATGTGATATTTCTTAGCGCAATGAAGCTTATGGTGACAAAGGAAATATCCTCAGATAAAAATTAGAAAGAAGCATTCTGAGAAACTGCTTTGTGATGTGTTACTTCATCTAACAGAGTTACACCCTTCTTTTCACTGAGCAGTGTGCTAACACTGTTTTCGTGGAATCTGCATTAGGATATTTGGGAATGCATTTAAGCCTAAGGGGACAAAGGAAATATCCTTAGATAAAAATAAAAAAGAACTTTTCTGAGAGACTGCTTTGGAAGTGTGAATTCATCTCACTGAGTTACACGATTCTTTGCATGGATCATTTTGTTAGCGTTCTTTTTGTGGAATCTGAGAAGGGACATTTTGGATTGCATTGAAGCCTAGGATGACAAGGAAATATCCTCAGATAAAAGCCAGAAAGAAGCTTTCTGAGAAACTGCTTAGTGATGTGTGATTTCATCTCACAGAGTTACACCATTCTTTTCACTGAGCTATTAGATAACACTGTTTTCATGGAATCTGCAATTGGATTTTTGGGTGCGAATTGAAACCTATGGTTACAAAGGAAATACCCTCAAAGAAAAACCAAAAAGAAGTTTTCTGAGAAATTGCTTTGTGATATGTGAATTCATCTCACAGAATGACAATGTTATTTCCATTGAGCAGTCAGCTAACACTGTTTTCTTGGAATCCATAAAGGGATATTTCTCAGTGCATTGAAGCTTATGGTGACAAAGGAAATATCCTCAGAGAAAAACTAGAAAGAAGGTTTCTGAGAAACTGCTTTCTGATGTGTGAATTCATCTCACAGAGTTGCACATTCCTTTCACAGAGCAGTGTGTTACCACTGTTTTTGTGGAATCTGAAAAGAGATATTTTGGATGGCATTGATGCCTACACTGACAACGGAAATATCCTCAAATAAAAACTAAAAAGAAGCTTTCTGAGAAACTTCTTTGTGATGTGTGAATTCATCTCCCAGTGTTACATCTTTCTCTTCACGTAGCAGTTTGCTAACAGTGTTTTTGTGGAATCTGCAAAGTGATATTTGGGAGCGCAATGATGCCTTTGGTGAAAAAGGAAATATCCTCAGAAAAAAACTAGAAGAAAGCTCTCTCAGAAACTGCTTTCTAATGTATGAATTCTTTTCACAGAGTTATACTTTCGTGTCTTGGGGCAGTCTGTTACCAGTGTTTTTGGGAAATCTGAGAAGGGATATTTTGGATCACATTGAATCCTATGCTAACAAAGGAAATATCCTCAAACAAAAACTAGAAAGAAGCTTTCTGAGAGACTTCTTTGTGATGTGTAAATTCATCTCACAGAGTTACACCTTTCTCTTCATGAAGTAGTTTGATAGCAATGTTTTCGTGGTATCTGAAAAGTGATATTTCTGAGCGTTTTGAGGCCTACAGTGAAAAGGAAATAACCACAGATAAGAAGTAGAAAGAAGCTTTCTGAGAAGCTGCATTGTGATGTGTGAATATATCTCTCAGAGTTACACTTTCCCTTTCATTGAGCAGATTGTTAACACTGTTTTCTTGGAATCTGCAATGGGATATTTCTTAGCACAGTGAAGCTTACGGTGACAAAGGAAACATCCTCAGATAAAAACTCCAAAGAATCTTTCTGAGAAACTGCTTTGTGATGGGTTAATTCATCTCACAGGGTTACACCATTCTTTTCATTGAACAGTCTGCTAACACTGTTTTCCTGGAATCAGCGTTAGGATATTTGGGAGCGCACTGAAGCCTATGGTGACAAGGAAATATCCTCAGATAAAAACTAGAAAGAAGCTCTCTGAGAAACTACTTTGTGATATGTGAATTCATCACACAGAGTTACACCGTTCTTTTCATACAACAGTTTGCTAATGCTGTTTTCGTGGAAACTGTGTTAGTATATTTCAGAGCACTTTGAAGCCTATAGGGACAAAGGAAATATCCTCAGATTTTAAAAAAAGAAGCTTTCTGAGAGAGTGCTTTGGATGTGTGAATTCATCTCATAGATTTACACAACTCTTTTCATTGATCACTTTGTTAGCACTGTTTTTGTGGAATTTGAGAAAAGATATTCTCGATTGATCGCTTTGAAGGCTATCATGACAAAGGAAATATCCTCAGACAAAAACCAGAAAGAAACTATGTGAGAAACTGCTTTGTGATGTCTGAATTCATCTCACAAATTTACACCACTCTTTCATGAAGAGATGTGAGCACTGTTTTTGTAGAATCACAGAAGTAATATCTTGAAAAGCATTGAATCCATGGTGAAAAATGAAATATCCTTAGATAAAAACTGGAAAGAAGCCTTCCCAGAAACTGTTTTGTGGTGTGTGAATTCATCTGACGTTTGTCAGATGAATTTCATTGAGAAGCTTTCATTGAGAAGCTTCCTAACTCTGTTTTCGCAGAATCTGCAATGAGATATATGGGAGCGCATTGAGGCCTGAAATATCCTCACATAAAAACAAGAAATAAGCTTTCTGAGAAACTACTTTGTGATGTGTGAATTCATCTCACAGAGTAACACTACTCTTTCTTGGAAGCGTTTGCTAGCGGTGCTTTTGCAGAATCTGAGAAGGGGTATTTTTGATCACTTTGAAGCCTAGGATGACAAAGGAAATATCCTCAGATAAAAACCAGGAAGAGGCTTTCTGAGAAACTGCTTTGTGATTTGTGAATTCATCTCACAGAGTTACATCACTCGTTCATGGAACTGTTGGCTACACTGCTTTTGTGGAATCTGAATGTGATGTTTTGGATCACTTTGAAATCTACGGTGACAAAGGAAATATCCTCAGATAAAAACTAGAAAAAGGCTTTCTGAGAAACTGCTTTGTGAGGTGTGAATTCATCTCACAGAGTTACATCCCTCATTCATGGAGGAGTTTGGTATCACCGTTTTTGTGGAATCTCAGAAGTGATATCTTGGATAGCATAGAAGCCTATGGTGAGAAATGAAATATACTCAGATAAAAACAGGAGAGAAGCCTTCTCAGAAACTGCTTTGTGGTGTGTGAATTCATATCAGAGAGTTACACCATTGTTTTCATTGAGAGGTTTGCTAACACTGTTTTTGCAGAATCTGGAATGAGATATATGGGAGCACATTTAGGCTTATGTTTAAAAAGGAAATATCCTCTGATAAAAAAAGATGGAAGCTTTCTAAGAAACTGCTTTGTGATCTGTGAATTCATCACACAGAGTTACACTATCCTTTCAAGGAGCAGTTTTGCTAGCACTGCATTGGCAGAATCTGAGAAGGGATATTTTGGATTGCTTTGAAGCCTATGGTAACAAAGCAAATACCCTCAGATAAAACTAGAAAAAGCTTTATGAGAAACTTCTTTGTGAGGAGTATATTCATGTCACAGAGATACACTTTTCATTACATTGAGCAGTTTGCTAACACTTTTTTTTGGAATCTGCCATGGGATATTCCAAGGGCATTGAGTCCTACAGTGAAAAATTAAATATCCTTAGATAAAAACTGGAGAGAAGCCTTCTGAGAAACTGCTTTGTGATGTGTGAATTCATCTCACAGAGCGACATCACATATTTCATTGAGAAGTTTCCTAAAAAAATTTTCACGGAATCTGCAATGAGATATACTGGAGTGCATTGAGGCCTGAAATATCCTCAGATAAAAACAAGAAAAAAGAGTTCTGAGAAACTGCTTTCTAATGTGTGAATTCATCTCACAGTGTTACACTACTCTTTGATGGAGCCGTTTGCTAGCACTGTTTGTGTGGAATCTGAGAAGGGATATTTTGGATCACTTTGAAGCCTATACTGACAAAGGATATATCCTCAGATAAAAACCAGAAAGAACCTTTGAGAAACAGCTTTGTGATGTGTGAATTCATCTCACAGAATTACACCACTCTTTCATGTAGCCGTTGGCTGGCTTGTTTTTGCGAAGTCTGAGAAGGGATATTTTTTATTGCTTTGAATCCTATGTTGACAAAGGAAATATCCTCAGATAAAAATTAGAAAGAAACTTTCTGAGAAACTGTTTTGTGATATGTGAATTCATTTCACAGAGTTACACTACTGTTTCATGGAGCCAATTGCTATCACTGTTTTTGTTTAATCTGAGAAGAGATTTTTTTTGAGACGGAGTCTCACTCTGTCACCCAGGCTGGAGTGGGGAGGCTGGATCTCAGCTCACTGCAAGCTCCAACTCCCAGGTTCATGCCATTCTCCTGCCTCAGCCTCCCGAGTAGCTGGGACTACAGGTGCCCACCACCTCGCCTGGCTAGTTTTTTGTATTTTTTAGTAGAAACGGGGTTTCACCACGTTAGCCAGGATGGTCTTGATCTCCTGACCTCATGATCCACCGTCTCTGCCTCCTAAAGTGCTGGGAATACAGGCGTGAGCCACCGCACCTAGCCGAGAAAGGATATTTTTGATCACTTCGAAGCCTATGGTGAGAAAAGAAATATCCTCACATAAAAACCAGAAACAAGCTTTCTGGGAAACTGTTTTGTGATGTGGGAATTCATCTCACAGTGTTACACAACTCTTTCTTTCATTCGTTTGCTAGCATTGTTTTTGTGGAATCTGAGAAGGGATATTTTTGGTCGCTTCAAAACCTATGGTGACAAAGGAAGTATCCTCCAATTAAAAACTAGAAAGAAGCTTTCTTTGAAACTTCTTTGTGACGTGTGAATTCATCTCACAAATTAACAACAGTCTTTCATGGAAGAGTTTGCTAGCACTGTTTTTGTGGAATCACAGAAGGGATATCTTGGATAGCATTGAATCCCATGGTGAAAAGTGAAATATCATCAGATAAAAAATGAAGAGAAGCCTTCTCAGAAACTGCTTTGTGGCATATGAATTCATCTCATAGAGTTACAACACTGCTTTCATAGAGAAGGTTGCTAACACTGCTTTTGTAGAATCTGCAATGAGATACACGGGATCACACTGAGGCCTGAAATGTCCTCAAATAAAAACAAGAAAGACGCTTTCTGAGAAACTGCTCTGTGATGTGTGAATTCATCTCACAGAGGTAAATTACTCTTTCATGGAGCTGTTTGCTAGCACTGTTTTTGTGGAATCTGAGAAGGGATATTTTTGATCACTTTGAAGCCTGTGGTGACAAAGGAAATATCCTCAGATAAAAACCAGAAAGAAGCTTTCTGAGAAACTGCTTTGTGATTTGTGCATTCACCTCAGAGAGTTACATCACTCTTTCGTGGAGCCATTGACTAGTACTTTTTTAGTGGAATCTGAGAACTGATATTTTAGATCACTTTGAAACCTATGGTGACAAAGGAAATATCCTCAGATAAAAACTAGAAAGAAGCTTTCTGAGAAATTGCTTTGTGATGTGTGAATTCATCTCACAGAGGTACACCACTCTTTGTTTGCAAGCACTGTCTTTGTGAAATCCCAGAAGTAATATCTTGGTTAGCATAGAATTCTATGGTGAGAATTGAAATATCCTCGGGTAAAAACTGGAGGGAATCCTTCTCAGAAACTGCTATGTGATGTGTGAATTCATATCAGAGAGTTACACCATTGCTTTCATTGAGAGGTTTGCTAACACTGTTTTCACCGAATCTGCAATAAGATATACGGGAGTGCATTGAGGCCCGAGTTTAAAAAGGAAATATCCTCGGATAAAAAGAAGAAAGAAGTTTTCTGAGAAACTGCTTTGTGAAGTGCGAATTCATCACACAATGTTACACTGCTTTTTCAAGGAGCAGTTTGCTAGAACTCTATTTGTTCAATCTGAGAAGGGATATTTTGGAACACTTTAAGCGTATGGTAACAAAGGAAGTGTCCTCAGATAAAACTGGAAAAGGCTTATGAGAAAATGCTTTGTGTTAAGTTAATTCATCTCACAGAGATACACCTTTCATTACATTTAGTAGTTTCCCAACACTGTTTTCGTGGAATCTGCCATGGGATATTCTAAGGGCATGGACTCCTACTGTGAAAAATTAAATATCCATAGATAAATACGAGAGTGAGGCCTTCTGAGAAACTGCTTTGTGATATGTGAATTCATCTCACAGAGCTGCACCACTCTTTTCTTTGAGAAGTTTCCAAAAAATATTTTCGTGGAATCTGCAATGAGATATGCGGCAGCACATCGAGGCCTGACATATCCTCAGATAAAATCAAGAAAGAAACTTCTGAGAAACAGTTTTGTGATGTGTGAATTCATCTCACAGAGTTACAACACTCTTTCCTGTAGCTGTTGGCTAGCACTGAATTTGTGGAATCTGAGAAGGGGTATTTTAGATCTCTATGGAGCCTATGGTGACTAAGGAAATATCCTCAGATAAAAACTAGAAAGAAGCTTTCTGAGAAACTGCTTTGTGATGTGTGGATTAATCTCACAGTGTTACACTACTCTTTCATGGAGCCATTTGCTAGCACTGTTTTTGTGGAATCTGAGAAGGGATATTTTTGATCACTTTGAAGGCTACAGTGACAAAGGAAATATCCGCAGATCAAATCCAGAAGTAAGCTTTCTGAGAAACTGCTTTGTGATTTGTGAATTCATCTCACAGTGCTACACAACTCTTTCATGGATCCGGTTGCTAGCACTGTTTTTGTGGACTCTGAGAAGGGATATTTTGGATTGCTTTGAAGCCTATGGTGACAAAGGAAAAATCCTCATACAAAAACCAGAAACAAGCTTTTTGAGAAACTGCTTTGTGATTTGTGAATTCATCTTACAGTGTCACACAACTCTTTCATGGATCCGTTTGCTAGCACTGTTTTTGTGGAATCTGAGAAGGGATATTTTGGATTGCTTTGAAGCCTATGGTGACAATGGAAGTATTCTCCAATGAAAACTAAAATGAAGCTTTATGAGAAACTGCTTTGTGATTTGTGAATTCATCTCACAAATTAACAACACTCTTTCGTGGAAGAGTTTTCTAGCACTGTTTTTGTGGAATCACAGAAGTGATATCTTGGATAGCATTGAATCCCATGGTGAAAAATTAAGTATCTTCAGATAAAAACTGGAGGGAAGCCTTCTCAGAAACTGCTTTGTGGTGTGTGAATTCATCTCACAGTGTTACTACGCTGCTTTCATTGAGAAGATTGTTAACACTGCTTTCACATAATCTGCAATGAGATATACGGGAGCACACTGAGGCTTGAAATATCCTCAGATAAAATCAAGAAAGAAGTTTTCTGAGAAACAGTTTGTGATGTGTGAATTCATCTCACAGATTTACACCACTCTTTTCTGGAGCTGTTTGCTAGCACTGTTTTTGTGGAATTCGAGAAGTGATATTTTGGAATGCTTTGAAGCCTATGTTGACAAAGGAAATATCCTCAGATAAAAGGTAGAAAGAAGCTTCTGAGAAACTGCTTTGTGATGTGTGAATTCACCTTACAGAGTTACACTACTCTTTCATGGAGCCGTTTGCTGGCACTGTTTTTGTGGAATCTGAGAAGGGATATTTTGGATTGCTTTGAAGCCTATGGTGACTAAGACAATATATACAGATAAATACCAGAAAGAAGGTTTCTGAGAAACTACTTTGTAATGTGTGAATTCATCTCAAAGTGTTACACAACTCTTTCATGGATCCATTTGCAAAGGTGTTTTTGTGGAATTTCAGAAGGGATATTTTTGATCACTTTGAAGTCTATGGTGGGAGAGGAAATATCCTCAGAAAAAAATCAGAAAGAAGCTTTCTGAGAAACTGCTTTGTGATGTGTGAATTCATCTCACATCATTACACCACTCTTTCATGTAGCCATTGGCTAGCACTGTTTTTGTGGAATCTGAGAAGGGATATTTTTGATCGCTGTGAAGCCTATGGCAACAAAGGGAATATACTCAGATATAAACCAGAAAGAAGCTTTCTGAGAAACTGCTTTGTGATGTGTGAATTCATCTCACAAATTAATAATACTCTTTCATGGAAGAGTTTGGTAGCACTGTTTATCTGGAATCACAGAATTGATATCTTGGATAGCATTGAATCCCATGGTGAAAAATTAGGTATCTTCAGATAAAAACTGGAGAGAAGCCTTCTCGGAAACTGCTTTGTGGAGTTTGAATTCATCTCACAGAGTTACAACACTGCTTTCATTGAGAAGTTTGCTAACACTCTTTTCACAGAATCTGCAATGAGATACATGTGAGCACAGTGAGGCCTGAAATATCCTCAGATAAAAACAAGAAAGAAGCCTTGTGAGAAACTGCTCTGTGATGTGTGAACTCATCTCACAGAGTAAACTACTCTTTCATGGAGCCGTTTCCTAGCACTATTTGTGTGGACTCTGAGAAAGGATATTTTGGATTGCTTTGAAGCCAATGGTGACAAAGGAAATATTTTCAGATAAATATCAGAAAAAAGGTTTCTGAGAAACTGCTTTGTGATTTGTGAATTCAACTTACAGTGTTACACAATGCTTTCTTGGATCCGTTTGCTAGCACTGTTTTTGTGGAATCTGAGAAGGGATGTTTTTGATCACTTTGAAGTCTATGGTGGGAGAGGAAATATCCTCAGATAAAAATCAGAAAGAAGCTTTCTGAGAAACTGCTTTGTGATGTGTGAATTCATCTCACATTGTTACACCTCTTTCATGTAGCCATTGGCTAGCACTGTTTTTGTGGAATCTGAGAAGGGATTTTTTGATCACGTTGAAGCCTGTGGTAACAAAGGGAATGTACTCATATATAAACCAGAAAGGAGCTTTCTGAGAAACTGTTTTGTGATGTGTGAATTCATCTCGCAAATTAACAACACTCTTTCATGGAATAGTTTGGTAGCACTGTTTTTCTGGAATCACAGAAGTGATATCTTGGATAGCACTGAATCCCATGGTGAAAAATGAAATATCTTCAGATAAAAACTGGAAGGAAGCTTTCACAGAAACTGCTTTGTGGAGTTTGAATTCATCTCACAGAGTTACAACACTGCTTTCATTGAGAAGTTTGCTAACACTCTTTTCACAGAATCTGCAATGAGATACATGTGAGCACACTGAGGCCTGAAATATCCTCAGATAAAAATAAGAAAGAAGCCTAGTGAGAAACTACTCTGTGATGTGTGAATTCATCTCACAGAGGTAAATCACTCCTTCATGGAGATGTTTGCTAGCACTGTTTTTGTGAAATCTGAGAAGGGATATTTTTGATTGCATTGAAGACTACGGTGACAAAGGAAATGTCCTCAGATAAAAACCAGAAAGTAACTTTCTGAGAAACAGCTGTGTGATTTGTGAATTCATCTCACAGAGTTACACCACTCTTTCATGGAGCCATTGGTTAGCACTGTTTTCGTGGAATCTGAGAATGGATAGCTTGGATCACATTGAATCCTATGGTGACAAAGGAAATAACCTCAGATAAAAACCAGAAAGAAGCTTTCTGAGTAACTTCTTTGTGATGTGTTAATTCATCTCACAGTGTTATGCAACTCTTTCATGGATCCGTTTGCTTACACTGTTTTTGTGGAATCTGAGAAGTGATATTTTGGAATGCTTTGAAGCCTATGGTGACAAAGGAAATATTCTCTGGTAAAAACTAGAAAGAAGCTTTCTGAGAAACTGCTTTGTGATGTTTGAATTCATGTCACAGAGTTACACTGCTGTTTTCATTGAGCAGTTTTCTAACACAGTTTTCTTGGAATATGCAAAGGGATATTTTGGAGCACTTTGAAGCTTATTGTGATGAAGGAAATATCCTCTGACAAAAACTAAAAAGTAGCTTTCTGAGAAACTGCTTTGAGATGTATGTATTCTTCTCATAGAATGACAGCTTTCTTTTCATGAATCAGTTTGCTAACACTATTTTCTTGGTATCTACAAAGGGATATTTGGGAGTGTGTTGAGGCCTATGGTGGAAAAGGAAATATCCTTTGAAGCAAACTTGAAAGAAGCTGTCTGAGCAACTACTTTGTCATGTAGAAATTCATCTCACTGAGTTACACCATACTTTTCATGGAGCAGTTTTGTTGCACTGTTTTTGATGAATCTGAGAAGAGATACTTTGAATCGCATTGAAGTCTATGGGGAAAAAGGAAATATCCTCAGATAAAAACTAGAAATAATCTTTCAGAGAAACTCCTTTGTGACGTGTGAATTCATCTCCCAGAGTTACACCTTCCTATTCATGGAAAAGTTGCTAACACTGTTTTTGGGTAATCTTCAAAGGAATATTTCAGAGAGCCTTGAGGCATATGGTGAGAAAGGAAATATCATCCAATAAAACCAATAAAAAAACTTTCCGTGAAACTGCTTTGTGATGTGTGAATTCATCTCTGTGAGTTACACCTCTCTTTTGTGGAGCAGTTTGGTAGCACTGATTTTGAGGAATCTGAAAAAGGATATTTTGGATTTCATTGAAACATATGGTGACAAAGGAAATATCCTCAGAGAACAACTAGAAAGAAGCTTTCAGGCATACATCTTTGTGGTGTGTCTCTTCATCTCACAGAGTAACACCATTCGTTTCATGGAGGCTTTTGCAAACAGTTTTCATGGAATCTAGAAAGGGATATTTTGGAGTGAGTTGAGGCCTGTTGTGGAAAGGAAATATCCTCATATAAAATGTAGATAGAATCTTTTTTGAGAATCTGCTTTGTGGTGTGTGAATTCATCTCATGAAATTACACTGTTCTTTTCATTGAGGAGTTTGCTAACACTCTTTCCTTGGAATTTGCAAGGGGATATTTTCGAGTGCATGGAAGCTTATTTTTACAAAGGAAATATCCTCATATAAAAACTAATAAGAAACTTTCTGAGAAACGGCTTTTTAATGTGTTACTTCATCTCACAGAGTCACACAATTCTTTTTGTAAATCAGTTTTGTAGAACTGCTCTTGGGGAATCTGCAAAGGGATATTCACAAGTGCAATTGAAGAATATGGTGAAAAAGGAAATATCCTCATAAAAAAACAAGAAACAAGATTTCTGTGAAACTGCTTTGTAATGTGTGAGTTCATCTCACAGAGTTACACAGTTGTTTTCATTGAGAAGTTTGCTAACAGTTTTCGTGGAATCTGCAATAGGGTATTCCAGAGAGCATTGAGGAATGTGGAGACAAAGGAAATATCCTGTGAAAAAAAACTAGAAAGAAGCTTTCTGAGAAACTAGTTTCTGATGTGTGTATTCCCCAAACAGAGTTATACCCTTCTTTTCATGGAGCAGTTTGCTAACACTGTTTCCATGGAATCTGCAAAGGGATATTTGGGGATGCATTCAGGCCTATAGTGAAAAAGGAAATATCCTTAGATAAAAACTAGAAAGAAGCTTTCTGAGAAACTGCTTTGTGATGTGTGAATTCATCTCATAGAGTTACATTGTTCTTTCACTAAACAGTTTGCTAACACTGTTTTCTTGGAATCTGCAATGAGATATTTTTGGGGAGTCTGAGAAGGGATATTTTGGAGTGCATTGAAGTATATGGTGATAAATGCAATATGCTCAGACAGAAACAAAAAGAAGCTTACTGTGAAACTTCTTTGTGCTGTGGGAATGCATCTCACAGAGTTGCCCCTTTCTTTGCATGGCACAGTTTGTTAGCACTGTTTTTGGGAAATGTGAGAAGGGATATTTTGGATCGAATTTAAGCCTGTGGTGATAAAGGAAATATCCTCTGATGAAAACTAGAAAGAAGCTTTCTGAGAAACTTTTTTTGTGAGGTGTGCATTCATCTCACAGAGTAACATCTTTCTTTTCATGGAGTAGTTTGCTAACACCGTTTTCGTGAAATCTACAAAGGGATATTTGGGAGCGAGTAGAGGCCCATGGTGAAAAAGGAAATATCCTCAGATAAAAACTAGAAAGAAGCTTTGTAAGAAACTACTTTGTTATTTGTGAATTCGTCTGACTGAAATACATGATTCTTTTCATAGAGCAGTTTTGTAGCACTGTTATTGTGGAATCTGAGAAGGGATATTTTTGATCACATTGAAGCCAATGGTGATGAAGGAAATATCCTCAGATAAAAACTAGAAAGAAGCTTTCTGAGAAGGTTCTTTGTGACATGTGAATTCATCTCGCAGAGTTATACTTTTTTTTTCATGGAGAAGATGCTAACACTGTTTTCATGGAATCTGCATTAGGATATTTGGGAGCACATTGAAGCCTATGTGACAATGGGAATATCCTGAGACATAAACAAAAAAGAAGCTTTCTGAGAAACTGCTTTGTGATGTGTGAATTCATCTCACAGATTTACAACTTTCTTTTCATGGAAGAATTTACTAACAATATTTTTGTGGAATCTGCAAAGGGATATTCCCCTGTGCCTTGAGGAATATGGTGAAAAAATAAATATCCTCAGATGGAAATCATAAAGCAGTTTTCTGAGAAGCTGCCTTGTGATGTGTGAATTCATCTCCCAGAGTTACACTGTTCTTTTAATTGAGCAGTTTGGTAACACTGTTTTCTTGGAATCTTCCATGGGATATTTTGGAGCACTTTGAAGCTTATGGTGACAAAGGAAATTTCCTCAGACAAAAACTAGAAAGAAGGTTTCTGGGAAACTGCTTTGTTATTTGTTAATTCATCTCACAGACTTACACCTTTCTTTTCATGCAGCGATTTGGTAGCACTCTTTCTGTTGAATCAGAGAAGGGATCGTTTGGATTGCATTGAATCCTATGGTGACAAAGGAAATATCCTCAGATAAAGAAAGAAAGAAGCTTTCTGAGAAACTTCTTGGTGATGTTTGAATTCATCACACAGAGTTACACCTTTCTTTCCATTGAGCAGTTTGGTAACACTGTTTTCGTGTAATCTGCAATTGGATATTTGCGAGCGCATTGAGTCCTATGGTGAAAAACAAAATATTCTCACATAAAAACTGGAAAGTACCCTCCTGTGAAACCGCTTTGTGATGTGTGAATTCATCTCACAGAGTCACACCATTCTTTTCATTGAGTAGTTTGCTTTCACGGTATCTGCAATGGGAGAACATTGAGGCCTATGGAGAAAAGGGAAATATCCTGAGATAAAAACTAGAAAGTAGCTTTCTGAAAAACTGCTTAGTGATGTTTGACTTCATCTCACAAAGATACACTATTGCTTGAATTGGGCAGATTGATAACACTGCTTTTGTGAAATCTGCAATAGGATATTTGGTAGTGCCTTGAAGTTTTTGGTTACAGAGGAATTATCCCCAGATAGAAAACAAAAAGAACCCTTCTGTGAAACTGCTTGGTGATGCGTGAATTCATCTAACAGATTTACACCTTTCTTTTCATTGAGAAGTTTGCTAACACTTTTTTTGTGGACTCTGTAATGGGATATTCAGGAGTGCAGTTAGGAATATGGTGAAAAAGGAAATACCCTCAGATAATAACTAGAAAGAAGCTTTCTGATAAACTGCTTTGTTACATGTGATTCATCTCAGAGAGTTACAATGCTGTTTTCATTGAGCAGTTTGCTAACACTGTTTTCTTGGAATCTGCAATTGAATATTTCAGAGCTCATTGGAACTTATGGTGACGAAGGAAATATCCTCATATCAAACTAGACAGAAGTTTTCTGAGAGACTCCTTTGTGATTTGTGAATTCATCTCACAGAGTTACACCATTATTTTCATAGAGCAGTTTAATAACACTGTTCTTGGGGAATTTGAGAGGGGATATTTTGGGTCACATTGAAGCCTATGGTGACAAAGGAGATATCCTCAGATAAAAACTACAAAGAACCTTTCTGAGAAACTTCTTTGTGGTGTGTGTATTCATCTCACAGAGTAGCATGATACTTTACTTGTAGCAGTTTGGTAACTGTTTTTGCAGAATCTCAAATAGGATATTTGGGAGCACATTGAAGCCTAAGGTGGCAAAGGAAATATCTTCAGACAAAAACCAAGAGGAAGCATTTTTAGAAACTGCTTTGTGATGTGTGAATTCATCTCACTGATTTGCACCATTCTGTTCATGGAATAGTTTGTTAATACTATTTTCATGGAATCTGAAAAGGGATATTCATGAGCTCAGTGAGGCCTGTAGTGAAAAAGCAAATATCCTCAGACAAAAACTAGAAAGAAACTTTCTATGAAACTGCTTTCTGATTTGTGAATTCATCTCACAGATTTACATGATTCTTTTCATGGAACAGCTTGGTAGCACTGTTTTTGGGGAATCTGAGAAGGGATATTTTGGTCACATTGAAGCCTATGGTGACAAAGGGAATATTCTCAGATAAAAACTAGATAGAAGCTTTCTGAGAAACGGATTTTTGATGTGTGTATTCCTCTCAAAGAGTACCATGATTCATTTCTTGGAGCAGTTTGCTAAAACACTTTTCGTGGATCTGCAAAGGGATATTTGGGAGCACATTGAGGATATGGTGAAAAAGGAATTATCCTCAGATAAAAAGTAGAAAGAAGCTTTCTGAGAAACGATTTTGTGATGTGAAAATTCGACTCATAGTGTTACACCACACTTTTCGTGAAGCTGTTTATTAGCACTGTCTTTGGGGAATTTGAGAAGGGATATTTGGAATTGCATTGAGGCCTATGGTGATAAAGGAAATATCCTCAGATAAAAACGAGAAAGAAGCTTTCTGAGAAACTGCTTTGTGATGCGTGAATTCATCTCAGAGAGTTACAATGCTGTTTTCATTGAGCAGTTTGCAAACACTGTTTTCTTTTAATCTGCAATCGGATCGGATATTTTGGAGTGCATTGAAGCTTATGGTGACAAACGAAATATCCTCATATGAAAGCGAGAACGAAGTTTTCTGAGAAACCACTTTGTGACATCTTAATTCATCTCACAGAGTTACGAGATTCTTATCATGTATCATTTTGGTATCACTGTTTTTGGGGAATTTGCAATAGGATATTTGGGAGCACATTGAAGCCCATGATGACAAAGGAAATATCCTCAGACAAAAACCAAAAAGAAACTTTCTGAGAAACTGCTGACTGATGTGTGAATTCATCTCAGACATTTACACATTTCTTTTCATGGAGCAGTTTGCTAACACTATTTTCGTGGAATCTGCAAAGGGATATCCACGATCACATTGAGGCCTATTATGAAAAAGGAAATATCCTCAGACCAAAACTAGAAAGAAGCTTTCTGAGAAACTGCTGTTTGATTTGTGAATTCATCTCACAGTGTTACATGATTATTTTCATGGAGCAGTTTGGTAGCACTGTTTTCTTGGAATCTGCAATGGAATATTTTGGAGTGCATTGAAACTTATGGTGACTGCTCAGTGAAATAAAAGAGGACACATACAAATGGAAGAACATACCATGCTCATGGATTGGAATAATCAATATTGTGAAAATGGCCATACTGCCCAAGGTCATTTATAGATTCAATGCAATCCCCATCAAGCTACCAATGACTTTTTTCACAGAATTGGAAAAAACGGCTTTAAAGTTCATATGGAACCAAAAAAGAGCCCACATTGCCAAGACAATCCTAAGTCAAAAGAACAAAGCTGGAGGCATCATGCTACCTGACTTCAAACTATACTACAAGGCTACAGTAACTGGTACCAAAACAGAGATATAGACCAACGGAACAGAATAGAGCCTTCAGAAATAATACCACACACCTACAGTCATCTGATCTTTGACAAACCTGAGAAAAGCAAGACATGGGGAATGATTCCCTATTTAATAAGTGGTGCTTGGAAAATTGGCTAGCCATAAGCAGAAAGCTGAAATTGGATCCTTTCCTTCCTCCTTATACAAAAATTAATTCAAGATGGATTAGAGACTTAAATTTTAGACATAATACCATAAAAACCCTAGAAGAAAACCTACGTAATACCATTCAGGACACAGGCAAGGGCAAGGACTTCATGTGTAAAACACCAAAAGCAATGGCAGCAAAAGCCAAACTTGACAAATGGGATCTAATTAAACTAAAGATCTAATTAAACTAATTAAACTGAAATTACTAAACTAGTCTAAAATTAATCTAATTACACTTCTGCACAGCAAAACATACTACCTTCAAAGTGAATAGGCAACCTACAGAATGGGAGAAAGTTTTTGCAATCTACTCATCTGACAGAGGGCTAATATCCAGAACCTACAAAGAACCCAAACAAATTTACAAGAAAAAAACCAAACAACCCCATCAAAAAGTGGACAAAAGATATGAACAGACATTTCTCAAAAGAAGACATTCATACAGCCAAAAGACACGTGAAAAAATGATCATCACTGACCATCAGAGAAATGCAAATCAAAACCACAATGAGATACCATCTCACACTGGTTAGAATGGTAATCATTAAAAGTCAGGAAACAGCAGGTGCTGGAGAAGATGTAGAAAAATAGGAACACTTTTACACTGTTGGTGGGATTGTAAACTAGTTCAACCATTGTGGAAACCAAATGGATTTGCTCAAGGATCTAGAACTAGAAATATCATGTGACCCAGCCATCCCATTACTGGGAATATACCCAAAGGATTATAAATCATGCTGCTGTAAAGACACATGCAAAGTCTGTTTATTGTGGCACAAATCACAATAGCAAAGACTTGGAATCAACCCAAATGTCCATCAGTGACAGATTGGATTAAGAAAATGTGGCACATATACACCATGGAATACTATGTGGCCATAAAAATATCAGTCTGTGTTGTTTGTAGGGACAGGGATGCAGCTGGAAACCATTATTCTCAGCAAACTATCACAAGAACAGCAACCAAACACCACATGTTCTCACTCATAGGTGGGAATTGAACATTGAGATCACTTGGACATGGGAAGGGGAACATCACACACTGGGGCCTATTGCGGGGAGGGTGGGGGGGGATGGAGGACATTGGGAGTTAAACCTGATGTTAATGACTAGATGAAGGGTGCTGACGAGTTGATGGGTGCAGCACACCAACATGGTACATGTATACATATGTAACATACCTCCACATTGTGCACATGTACCCTATAACTTAAAGTATAATTTAAAAAATATAAAAACATTAATAAATAAAATACTACTTGTAGCACTGGACTAAGTGTGGGGTATACAGTACTGAACAAAGCAAAAAAAAAGGAATATCCTAATATAAAAACTAGAAAGAAGCTTTCTGAGAAATTTCTTTGTGATGTGTTAGTTCATCTCACAGAGTTACCCATTTTTTACCGTGGAGCAGAGTTTTAGTACTGTTTTTGTGTGATATTAGCAAGGATACTTTGAATCACATTGAAACCCATGGTGACAAAGGAAATATCTTTAGATAAAAACTAGAAAGAAGCATTCTGAGAAACTTCTGTGTGATGTGTGAATTCATCTCACAGAGTTACACTGTTCTTTTCAGTGAGAAGTCTGCTTAAACTGTTCCCATGGAATCTGCAATAGGATATTTGGGAGTACATTAAAGCCTATGGTGACAAAGGAAATGTCCTCAGATAAAAATGGAACAGAAGCTTTCTGAGAAACTGCTTTGGGATGTGTCAATTTGTCCCACAGAGTTACACTGTTCTTTTCATTGAGTAGCTTGCTAACACTGTTTTCCTGGAATCTGCAATGGGATATTTCGGAGCACATTGAAGCTTATGTTGACAAAGGAAATACTCTCAGACATAAACTAGAAAGAAGTTTCTGATAAACTGCTTTCCAATTTGAAAATTCATCTCAGAGACTTACAATTTCCTTTCATGGAGCAGTTTGTTAGCACTGATTTTGGGGACTCTGAGAAGGGATATTTTGGATCGCATTGAAGCCTGTGGTGCTAAAGGAAATATCCTCAGATAAAAAATAGAAAGAAGCTTTCTGAGAAACTGCTTTGTGATGTCTGTATTCATCTCACAGAGTAGCATGATTCTTTTCTTGGAGCAGTTTGGTAAAATTGTTTTCGTGGAAAATGCAATAGGATATTTGGGAGCGCATTGAAGGATATGGCGACCAAGGAAATACCCTCAGACAAAAAAACAAAAAGCAGCTTTCTGAGAAACTGCTATGTGATGTGTGAATTCATCTCACAGGTTTACACCTTTCTTTTTGTGGAGCAGTTTCCTAACACCATTTTCGTGAAATTTGCAAAGGGATATTCACCAGTGCAACGAGACCTGTGGTGAAAGGGAAAGTATCCTCAGACAAAAACTAGAAAGAAGGTTTCTATGAAAATGATTTCTGGTTTGTGAATAAATCTCACAGATTTATAGGATTCTTTTCATGGATCATTTTGGTAGCACTGATTTTGGAGAATCTGAGAAGGGCTATTTTGGATCACACTGAAGCCTATGGTGACAAAGGGAATATCCTCAGATATAAATCAGAGGAAAGCTTTCTGAGAAACTGCTTTGTGATGTGTGTATTCATCTCACAGAGTAGCACAAATCTTTTCCTGGAGCAGGTTACTGAAACTGTTTTTGGGAAATCTGCAAAGGAATACTTGGGAGTGCATTGAGGAATATGTGAAAAGGAAATATCCTCAGGTAAAAACTAGAAACAAGCTTTCTGAGAAACACTTTTGTGATGTGAGAATTCATCTCACAGGGTTACACCACACTTTTCATGAAGCAGTTTGGTAACACTGTTTTAGGGGAATTTGAAAAGGGATATTTTGAATTGCATTGAAGCCAATGATGACAAATTAAATATCCTCAGATAAAAACTAGAAAGAACCTTTCTGACAAATCACTTCATGATGTGTTAATTCATCTCACAGAGTTACACGATTCTTTTCATGGTTCGGTTTGCTAGCACTGTTGTTGGGGAATCTGCAATAGGATATTTTGGAGCACATTGGAACACACGGTGACAAAGGAAATATTCTCAGACAAAAACCAAAAATATACTTTCTGAGAAACTGCTTTGTGATGTGTGAATTCATCTCAGAGATTTACACCTTTCTTTTCATGGAGGAGTTTGCTAACACTATTTTCATGGAACCTGCTTTAGGATGTTTGGGAGTGCATTGAAGCCTATGGTGACAAGTTAAATATCCTCAGATTAAAACTGAGAATAAACTTTCTATGAAACCACTTTGTGATGTGTCCATTTATCTCACAGAGTTACACCATTCTTTTCATTGAGAAGTTTGCTAACACTGTATTCTGGAATCTGTAATGGGACATTTTGGAGCGCATTGAAGTTTATGGTGACAAAGGAAATATCCTCAGACAAAAACTAGAGAGAAAGTTTGTGAGAAACCGCTTTGTGATGTATTATTTCTGCCTACAGAGTTACATGGTTCTTTTCATGGATTAGTTTGGAAGCACTGTTTTTGAGGTATCTGAGAAGGGATATTTTGGATCACATTGAAGCCAATGGTGAGAAAGGAAATATACTCCGATAAAAACGAAGAAGAAGCTTTCTGAGAAACGTCTTTGTGATGGGTGAATTTATCTCATGGAGTTTCACCCCTGTTTTCATGGAGCAGTTTGCTAACACTATTATCATGGAAACAGAAATAGGATAATCCAAAGCACATTGAGGACTATAGTGATAAAGGAAATATCCTCATGTTAAACTTCAAAAGAAAGTTTCTGAGAAACTGCTTTGTGATGAGCTATTTCGTCTCACAGAAGTACATAAACATTTTCATGTATCATACTGCAGCAGTGTTTTTGGGGTATCTGAGAAGGGATATTTTGGATCTCATTGAAGCCTCTGGTGACAAAGGAAATATCTTCAGATAAAAAGTATAAATAATCTTTCTGAGAGTGTTCTTTGTGATGTGTGAAATCATTTCACAGAGTTAAACCTTTCTTCTCATGGACCAGTTTGAAAGCACTGTTTTTCTGGAATCTGCAGTAGGATATTTGGGAGAGCATTGAATCCTATGGTGACAAAGGAACTATCCTCAGATAAAAACTAAAAAGAAGCTTTCTGTGAAACGGTTTGTGATGTGTAAATTTACCTCACAGTGTTACACCGTTCTTTTCATTGAGAAGTTTGCTAAAACTTTTTCATTTATTCTGCAATGGGATATTCCAGAGCACATTGAGGAATATGGTGAAAAAGTAAATATCCTCAGATAAAATCTAGAAAGAAGTTTTCTAAGAAACTGCATTGTGATATGTGAATTCATCGCACAGAGTTAAACCATTCTTTTCATGGAACAGTTTGTTAGCACTGTTTTTGTGGAATCTGAGAGGGGATATTTTGGATCGCATTGAAGCCAATGGTGACAAAGGAAATACCCTCAGATAAGAACTAGAAAGAAGCTTTCTGAGAAATTTCTTTGTGATGTGTGAATTCATTTCACAGGGTTACACCTTTCTTTTCATGGAGCATTTTGCTAACACTGTTTCTCTTGAATCTCCACAAAATAAGTAACATGAATATAGACTATTCATACTCAGGGAGCTTCCAGACCAATTAAGGAGGTAAGAGATGTTCATAGAATAATTACTAAGCTATAAACTTTGACTTTGAGTGTCAAAAAAGTTTCATTAAGAGGAATTCATTTTGTCTAAAACTGTGGAGCATATCTTCACAGAGGGTGGAACATGATAGTCCAGGAAATGAATAAGAAATTTTTAGGGTTAGAGGATGGGAAACAGGAAGGCAAAACGATGGGAACACAGCTATGGTTACAGACTGAATGAGATATCCATTTTAAAAGTTTTTGTCTATAAACTGACTTCTACCAGAAGCTCTTTTGATTTTAAAATATCAAGCAGAATGTATAAAGTTAACTATGGAAAGTTAATAGGGCAATACCAGGGTAGCCTTGATCTACCCATTTCATTTATGGTCCCACTTGGGCTGCTGAAAAGGAACTTGGTCCTGGGATGGGTGATGAACATCTATGGTTCATCTGCCTCTGACTGAATTCCAGAATAAAGCATGATTTTTAAAAACTACCCTCTTGCTTTGAGTTCATTCATTCTTTTCCTTTCCATTCATCTTGAAAATTAAGAGTTGAGTGTTGACATGTAATATATGCTGACCCCTTTCCAGAATAAAGATGAGATATAATTCTTTTTTTTATATAGTTAGATTAAACTTTTCTTTCTAACTCAATGAAACCATTAGAAAGCTATGCACCTGAACTGTAGTATTTTAGTCATTCATGAAACTGTTTTCTTTTTTTTTGGAGGATTTTTATCTTTCTTATTATTTATTTATTTATTTTTATTATACTTTAAGTTCTAGGGTATATGTGCACAACTTACAGGTTTGTTACATATGTATACTTGTGCCATATTGGTGTGTGTACCCATCAACTCGTCAGCACACTCATCTCCTCATTTACATCAGGTATAACTCCCAATGCCATCCCTCCCCACTCCACCCTCCCCATAATAGGCCCTGAAATGTGATGTTCCCCTTATAGACGCCAAGTGATCTCATTGTTCAATTCCCACCTATGAGTGAGAACATGCGGTGTTTGCTTTTCTGTTCTTGTGATAGCTTGCTGAGAAAGTTCTTTGTGATGTGTGAATTCATCACACAGAGTTATACCTTTCTTTCCATGGAGCTGTTTGCTAACACTGTTTTCATGTAATCTGCAATGGGAAACGAAAAAGGAAATATCCTCAGATAAAAACTAGAGAGAAGCTTTTTGAGAAACTGCTTTGTGATGTGTGAATTCATCTCACAGTGTTACACTGTTCTTTTCACTGAGCAGTTTGCTAACACTGCTTTCGTGGAATCTGCAAAGGGATATTTGGGAGCACATTGAGGCCTATAATTAAAAAGGAAATATCCTCAGATAATAAGCAGAAAGAAGCCTCCTAGAAACTCCTTTGTGATGTGTGAATTCATCTCACAGAGTTACACTGTTCTTTTCATTAAGCAGTTTGCTAACACTGTTTTTGTGGAATCTGCAAAGGGACATTTTGGAGTGCATTCAAAATTTAGGTGACAATGGAAATATCCTCATATAAGAACTAGAAAGACACTTTCTGAGAAATTGCTTTGTGATGTGATAATTCGTCTCACAGAGTTACATGATTCTTTTCATTTAGCAGTTTGGTAGCACCGTTTTTGGGAAATCTAAGAAGGGATATTTTGGATCGCATTGAAACCTATCTTGACAAAGGAAATAAAATCAGATAAAAACTAGAAAGAAGCATTCTGAGAAAGTTCTTTGTGATGGTGCAATTCCTCTCCAAGAGTTAAATCTTTCTTTTCATGGAGCCGTTTGCTAACACTGTTTTCATGGAAACTGCAAAGGATATTGGGGAGCGCATTGAGGCCTATTTTGAAAAACTAAATATACTCAGATAAAAACTAGAAAGAAAATTTCTGAGAAACTGCTTTGTAGTGTGTTAATTCATCTCACCATGTTACACTGTTCTTTTCACTGAGAGTTTGCTAACACTGTTTTCATGGAATCTGCAAAGGGATATCTGGGAGCACATTGAGACATATAGTGAAAAAGGGAATATCCTCACATAAAAACGAGAAAGAAGCTTTCTGAGAAACTGCTTTGTGATGTGTGAATTCAACTCACAGCGTTACACAGTCCTTTTCTTTGAGCAGTTTGCTAACACGGTTTTCGTGGAATCTGCAACATTATATTTCAGCGCACATTGAAGCTTAAGGTGACAAAGGAAATACCCTCATATAAAAACTAGAAAGACGCTTTCTGAGTAAATACTTTCTGATGTGCAAACTCTTGTCACAGACTTACAGGATTCGTTTCATGGAGCAGATTGGTAACACTGTTTTTGTCAATCTGAGAAGGGGTATTTTGGATCGCTTTGAAGACTATGGTGACAAAGGAAATATCCTCAGATAAAAAACTAGAAAGAAGCTTTCTGAGAAACTGCTTTGTGATGTGTTAATTCATCTCACAGAGTTTCACGATACTTTTCATGGAGCAGTTTGGTAAAACTGTTTTTCGGGAATCTGAGAAGGGATATTTTGAATCACAGTGAAGTCTACATTGACAAAGGAAATACCCTTAGATGAAAACTATCAGGAAGCATTGTGGGAGAGTGCTTTGTGACGAGTGAATTCATTTCACAGAGTTACACCTCCTTTTCATGGAGCCGTTTGCTAACACTGCTTGCATGGAATCTGCAAAGGGATATTTGGGAGAGCATTGAGGCCTACGGTGAAAAACTAAATATCCTCAGTGAAAAACTGGAAAGAAGTTTTCTGAGAAACTACTTTGTGATGTGCGAATTCATCCCACAATGTAAGACTGCTGTTTTCACTGAGCAGTTTGATAACACTGTTTTCATGAAATCTGCAAAGGGATATTTGGGAACGCATTGAGCCCTATTGTGAAATAGGAAATATCCTCAGATAAAAACTAGAAAGAAGCTTCCTGAGAAACTGCTTTGTGATGTGTGAATTCATCTCACAGAGTTGCATGATTCTTTTCATGGAGCAATATTTTTCAGGAATCTGAGAAGGGATACTTGAGATCGCATTGAAGCCTATGTTGGCAAAGGAATTACCCCCAAATAAAAATGAGAAAGAAGCATTCTCAGAAATTTCTTTGTGACGTGTGAATTCATCTCATAGAGTTACACTTTGTTTTTCATGGAGCCGTTTGCTAGCACTCCTTTGGTGGAATCTTCAAGGGATATTTGGGAGCCCATTGAGGCCTACAGTGTAAAACTAAATATCCTCAGATTAATACTGGAAAGAATCTTTCTGAGAAACTGCTTTATGATGTGTGAATTCATCTCACAGAGTCAAAAGATTCATTTCTTGGAGCGGTTTGCTAACACTGTTTTCACGGAATCTGCATTAGGATATTTGGCAGTGGTTTGAAACATATGGTGACAATCAAAATATCCTCGGAAGAAAAGCAAAAAGAAGTACTCTGAGAAACTGCTTTCTGATGTGTGAATTCATCTCACACAGTTACACGATTCCTTTTATGGATCAGTTTGGTCACACTGTTTTTGGGGGATCTGAGAAGGGATATTTCAGATGGCATTGAAGAGTATGGTGACAAATGAAATATCCTCCTTTAAAAAACAAAAGGAAGTTTTCTGAGAAAGTTTTTGGTGATGTGTGAATTCATCTCACAGAGTTACACCATTCTTTTCATGGAGCAGTTTCCTAACACTTTTTTTGTGGAATCTCAGAAGGGATATTTGGGAACTCATTGAGGCCTATGGTGAAAATGGAAATAGCCTCAGGTAAAAACTAGAAAGAAGCTTTCTGAGAAACTGCTTTGTGGTGTGTGAATTCATCTCATACAGTTACACTGTTCTTTTCATTGAGCATTTTGCTAATACTGTTTTCTTGGAATCTGCAGTGGGATATTTTGAAGCACATTGAAGCTTATGATTGCAAAGGAATTATCCTCAGATAAAAACTAGAAAGAAGCTTTCTGTGAAACCGCGTTGTGATGTGTTAATTAATCTCACAGAGTTACTTGATTCTTTTTATGGTTCAGTTTGGTAGCACTGTTTTTGGGGAATCTGAGAAGGGATATTTTGGATCACACTGAAGCCTACAGTGTCAAAATAAATTACCTCAGTTAAAAACTAGAAAGAAGTTTTCTGAGAAAGTACTTTGAGAAGTTTGAATTCATCTCACAGATTTAAACCTTTCTTTTCATGGAGCAATTTGCTACCACCATTTTTGTGGAACCTGCAAAGGGATATATGGAGTGCATTGAGGCCTATAGTAAAAAAGGAAACATCCTCAGATAAAAACTAGAAAGAAGCTTTCTGAGAGACTCCCTGGTGACATGTGAATTCATCTCACAGAGTTACACTGTTCTTTTCATTGAGCAGATGGCCAACACTGTTTCCTTGGAGTCTGCAATGGGATATTTCAGAGTGCATTCATGCTTATGGTGACAAATTAAATAATATTATATAAAAACTAGAAAGCTCTCTGAAAAAACACATTTTGATGTGTTGTTCATCCCACAGAGTTACATGATTCTTTTCATGGATCAGTTTGCTAGCAGTGTTTTTGGGGAGTCTGAGAAGAGATAATTTGTATCACATTGAATCCTATGGAGACAAAGGGAATATCCTCATATAAAAACTGGAAAGAAGCTTTCTGAGAAACCACTTTGTGATGTGTTAATTTATGTCACAGAGTTACACCTTTCTTTTCTTGGAGCACTTTGCTATCACTGTTTTCGTGGAATCTACAGAGGGATATTTGAGAGCTCATTGAGCTCTATGGTGAAGAAGAAAATATCCTCAGATAAAAACAAGAAAGAAGCTTTCTGAGAAACTGCTTTGTGATGTATGAATTCATCCCACAGAATTACACCATTCTTTTCATAGAGCAGTTTGGTAGCACTGTTTTTGGGGATCTGAGAAGGGATACTTTGGATTGTATTGAAGCCCATCATGACAAAGGAATTCTCCTAAGATAAAAACTAGAAGGAAGCTTTCTGAGAAACTTCCTTGTGATATGTGAATTTAACTCAAAAGGTTATGCCTTTGTATCCATGGAGCGGTTTGTTGTCAATCTTTTCATGTAATCTTCAAAGGGATATTTGGGAGTGTATTGAGGCCCATGGTGAAAAAGGAAATATCCCCAGATAAAAATGAGAAAGAAGTTTTCTGAGAAACTGCTATATGATGTGTTAATTCATCTCATGGAGTTAATGATTCTTTTCATGGATCAGTTTGGTCTCACTGTTTTCGGGTAATCTGAGAAGGGATGCTTTGGATTGCATTGAAGAATATGGTGACAAAGGAAATATCCTCAGATAAAAACTAGAAAGAAAGTTTCTGAGAAAGTTCTTTGTGATGTGTGAATTCATCTCACAGAGTTACACCTTTCTTTTCATGGAGCAGGTTGCTAACACTGTTTTCATGGAATCTGCAAAACGATATTTGGGAGCGTACTCTGGTGTATAATGAAAAGGGAAATATCCTCAGATAAAAACCAAAAAGAAAGTTTCTGAGCAAGTGTTTTGTGTTGTGAGAATTCATCTCACAGAGTAACACTGTTATTTTCATTGAGCAGTTTGCTAACACTGTTTTCTTGAAATCTGCAATGCGACATTTTGGAGCACATTGAAGTTTATGGTGACAAAGGAAATATCCTCATATAAAAATTACAAAGAAGCACTCTGAGGAACTGTTTTGTGGTGTGTTAATTCACCTCACAGAGTTCATGATTCTTGCATCGAGCAGTTTAGTAGCACTCTTTTTTTTGAATCATGAAGAAATATTTTGGATCGCATTGAAGCCTATGTTTACTAAGGAAATATCCTCAGATGAAAACTAGAAAGAAGTTTTCAGAGAAACCGCTTTGGGATGTGTGAATTTATCTCATAGTGTTACACCTTTCTTTTCATGGAGCAGTTTTGTAGAACTCTTTTTGGGGAATCTGAGAAGGGATATTTTTTATCACATTGAAACCTGTGGTGACAAAGGAAATATCCTCAGATAAAAACTAGAAAGAGGCTTTCCGAGAAAGAAAGTTTCTGTGAATTTACCTCACAGAGTTACACTGTTGTTTTCATTGAGCAGTTTGATAACACTATTGTCATGGAATCTGCAGTAGGATATTTGGGAGCACATTGAAGCCTATGGTGACAAATTAAATATCCTCAGCCTATAACCAAAAAGAAGCTTTCTGAGAAATTGCTTTGTGATGTGAGAATTCATCTCACAGATTTACACATTTCTTTTCTTGAAGCAGTTTGCTAACACTATTTTCGTGGAATCTGCAGAGGGCTATTCATGAGCGCATTGAGGCAAATGATGAAAAAGGAAATATCCTCAGAAAAAAACTAGAAAGAAACCTTCTAAGATGTTGCTTTGTGATTTGTGAATTAATCTCACAGAGTTACATGATTCTTTTCATGGAGCAGTTTGGTAGCACTGTTCTTGGGGAATCTGAGAAGTGATATTTTACACCACATTGAAGCCTGTGGTGATAAAGGAACTATCCTCAGATAAAATCTAGAAAGAAGCTTTCTGAGAAAGTTCTTTGTCATGTGTGAATTCATCTCATAGAATTACACCGTTCTTTCATTGAGAAGTTTGCTAACACTTTTTTCGTGGAATCTGGGATGAGATATTCCGGAGCACATTGAGGAATATGTGAATAAGGAAATATCCTCAGTTAAAAACTAGAAAGAAGCTTTCTGAGAAACAACTTTGTGATGGCTGAATTCATCTCACAGAGTTACACCATTCTTTTTGTGGAGCACTTTAGTAGCACAATTTTTGTGGAATTTGAGAAGGGATATTGTGGGCTGCATTGAAGCCTAAGGTAATAAAGGAAATATCCTCAGATAAAAACCAAAAAGAATCTTTCTGTGAAATGGCTTTGTGATGTGTGAATTCATCTCACAGGGTAACACTGTTCTTTTCATTGAGAAGTTTGCTAATACTTTTTTCATATAAACTGCAATGGGATATTCAGGAGTGCATTGAGCAATATGGTGAAAAAGGAATTTTCCTCAGATGAAAACGAGAAAGAAGCTTTCAGAGAAACTCCTTTGTGATGTGTGCATTCATCTCATTGAGGTAAACGATTCTGTTGAGGGAGTACTTTGGCATCACTGTTTTTGTGGTGTCTGAGAAGGGATATCTGAGAGTGCATTGAAGCCTATGGTTGCAAAGGAATTATCCTCAGAGAAAAACCAAAAAGAAGCTTTCTGAGAAACTGCTTTCCAATATTTGAACTCATATCACAGATTTACACCTTGCTTTCCATGTAGCAGTTTGCTAACACTATTTTCATGGAAACTGCAAAGGGATATTCACAAGCACATTGAGGCAAATGATGGAAAAGGAAATATCCTCAGACAAAAACTAGACAGAAGCTTTATGACAATCTGCTGTGTGATTTGTGAGTGCATCTCATGGAGTTACACGAATCTCTTCATGGAGCAGTTTGGTAACTCTGTTTTTCGGGAATCTGAGAAGGGATAATTTGGATCGCATTGAAGCCTATGGTGACAAACGAAATATCCTCAGATAAAATCTAGAAAGAAACTTTCTTAGAAACTTCTTTCTGATGTGGGAATTCATCTCATGGAGTTACACCATTCTTTTCATTGAGAAGTTTGGTAACATTTTTTTCGTGGAATCTGTGATGGGATATTCTGGAGCACATTGAGGCCTATGGTGAAAAAGGAAATATCCTCAGATAAAAACTAGAAATAAGCTTTCTGAGAAACAGCTGTGTGATGTGTGAACTCATCTCACAGAGTCACACCATTCTTTACATGGAGACGTTAGGTAGCACTGTTTTGGGGGAATCTGAGAAGGTATATTTTGGATCGCATTGAAGCCTATCGTGACAAAGTTAATATATCCTGATGAATACAAGAAAGAAGCTTTCTGAGAAATTTCTTTGTGATGTTTGAATTCATTTCACAGAGTTACACCTGTCTTTTCATGGAGCAGTTTACAAACACAGTTTTCGTGGGTCTGCAAAGTGATGTATGGGAGAGCATTGAGGCCTATGGTGTAAAAGGAAATATCTTCAGATAAAAACTGGAAAGAAGCTATCTGAGAAACTACTTTGGGATGGGTGAACTCATCTCACAGAGATACACTGATGTTTTCATTTAGTAGTTTGAAAACACTGTTTCCATGGAATCTGCAATAGGATATTTGGGAGCATATTGAAGCCTACAGTGACAAAGGATATATCCTCAGACAAAAACCAGAAGGAGCTTTCTGAGAAATTGCTTTGTGATTTGTGACTTCATCTCACAGAGTTACAGGATGCTTTCAATGGAGCAGTTTGGTAGCACTGCTTTTGGGGAATCTGAGAAGGGATATTTTGGGTGGCATTGAAACTTATGGCAACAAGGGAAATATCCTCTGATAAAAACTAGAAACAAACTTTCTGAGAATCCGCTTTTTGATGTGTTAATTCATCTCACAGAGTTACATGATACTGTTCATGGATCAGTGTGGTAGTACTGTTTATGCAGAATCTGACGAAGGATCTTTTGGATCACATTGAAGCCAATTTTGACAAAGGAAACATTCTTCGATAAAAACTGGAGAGAAACAGCTCCAGTCTCCAACTCCCAGCGAGAGCAACACAGAAGACAGGTGATTTCTGCATTTTCAACTGAGGTACTGGGTTCATCTCACTGGGGAGTGCCGGACGATCGGTGCTGGTCAGCTGCTACAGCCCGACAAGCGAGAGCTGAAGCAGGGCGAGGCATCGCCTCACCTGGGAAGCGCAAGGGGGAAGGGAATCCCTTTTCCTAGCCAGGGGAACTGAGACACACAACACCTGGAAAATCGGGTAACTCCCACCCCAATACTGCGCTTTAAGCAAACAGGCACACCAGGAGATCATATCCCACACCTGGCTGGGAGGGTCCCACACCCACGAAGCCTCCCTCATTGCTAGCACAGCAGTATGTGAACTACCGGCAAGGCAGCAGCCAGGCTGGGGGAGGGGCGCCCGCCATTGCTGATGCTTAAGTAGGTAAACAAAGCTGCTGGGAAGCTCGAACTGGGTGGAGCTCACAGCAGCTCAGGGAAACCTGCCTGTCTCTGTAGATTCCACCTCTGGGGACAGGGCACAGCAAACTATAACAAACGCAGCAGAACCTCTGCAGACGCAAATGACTCTATCTGACAGCTTTAAAGAGAGCAGTGGATCTCCCAACACGGAGGCTGAGATCTGAGAAGGGACAGACTGCCTGCTCAAGTGGGTCCCTGACCCCTGAGTAGCCTAACTGGGAGACATCCCCCACTAGGGGCAGTCTGACACCCCACACCTCACAGGCTGGAGTACACCCCTGAGAGGAAGCTTCCAAAGCAAGAATCAGACAGGTACACTCGCTGTTCAGAAATATTCTATCTTCTGCAGCCTCTGCTGCTGATACCCAGGCAAACAGGGTCTGGAGTGGACCTCAAGCAATCTCCAACAGACCTACAGCTGAGGGTCCTGACTGTTAGAAGGAAAGCTATCAAACAGGAAGGACACCTACACCAAAACCCCATCAGTACATCACCACCAACAAAGACCAGAGGCAGATAAAACCACAAAGATGGGGAAAAAGCAGGGCAGAAAAGCTGGAAATTCAAAAAATAAGAGCGCATCTCCCCCGGCAAAGGAGCGCAGCTCATCGCCAGCAACGGATCAAAGCTGGACGGAGAATGACCTTGACGAGATGAGAGAAGAAGTCTTCAGTCCATCAAACTTCTCAGAGCTAAAGGAGGAATTATGTACCCAGCACAAAGAAACTAAAAATCTTGAAAAAAAAGTGGAAGAATTGATGGCTAGAGTAATTAATGCAGAGAAGGTCATAAACGAAATGAAAGAGATGAAAACCATGACACGAGAAATACGTGACAAATGCACAAGCTTCAGTAACCGACTCCATCAACTGGAAGAAAGAGTATCAGCGATTGAGGATCAAATGAATGAAATGAAGCGAGAAGAGAAACCAAAAGAAAAAAGAAGAAAAAGAAATGAACAAAGCCTGCAAGAAGTATGGGATTATGTAAAAAGACCAAATCTACGTCTGATTGGGGTGCCTGAAAGTGAGGGGGAAAATGGAACCAAGTTGGAAAACACTCTTCAGGATATCATCCAGGAGAACTTCCCCAACCTAGTAGGGCAGGCCAACATTCAAATCCAGGAAATACAGAGAACGCCACAAAGATACTCCTCGAGAAGAGCAACTCCAAGACACATAATTGCCAGATTCACCAAAGTTGAAATGAAGGAAAAAATCTGAAGGGCAGCCAGAGAGAAAGGTCGGGTTACTCACAAAGGGAAGCCCATCAGACTAACAGCAGATCTCTTGGCAGAAACTCTACGAGCCAGAAGAGAGTGGGGGCCAATATTCAACATTCTTAAAGAAAAGAATTTTAAACCCAGAATTTCATATCCAGCCAAACTAAGTTTCATAAGTGAAGGAGAAATAAAATCCTTTACAGATAAGCAAATGCTTAGAGATTTTGTCACCACTAGGCCTGCCTTACAAGAGACCCTGAAGGAAGCACTCAACATGGAAAGGAACAACCGGTACCAGCCATTGCAAAAACATGCCAAAATGTAAAGACCATCGAGGCTAGGAAGAAACTGCATCAACTAACGAGCAAAATAACCAGTTAATATCATAATGGCAGGATCAAGTTCACACATAACAATCTTAACCTTAAATGTAAATGGACTAAATGCTCCAATTAAAAGACACAGACTGGCAAACTGGATAAAGAGTCAAGACACATCAGTCTGCTGTATTCAGGAGACCCATCTCACACGCAGAGACATACATAGGCTCAAAATAAAGGGATGGAGGAAGATTTACCAAGCAAATGGAGAACAAAAAAAAGCGGGGTTGCAATACTAGTCTCTGATAAAACAGACTTTAAACCATCAAAGATCAAAAGAGACAAAGAAGGCCATTACATAATGGTAAAGGGATCAATTCAACAGGAAGAGCTAACTATCCTAAATATATATGCACCCAATACAGGAGCACCCAGATTCATCAAGCAAGTCCTTAGAGACTTACAGAGAGACTTAGACTCCCATACAATAATAATGGGAGACTTCAACACTCCACTGTCAACATTAGACAGATCAACGAGACAGAAAGTTAACAAGGATATCCAGGAATTGAACTCAGCTCTGCAGCAAGCAGACCTAATAGAAATCTATAGAACTCTCCACCCCAAATCAACAGAATATACATTCTTCTCAGCACCACATCGTACTTACTCCAAAATTGACCACGTAATTGGAAGTAAAGCACTCCTCAGCAAATGTACAAGAACAGAAATTATAACAAACTGTCTCTCAGACCACAGTGCAATCAAACTGGAACTCAGGACTAAGAAACTCAATCAAAACCGCTCAACTACATGGAAACTGAACAACCTGCTCCTGAATGACTACTGGGTACATAACGAAATGAAGGCAGAAATAAAGATGTTCTTTGAAACCAATGAGAACAAAGATACAACATACCAGAATCTCTGGGACACATTTAAAGCAGTGTGTAGAGGGAAATTTATAGCACTAAATGCCCACAAGAGAAAGCAGGAAAGATCTAAAATTGACACTCTAGCATCACAATTAAAAGAACTAGAGAAGCAAGAGCAAACACATTCAAAAGCTAGCAGAAGGCAAGAAATAACTAAGATCAGAGCAGAACTGAAGGAGATAGAGACACAAAAAACCCTCCAAAAAATCAATGAATCCAGGAGTTGGTTTTTTGAAAAGATCAACAAAATTGACAGACCGCTAGCAAGACTAATAAAGAAGAAAAGAGAGAAGAATCAAATCGACGCAATTAAAAATGATAAAGGGGATATCACCACCGACCCCACAGAAATACAAACTACCATCAGAGAATACTATAAACACCTCTATGCAAATAAACTGGAAAATCTAGAAGAAATGGATAATTTCCTGGACACTTACACTCTTCCAAGACTAAACCAGGAAGAAGTTCAATCCCTGAATACACCAATAGCAGGCTCTGAAATTGAGGCAATAATTAATAGCCTACCAACCAAAAAAAGTCCAGGACCAGATGGATTCACAGCTGAATTCTACCAGAGGTACAAGGAGGAGCTAGTACCATTCCTTCTGAAACTATTCCAATCAATAGAAAAAGAGGGAATCCTCCCTAACTCATTTTATGAGGCCAACATCATCCTGATACCAAAGCCTGGCAGAGACACAACAAAAAAAGAGAATTTTAGACCAATATCCTTGATGAACATCGATGCAAAAATCCTCAATAAAATACTGGCAAACCGGATTCAGCAACACATCAAAAAGCTTATCCACCATGATCAAGTGGGCTTCATCCATGGGATGCAAGGCTGGTTCAACATTCACAAATCAATAAACATTATCCAGCATATAAACAGAACCAAAGACGAGAACCACATGATTATCTCAATAGATGCAGAAAAGGCTTTTGACAAAATTCAACAGCCCTTCATGCTAAAAACGCTCAATAAATTCGGTATTGATGGAACGTACCTCAAAATAATAAGAGCTCTTTATGACAAACCCACAGCCAATATCATACTGAATGGGCAAAAACTGGAAACATTCCCTTTGAAAACTGGCACAAGACAGGGATGCCCTCTCTCACCACTCCTATTCAGCATAGTGTTGGAAGTTCTGGCTAGGGCAATTAGGCAAGAGAAAGAAATCAAGGGTATTCAGTTAGGAAAAGAAGAAGTCAAATTGTCCCTGTTTGCTGATGACATGATTGTATATTTAGAAAACCCCATTGTCTCAGCCCAAAATCTCCTTAAGCTGATAAGCAACTTCAGCAAAGTCTCAGGATACAAAATTAATGTGCAAAAATCACAAGCATTCTTATACACCAGTAGCAGACAAACAGACAGCCAAATCAGGAATAAACTTCCATTCACAATTGCTTCAAAGAGAATAAAATACCTAGGAATCCAACTTACAAGGAATGTAAAGGACCTCTTCAAGGAGAACTACAAACCACTGCTCAGTGAAATAAAAGAGGACACAAACAAATGGAAGAACATATCATGCTCATGGATAGGAAGAATCAATATCATGAAAATGGCCATACTGCCCAAGGTAATTTATAGATTCAATGCCATCCCCATCAAGCTACCAATGAGTTTCTTCACAGAATTGGAAAAACTGCTTTAAAGTTCATATGGAACCAAAAAAGAGCCCGCATTGCCAACACAATCCTAAGTCAAAAGAACAAAGCTGGAGGCATCACGCTACCTGACTTCAAACTATACTACAAGGCTACAGTAACCAAAACAGCATGGTAATGGAACCAATATAGAGATATAGACCAATGGAACAGAACAGAGTCCTCAGAAATAATACCACACATCTACAGCCATCTGATCTTTGACAAACCTGAGAGAAACAAGAAATGGGGAAAGGATTCCCTATTTAATAAATGGTGCTGGGAAAATTGGCTAGCCATAAATAGAAAGCTGAAACTGGATCCTTTCCTTACTCCTTATACGAAAATTAATTCAACATGGATTAGAGACTTAAATGTTAGACCTAATACCATAAAAATCCTAGAGGAAAACCTAGGTAGTACCATTCAGGACATAGGCATGGGCAAAGACTTCATGTCTAAAACACCAAAAGCAACAGCAGCAAAAGCCAAAATTGACAAATGGGATCTCATTAAACTAAAGAGCTTCTGCACAGCAAAACAAACTACCATCAGAGTGAACAGGCAACCTACAGAATGGGAGAAAATTTTTGCAATCTACTCATCTGACAAAGGGCTAATATCCAGAACCTACAAAGAACTCAAACAAATTTACAAGAAAAAAACAAACAACCCCATCAAAAAGTGGGCAAAGGATATGAACAGACATTTCTCAAAAGAAGACATTCATACAGTCAACAGACACAGGAAAAAATGCTCATCATCACTGGCCATCAGAGAAATGCAAATCAAAACCACAATGAGATACCATCTCACACCAGTTAAAATGGCGATCATTAAAAGTCAGGAAACAACAGGTGCTGGAGAGGATGTGGAGAAATAGGAACACTTTTACACTGTTGGTGGGATTGTAAACTAGTACAACCATTATGGAAAACAGTATGGCGATTCCTCAAGGATCTAGAACTAGAAGTACCATATGACCCAACCATCCCATTACTGGGTATATACCCAAAGGATTATAAATTATGCTGCTATAAAGACACATGCACACGTATGTTTATTGCAGCACTATTCACAATAGCAAAGACTTGGAATCAACCCAAATGTCCATCAGTGACAGATTAGATTAAGAAAATGTGGCATATATACACCATGGAATACTATGCAGCCATAAAAAAGGATGAGTTTGTGTCCTTAATAGGGACATGGATGCAGCTGGAAACCATCATTCTTAGCAATCTATCACAAGAACAGAAAACCAAACACCGCATGTTCTCACTCATAGGTGGGAACTGAACAATGAGATCACTTGGACTCAGGAAGGGGAACGTCACACACTGGGGCCTATCATGGGGAGGGGGGAGGGTGGAGGGATTGCATTAGGAGTTATACCTGGTGTAAATGACCAGTTGATGGGTGCAGCACACCAACATGGCACAAGTATACATATGTAACAAACCTGCACGTTATGCACATGTACCCTACAACTTAAAGTATAATAATAATAAATAAATTTTAAAAAAAAACTGGAAATAAGCTTTCTGAGAAACTTCTTTGTGACGTATGAATTTATTTCACAACGTTACACTTTTATTTGCATGGAGCAATTTGCAAACATTGTTTTCGTGAAACCTGGAATGAGACATTTCAAAGGGCAATGATTCCTAGATGGAAAAAGAAAATATCCTCAGATAAAAACTAAAAAGAAGCTTTCTGAGAAACTTCTTTGTGATGTGTGAATTCATCTCACAGAGTTACACCATTCTTTCCATGGAAGAGTTTGGAAAAACTGTTTTCGATGAACCTGCAAAAGAATATTTGAGAGCACATTGAGGAATATGGTGATTAAGGAAATATCCTCAGAAAAAAACTATAAAGAAGCTTTCTGAGAAACTCCTTTGTGATGTGTGAGTTCATCTCATGGATTTACACTCTTCTTTTCATTGATGAGTTTGCTATCACAGTTTTCTTGGAATCTTCAATGGGATATTTTGAAACGTATTGAAGCTTATGGTGACAATGGAAACATCCTCAAATAAAAACTAAAGAGAAGCGTTCTGAGAAACCAGTTTGTGATTTTTAAGTTCATCTCACAGAGTTACACGATTTTTTACATGGACCAGTTTGGTAGTACTCTTTTTGGGGAATGTGATAAGGGATATATTGGATCACATTGAAGTCTATGGTGACAAAGGAAATATCCTCAGAAAAAAACAAGAAAGAAGCTTTCTGAGAAAGTTATTTGTGATGTGTGAATCCATAATTCAGAGATACACATTTCCTCTCATGGAATAGTTTGCTAACACTGTTTACATGGAATCTACAAAGGGATATTTTGGAGCGCTTTGAGGCCTATGGTGAAAAAAGAAATATCCTCAGATAAAAACTATAAAGAAGCTTTATAAGAAACTGCTTTGTGATGTGTGAAATCATCTCACAGAGATACACCATTCTTTTCATTGAGCAGTTTTCTAACACTGTTTTCATGGAATCTGCAAAGGGATATTTGGTAGCAAATTGAGGCCTATCTTGAAAAAGGAAGTATCCTCAGATAAAAACTAGAAAGAAGCTTTCTGAGAAACTGTTTTGTGATGTGTGAATTCATCTCACAGAGATACACCATACTTTTCATTGAGCAGTTTGCTAACACTGTTTTCGTGGAATCTGCAAAGGGATATTTGGGAGTGCATTGAGTCCCAGGGTGACAAAGGAAATACCCTCATATAAAAATCAAAAAGCTTTCTGAGAAACTGCTTTGTGATGTGTGAAGTTGTCTCACAGAGTTACACTGTTCATTTCTCTGAGCAGTTTGCTAACACTGTTTTCTTGGAATCTACAATGTAATATTTTGGAGTGCATTGAAGCTTATGGTGACAAAGGAAATATCCTCAGACAAAATCCAGAAACAAGATTTCTGAGAAACTGCTTTGTGATTTGCAAATTCATCTCACAGATTTGCACGATTCTTTTCATGGAGCACTTTTGGTAGCAGTGTTTTTGGGGAATATGAGAAGGATATTTTGAAATGCTTTGAATCCTACAGTGACAAAGGAAACAATCCGAAAAAACTGGAAAGAATCTTTCTAGGAAACCACTTTGTGATGTGTGAATTCCTCTCACAGAGTTACACGATACTTTTCTTGGAGCAGTTGGCTAACACTGTGTTCGAGGAATCTGCAATGGGATATTTCGGAGAACATTGAAGCTTATGGTGACAATGGAAATATCCTTAGACAAAAACTAGAAAGAAGCTTTCTGAGAAACTGCTTGGTGATTTGTGAATTCATCTCACAGAGTTACACCTTTCTTCTCATTGAGTAGTTTGCTAACAATGTTTTCGTAGAATCTGCAAAGGAATATTTCTGAGCACATTGAAGCTTAAGGTGACAAAGGAAATACCCTCATATAAAAACTAGAAAGAATCATTCTGAGGAAATTATTTCTGATGTGTAAATTCATCTCACAGAGTTACAAGATTCTTTTCATGGAGCAGTTTGGTAGCACTGTTTTTGTGATATCTGATAAGGGATATTTTTGATAACATTGAAGCCTATGGTGACAAAGTAAATATCCTCAGATAAAAAGAAGAATAAATCTTTCTGAGAAAGTTCTTTCTGATGTGTGAATTCATCTCACAGGGTTACACCATTCTTTTCATTGAGCAGTTTGATATCACTGTTTGAGTGGAATCTGCAACAGTATATTTGGGAGCATATTGAAGCCTACGGTGACAGAGAAAATATCCTCAGATAAAAACCAAAAAGAAGCTTTCTGTGAAATGTTTTGTGATGTGTGAATTCATCTCCCAGAATTATAGTGTTCTTTTCATTCAGCAGTTTGTTAACACTGTTTTCTTGGAATCTGCAATGGGATATTTCGGAGAACATTGTAGCTTATGGTGACAAAGGAAATATCCTCATATATAAAATAGAAAGAAGCATTCTGAGAAACAGCTTTGTTATGTGCTAATTTATCTCACAGAGTTACATGATTCATTTCATGTAGCTTTATGGTAGAAATGTGTTTGGGGAGTCTGAGAATGGATATTTTGGATTGCATTGAAGCCTATGGTGACAAAGGGAATATCCTGAGATAAAAAATGAAAAAGAAGGTTTCTGATAAGCTGATTTGTGATATGTGAATTTATCTCACAGGGTTACACTGTTCTTTTCACTGAGCAGTTTGCTCACACTGTATTTTGGAATCTGGAATGAGTTATTTTGGAGCACATTGAAGCTTTTGGTGAAAAAGGAAATATTCTCAGACAACAACTAGAAAGAAGCTTTCTGAGACACTGCTTTGGGATTTGTGAATTCATCTCACAGAGTTAAACTTTTCTTTTCATAGAGCAGTTTGGTAGCACTATTTTGGGGAATCTGAGAAGGGATACTTTGAATGGCATCGAACCCTACGGTGACAAGGGAAATATCCTCAGATAATATCTAGAAAGAAGCTTTCTGAGGGACTTCTTTGTGATGTGCGAATTTATCTCACTGCGTTACTCCTTTCTGTTCATGAAACAGTTGGGTTGCTCTGTTTTTGGTGAATCGGAGTAGGAATATTTTGAATTGCATTGAAACCTATGGTGACAAAGGAATTATCCTCAGATAAAAACTATAAAGAAGCATTCTGAGAAACTGCTTTGCAATGTGTGAACTCACCTCACAGAGATATATGAATCGTATATTGGATTCGTATATATTGGAGCAGTTTGGTAACACTGTTTTCGTGGAATCTGCAAAGGGATATAAGGGAGCAACTTGGAGCCTACAGTGACAAAACAAATATCCTCAGAAAAAAACTAGAAAGAAGCATTCCAAGAAACTGAATTGTGATTTATGAATTCTTCTTACAGAGCTACAGTGTCCTTTCCTTTGAGCAGTTTTAAAACACCTTTTTTGTGGAATCTGTAATAGGATATTTCGGAGCATATTGATGTCTATGGAGACAAACGAAATATCCTCATATAAAAACCAAAAAGAAGTTTTCTGAGAAACTGCTTTGTGGTGTGTCAATTCATCTCACAGAGTTACACTGTACTTTTCATTGAGCAGTTTGCTAACACTATTTTCTTTTAATCTGCAATGGGATATTTTGGAGCGCATTGAAGCTTATGATGACAATGGAAATATCCTCAGATAAAAACTAGAAAGAAGCTTTCTGAGAAAGTTCTTTGTGATGTGTGAATTCATCACACAGAGTTACACCTTACTTTTCATGGAGCAGTTTGCTAACACTGTTTTCATGGAATCTGCAAAGGACATTTGGGAGCATATTGAGACCTATGGTGAAAAAAGAAATATCCTCAGATTAAATCCAGGAAGAAGCTTTCTGAGAAACTGCTTTGTGATAGGTGAATTCGTCTCACAGAGCTACACCATCTTTTCTTTGAGCCATTTGATTATACTGTTTTCGTGGAGTCTGCAAAAGGATATTTCTGAGTGCATTGAAGACTATGGTGACGAAGGAAATATCCACATAGAAATAAGAAAAAGAAACTTTCTGTGAAACTGCTTTCTGATGTGTACATTCAAGTCACAGACTTACCCTGTTCTTTTCATTGAGCTGTTTGCTCACACTATTTTCTTGGAATCTATGATGGGATATTTCAGAGCACTTTGAAGCTTATTGTGAAAAAGTAAATATCCTCAGACAAAAACTAGAAAGAAACATCTGAGAAACTGTTATGTTATTAGTGAATTCATTGCACAGAGTTACATGATTCTTTTTGGATCAGTTTGGCAGCTCTGATTTTGGGGAATCTGAGAAGGAATATTTTGGATAACATTGAAGCCTATGGTGACAAAGGAAATATCCTCAGATAAAAGCTAGAAAGAAGCTTTCTGAGAAAGTTCTTTGTGATGTGTGAATTCATCTCACAGAGTTGCACCTCTCTTTTCATGGAGCAAATTGCTAATACTGTTTTCTTGTAATCTGCAAAGGGATATTTTGGAGTGCCTTGAGGCGTATGGTGAAAAAGGAAATATCCTCAGGCAAAAACCAAAAAAAAGGTTTCTGAGAAACTGCTTGTGATGTGTGAATTTATCTCACAGATTTACACTTTTCTTTTCAGGAAGCAGTTTGCTGACACTACTTTTGTGTAATCTACAGAGATATTTGCGAACATATTGAGGCCTACAGTGAAAAAGGAAATATCCTCAGACAAAAACTAGAAAGAAGTTTTCTGATAAACTGCTTTGTGATTTATGTATTCATCTCACAGAGTTACATGATTCTTTCATGGAGTAGTTTGCTAGCACTAGTTTTGGGGAATCTGAGGAGGGATATTTTAGATTGCATTGAAGTCTTTAGTTAACAAGGAAATATCCTCAGATAAAAACTATAAAGAAGCTTTCTGAGAAATTTATTTGTGATGTATGTATTTACCTCACCGAGTTACACAAATCTTTTGTGTAATTTGCTAACATTTTTCTTGTGGAATCTGCAATGGGATATTCAGAAGTGCATTGAGATATATGGTGAAAAAGTAAATATCCTCAGATAAAAACTAAAAAGAAGCTTTCTGAGAAAACACTTTGGTATGTGTTAATTTGGGTGTGTTAATTCATCTTGCGGAATTTCGAGATACTTTTTATGCATCATTTTGGTAGCACACACTTTTTGTGGAATCTGAGAAGAGATATTTTGGGTCACATTGAAGCCTATGGGGACAAAAAAAAATCCTCAGACAAAAACCAAAAAGCAGCTTTCTGAGAAACTGCTTTGTGATGTGTGAATTCATCTCACAGAGTAACACCTTTATTTTCATGGAGCAGTTTTTTAACTCTGTTTTCATGGAATCTACAATGAGATATTTGTGAGCTAGCTGAGACCTATGGTGAAAAAGGAAATATCTTCAGATGAAAACTAGAAAGAATCTTTCTGAGAAACTGCTTTGTGATGTGTGAATTGATCTCACACAGTTATGGCACTCTTTTTGTGGAGCAGTTTGCTAACACCATTTCCGTGGAATTTGAATAGGATATTTCAGAGCGCATTGAATTTTTCATATGGTAGCACTGTTTTGGGGGAATCTGAGAAGGGATGTTTTGCATCACAATGAAGCCTATGGTGACAAAGGAAATATTCTCACATAAAAACTAGAAAGATGCGTTCTGAGAAACTGTATGTGATGTGTGAATTCAACTCATAGAGTTACACTGTTCCTAGCATTGAGGAGATTGCTTACTCTGTTTTCATGGAATCTGCAATCTGATTTTTCGGAGCACATTGAAGCTTATGGTGACAAAGAAATGTCCTCAGATAAAAACTACCAAAAAGCTTTCTGTGAAACTGCTTTGTGATGTGTGAATTCGTCTCACAGAGTTACACCATTCTCTTCATTGAGAAGTTTCCTAACACTTTTTTCGTTTAATCTGCAATGGGATTTTCAGGATCGCTTTGAGGAATATGGTGAAAAAGGAAATATCCTCAGATAAAAAACAAAAAGAGTTTTTCTGTGAAACAAGTTTGTGAAATGTGAACTCATCTCACAGAGTTACACCATTCTTTTCAATGAACAGTTTGGTAGCACTGTTTTTGGGGAATCTGAGAAGCGATATTTTGGGGTACATTGAAGCTTTGCTGAAGTATCCTCGGATAAAAACTAGAAGTAAGCTTTCCGAGAAACGACTTTAAGATGTGTGAATTCATGTCACAGAGTTACACTGTTGTTTTCATTGAGCAGTTTAATAACACTGTTTTCGTGGAATCTGCAATAGGATATTTCGGAGTGCATTGAAGCTTATGGTGACAACAGAAATATCTTCTGACAAATACCAAAAAGAACCTATCTTAGAAACTGCTTTATGATGTGTGGATTCATCGCACCAATTTATGCCTTTCTTTTCATGGAGCAGTTTCCTAAAACTAAATTCCTGGTATCTGCAAACGGATATTCACAAGCACCTTCTGGCTAATGGTGAGAAAGAAAATATTCTACAACAAAAACGATAAAGAAGCTTTCTGAAAAACTGCTTTGTGATTTGTGAGTTCATCTCACAGAGTTACATGATTCTTTTCATGGAGCATTTGGTGGCACTGTTTTTGGGGAATCTGAGAAGGGATATATTGGATCACATTGAAGTCTATGGCGACAAAGGACGTATCCTTAGGTAAAATCTAGAAAGAAAGTTTCTGAGAAAGTTCTTGTTAAGTGTGAATTCATACCACATAGTTACACCTTTCTTTTCCTGGAGCAGCTTGCTAACATTGTTTTCATGGAATTGGCAATAGGATATTCCAGAGTGCTTCAATGCCTATAATGAAAAAGGGAATATCCTCAGATAAAATCTAGAAAGAAGCTTTCTGAGAAAATCCTTTGTGATGTGTGAATTCATCTCACAGAGTTTCACTGTTCTTTGCATTGAGCAGTTTGCTTACACTGTTTTCTTGGAATCTGCAATCTGATATTTCAGAACACATTGAAGTTTATGCTGACAATGGAAATATCCTTAGATAAAAACTAGAAAGAAGCTTTCTGACAAATTGCTTTCTGATGTTTTAATTCGTCTCATGCAGTTACACAATTCTTTTCATGGAGCAGTTTCGTAGCACTGTTTTTGGTGAATCTGAGAAGGGATATTTTGGATGTCATTTAAACCTATGGTGACAAAGGAAATATTCTCAGATAAAAACTAGAAAGAATGTTTTTGAGAAAGTTCTTTGTGATGTGTGAATTCAACTCATAGAGTTACACCTTCCTTTTCATGGAGGAGTTTGCAAACTCTGTTTTCGTGGAATCTGCAAAAGGGATATTTGGGATTGCTTTGAGGCCAATGGTGAAAAATTAAACCTCCTCAGATAAAAAGGAAAGAAGAATTCTGAGAAACTGCCTTGTGATGTGTGCATTCATCACACAGAGGTACACCTTTCTTTCCATTGAGCAGATTACTAACATTATTTTCTTGTATTCTGCAATGGGATATTTCAGAGTGCATTGAAGCTTATGATGAAAAAGGAAATATCCTCATATAAAAAATAGAAGGAAGCTTTCTCTGAAACCACTTTGTGATGTGTTAATTCATCTCACAGTACAACACGATTCTTTTCATGGATCAGTTTGGGAGCACTTTTTTGGGTCACTTGAGAAGGGATATTTTGGATCACAATGAAGGTTATGATGACAAAGGAAACATCATCAGAAAAAAGCTAGAAAGAAGCTTTCTGAGAAAGTTCTTTGTGATGTGTGAATAAAAACTAGAGAGAAACTTTCTGAGAAACTGAATTGTGATTTGTGAATTCATCTCACAGAACTACACTGTCCTTTCCATTGAGCAATTTTATAACACCTTTTTCATGGAATCTGTAATAGGATATTTCAGAGCACATTGATGTCTATGGAGACAAAGGAAATATCCTCAGGTAAAAACCTAAAAGAAGGTTTCGAGAAACTGCTTTGTGTTGTGTCAATTCATCTCACAGAGTTACACTGTTCTTTTCATTGAGCAGTTTGCTAACACTATTTTCTTTTAATCTGCAATGGGATATTTTGGAGCGCATTGAAGCTTATGGTGACAATGTAAATATCCTCAGAAAAAAACTAGAAAGAAGCTTTCTGAGAAAGTTCTTTGTGATGTGTGAATTCATCTCACAGAGTTACACCTTTCTTTTCATGGAGCAGTTTGCTAACACTGTTTTCATGGAATCTGCAAAGACATTTGGGAGCACATTGAAGCCTATGGTGAAAAAAGAAATATCCTCAGATTAAATCTAGGAAGAAGCTTTCTGAGAAAGTTCTTTGTGATGTGTGAATTCATCTCACAGAGTTACACTTTCCTTTTCATGGAGCAGTTTGCTAACACTGTTTTCATGGAGTCTGCAAAAGGATATTTCTGAGTGCATTGAAGCCTATGGTGACAAAGGAAATATTCCCATAGAAATACCAAAAAGAAGCTTTCTGAGAAATTGCTTTCTGATTTGTGCATTCAAGTCACAGAGTTATCCTGTTCTTTTCATTGAGCTATTTGCTCACACTGTTTTCTTGGAATCTATGATGGGATATTTCAGAGCTTTTTGAAGCTTATTGTGAAAAAGTAAATATCTTCAGACAAAAACTAGAAAGAAACATTCTGAGAAACTGTTTTGTGATTTGTGAATTCATTGCACAGAGTTACACGATTTTTTTCATGGATCAGTTTGACATCTCTGTTTTTGAGGAATTTGAGAAGGGATATTTTGGATCGCATTGAAGCCTATGGTGACAAAGGAAATATCCTCAGATAAAAGCTACAAAGAAACTTTCTGAGAAAGTTCTTTGTGATGTGTGAATTCATCTCATGGAGTTACACCTCTTTTTTCATGGAGCAGCTTGCTAACACTACTTTCCTGTAATATGCAAAGGGATATTTTGGAGCGCCTTGAGGTCTATGGTGAAAAAGTAAATATCCTCAGGTAAAAAGTTTGAAGAAGTTTTCTGAGAAATTGCTTTGTGATGGGTGAATTCATCTCACGGAGTTACACCTTTCTTTTCATGGAGCAGTTTGGTATCACAGTTTTTGGGGAATCTACAAAGAGATATTCGGGAACTCATAGAGGCCTTTGGTGAAAAAGGAAATATCTGCAGATAAAAACTGGAGAGAAGGATTTTGAGAAACTGTCTTGTGATATGTATATTCACCTCAGGGAGATAAACCATTTTGTTGATTGATCATTTTGGCATCACTATTTTTGTGTTGTCTCAAGGGATATTTGGGAGCGCATTGAGGCTGATGGTGGAAAAGTAAATACGCACAGATCAAAAATAGAAAGAAGCTTTCTGATAGACTATTTGTGATGGGTGCATTCATATCACAGAGTTTCTATCTTTCTTTTCATTGAGCAGTTTGTTAACAGTGTTTCGTGGAAAATGCAGAGGGATATTTGGGTGTGGCTAGAGGCCAAAGGTGAAAAAGGAAATATCTTCAGGTAAAAACTGGAGAGAAAGTCTCTGATATCTCCTTTGTGATGTGTGCATTCATCTCATAGAGGTAAAGCTTTCTGTTGAGAGAGCACTTTGGCATCACTGTTTTTGTGGTGTCTGTGAAGGGATATTTGGGAGTGCATGGAAGCTGGTGGTGGAAAGGAAATATCCTGAGATAAGAACTAGAAAGAAGGTGTCTGAGAAATTTCTTTGTGATGGCTGAATTCATCACACAGAGTTACATCTTGGTTTTCTTTGAGCAGTTTGGTAACACTGTTTTTAAGGAATCTGCAAAGGGATATTCAGAAGCTCCTACAGTCCTATCATTGAAAGGAAATAGCTTCAGATAAAAACTATAGAGAAACTTGTCGAGAAACAGTTTTGTGATGTGTGTATTCAGTTTGTAGAGTTTAAACTTTCTGTTGATTGAGCAGTTTGGCATCACTGTTTTTCTGGTGTCTGAGAGAAGTTTTTAGGGAGCACTTTGAAGCCTATGGTGAAAAGGGAAATATCCTCAGATAAAAAGTAGAAAGATGCTTTGTGAGAAACTCCTTTGGGATGGGTGAATTCATCTCACAGAATTACACATTTCTTTCCATGGAGCAGTTTGCTAACACTATTTTTGTAGAATCTGCAAAGGGATATTCACCAGTGCCTTCAGGCAAATGGTGAAAAAGGAATTATCCTCAGAAAAAAAAAACTAGAAAGAAGCTTTCTGAGAGGCTGCTTTTGGTTTGTGAATTCATCTCACCGAGTTATATGATTGTTTTCATGGATCAGTTTGATGGTACTGTTTATGGGGAACATGAGAAGGGATATATTGGATCACATTGAAGCTTATGGTGACAAAGAAAATATCCTCAGATAAAATCTAGAAAGAAACTTTGTGAGAAAGTTCTTTGTGATGTGTGAATTCATTTCACAGAGTTACACTGTTCTTTTCATTGAGAAGTTTTCTAACACATTTTTTTGGGATCTAAGATGGGATATTCGGGAGCACATTGAGGAATAAGGTCGACAAAGGAAATATCCCCAGATAAATAGCAGAAAAAAAGCTTTTTGAGAAAGCTCTTTGTGATGTGTGAATGCATCTCACAGAGTTAAACATTTCTTTCTCTGGAACAGTTTGCTAACACTGTAACATCTGTTCTTTTCATTTTTCAGCCTGCTAACACTGTTTTCTTGGAATATGCAATGCAATATTTCAGAGCACATTGAAACTTATGATGACAAAGGAAATATCTTCATATAAAAACTAGTAAGAAGCTTTCTGAGAAGCCATATTGTGATGTGTTAATTCATCTCACTGACTTACACAACTTCTGTCATGGATCTGTTTGGTAGCACTGTTTTTGGGTAAACTGAGGAGAGACATTTTGGATTGCATTGAAGAATATGGTGACTAAGGAAATATCTTCATAGAAACAGTAGAAAGAAGCTTTCTGAAAAACTTCTTTGCGATGTGCTAAATCATCTCACAGAGTTCTACCTTGTTTTTCATGGAGCAGATTTCTAATATTGTTTTCATGGAATCTGCAAAGAGATATTTGGGAGCACGTTGAGGCCTGTCATGAAAAGGAAAATATCCTCAGATAACAGCTACAGAAAAGCCTTCTGAGAAACCGATTTGTTGTGGGTGAATTCATCTCACAGAGATACACCGTACTTTTTTTTGAGCTGTTTGATAACACTGTTTTCGTGTAGTCTGCAAAAGGATATTTCTGAGTGCATTGAAGCCTAAGGTGACACAAGAAATATCCACATAGAAAAACCAAAAACAAGGTTTCTGAGAAACTGCTTTGTGATGTGTGAATTCAACTCACAGAGTTACCCTGTTCTTTTCATTGAGCAGCTTGCTAAAACTGTTTTCCTGGAATCTACGATGGGATATTTCAGAGAGCATTGATGCTTATTGTGAAAAAGTAAATATTCTCAGACAAAAACTAGAAAGAATAATTTTGAGAAACTGTTTTGTGATTTGTGAATTCGTCTCAAAGAGTTACATGATTCTTTCAATGGACGAGTTTGTTAGCTCTGTTTTTGAGGAATTTGAGAAGGGATATTTAGGATTGCATTGAAGCGTATGGTGACAAGGGACATATCCTCAGATAAAAGCTAGGAAGAAGATTTCTGAGAAAGTTATTTGTGATGTGTGAATTATTCTTACCGAGTTACACCTTTCTTATCATGGAGCTCTTTACTAACCCTGTTTTCCTGGAATCTGCAAAGGGATATTTGGGAGCGTATTGAGGCCTAAGGAAACAAAGGAAATATCCTCAGATAAAAACTAGAAAGAAGCTTTCTGAGAAACTGCTCTGAGATGTGTTAATTCATATCACTGAATTACACAATCCTTTTCATGGATCAATCTTGTAGCACGGTTTTTCGGTAAAATGAGAAGGGATATTTTGGATCGCTTAGGAAATATCCTCAGAAAAAAACTAGAAAGAAGCTTTCTGAGAAAGTTCTTCATGATATCTGAATTCATCTCACAGAGTTACACCTTTCTTTTCATGGAGCAGTTTGCTAACAGTGTTTTCTTGGAATCTCCAAAGGCATATTTGGGAGAACATTGAGGCCTCTAGTGAAAAAGGAAATATCCTCAGATAAAAACTAGAAAGAAACTTTCTGAGAAACTGCTTGGTGATGTATGAATTCATCACGCAGTGTTACATGAATCGTTTCATGGATGAGTTTTTAGCACTCTTTTTGGGGAATCTGAAAGGGACATTTTGGGTCACATTGAAGCTTATGGTGTATAAGGAAATATCCTCAGATAAATACTGGAAAGAATCTGTCTGAGAAAGTTCTTTGTGATGTGTTAATTCATGGCAAAGAGTTACAAATTCCTTTTAATGGAGTACTTTGTTAACACAATTTTTGTGGAATCTGCCAAGGGATATTTGGGAGCGCATTGAGGCCTATAGTGAAAAGAAAATATCCTCATAGAAAACCTAAAAAGAAGCTTTCTGAGAAACCATTTTTTGATGTGTGAATTCAACTCACAGGGTTACACTATTCTTTTCATTTAGCATATTTCTAACACTGTTTCCTTGGAGTCTGCATTGGGATGTTTCAGAGTGCATTGAAGTTTATTGTGAAAAAGGAAGTACCTTCAGACAAAAACTAGAAAGAAACTTTCTGAGGAACTGCTTGGTGAATTGTAAATTCATCTCACAGAGTTACAGAATTCTTTTCATGGATTAGTTTGATAGTGCTGGTTTTGGGAAATCTGAGAAGGGATATTTTGGATCATTGAAGCCTATAGTGTCAAAGGAAATATCCTCAGATTAAAACCAGAAAGAAACTTTCAGAGAAACTTCTTTGTGATGTGTGAATTCATCTCACAGAGTTACAACTTTCTTTTCATGGAGCAGTTTGCTAACACTGTTTTCACGAAATCTGCAAAGGGATATTTGGGCACTCATTGAGGCCTATGGCGAAGAAAGAAATATCCTCATAGAAAAAACTGAAAGAAGATTTCTGAGAAACTGCTTTGTGATGTGTGAAATCAAGTCACAGAGTTACATGGTATTTTCATTGAGCAGTTGCTAACACTTTTTTCTTGGAATCTGCAATGGCAAATTTCGGAGTGCATTGAAGCCTATTGTAAAAAACAAAATATCCTTAGACACAAACTAAAAAGAAGCTTTCTGAGAAACTGCTTTGTGATATGTCAATTCACCTCACAGAGTGTTACACTGTTTTTTCATTGATCAGTTTGCTACAGTGTTTTCTTGGAATCTGCAATGGGATATTTCGGAGCACATTGAAGATTATGGTAACAAAGGAAATATCCTCATATAAAAAGTATAAAGAAATTTCCTGATAAACCGCTTTATGATGTGTTAATTCACCTCACCGAGTTACACGATTGTTTTCTTGGATCTCTTTGATAGCACTGTTTTTGGGGAACCTGAGAAGGGATATTTTGGATCACCTTGAAACCTATACTGACAAAGGAAATATTTTCAGATAAAAACTAGAAAGAGGGGGGCGGAGCAAGATGGCCGAATAGGAACAGCTCCAGTCTCCAACTCCCAGCACGAGTGACACAGAAGACCGGTGATTTCTGCAATTTCAACTGAGGTACTGGGTTCATCTCACTGGGGAGTGCCGGACGATCGGTGCTGGTCAGCTGCTGCAGCCCGACCAGCAAGAGCTGAAGCAGGACGAGGCATTGCCTCACCTGGGAAGTGCAAGGGGGAAGGGAATCCCTTTTCCTAGCCAGGGGAACTGAGAAACACAACACCTGGAAAATCCGGTAACTCCCACCCCAAAACTGCGCTTTAAGCAAACAGGCACACCAGGAGATCATATCCCACACCTGGCCGGGAGGGTCCCACACCCACGGAGCCTCCCTCATTCCTAGCACAGCAGTCTGTGATCTACCGGCAAGACAGCAGCCAGGCTGGGGGAGGGGCGCCCGCCATTGCTGAGGCTTAAGTAGGTAAACAAAGCTGCTGGGAAGCTCAAACTGGGTGGAGCTCACAGCAGCTCAAGGAAACCTGCTTGTCTCTGTAGACTCCACCTCTAGGGACAGGGCACAGTAAACAATAACAAACGTAGCAGAAACCTCTGCAGACGCAAACGACTCTGTCTGACAGCTTTGAAGAGAGCAGTGGATCTCCCAAGATGGAGGTTGAGATCTGAGAAGGGACAGACTCCCTGCTCAAGGGAGTCCCTGACCCCTGAGTAGCCTAACCAGAGACATCCCCCACTAGGGGCAGTCTGACACCCCACACCTCACAGGGTGGAGTACACCCCTGAGAGGAAGCCTCCAAAGCAAGAATCAGACAGGTACACTCGCTGTTCAGAAATATTCTCTCTTCTGCAGCCTCTGCTGCTGATACCCAGGCAAACACGGTCTGATATGGACCTCAAGCAATCTCCAACAGAACTACACCTGAGGGTCCTGACTGTTAGAAGGAAAACTAACAAACAGGAAGGACACCCACACCAAAACCCCATCAGTACGTCACCATCATCAAAGACCAGAGGCAGATGAAACCACAAAGATGGGGGAAAAGCAGGGCAGAAAAGCTGGAAATTCAAAAAATAAGAGCGCATCTCCCCCGGCAAAGGAGCGCAGCTCATCGCCAGCAATGGATCAAAGCTGGACGGAGAATGACTTTGACGAGATGAGAGAAGAAGGCTTCAGTCCATCAAACTTCTCACAGTTAAGAAGGAATTACGTACCCAGCGCAAAGAAACTAAAAATCTTGAAAAAAAAGTGGAAGAATTGATGGCTAGAGTAATTAATGCAGAGAAGGTCATAAACGAAATGAAAGAGATGAAAACCATGACACGAGAAATACGTGACAAATGCACAAGCTTCAGTAACCGACTCCATCAACTGGAAGAAAGAGTATCAGCGATTGAGGATCAAATGAATGAAATGAAGCGAGAAGAGAAACCAAAAGAAAAAAGAAGAAAAAGAATGAACAAAGACTGCAAGAAGCATGGGATTATGTAAAAAGACCAAATCTACGTCTGATTGGGGTGCCTGAGAGTGAGGGGGAAAATGGAACCAAGTTGGAAAACACTCTTCAGGATATCATCCAGGAGAACTTCCCCAACCTAGGAGGGCAGGCCAACATTCAAATCCAGGAAATACAGAGAACGCCCCAAAGATACTCCTCGAGAAGAGCAACTCCAAGACACATAATTGCCAGATTCACCAAAGTTGAAATGAAGGAAAAATTCTGAAGGGCAGCCAGAGACAAAGGTCGGGTTACCCACAAAGGGAATCCCATCAGACTACCAGCAGATCTCTCGGCAGAAACTCTACAAGCCAGAAGAGAGTGGGGGCCAATATTCAACATTCTTAAAGAAAAGAATTTTAAACCCAGAATTTCATATCCAGCCAAACTAAGTTTCATAAGTGAAGGAGAAATAAAATCCTTTACAGATAAGCAAATGCTTAGAGATTTTGTCACCACTAGGCCTGCCTTACAAGAGACCCTGAAGGAAGCACTCGACATGGAAAGGAACAACCGGTACCAGCCACTGCAAAAACATGCCAAAATGTAAAGACCATCGAGGCTAGGAAGAAACTGCATCAACTAACGAGCAAAATAACCAGTTAATATCATAATGGCAGGATCAAGTACACACATAACAATCTTAACCTTAAATGTAAATGGACTAAATGCTCCAATTAAAAGACACAGACTGGCAAACTGGATAAAGAGTCAAGACCCATCAGTCTGTTGTATTCAGGAGACCCATCTCACACGCAGAGACATACATAGGCTCAAAATAAAAGGATGGAGGAGGATTTACCAAGCAAATGGAGAAAAAAAGAAAGCAGGGGTTGCAATACTAGTCTCTGATAAAATAGACTTTAAACCATCAAAGATCAAAAGAGACAAAGAAGGCCATTACATAATGGTAAAGGGATCAATTCAACAGGAAGAGCTAACTATCCTAAATATATATGCACCCAATACAGGAGCACCCAGATTCATAAAGCAAGTCCCTAGAGACTTACAAAGAGACTTAGACCCCCATACAATAATAATGGGAGACTTCAACACTCCACTGTCAACATTAGACAGATCAACGAGACAGAAAGTTAACAAGGATATCCAGGAATTGAACTCAGCCCTGCAGCAAGCAGACCTAATAGACATCTATAGAACTCTCCACCCCAAATCAACATTCTTCTCAGCACCATATCGCACTGATTCCAAAATTGACCACATAATTAGAAGTAAAGCACTCCTCAGCAAATGTACAAGAACAGAAATTATAACAAACTGTCTCTCAGACCACAGTGCAATCAAACTAGAACTCAGGACTAAGAAACTCAATCAAAACGGCTCAACTGCATGGAAACTGAACAACCTGCTCCTGAATGACTACTGGGTCATAACGAAATGAAGGCAGAAATAAAGGTGTTCTTTGAAACCAATGAGAACAAAGATACAACATACCAGAATCTCTGGGACACATATAAAGCAGTGTGTAGAGGGAAATTTATAGCACTAAATGCCCACAAGAGAAAGCAGGAAAGATCTAAAATTCACACTCTAGCATCACAATTAAAAGAACTAGAGAAGCAAGAGCAAACGCATTCAAAAGCTAGCACAAGGCAGGAAATAACTAAGATCAGAGCAGAACTGAAGGAGATAGAGACACAAAAAACCCTCCAAAAAATCAATGAATCCAGCAGTTGGTTTTTTGAAAAGATCAACAAAATTGACAGACCGCTAGCAAGACTAATAAAGAAGAAAAGAGAGAAGAATCAAATAGATGCAATAAAAAATGATAAAAGGGATATCACCACCGACCCCACAGAAATACAAACTACCATCAGAGAATACTATAAACACCTCTACGCAAATAAACTAGAAAATCTGGAAGAAATGGATAATTTCCTGGACACTTACACTCTTCCAAGACTAAACCAGGAAGAAGTTGAATCACTGAATACACCAATAGCAGGCTCTGAAATTGAGGCAATAATTAATAGCCTACCAACCAAAAAAGTCAAGGACCAGATGGATTCACAGCTGAATTCTACCAGAGGTACAAGGAGGAGCTGGTACCATTCCTTCTGAAACTATTCCAATCAATAGAAAAAGAGGGAATCGTCCCTAACTCATTTTATGAGGCCAACATCATCCTGATACCAAAGCCTGGCAGAGACACAACAAAAAAAAAGAGAATCTTAGACCAATATCCCTGATGAACATCGATGCAAAAATCCTCAATAAAATACTGGCAAACCGGATTCAGCAGTACATCAAAAAGCTTATCCACCATGATCAAGTGGGCTTCATTACTGGGATGCAAGGCTGGTTCAATATTCGCAAATCAATAAACATAATCCAGCATATAAACAGAACCAAAGACAAGAACCACATGATTATCTCAATAGATGCAGAAAAGGCTTTTGACAAAATTCAACAGCCTTTCATGCTAAAAACGCTCAATAAGTTCGGTATTTATGAAACGTACCTCAAAATAATACGAGCTATTTATGACAAAACCACAGGAATATCATACTGAATGGGCAAAAACTGGAAACATTCCCTTTGAAAACTGGCACAAGACAGGGATGACCTCTCTCACCACTCCTATTCAACATAGTGTTGGAAGTTCTGGCTAGGGCAATCAGGCAAGAGAAAGAAATCAAGGGTATTCAGTTAGGAAAAGAAGAAGTCAAATTGACCCTCTTTGCAGATGACATTAATGTATATTTAGAAAACCCCATTGTCTCGGCCCAAAATCTCCTTAAGCTGATAAACAACTTCAGCAAAGTCTCAGGATACAAAATTAATGTGCAAAAATCACAAGCATTCTTATACACCAGTAACAGACAAACAGAGAACCAAATCATGAAGGAACTTCCATTCACAATTGCTTCAAAGAGAATCAAATACCTAGGAATCCAACTTACAAGGGATGTAAAGGACCTCTTCAAGGAGAACTACAAACCACTGCTCAGTGAAATAAAAGAGGACACAAACAAATGGAAGAACATACCATGCTCATGGATAGGAAGAATCAATATTGTGAAAATGGCCATACTGCCCAAGATTATTTATAGATTCAATGCCATCCCCATCAAGCTACCAATGAGTTTCTTCACAGAATTGGAAAAAACTGCTTTAAAGTTCATATGGAACCAAAAAAGAGCCCGCATCTCCAAGACAATCCTAAGTCAAAAGAACAAAGCTGGAGGCATCACGCTACCTGACTTCAAACTATACTACAAGGCTACAGTAACCAAAACAGCATGGTACTGGTACCAAAACAGAGATATAGATCAATGGAACAGAACAGAGTCCTCAGAAATAATACCACACATCTACAGCCATCTGATCTTTGACAAACCTGAGAGAAACAAGAAATGGGGAAAGGATTCCCTATTTAATAAATGGTGCTGGGAAAATTGGCTAGCCATAAGTAGAAAGCTGAAACTGGATCCTTTCCTTACTTCTTATACGAAAATTAATTCAAGATGGATTAGAGACTTAAATGTTAGACCTAATACCATAAAAACCCTAGAGGAAAACCTAGGTAGTACCATTCAGGACATAGGCATGGGCAAAGACATCATGTCAAAAACACCAAAAGCAACAGCAGCAAAAGCCAAAATTGACAAATGGGATCTCATTAAACGAAAAAGCTTCTGCACAGCAAAACAAACTACCATCAGAGTGAACAGGCAACCTACAGAATGGGAGAAAATTTTTGCAATCTACTCGTCTGACAAAGGGCTAATATCCAGAACCTACAAAGAACTCAAACAAATTTACAAGAAAAAAACAAACAACCCCATCAAAAAGTGGGCAAAGGATATGAACAGACATTTTTCAAAAGAAGACGTTCATACAGCCAACAGACACATGAAAAAATGCTCATCATCACTGGCCATCAGAGAAATGCAAATCAAAACCACAATGAGATACCATCTCACACCAGTTAGAATGGCGATCATTAAAAAGTCAGGAAACAACAGGTGCTGGAGAGGATGTGGAGAAATAGGAACATTTTTACACTGTTGGTGGGATTGTAAACTAGTTCAACCATTATGGAAAACAGTATGGCGATTCCTCAAGGATCTAGAACTAGAAGTACCATATGACCCAGCCATGCCATTACTGGGTATATACCCAAAGGATGATAAATCATGCTGCTATAAAGACACATGCACACGTATGTTCATTGCGGCACTATTCACAATAGCAAAGACTTGGAATCAACCCAAATGTCCATCAGTGACAGACTAGATTAAGAAAATGTGGGGGGGGGGGCGGAGCAAGATGGCCGAATAGGAACAGCTCCAGTCTCCAACTCCCAGCGCGAGCGACACAGAAGACCGGTGATTTCTGCATTTTCAACTGAGGTACTGGGTTCATCTCACTGGGGAGTGCCGGACGATCGGTGCTGGTCAGCTGCTGCAGCCCGTCCAGTGAGAGCTGAAGCAGTGCGACGCATTGCCTCACTTGGGAAGTGCAAGGGAGAAGGGAATCCCTTTTCCTAGCCAGGGGAACTGAGACACACAACACCTGGAAAATCGGGTAACTCCCACCCCAATACTGCGCTTTAAGCAAACAGGCACACCAAGAGATCATATCCCACACCGGGCCGGGAGGGTCCCACACCCACGGAGCCTCCCTCATTGCTAGCACAGCAGTCTGTGATCTACCTGCAAGGCAGCACCGAGGCTGGGGGAGGGGTGCCCGCGATTGCTGAGGCTTAAGTAGGTAAACAAAGCTGCTGGGAAGCTCAAACTGGGTGGAGCTCACAGCAGCTCAAGGAAACCTGCCTGTCTCTGTAGACTCCACCTCTGGGGACAGGGCAATAACAAACGCAGCCGAAACCTCTGCAGACGCAAACGACTCTGTCTGACAGCTTTGAAGAGAGCAGTGGATCTCCCAACACGGAGGTTGAGATCTGAGAACGGACAGACTCCCTGCTCAAGTGGGTCCCTGACCCCTGAGTAGCCTAACTGGGAGACATCCCCCACTAGGGGCAGTCTGACACCCCACATCTCACAGGCTGGAGTACACCCCTGAGAGGAAGCTTCCAAAGCAAGAATCAGACAGGTACACTCGCTGTTCAGAAATATTCTATCTTCTGCAGCCTCTGCTGCTGATACCCAGGCAAACAGGGTCTGGAGTGGACCTCAAGCAATCTCCAACAGACCTACAGCTGAGGGTCCTGACTGTTAGAAGGAAAACTATCAAACAGGAAGGACACCTACACCAAAACCCCATCAGTACATCACCATCATTAAAGACCAGAGGCAGATAAAACCACAAAGATGGGGAAAAAGCAGGGCAGAAAAGCTGGAAATTCAAAAAATAAGAGCGCATCTCCCCCGGCAAAAGAGCGCAGCTCATCGCCAGCAACGGATCAAAGCTGGACGGAGAATGACTTTGACGAGATGAGAGAAGAAGGCTTCAGTCCATCAAATTTCTCAGAGCTAAAGGAGGAATTATGTACCCAGCGCAAAGAAACTAAAAATCTTGAAAAAAAAGTGGAAGAATTGATGGCTAGAGTAATTAATGCAGAGAAGGTCATAAACGAAATGAAAGAGATGAAAACCATGACACGAGAAATACGTGACAAATGCACAAGCTTCAGTAACCGACTCGATCTACTGGAAGAAAGAGTATCAGCGATTGAGGATCAAATGAATGAAATGAAGCGAGAAGAGAAACCAAAAGAAAAAAGAAGAAAAAGAAATGAACAAAGCCTGCAAGAAGTATGGGATTATGTAAAAAGACCAAATCTACGTCTGATTGGGGTGCCTGAAAGTGAGGGGGAAAATGGAAGCAAGTTGGAAAACACTCTTCAGGATATCATCCAGGAGAACTTCCCCAACCTAGTAGGGCAGGCCAACATTCAAATCCAGGAAATACAGAGAACGCCACAAAGATACTCCTCGAGAAGAGCAACTCCAAGACACATAATTGCCAGATTCACCAAAGTTGAAATGAAGGAAAAATTCTGAAGGGCAGCCAGAGACAAAGGTCGGGTTACCCACAAAGGGAATCCCATCAGACTAACAGCAGATCTCCGGCAGAAACTCTCCCAGCCAGAAGAGAGTGGGGGCCAATATTCAACATTCTTAAAGAAAAGAATTTTAAACCCAGAATTTCATATCCAGCCAAACTAAGTTTCATAAGTGAAGGAGAAATAAAATCCTTTACAGATAAGCAAATGCTTAGAGATTTTGTCGCCACTAGGCCTGCCTTACAAGAGACCCTGAAGGAAGCACTCGACATGGAAAGGAACAACCGGTAACAGCCATTGCAAAAACATGCCAAAATGTAAAGACCATCGAGGCTAGGAAGAAACTGCATCAACTAACGAGCAAAATAGCCAGTTAATAGCATAATGGCAGGATCAAGTGCACACATAACAATCTTAACCTTAAATGTAAATGGACTAAATGCTCCAATTAAAAGACACAGACTGGCAAACTGGATAAAGAGTCAAGACCCATCAGTCTGCTGTATTCAGGAGACCCATCTCACACGCAGAGACATACATAGGCTCAAAATAAAGGGATGGAGGAAGATTTACCAAGCAAATGGAGAACAAAAAAAAGCGGGGGTTGCAATACTAGTCTCTGATAAAACAGACTTTAAACCATCAAAGATCAAAAGAGACAAAGAAGGCCATTACATAATGGTAAAGGGATCAATTCAACAGGAAGAGCTAACTATCCTAAATATATATGCACCCAATACAGGAGCACCCAGATTCATAAACCAAGTCCTCAGAGACTTACAAAGAGACTTAGACTCCCATACAATAATAATGGGAGACTTCAACACTCCCCTGTCAACATTAGACAGATCAACAAGACAGAAAGTTAACAAGGATATCCAGGAATTGAACTCAGCTCTGCAGCAAGCAGACCTAATAGACATCTATAGAACTCTCCACCCCAAATCAACAGAATATACATTCTTCTCAGCACCACATCGTACTTACTCCAAAATCGACCACGTAATTGGAAGTAGAGCACTCCTCAGCAAATGTACAAGAACAGAAATTATAAGAAACTGTCTCTCAGACCACAGTGCAATCAAACTGGAACTCAGGACTACGAAACTCAATCAAAACCGCTCAACTACATGGAAACTGAACAACCTGCTCCTGAATGACTACTGGGTACATAACGAAATGAAGGCAGAAATAAAGATGTTCTTTGAAACCAATGAGAACAAAGATACAACATACCAGAATCTCTGGGACACATTTAAAGCAGTGTGTAGAGGGAAATTTATAGCACTAAATGCCCACAAGAGAAAGCAGGAAAGATCTAAAATTGACACTCTAACATCGCAATTAAAAGAACTAGAGAAGCAAGAGCAAACACATTCGAAAGCTAGCAGAAGGCTAGAAATAACTAAGATCAGAGCAGAACTGAAGGAGATAGAAACACAAAAAACCCTCCAAAAAATCAATGAATCCAGGAGTTGGTTTTTTGAAAAGATCAACAAAATTGACAGACCACTAGCAAGACTAATAAAGAAGAAAAGACAGAAGAATCAAATCGACGCAATTAAAAATGATAAAAGGGATATCACCACCGACCCCACAGAAATACAAACTACCATCAGAGAATACTATAAACACCTCTACGCAAATAAACTGGAAAATCTAGAAGAAATGTATAATTTCCTGGACACTTACACTCTTCCAAGACTAAACCAGGAAGAATTTGAATCCCTGAAGAGACCAATAGCAGGCTCTGAAATTGAGGCAATAATTAATAGCCTACTAACCAAAAAAAGTCCAGGACCAGATGGATTCACAGCTGAATTCTACCAGAGGTACAAGGAGGAGTTGGTACCATTCCTTCTGAAACTATTCCAATCAATAGAAAAAGAGGGAATCCTCCCTAGCTCATTTTATGAGGCCAACATCATCCTGATACCAAAGCCTGGCAGAGACACAACAAAAAAAGAGAATTTTAGACCAATCTCCCTGATGAACATCGATGCAAAAATCCTCAATAAAATACTGGCAAACCGGATTCAGCAACACATCAAAAAGCTTATCCACCATGATCAAGTGGGCTTCATCCCTGGGATACAAGGCTGGTTCAACATTCGCAAATCAATAAACATAATCCAGCATATAAACAGAACCAAAGACAAGAACCACATGATTATCTCAATAGATGCAGAAAAGGCTTTTGACAAAATTCAACAGCCCTTCATGCTAAAAAACGCTCAATAAATTCGGTATTGATGGAAAGTACCTCAAAATAATAAGAGCTATTTATGACAAACCCACAGCCAATATCATAATGAATGGGCAAAAACTGGAAACATTCCCTTTGAAAACTGGCACAAGACAGGGATGACCTCTCTCACCACTCCTATTCAACATAGTGTTGGAAGTTCTGGCTAGGGCAATCAGGCAAGAGAAAGAAATCAAGGGTATTCAGTTAGGAAAAGAAGAAGTGAAACTGTCCCTGTTTGCAGATGACATGATTGTATATTTAGAAAACCCCATTGTCTCAGCCCAAAATCTCCTTAAGCTGATAAGCAACTTCAGCAAAGTCTCAGGATACAAAATTAATGTGCAAAAATCACAAGCATTCTTATACACCAGTAGCAGACAAACAGACAGCCAAATCAGGAATGAACTTCCATTCACAATTGCTTCAAAGAGAATAAAATACCTAGGAATCCAACTTACAAGGGATGTAAAGGACCTCTTCAAAGAGAACTACAAACCACTGCTCAGTGAAATCAAAGAGGACACAAACAAATGGAAGAACATACCATGCTCATGGATAGGAAAAATCAATATCATGAAAATGGCCATACTGCTCAAGGTTATTTATAGATTCAATGCCATCCCCATCAAGCTACCAATGAGTTTCCTCACAGAATTGGAAAAAACTGCTTTAAGGTTCATATGGAACCAAAAAAGGGCCCACATCTGTAAGACAATCCTAAGTCAAAAGAACAAAGCTGGAGGCATCACGCTACCTGACTTCAAACTATACTACAAGGCTACAGTAACCAAAACAGCATGGTACTGGTACCAAAACAGAGATATAGACAAATGGAACAGAACGGAGTCCTCAGAAATAATACCACACATCTACAGCCATCTGATCTTTGACAAATCTGAGAGAAACAAGAAATGGGAAAGGATTCCCTATTTAATAAATGGTGCTGGGAAAATTGGCTAGCCATAAGTAGAAAGCTGAAACTGGATCCTTTCCTTACCCCTTATATGAAAATTAATTCAAGATGGATTAGAGACTTAAATGTTACACCTAAAGCCATAAAAACCCCAGAAGAAAACCTAGGTAGTATCATTCAGGACATAGGCATGGGCAAAGACTTCATGTCTAAAACACCAAAAGCAACGGCAGCAAAAGCCAAAATTGACAAATGGGATTTCATTAAACTAAAGAGCTTCTGCACAGCAAAACAAACTACCATCACAATGAACAGGCAACCTACAGAATGGGAGAAAATTTTTGCAATCTACTCATCTGACAAAGGGCTAATATCCAGAACCTACAAAGAACTCAAACAAATTTACAAGAAAAAAACAAACAACCCCATCAAAAAGTGGGCAAAGGATATGAACAGACATTTCTCAAAAGAAGACATTCATACAGCCAACAGACACATGAAAAAATGCTCATCATCACTGGCCATCAGAGAAATGCAAATCAAAACCACAATGAGATACCATCTCACACCAGTTAGAATGGCGATCATTAAAAAGTCAGGAAATAACAGGTGCTGGAGAGGATGTGGAGAAATAGAAACACTTTTACACTGTTGGTGGGATTGTAAACTAGTTCAACCATTATGGAAAACAGTATGGCGATTCCTCAAGGATCTAGAACTAGAAGTACCATATGACCCAGCCATGCCATTACTGGGTATATACCCAAAGGATGATAAATCATGCTGCTATAAAGACACATGCACACATATGTTTATTCCGGCACTATTCACAATAGCAAAGACTTGGAATCAACCCAAATGTCCATCAGTGACAGACTGGATTAAGAAAATGTGGCACATATACACCATGGAATACTATGCAGCCATAAAAAAGGATGAGTTTGTGTCCTTTGTAGGGACATGGATGCAGCTGGAAACCATCATTCTTAGCAAACTATCACAAGAACAGAAAACCAAACACCGCATGTTCTCACTCATAGGTGGGAACTGAACAATGAGATCACTTGGACTCAGGAAGGGGAACATCACAGACCGGGGCCTATCATGGGTAGGGGATGGGGGAGGGATTGCATTGGGAGTTATACCTGATGTAAATGACGAGTTGATGGGTGCTGACGAGTTGATGGGTGCAGCACAGCAACATGGCACAAGTATACATATGTAACAAACCTGCACGTTATGCACATGTACCCTAGAACTAAAGTATAATAATAATAATAATAATAATAATAATAAAAAGAACATGGAATAGCAGTTTATAATTCACAGAAAAGGGAACTGAGATTGCCAATAAACATGTACATGTACAAATGTCCTCAATCTCATAATTTAAAAATGCACACTGAAAAAAAAAAAAAAGAAATATCCTCGGATAATAAACCTAAAAGAAGCTTTCTGAGAGATTGCTTTGGGATGTGTGAATTGATATCATGGAGTTACAGTGTTCTTTTCACTGAGTAGTTTACTAACACTGTTTTCTTGGAATCTGGAATAGGATATTTGGGAGCACATTGAAACCAATGGTGACAAAGAAATATCCTTAGATAAAATCGAAAAAGATGCTTTTTGAGAAATTGCTTTGTGATGTGTGAATTCATGACACAAAGTTACACTGTTCTTTTCAACGAGCAGTTTGACAACACTGTTTTTGTGGAATATGCAATAGGAAATTTGTTAGCACTTTGAAGCCTATGGTGACAAAGGAACTATCCTCAGATAAAAGCTAGAAGGAAGCTTTCTAAGACACTGCTTTGTGATGTGTGAATTCATCTCCAAGAGTGACACTGTTCTTCTCATTGAGCAGTTTGCTGAAACTGTTTTCTTAGAATCTGCAATGGGATATTTCATAGCACATTGAAGCTTATGTTCACAAAGGAAGTAGTCTCAGATAAAAACCAGAAAGAAGCTATCTGAGATATTTATTTGAGATGTGTGAATTCAGCTCACAGAGGTTCAGCTTTCTTTTCTTGGAGCAGTTTGCTAGCACTGTCTTTGTGGTATCTGCAAAGGGATATTTGAGAGTGCACTGAAGCCTATGGTGAAAAAGTAATATCCTCAGATGGAAACCAAAAAGAAGCTTTTGGAGAGATTGTTTTGTGATGTGTCAATTGATCTCACAGAGATACACTGTTCTTTTCATTAAAATGTTTACTAACAGTGTTTTCTTGGAATATATAATGAGATATTTCAGAGCTAATTGAAACTTAGGGTGACAAAAGAAATACTGTCATGTAAAAACTAGAAAGAAATTTTCTGTGGAAACTCTTTGTGATGTATGAATTCATCTCACAGAGTTACAGGATTCTTTTCATGGAGCAGTTTGGTATCACTGTTTTTGGGAAATCTGAGAAGGGATATTTTGGATCACATTGAAGCCTATGGAGACAAAGGAAGTATCCTCAGATAAAAACAAGAAGAAAGCTTACTGAGAAAATTCTTTGTGATGCATGAATTGATCTCATAGAGTTACGGCTTTCTTTTCATGGAGGAGTTTGCTAACGCAGTTTTCATGGAAACTACAATGGTTATTTGGGAGCGCGTAGAGGCCTATCTTGAAAAAGGAAGCATCCACAGATTAAGAAGTAGAAAGAACCGTTTTGAGAAACTGCTTTGTGTTGTGTGAATTCATCTAACAGAGTTCCACAATTCTTTTCATACAGTAGTTTGCTAACACTGTTTTCATGGAATCTGCAAAGGGATATATGGGAGTGACTTGAGGCCTATGGTGAAAAAGGAAATATCCTCAGATAAAAACTAGAAAGAAGCTTTCTGAGAAACTGCTTTGTGATGTGTGAATTCATCTCATGGAGTTACACTTTTATTTTCTTTTACCACTTTGCTAGCACTCTTTTCTTGGATTCTGCAATAGGATATTTCCGAGTGCATTGAAGCTTATGGTGACAAAGGAAATATCTTCATATAAAAACTAGAAAGAAACATATTGAGAAACTGCTTTATGATGTGTTAATTGATCTCACAGAGTTAACATGATTCTTTTCATGTATCAGTTTGGTAGCACTGTTTATGGGGTATCTGAGAAGGGATAGTTTTGATCACCTTGAAGACTGTGGTGACAAAGGAAATATGCTCAGAAAAAACCTAGATAGAAGCCTTCTGAGAAAGGTTTTTGTGATATGTGAGTTCAACTCACAGAGTTACACCTTTGTTTTCATGGAAGAGTTTGCTAATACTGTTTTTGTCGAATCTGCAAAGGGATATTTGGGAGCACATTGAGGCCTAGGAAATATCCTCAGATTAAAAACTAGAAAGAAGCTTCCTGAGAAAAAACTTTGTGATGTGTGAATTCATCTCACAAAGTTACACCATTCTTTTCATGGAGCAGTTTGTTAGACTGCTTTTGGGGAAATTGAGAAGGGATATTTTGAACTGCATTGAAGCCTAAGGTGAAAAAGGAAATATCCTCAGATAAAACTTAGAAAGAAACTTTCTGAGGAAGTTCTTTTTGATGTGTTAAATCATCTCACAGAGTTACATCTTTGTTTTCACGGGCTGTTGGATAACACTCCTTTAGTGGAAACTGCAATAGGATATTTGGGAGCGCATTGAAGTCTATGGTTACAAAGGAAATATGCTCAGATAAAATCCAAAAAGAAGCTTTCCGTGAAATTGCTTTGTGATGGGTAAATTCACCTCACTGAGTAACACTGTTCTTTTCATTGAGAAGTTTGCTAACACTTTTTTCGTTTAATCTGCAATGGGGTATTCTGGAGTGCATTGAGGAATAAGGTGAAAAAGGAAATATCCTCAGATAAAAACTAGAAAGAAACTTTCAGAGAGAAACTCCTTTGTGATGTGTGCATTCATCTCATAGAGCTAAACGTTTCTGTTGAGGGAGCACTTTGGCATCACTGTATTTGTGGTGTCAAAGAAGGGATATCTGAGAGTGCACTGAAGCCTATGGTGGCAAAGGAAATATCCTCAGACAACAACCAACAAGAAGCTTTCTGAGAAACTGCTTTACGATGTTGAGTTCATCTCACAGATTCACATCTTGCTTTCCAGGGAGCAGTTTGCTAACACTATTTTCATGGAATCTGTAAAGGAATATTCATAAGTACATTGAGGCATACAGTGTAAAAGGAAATATCCTCAGACAAAAACTAGAAAGACGCTTCCTGACAAACTGCTTTGTGATTTGTGAATATATCTCACAGAGTTACCGGATTCTTTTCATGGAGCAGTTTGGTAGCACTCTTTTTGGAGAATCGGAGTGGGATAATTTGCATCGTATTGAAGACTATGGTGACATAGGATATCCTCACATAAAATCTAAAAAGAAACTTTCTGAGAAACTTCCTTGTGCTTTGTGAATTCATCTCACAGAATTACAAGGTTCTTTTCATTGAGAAGTTTGCTAACACTTTTTTCATGGAATCTGCAATGGGAAATTATGGAATATATTGAGACATATGGTGAAAAAGTAAATATCCTCCGATAAAAACTAGAAAGAAGCTTTCTGAAAACTCCTTTCTGATTTGTCAATTCATCTCACAGAGATACACTATTCTTTTCATGGAGCAGTTTGGTAGCACTGATTTTGGGGTATTTGAGAACGGATATTTTGGATTGCTTTGAAGCCTGTGGTGACAAAGGAAATATCTCCTGAAGAATACAAGAAAGAAGCTTTCTGAGAAATTTCCTTGTGATGTGTGAATTCATCTCAGAGTTCCACCTTTCTTTTCATGGAGCAATTTGCTTATACTGTTTTCGTGTTATCTGAAAAGTGATGTATGGGAGTGTATTGAGGCCTATGGTGTGAAAGATAATATCCTCAGATAAAAACTGGAAAGAAGCTTTCTGAGAAACTAACTTCAGATTGGTGAATTCATCTTACAGAGATACACTCTTGTTTTCATTGAGCAATTTGATAACACTGTTTTCGTGGAATCTGAAATAGGATATTTGGGGTTGCATTGAAGCCTATGGTGACAAAGTAAATATCCTCAGAGAAAAACCAAAAGAAGCTTTCTGAGAAACTGCTTTGTGATGTGTGAATTCATCTCACAGATTTACATCTTTCTTTTCATGGAGGAGATTGCTAACACTGTTTTCCTGGAATCTGCAAAGGGATATTCACGAGCCCATTGAGGCCTATGGTGACAAAGGAACTATCCTCATATGAAAGCCAAAAAGAAGCTTTCTGTGAAACGGCTTTGTGATGTGTGAATTCACCTCATAGAGTTACACCATTCTTTTCATTGAGAAGTTTGCTAACAGTTTTTTCAATTATTCTGCAAAGGGATATTTGAGAGCGCCTTGAAGAATATGTTGAAAATGCTAATATCCTCAGATAAAACTAGAAAGAAGGTTTGTAAGAAACAGCATTGTGATATGTGAATTCATCTCACAGAGTTGCACCTTTCTTTTCATGGAGCAGTTTGCTAACACTCTTTTCATGGAATCTGCAAAGAGATATTTGGGAGCACACTGAAGCCTATAGTGAAAAAGGAAATATCCTCAGATAAAAAGTAAAAAAAAATCTTTCTGAAAAACTGCACTGTGATATGTGAATTCATCTCACAGAGTTCCGCCATTCTTTTCATTGAGCAGGGTGTGAACACTGTTTTTGTAGAATCTGCAATAGGATATTGGGGATAAATAGCAATAGGATAAAAAGCAAAAGGAAGCTTTCTGAGAAACTACTTTGTGATGTGTGAATTCATCTCACACAGTTACACTGTTGTTTTCCTTGAAAAGTTTGCTAAAACTGTTTTTTGGGGATCTGTAATGGGATATTTCAGAGTGCATTGATGCTTATGGTGACAAAGGAAATATCCTCATGTAAAAACTAGAAAGAAGGTTTCTGAGAAATTGCTTTGTGATTTTTGAATTTCTGTCACAGAGTTACACGATTCTTTTCATGGAGCAGTTTCACAGCACTGTTTTTGGGGAATCTGAGAAGGGATATTTGGGATTGCATTGAAGCCTATGGTGGCAAATTAAATACCTGAGATAAAAACTATAAAGAAGCTCTATGATAAACTGCTTTATGATGTGTGAATTCGTCTCACAGGGTTACACTGTTGTTTTCATTGACCAGTTTGCTAACACTGTTATCTTGGAAAATGCAATGGAACAGTTCACAGTGCAATGAAGCTTATGGTGAAACAGGAAATACACAAGTATAAAAATTAGAAAGAAGCTTTCTGAGAAACCGATTTGTGATGTGTTAATTCATCTCACAGAGTTACATGATTCTTTTCATGGATCAGTTTGGTAGAACTGTCCTTGGGGAATGTGAGAAGGCATATTTTGGATCGCATTGAAGGCTATCGTGTCAAAGGAAATATCCTCAGATAAAAACTAGAAAGAAGCTTTCTGAGAAAGTTCTTTGTGATGTGTGAATTCATCTCTCAGAGTTACACCTTTCTTTTCATGGAGCCATTTGATAAAGCTGTTTACGTGGAATCTGCAAAGGGATATTTGGGAGTGCATTGAGGCCTATGTGAAAAAGGAAATATCCTCAGATAAAAACTGGAAAGAATCTTTCTGAGAAACTGCTCTGTGATGTGTGAATTCATCATAAAGTGTTACCCGTAAGTTTTATTGAGTACTTTGATACACTGTTTTTGTGGAATCTGCAAAAGAATCTTTCAGAATGCATTGAAGCCAACGGTGACAAAGGAAATATCCTCAGACAAAAATCAAAAAGAAGCTTACTGTGAAACTGCTTTGTGATGTGTGAATTCATCCTTTTCATTGAGAAGTTTGCTAACACTTTTTTCAAGGAATCTACAAGGAGATATTCCAGAGCACATTGAGGAATATGGTGAAAAAGGAAATATCCTCAGATAAAAACTAGAAAGAACCTATCTGAGAAACAGCTATGTGATGTGTAAAATCATCTCACAGATTTAAACCCCTTTTTTCACAGAGCAGTTTGGTAGCACTCTTTTTGGGGAATCTGAGAAGGGATATTTTGAATAGCCTTGAAGCCTATGGTGACAAAGGAAATATCCTCAGTTAAAAACTAGAAAGAAGGTTTCTGAGAAACTGCTTTGTGAAGTTTTAAATCATCCCACAGATTTACTTGATTGTTTTCTTGGAGTAGTTTGCTAACACTGTTTTCATGAAATCTAAAATAGGATATTTGGGGGCACGTTAAAGCCTATATTGACAAAAGAAATATCCTCAGGCAAAAATCAAAAAGAAGCTTTCTGAGAAACAGCTTTGTGTTGTGTGAATTCACCTCACAGATTTACACCTTTCTTTTCATGGAGCACTTTGCTAACCCTATGCTCGTGGAATCTACAAAGGGATATTCGGGAGCGCATTGAGGCCGAGGGTGAAAAAGGAAATATCTTCAGATAAAAACTAGAAAGAAGCTTTCTGAGAAACTGCTTTGTGATTTGTGAATTCACCTCACAGAGTTACTTGATTCTTTTCATGAAGCTGTTTTTTAGCACTGATTTGGGGAATTTGAGAAGGGATACTTTGGATTGCATCAAAGTCTATGATGACAAAGGAAACATCCTCAGATTAAAACTAGAAAGAAGCTTTCTGAGAAACTGCTTTATGATTTGTGAATTTATCTCACAGAGTTACACAATTCTTTTCATGGAGCAGTTGGGTTACCCTGTTTTTGGGGAATCTGAGAAGGGATATTTTGGATCATGTTGAAGCCTATGGTGACAAAGAAATATTAAACAGATAAAAACTAGAAAGAAGCTTCTCAGAAACTTCTTGGTGATGTGTGTATTCATCTCACAGAGTAGCACCGTTCTTTTGATGAAACAGTTTACTAACAATGTTTGTGTGCTATCTACAAAGTGATATTTGGGAGTGAGTTGAGACCTATGGTGAAAAAGAAATTTTCTTCAGATAAAAACTAGAAAGAAGCTTTCTGAGAAGCAGACTGCTCAATGAAAAGAACGGTGTAACTCTATGAGATGAATTAACCCGTCACACAGCAGTTTCTCTGAAAGCTTCTTTCTACTTTTTATCTGAGGATATTTCCTTTGACACCATAAGGATCATTGCGCTAAGAAATATCCCATTGCAGATTCCAAGAAAACAGTGTTAGCAAACTGATTGATGAAAAGAACAGTGTAACTCTGTGACATGAACTCACACATCACAAAGCAGTTTCTCAGAAAGCTTCTGTCTAGTTTTTAACTGGGGATATTTCCTGTTTCACCAGAGGCCTCAAAGCACTAACAAATATCCCTTTGCAGATTCCATGAAAACAGTGTTAGCAAATGACTTCATGAAGAGAAAGGTGTAACTCTGTGAGATGAATTCACACATCACAAAGAAGTTTCTCAGAAAGATTCTTTCTAGTTTTAATCTGAGGATATTTCCTTTGTCACCATAAGCTTAATTGTACTAAGAAATATCCCATTGCAGATTCCAAGAAAATAGTGTAAAAAACTGCTCAATGAAAAGAACAGTGTAACTCTGTGAGATGCATTCACACATCACAATGCAGTTTCTCAGAAAGCTTCCTGCTATTTTTTATCTGAGGATATTTCTTTTGTCACCTTAGGCCTCAATGCACTCTCAAACATCCCTTTACAGATTCCATGAAAACAGTGTGAGCAAACTTCTTCATGAAGAGAAAGGTGAAATAATATGAGATGAACTCACACATCACAAAGAAGTTTCTCAGAAAGCTTCTTTCCAGTTTTTATTTGAGTATATTTCCTTGTCACCATAGGCTTCAATGTGCTCTGAAATATCCCTTAGCAGATTCCAAGAAAACAGTGTTAGCAGACTGCTCAATGAAAAGAACACTGTGACTCTGTGAGATGTATTCACACATCACAAAGCAGCTTCTCATAAGGCTTCTTTTTGTTTTCTATCTGAGGATATTTCCTTTGTCACCATAGGCTTCCATAAGCTCCCAAACATCCTATTGCAGTTTCCACGAAAACAGTTTTAGCAGACTTCTGTATAAAAAGAACGGTATAACTCTGTGACATGAACTTACACATCACAAAGCAGATTCTCAGAAAGGTTCTTTCTAGTTTTTATCTGAGGATATTCCCTTTTAAACTGTTGGCCTCAAAGTGCTGCCACATATCCCTTGGCAGATTCCACGAAAACACTGTTAGCAAACCGTTGTATGATAACAACAGTGTAACACTGTGAGATTAATTCACACATCACAAAGCAGTTTCTCAGAGGTCTTCTTTCTAGTTTTTATCAGATGATATTTCTTTTTTCACTATAGGCCTCAAACTGCTCCATGAAAAGAAAGGTGTAACTCTGTGAGACGAATTAACGCATGAAATAGCGTTTTCTCAGATAGCTTCTTTCCAGTTTTTATCTGAGGATATTTCCTTTTCCACCATAGGTTTCAATGTGCTCCCAAATATCCCTTCTCAGACACCACAAAAACAGTGATGCCAAAGTGCTCCCTAAGCAGAAATGTTCACACATCATGAAGTAGTTTCTCAGAAAACTTCTTTTGGGTTTTTATCTGAGGATATTTCCTATGTCACCATAGGCTTTAATGAGATCCCAAATATCTTATTGCAGATTCTTCAAAAACAGTTATCAAACTGATCAATGAAAAGAACTGTGTAACTCTGTGAAATCAATTCACACATCACAAACTAGTTTCTCAGAAAACTTAAAACTTCTTTCTAGTTTAATTCTGAGGATATTTCCTTTGTCACCCTTGGTTCAATGCAATCGAAAATATGCCTTCTCAGATTCCAAAAAAAAGTACTACCAAACTACTACATGAAAAGTATCATTTAACTCTGTGAGATTAATTCACCAATCACAAAGGAGTTTCTCAGAAAATTTCTTTCTAGTTTTTGAACGAGGATATTTCCTGTGTCACCTTAAGCTTCAATGCACTCCAAAACATCTCATTGCAGATTTCAAGAAAACATTGTTAATAAACTGCTCAATGAAAAGAACAGTGTAAATCTGTGAGATCAATTCATGCAACACTAATCAGCCTCTCAGAAAGCTTCCTTTTGCTTATTATCTGAGGATATTGCCTATGTCACCATAAGCTTCAATGTGCTCCCATTATTCCTTTGCAAATTCCACGAATACAGTGTGAGCAAAGTACTCCAAGAAAAGAGAGCTGTAACTCTGTGAGATGAATTCACACATCACAAAGAAATTTCTCAGAAAGAGTCTCTTGTTTTTATCTGAGGAAATTTCCACTGTCACCAGAGGCTTCAATGCAATCCAAAATATCCCTTCTCAGATTCCTCCAAAACACTGCTACCAAACTGCCCCATAAAAAGAATTTCATAACTCTGTGAGATGAATTCACACATCACAAAGCAGTTTCTCAGAAAGTGCCATTTTGTTTATTATCAGAGGATATTTCCTTTGTCACCATAGGTTTCAAAGTGCTCCCAAATATCCTATTGCAGATTACACGAAAACAGTCTTATCATACTACTCAATGTAAATAATGGTGGAACTCTGTGAGATGAATTCACAGATCACAAACTAGTTTCTCAGAAAGCTTCTTTCTCGTTTTTTTTAGATGACATTTCCCTTTTCACTATAGTCCTCAAAGCACTCCCATATATCCCTTTGCAGTTTCCATGAAAACAATGTTAGGAAACTGATTCATGAAAAGGAGTGTGTAATTTTCTGAGATGAATTCACATATCACAAAGAACTTTCTCAGAAATCTTCTTTCTAGTTTTTATCTGAGGATATTTCCTTTGTCACTATATTCCTGAATGTGTGCCCATATACCAGATTGTAGATTAAATGAGAAAAGTGTTAGCAAACTTCTCAATGAAAAGAACAGTATAACTCTGTGAGATGAATTCATACGTCACAAAACATTTTCTCAGAAAGCTTATTTTTGGTTTTTATCTGAGGATATTTCCTTTGTCACCATAATCTTCAATGTGCTCTGATATATCCCACTGCAGATTCCAAGAAAACAGTGTTAGCAAACTGCTGAGTGAAAAGTACAGTGTAACTCCATAAGATGAATTCACACATTACAAAGCAGTTTCTCAGAAAGCTTCCTTCTAGTTTTTCTCTGAGGATAATTCCTTTTTCAACATAGGCTTCAATTTGCTCCAAATTATCCCTTTGCAGATTCCAGAAAAAGAGTATTAGCAGACTGCTCAATGAAAAGAGCAGTGTAACTCTGTGAGATGAATTCACACATCACAAAGCAGTCTCTCAGAGCTTCTTTTGGGTTTTTATCTGAGGATATTTCCTTTGTCACCATAGGCTTTAATGAGATCCTAAATATCTTAATGCAGATTCCACAAAAACAGTGGTAGAAAACTGCTTCACGAAAAGAAAGGTGTAACTCTGTGAGATGAATTCACACTTCACAAAGAACTTTCTCAGAAAGCTTCTTTCTACTTTTTGTCTGAGGATATTTCCTTTGTCTCCATAGGCTTCAATGCAATTCAAAATATCCTTTCTCTGATTCTCCAAAAACAGTGCTACCAAACTGCTCCATGAAAACAGTGGTGTAACTCTGTGAGATTAATTCATACATCACAAATCTGTTTCTCAGAAAGCTTCTTTCTAGTTTTTATCTGAGGATATTTCCTTTGTCTCTATATTCCTGAATGTGTGCCTTTATATCAGATTACAGATTAAACGAGAAAAGTGTAAGCAAACTTCCCAATGGAAAGAACGGTGTACCTCTGTGAGATGAATTCACACGTCAGAAAGCAGTTTCTCAGAGAGCTTACTTTTGGTTTTTATCTGAGGATATTTCCTTTGTCACCATAATCTTCAGTGCATGTTGAAATATCCCACTGCAGATTCCAAGAAAACAGTGTTAGCAAACTGCTGAGTGAAAAGTACAGTGTAACTCCATGAAATGAATTCACACATCACAAAGCAGCGTCTCAGAAAAACTTCTATCTAGTTTTTATCTGAGGATAATTCCTTTTTCATGATAGGCCTCAAGTTGCTCCAAAATATCCCTTTACAGATTCCCCAAAAAGAGTGTTAGGAAACTGCTCAATGAAAAGAGCATTGAAACTCTGTGAGATAAATTTACACAAACAAAGCAGTTACTCATAAGGCTTCTTTCTAGTTTTTATCTGAGGTTATTTCCTTTGTCACCCTTGGCTTCAATGCAATCCAAAATATCCCTTCTCAGATTCCAAAAATCAGTGCTACCAAACTGCTACATGAAAAGTATCATGTAACTCTGTGAGATTGATTCGGAAATCACAAAGCAGTTTCTCAGAAAGTTGCTTTCTAGTTTTTGTCTGAGGATATTTTCCTTGTCACCCTAAGTTTCAATGCACTCCAAAACATCTCATTGCAGATTTCAAGAAAACATTGTTAATAAACTGCTCAATGAAAAGATCAGTGTAAATCTGTGAGATCAATTCACACATCACTAAGTAGTCTCTCAGAAAGCTTCCTTTTGATTATTATCTGAGGATATTTCCTATGTCACCATAGGCCTCAATGTGCTCCCAATATCTCTTTGCTTATTACACGAAAACAGTGTTAGCAAACTACTCCAAGAAAAGAGAGAGAGCTGTAACTCTGTGAGATGAATTCACACATCACAAAGAAATTTCTCAGAAAGCGTCTTTCTAGTTTTTATCTGAGGATATTTCCATTGTCACCAGAGGCTTCAATGCGATCCAAAATATCCCTTCTCAGATTCCTCAAAAACAGTGCTACCAAACTGCTCCATAAAAAGAAATTGTGTATCTCTGTGAGATGTATTCACACATCACAAAGGGGTTTCTCAGAAAGCTTCTTTCTAGTTTTTGTCTGAGGATATTTCTTTTGTCACCATAACCTTCAATAAGCTCCAAAATATACCATTGCAGATTCCATGAAAAGAGTGTTAGCAAACTGCTCGATGAAATGAACAGTGTAACACTGTGAGATGAATTCACAAATCACAAAGCAGTTTTTCAGAAAATGGCTTTCTAGTTTTTATCTCAGAATAATTCATTTTTCACCTTAGGCCTCAATGTGTTCCCAAATATCCCTTTGTAGATTCCATGAAAACAGTGTTAGCAAACTGCTCCATGAAAAGAAAGGTGTAACTTGGTGAGATGAATTCACACATAATGAAGGAGTTTTCCAGAAAGTTTCTTTCTAGTTTTTATCTGAGGACATTTCCTTTGTCAATATAGGTTTCATTGTAATCCAAAATATCCCTTCTCAGATTCCCCAAAAACAGTGCTACCAAACTAACCCATGAAAAGAAAGGTGTAACTCTCTGAGGTGAATTGAAAAATCATGAAGCAGTTTCTCAGGAAGCTTCTTTCTAGTTTTTGTCTGAGGATATTTGCTTTGTCACCATAAGCTTCAATACGCTCCAAAATAACCCATTGCAGATTCCAAGAAAACAGTGTTAGCAAACTGCTCAATGAAAACAACAGTGTAACTCTGTGAATTCAATTCACACATCGTGAAGCAGTCTCTAAGAAAGCTTCTTTTTGGTTTTTATCTGAGGATATTACCTTTGTCACCGTAGACTTCAATGCACTCCCAAATATCCTATTGCAGATTCCATGAAAACAGTATTAGCAAACTACTCAATGAAGTGAACGGTGTAACTCTGTGAGATTAATTTATGCATCACAAATCAGTTTCTCAGAAAGTTTCTTTCTACTTTTTATCTGTGGATACTTCCTTTTTCAATATAGGCCTCAATGTGCTCCCAAATACCCCTTTGGAGTTTCCACAAAAACTATTAGCAAATTGCTTCATGAAAATAAAGCTGAAGCTCTGTGAGATGAATTCACACATCGCAAAGAACTTTCTCAGAAACCTTTTTCTAGTTTTTAGCTGATATTTCCTTTTTCACTATATCCCTGAATGTGCATCCGAATATCCCATTGCTGATTAAACGAGAAAAGTGTTAGCAAACTTCTCAATGAAAAGAATGGTGTAACTCTGTGAGATGAAATCACACATCACAAAACAGTTTCTCAGAAAGCTTATTTTTGGTTTTTATCTGAGGGTATTTCCTTTGCCACTATAGGCTTCAATGCTCTCCCAAATATCCCTTTGCAGATTCCATGAAAGCAGTGTTAGAAAACTGCTCCATGACAAGAAAGCTATAACTCTGTGAGATGAATTTACACATCATGAAGAAGTTTCTCAGAGAGCTTCTTTCTAGTTTTTATGTGATAATATTTCCTTTGCCAATATAGGCTTCAAAGTCATCCAAAATATTCCTTCTCAGACTCCCCAAAAGCAGAGCTACCAAACTGCTTCATGAAAAGAAAAGTGTAACTCTGTGAGGTGAATTCACAAATCACAAAGCAATTTCTCAGGAAGCTTCCTTCTAGTTTTTATCTGAGGATATTTCCTTTTTCACTGTAGGTCTCAATGAGCTCCCAAATATCCCTTTGCACATTCCACAAAAACAGTGTTAGAAAACTGCTCTATGAAGATAAATATGTAATAAAACGGCCAGATGAAGTCAAACATTACAAAGAACTTTCTCAGAAAGCTTCTTTCTAGTTTTTATCTGAGGATATTTCCTTCGTCACCAAAAGCTTCAATGCGATCAACTGTATCCCTCCTCATAGTCCCCAAAAACAGTTACCACACTGTTCCATGAAAAGAATAGTGTAGCTTCTTTCTAATTTTTACATGAGGATATTTCCTTTGTCACTATAAGCTTCAAAGTGCTCCAACATATCCCATTGCAGAATCCAAGAGAACCGTGTTTACAAACTGCTCAATGAAAAGAACAGTGTAACACTATAAGATGAATTCAAACACCACAAAGCAGTTTCTCAGAAACCTTCTGGTTTTTATCTGTTGATATTTCCTTTTTCACTATAAGCCTCAATGCGCTCCCAAAAGTCCCTTTGCAGATTCCACGAAAACAGTACCAGCAAACTGCTCCATGAAAAGAAAGATGTAACTGTGGGAGACAAATTCACATGTTACAAAGCAGTTTCAGAGAAAGTTTCTTTTGGGTTTTTGTCTGAGGATATTTTGTATGTCACCATAGGCTTCAATGCACTGTTTCAAAACACTGTTTCGTGCAATCTCTTTTAGGATATTTGGGAGTGTATTGAAGCTTATGGGGACAAAGGAAATATCCTCAGATAAAAACCAAACAGAAACCTTCTGAGTAACTGCTTTATGATGTGTGAATACAACTCACAGCGTCACAGTGTTCTTTTTATTGAGCAATCTGCTAACACTGTTTTCCTGTAATCTGCAAAGGGATAATTCAGAGGGCATTGAAGCTTATGGTGACAAAGGAAATATCCTCAGAGAGAAACAAGAAAGAAAGTTTCTGAGAAACTGCTATCTGATGTGCAAATTCATCTCACAGAGTTACACTTTCCTTTCATGGAGCAATTTGTTACTTTTGTTTTGGGGGAATTTGAGAAGGGATATTTTGGATCACACTGAAGCCTATGCTGACAAAGGAAATATCCTCAAATAAAAACTAGAAAGGAGTCTTCTGAGAAACTTCTTTGTGATGTGTGAATTCATTTCACAGAGTTACACCTTTCTCTTCATGAAGTAGTTTGCTAACACTGTTTTTGTAGATTCTGCAAAGTGGTATTTGGGAACACATTGAGGCATATGGTGAAAAAGGAAATATCCTCAGAGAAAAACTAGAAAGAAGCTTTCTGAGAAACTGCATTGTGATGTGTGAATGCATCCTACAGAGTTACACTGTTCTTTTTATTGATCGGTTTGCTAACACTGTTTTCTTGGAATCTGCAATGGGATATTTCTTCGCACAATGAAGCTTATGGTGACAGGGGAAATATCCTCAGATAAAAACAAAAAAGAAGCTTTCTGAGAAACTGCTCATGATGAGTTAATTTATCTCACAGAGTTACACCATTCTTTTCAATGAGCAGTCTGGTAACACTGTTTTCGTTTAATCTGCATTAGGATATTTGGGAGCACATTGAAGCCTATGGTGATAAGGGAAATATCCTCAGATAAAAACTGGAAAGATGTTTTCTGAGAATGTTCTTTGTGATCTATGAATTCATCTCACAGAATTACACCTTTCTTTTCATGGAGCAGTTTGCTAACACTGTTTTCGTGGAATATGCAAAGGGATATTTGGGAGCACTTTGAGGCCTATAGTGAAAAACGAAATACCCTCAGATAAAAACTAGAAGGAAGCCTTCTGAGAAACCTCTTTGTGATGTGTGAATTCGTCTCACAGATTTACACTGTTGTTTTCATACAGCAGTTTGCTAATACTGTCTTCATGGAAAATGCAATAAGATGTCTGGGAGTGCATTGAACCCCATGGTGACAAAGGAGATATCCTCAGATAATAACCAGAAAGAAGCTTTCTGAGAAACTGCTTTGTGATGTGGGAATATATCTCACAGAGTTACAGAGTTCTTTTCATTGAACAGTCTGCTAACACTGTTTTCTTGATATCCGTAAAAAGATATTTCACAGCACTTTGAAGTTTATGGTGACAATGGAAATATTCTCAGAGAAAAACCAGAAAGAAGGCTTCTGAGAATCTTCTTTCTGACATGTGAATTCATCTCACTGAATTACACTAGTCTTTCATGGAGGAGTTTGCTTGCACTGTTTCTGTGGAATCTCAGGAGTGATATTTTGGATAGCATAGAATTCTATGGTGAGAAATGAAATATCCTCAGATAAAACTGGAGAGAAGCCCTCTCAGAAACTGCTTTGTGGTGTGTGAATTTGTCTCAGAGAGTTACAACATTGCTTTCATTGAGAAGTTTCTTAACACTCTTTTCGCAGTATCTGCAATGAGATATTCGGGAGCGCATTGAGGTCCGTGTTTAGAAGGGAAATATCCTCTGGTAAAAAGAAGAAAGAAACTTTCTGAGAAATGGCTTTGTGATCTGTGAATTCATTACACAGAGTTACACTACTCTTTCAAGCAGCAGTTTGCTAGAACTGTATTTGTTCAATCTGAGAAGGGATAGTTTGGATCACTTTGAAGCCTCTGATAACAAAAGAAATATCTTCAGTAAAAACTAGAAACAGGTTCTTGAGAAACTGCTTTGTGATGAGTGTATTCATCTCACAGAGATACAGTTTTCATTACATTGAGCAGTTTGCTAATACTGTTTTCGTGGAATCTGCCATTGTATATTCCAGGGGCATTGAGTCCTATGTTGAAAAATAAAATATCCTTAGATAAAAACTGGAGAGAAGCCTTCTGAGAAATGGCTTTGTGATGTGTGAATTCATTTCATGGAGCTACACCACTCTATTCCTTGAGAAGTTTCCTAATAATATTTTCACAGCATCTGCAATGAGATACACGGGAACACATTGAGGACTGAAATATCCTCAGATAAAAACAAGAAAGAAGACTTCTGAGAAACTGCTTTGTAATGTGTGAATTCATCTCACAGAGTTACACTGCCCTTTCATGGAGTCACTTGCTATCACTGTTTATTTTGGATTCAGAGAAGGATATTTTTGATTGCTTTGAAGCCTATGGTGACAAAGGAAATATCCTCATATAAAATCCAGAAAGAAGCTTTCTGAGAAACTGCTTTGTGATGTGTGAATTCATCTCACAGTGTTACACAACTCTTTCATGGATCCGTTTGCCAGCACTGTTTTAGTGGAATATGAGAAGGGATATTTTGGATCACTTTGAAGCCTATGGTAACAAAGGAAATATTCTCAGATAAAAACCAGAAAGAAGCTTTCTGAGAGACTGCTTTGTGATTCCTGAATTCATCTGAGATTTACATCACTCTTTCTTGGAGCCATTGGCTAGCACTAGTTTTGTGGAATCTGACAAGTGGTATTTTGGATCGGCTTGATGCCCATGGTAACAAAGTAAATATCCTCAGATAAAACTAGAGAGAATCTTTCTGAGATACTGCTTTGTGCACTGTGAATTCATCTCACAGTGTTACACCACTCTTTCGTGAAGGAGTTTGCTATCACTGTTTTTGTGGAATCTCAGATGTGATATTTTGGATAGTATCGAATCCAATGGTGAAAAACGAAATATCCTCAGACAAAAACTGGAGAGAAGCCTTAGCACTGCTTTTGTGGAATCTGAGAAGGGATATTTTTTATCGCTTTGAAGCCTATGGTAACAAGCGAAATATCCTCAGATAAAAACAAGAAAGAAGCTTTCTGAGAAACTGCTTTGTGAGGTGTGAATTCATCTCACAGAGTTATACCACTCTTTCATGGGGGAGTTTGTGAGCACTGTTTTTGTGGAATCACAGAAATGATATTTTGGATAGCATAGAATCATATGGTGAGAAATGAAACATCCTCAGATAAAAACTGAACAGAAGCCTTCTCAGAAACTGCTTTGTGGTGTGCGAATTCATCTCACAGAGTTATACCACTGCTTTTATTGAGAAGTTTGCTAACACTGTTTTCGCAGAATCTGCCATGAGATATACGGGAGCTCTTTGTGGCCCATGTTTAAAAAGGAAATATCCTAGGATAAAAAGAAGAAAGAAGCATTCTGAGAAACTGCTTTGTGATATGTGAATTCATCTCACAGTGTTACACAACTCTTTCATGGAGCCGTTTGCTAGCACCATTTTCGTGGAATCTGAGAAGGGATAATGTTGATGGCTATGAAGCATATTGTGACCAAGGAAATATCTTTAGATAAAAACTAGAAAGAAGCCCTATGAGAAACTGCTCTGTGATATGTGAATTCATCTCACAGGGTTACACTACTCTCATGGAGGCGTTTGCTGCACTGTTTTTTTGAAATCTGAGAAGGGATATTTTTGATCGCTTTGAAGCCTATGGTGACAAAGGAAATATCCTTAGATAAAAACCAGAAACAAGCTTTCTGATAAACTGCTTTGTGATGTGTGAATTCATCTCTGAGTGTTACACAAGTCTTTCATGGATCCGGTTGCTAGCACTGTTTTTGTGGAATCTGACAAGGGATATTTTTTATTGCTTTGAATCATATGGTGACAAAGGAAATATCCTCAGATAAAAACCAGAAAGAAGGTTTCCGAGAAACAGCTGTGTGATTTTTGAATTAATCTCAAAGAGTTACACCACTCTTTCACGGAGGAGTTTGCTAGCACTATTTTTGTGATGTGTGAATTCATGTCACAAAATAACAACACTCTTTCATGGAAGAGTTTGGTAGCACTGTTTTTGTGGAATCACAGAAGTGACATCTTGGACATCATTGAATCCCATGGTGAAACATGAAATTTCCTCAATTAAGAACTGGAGAGAATCCTTCTCAGAAACTGCTTTGTGGTGTGTGAATTCATCTCACAGAGTTACAGCACTGCTTTCATTGAAAAGTTTGCTAACACTGTTTTCACAGAATTTGCAATGAGATATATGGGAGCACACTGAGGCCTGAAAAATCCTCAGATGAAAACAAGAAAGAAGCTTTTTGAGAAACTGCTTTGTAATTTATCAATTCATCTCACAGAGTTACATCAATCTTTCCTGGAGCCATTGGCTAGCACTGTTTTTGTGGATTCTGAGAACTGATATTTTAGATCGCTTTGAACCCTATGGTGACAAAGGAAGTATTCTCAGATAAAAACTAGAAAGAAGCTTTCTGAGAAACTGCTTTGTGACGTGTGAATTCATCTCACAGAGTTACACCACTCTTTCATGGAGGAGCTTGCTAGCACTATTTTTGTGGAATCTCACAAGTGATATCTTGGTTAGCATAGAATGTTATGGTGAGAAATGAAATATCCTCAGGTAAAAAATGGAGGAAAGCCTTCTCAGAAACTGCTTTGTTTTGTGTGAATTCATCTCAGAGAGTTACACCATTACTTTCATTGAGACGTTTGCTAGCACTGTTTTCACAGAATCTGCAGTGAGATATGCGGTAGTGCGTTGAGGCCTATGTTTAAAAAAGAATTATCCTCAGATAAAAGGAAGAAGGAAGCTTTCTGAGAAACTGCTTTGTGATGTATGAATTCGTCACACAAAGTTACACTGCTCTTTCAAGGAGCAGCTTGGTAGAACTCAATTTTTTTAATCTGAGAAGGGATATTTTGGATCACATTGAAGCCTATGGTAACAAAGGAAATATCCTCAGATAAAACTAAAAAAAAGCTTTATGAGACACTGCTTTGTGATAAGTCTATTCATCTCACAGAGATACACTTTTCATTATATTGAGCAGTTTGCTAACACTGTCTTCATGGAAGCTGCCATGGTATATTCCAAGGACATTGACTCCTATGGCAAAAAATTAAATATCCATAGATAAATACTGGAGGGAGGCCTTCTGAGAAACTGCTTTGCAATATGTGAATTCATCTCACAGAGCTATACCACTCTTTTCCTTGAGAAGTTTCCAAACAATATTGTCATGGATTCTGCAATGAGATATATAGGAGTGCATCAAGGTCTGAAATATCCTCAGATAAAAACAAGAAAGAAGCTTTCTGAGGAACAGCTTTGTGATGTGTGATTTCATCTCACATAGGTACACCATTCTTTCCTGTAGTCATTGGTTAGCACTGTTTTTGTGGAATCTGAGAAGTGATATTTTGGATCACTTTGAAGCCTATGTTGACAAAGGGAATGTCCTTAGATAAAAACCACAAAGAAGCTTTCCGAGAAAATGCTTTGTGGTGTGTGAAATAATCACACAGTGTTACAAAAATCTTTCATGGAGCCATTTGCTAGCACTGTTTTTGTGGAATCTGAGAAGGGATATTTTGGATTGCTATGAAGCCTATACAAAGGAAATATTCTCAGATAAAAACCAGAAAGAATCTTTCCGAGAAACAACCTTGTGATTTGTGAATTCATCTCACAGAGTTACACCACTCTTACATGGATCCGTTTGCTAGCACTGTTTTTGTGGAATCTGAGAAGGGATATGTTTGATTGCTTTGAAGCCTATGGTGACAAAGGAAATATCCTCAGATAAAAATTGGAAAGAAACTTTGTGAGAAACTGCTTTGTGATATGTAAATTTATCTCACAGAGTTACACCACTGTTTCATGGAGGAGTTTCCTAGCACTGTTTTTGTGGAATCATAGAAGAGATATTTGGATAGCATTGGATCCTATGCTGAGAAATGAAATATCCTCAGATAAAAACTGGAGAGAAACCTTCTCAGAAACTGCTTTGTGGTGTGTGAATTCATCTCACAGATTTACACCATTTCTTTCATTGAGAGTTTTGCTAACACTGTTTTCACAGGATCTGCAATGAGATATATGGGAGCGCTTTGACACCCGTGTTTAAAAAGGAAATATCTTTGGATAAAAAGAAGAAAGAAACTTTCTGAGAAACTGTTTTGTGATGTGAGAATTCATCACACAGAATAACCCTCCTCTTTCATGGAGTACATTGCTAGCATTGTATTTGTGAAATCTGAGAAGCGAAATACCCTGATATAAAAACTAGAAAAAAGCTTTCTGAGGAAACGTTTTCTGATGTGTGAATTCATTTCACAGAATTACACTGTTCTTTTCATTGAGCAGTTTCATAGCACTCTTTTTGGAGAATCTGCCATGGGCAATTTTGGAGCACAATGAAGCCTTTGGTGACAAAGGAAATATCTTCATATAGAAACTAGAGGAAACATCCTCAAAAACACAAAGGAAATGTCCTCATATAAAAGCGCTTTGTGATGGGTTAATTCATCTCACAGAGTTACATGATTCTTTTTATAGAGCAGTTTTCTAGCACTGTTTTTAAAGAATCTGAGAAGGGATATTTTTTATCTCATTGAAGCCTATGATGTCAAAGGAAATATCCTCAGGTAAAAATTAGAAAGAAGCTTTCTGAGAGACTGTTTTGTGATGTGTGAATTTATCTCACAGAGTTACACTCATGTTTTCATTGAGCAGTTTGCTAACACTATTTTCTTGGAATCTGCATTGGATAGATCAGATTACATTGAAGCTCATGGTGACAAAGGAAATATCCTCATATAATAATTACAAAGAAGCTTTCTGAGAAACCAATTTGTGATGTGTTAATTCATCTCACAGAGTTATACTGTTCTTTTTATTGAGCAGTTTGCTAACACTGTCTTCTTGGAATCTGCAATGAAATATTTCAGAGCGCATTGAAGCTTATGGTGACAAAGCAAATTTCCACAGACAGAAACGAGAAAGAAGCTTTCTTAGAAACTGCTTTATGATTTGTGATTTAATCTCACAGAGTTACACAATCCTTTTCATGAAGCAATTTGAAAGCACTGTTTTTGGGGAATCTGAGAAGGGATATTTTCAATCGCATTGAAGCCTATGGTGACAAAAGAAATATCCACATATAAAAACTAGAAAGAAGCTTTCTGAGAAGCCTCTTTGTGATACCTGTATTCATCTCACAGAATAACACATTTCTTTTCATGTTTTCTAACACGCTTTTCATGGAATCTGCAGAGGGCTATTGGTGAGCACTTTGAGGCCTATAGCAGAAAAGGAAATATCCTCAGATAAAAACTAGAAAGAAACTTCCTGAGAAACTGCTTTGAGATGTGTGAATTCATCTCACAGAGTTACACTGTTATTTTCATTGAGCAGTTTGACAACACTGTTTGCTTGTACTACGCAATAGAATATTTAGAAGTGCATTGAAGTCGATTGTGACAAAGGAAATATCCTCTGATCAAAACCAAAAAGAAGCTTTCTGTGAAACCGCTTTGTGATGTGTCAATTCACCTCACAGAGTCACACCATTTCTTTCATTGAGAAGTTTACTAAATTTTTTTTCCTGGAATGTGCAATGGGATATTCCAGAACTCATTGAGGAATATGGTGAAAAAGGAAATATCCTCAGATAAAAGCTGAAAAGAAGCTTTCTGAGAAACTGCTTTGTGATGTGTCAATTTATCTCACAGAGTTACACCACACTTTTCATTGAGCAGTTTTTTAGCACTGTTTTTGGGAAGTCTGAGAAGGAATATTTTGGATTGCATTGAAGCCTAAGGTGACAAAGGAAATATCCTCAGACAAAAACTAGAAGAAGCTTTCTGAGAAACTGCTTTGTGGTGTGTGTATTCATCTCACAGAGTAACAGCATACTTTTCATGGAGCAGTTTGCTAACACTGTTTTCGTGTAACCTACAAAGGGATATTTGGGAGCCAGTTGAGGTCTATGTTGAAAAGGAAATACCCTCAGAAAAAAAAACTACAAAGAATCTTTCTGAGAAACTGCTTTGTGATGTGTGAATTCATCTCACAGAGCTACACCACTCTTTTCATGGAGCAATTTGGTAGCACTGTTTGTGGGGAATCTCAGAAGGGATATTTTGAATTTCATCAAAGCCTATGGTGACAAAGGAAGTATCCTCAGATAAAAACTAGAAAGAAGATTTCTGAGAAAGTTCTTTTTTGTGTGTGAATTCATCTCACAGAGATACACATTTCTTTTCATGAAGTCGTTTGCTCACACTGTTTTGTTAGAATCTGTCAAGGGATATTTGGGAACACATTGAGACCTATGGGGCATGAGGAAATATCCTCAGATAAAAATCAAAAAGAAACTTTCTGTGAAACTGCTTTATGATGTGTGAATTCATCTCACAGAGTTACCCCATTCTTTGCATTGAGAAGTTTTCTAACACTTTTCATGGAATCTGCAATGGGATATTCCAGAGAACATTGAGGAATATGGAGAAAAAGGAAATATCCGCAGATAAAATCAAGAAAGAAGTGGTCTGAGAAACAGCTTTGTGATGTGTGAATTCATATAACAGAGTTACACCATTCTTTTCATGGAACAATTTGGTTGCACTGCTTTTGGGGAATCTGAGTAGGGATATTTGCGATTGCATTGAAGCCTAGTGTGACAATGGAAATATAATCAGATAAAAACTAGCAAGAAACTTTCTAAGAAACTTCTTTGTGATGTGTGTATTCATCTCACTAGTAACACCTTTCTTTTCATGGAGCTGTTTGCTAACAGTTTTCGTGGAATCTACAAAGTGATATTTGGGAGCTAGTTGAGATGATGGTGAAAATGGAAATATCCTCGGATAAAAACTAGAAGGAAGCTTTCAGAGATCCTGCTTTGTGATATGTGAATTCATCTCACAGAGTTACACCACTCGTTTCATGGAGCAGTTTGCTAAAACTGTTTTCATGGAATCTGCAATAGGATATTTCGGAGTGCATTGAAGCCTTTGGTGACAAGAGAAATATTCTCAGACACAAAAAAATAAGCTTTCTGTGAAACTGCTTAGTGATGTGTGAGTTCATCTCACAGAGTTACACCTATATTTTCATGGCACACTTTGGTAGCACTCTTTTAGGGTATATGAGAAGTGATATTTTGGATCACATTGAAGCTTACAGTGATAAAGGAAATATCCTCACACAAAAGCAAGAAAGAAGCATTCTGAGAAACCACTTTGTGATGTATTAATTCATTAATTCATCTCAGAGAGTTACATGGTTCTTTTCAAGGATCAGATTTGTAGTATTGTTTTTGGGGAACCTGAGAAGGGTTATATTGGATTGCAATGAAGCATGTGGTGACAAAGGAAATAGCCTCAGATAAAAACTAGAAAGAAGCTTGGAGATATTTCTGTGTGATGTGTGAATTCATCTCACAGAGTTACACTTTTCTTTTCGTGGAGCAGTTTGCTAACATGGGTTTTGTGGAATCTGTAAAGGGATATTAGGGAGTGCACTGAGGCCTATACTGAAAAAGAAAACATCCTCAGAAAAAAAAAATGGAAAGAAACATTCTGAGAAACTGCTTTGTGATGTGTGAATTCATCTTACAGAATTATACCGTTTTTTTCATTGAGCAGTCTGATAACACTGTTTTCATGGGATCTGCAATAAGATATGGGGGAGCACATTGAAGCCTACAGTGACAAAGAAAATATCCTCAGAAAAATACCAAAAAGAAGCTTTCTGTGAAATTTCTTTGTGATGTGTGAATTCATCTCACAGTGTTACACCATTTCTTTCATTGAGAAGTTTTTTAACACTTTTTTCCTGTAATCTGCAATGGTATATTCTGGAGTACACTGAGGCCTACAATGAAAAAGGAAATATCCTCAGAGAAAAACCAGAAAGAAGCTTTCTGAGGAACAGCTTTCTGGTGTGTAAATTCATCTCACAGAGCTACATTGTTTTCTTCATTGAGCAGTTCACTAACACGGTTTATTTGGAATTTGCAATGGGGTATTTTGGAGAGTGTTGAAGCTTACATAGACAAAGGAAATAGCCTCAGACAAAAACTAGAAAGAAGCTTTCTGAGAAACTGCTTTGTGATTTGGGAATTCATCTCACAGAGTTACGGGTTTCTTTTCATGAGCAGTTTGGTAGCACTGTTTTTATGGAATCTTCAATGGGATATTTTGGAGCGCATTGAGGCTTAGGGTGACAAAGGAAATATCCTCAGACAAAAACTAGATAGAAACTTTCTGAAAAACTGCTTTGTGATTTGTGAATTCATCTCACACAGTTATACGATTCTCTTCATGGAGCAGCCTGGTAGCACTGTTTTTGGGGAGTCTCAGAAGTGATATTTTACATTGAATTGAAGCCTATAGTGACAAAGGTAATATCCTCAGATAAAAACTAGAAAGAAGCTTCATGAGAAATCGCTTTGTGATTTGTGAATTCATCTCACAGAGTTACACTTTTCTTTTCTTTTCTTTTTTTTTTTTTTTTTTTTTTTTTTTTTGAGACGAAGTCTCACTGTGTCACCCAGGCTGAAGTGCAGTGGCCGGATCTCAGCTCACTGCAAGCTCCACCTCCCGGGTTCATGCCATTCTCCTGCCTCAGCCTCCTGATCTGGGACTACAGGTGCCCACCACCTTGTCTGGCTAGTTTTTTTGTATTTTTTAGTAGAGACGGGGTTTCACCGTGTTAGCCAGGATGGTCTCAATCTCCTGACCTCGTGATCCACCTGTTTCGGCCTCCCAAAGTGCTGGGATTACAGGCTTGAACCACCGCGCCCGGCCACACTTTTCTTTTCAAAGAGCAGTTTGGTAGCACTGTTTTTGGTTAATCTGAGAAGGGATATTTTGTATCACATTGAAGACTATGGTGACAAAGGAAATACCCTCAGATAAAAACCAGAAAGAAATTTTCTGAGAAACTTCCTTGTGATGTGTGAATTCATCTCACAGACTTACACAATTCTTTTCAGGTAGTAGTTGGCTAACAGTGTTTTTGTGGAATCAGCAAAGGGATATATGGTAGCACATTGAGGCCTATGGTGAAAAAGGCAGACTCTTTGTATAAAAATTGGAAAGAATCATTCTGAAAAACTGCTTTGTGATGTGTGAATTCATCTCACTGTGTTACATTGGTCTTTTCATTGGCCTGTTTGCTAACACTGTTTTCATGGAATCTGCAATGGGATAATTCAGAAAGTATTGAAACTTATGGTGACAAAGGAAATATCCTCAGAAAACACTAGAAAGAAGCTTCCTGAAAAACTGCTTTGTGATGGGTGAATTCATCTCACAGAGTTACACCTTTATTTTCTTTGAGTGGTTTGATAACACTGTTTTCATGAAATCTGCAAAGGGATATTCAGGATGGCATAGAGTCCAATGGCAAAAAAGGAAATATCTTCAGGTAAAAACTTGAGAGAAGCTTTCTGAGAAACTCCTTTGTAAAGTGTGCATTCATCTCATAGACTTAAACATTTCTGTTGAGGGAGCACTTTGGCATCACTGTTTTTATGGTGTCTGAGAAGAGATATTTGGGAGCCCATTGAAGCCTAAGGTGGAAAAGTAAATATCCTCATATAAAAACTGGAAAGAAGCCTTCTGGCAAACCACTTTGTTGCGTGTCAATATCTGAAGGAGTTTAACTTTTTATTTGATTGAACACTTCAGCATCACTGTTTTTGTGGTATGTCAGAGGATATATTTGGGAGCACAAGGAAGCCTATGATTAAAAAGGAAATAACCTCAGATATGAACTAGGAAGAAGTTTTCTGAGAAACTGCTTTGTGATGTGTTAATTCATCTCACAGAGTTACATGATTCATTCCATGGAGCAGTTTGTTACCACTGTTTTTGGGGATTCTGACAAGGGATATTTTGGATCACAATGAAGCCTATGATGACACAGGAAATTTTCTCAGATAAAAACTAAAAAGAAACTTTCTGAAAATGTTCTTTGTGATGTGTGACTACGTCTCAGAGAGTTACACTGTTCTTTTCATGGAGCCGATTGCTAACACTGTTTTCGTGTTATCTGCAAAGGGACATTTGGGAGTACCTTGAGGCCTATGGTGAAACACAAAATATCCTCAGATTAAAACTAGAAAGAAGTTTTCTGAGAAACTGCTTTGTGGTGTGTGAATTCATTTCACAGAGTTACACCATTCTTTTCATTTAACTGTTTGATAACACTCTTCTCATGGAATCTGCAATAGGATATTTGGGAGGGCAATGAAGTCTACTGTGAAAAAGGAAACATCCTCAGAGAAAAACCAAGAAGAAGCTTTCTGCGAAATTTCTTTGTGATGTTTGAATTCATCTCACAGAGTTACACTGTTCTTTTCATTTAGTAGTTTGGTAACACTGTTTTCTTGGAATCTGCAATGGGATATTTTAGAGCGCACAGAAGCTTATGGTGACAAAGGAAATATCCTCATATAAAAATAGAAAGAAGCTTTCTGAGAAACCACTTTGTGATGTGTTAATTTATCTCAAAGAGTTACACAATTCTTTTCATTTAGCAGTTTGGTTGCACTGTTTTTCCGGAATGTGAGAAGGGATATTTGGGATCACATTGGAGCCTAAGTTGACAATGTAAATATCCTCAGATAAAAACTAGAAAGAAGCTTTCTGAGAAAGTTCTTTGTGATGTGTGAATTAACATAACAGACTTAAACCATTCTTTACATTGAGCAGTTTGATAACCCTGTTTTCATGTAATCTGCAACAGGATATTTGGGAGCTCATTGAATCCTATGGTGACAAAGGAAATATCCTCAGATAATAAACCAAAAAGAAGCTTCTTGAGAGATTGCTTTGGGATGTGTGAATTGATATCACAGAGTTACACTGTTCTTTTCAATGAGCAGTTTACTAACACTGTTTTCTTGGAATCTGCCCTAGGATATTTCGGAGCACATTGAAACCTATGGTGACAAAGAAATATCCTCAGATAAAAACCAAAAAAATGCTTTCTAGAAACTTCTTTGTGATGTGTGAATTCATCTCACAGAGTTACACCATACTTTTCATGGAGTAGCTTGGTAGCACTGTTTTTGGGGAATCTGAGAAGGGATATTTTGGACTGCATTGAAGCCTAAGGTGACAAAGGAAATATCCTCAAATAGAAACTAGAAAGAAGCTTTCTGAGAAAGTACTGTTTGATGTGTGAAATCATTTCACAGAGTTACACCTTTGTTTTCTTGGAGCTGTTTCATAACACTCTTTTAGTGAAATCTGCAATAGGATATTTGGGAGTGCATTGAAGCCTATGATGACAAACAAAATATGCTCAGATAAGAAACAAAAAGAAACTTTCTGAGAAATTGCTTTGTGATGCGTGAATTCACCTCACTGAGTAACACTGTTCTTTTCATTGAGAAGTTTGCTAATACTTTTTTCGTTTAATCCGCAATGGGATATTCGGGAGCGCTTTGAGGAATATGGTGAAAAAGGAACTATCCTCAGATAAAGACTAGAAAGAAGATTTCAAAGAAACTCCTTTGTGATGTGTGCATTCATCTCATAGGTTTCTGCTGAGGAAGCACTTTGGCATCACTGTATTTGTGGTGTCTGAGAAGGGATATCTGAGAACACATTGACGCCTATGGTGGCAAAGGAAATATCTTCAGACAACAACCAACAAGAAGCTTTCTGAGAAACTGCTTTATGATGTTTGAATTCATCTCACAGATTTACACCTTGCTTTATATGGAACAGTTTGCTAACACTATTTTAATGGAATCTGCAAAGGAATATTCCTAAGTGCATTGAGGCAAATGATGAAAAAGGAAATATCCTCAGACAAAAAATAGAAAGAAGCTATCTGACTAACTGCTTTGTGATTTTTGAATATATCTCACAGAGTGACATGATTCTTTTCATGGAGTAGTTTGGTAGCACTGTTTTTGGAGAATGGGAGAAGGGATAATTTGGATCACATTGAAGACTACGGTGACATAGGAAATATCCTCACATAAAATCAAAAAACAAACTTTCTGAGAAAATTCCTTGTGCTTTGTGAATTCATCTCACAGAGTTACACCATTCTTTTCATTGAGAAGTTTCCTAACACTTTTTTCGTGGAATCTACGATGCGATATTATGGAGCACATTGAGGCCTATGGTGAAAAAGGAAATATTCTCATATAAAATCTACAAAGAAGCTTTCTGAGAAACTGCTTTCTGACGTGTGAATTCATCTCACAGAGTTACACCATTCTTTTCATGGAGCAGTTTGGTAGCACTGTTTTTGGGGAATTTGAGAACAGATATTTTGGATTGCATTGAAGCCTATGGTGACAAAGGAAATATCTTCCTAAAAAAACAAGAAAAAAGCTTTGTGAGAAATTTCTTTGTGATGTGTGAACTCATCTCACTGAGTTCCACCTTTCTTTTCCTGGAGCAGTTTGCAAGCACTGTTTTTGGCGAATCTGCTAAGTGATGTACAGGAACGCATTAAGGCCTATGGTGTGAAAGGAAGTATCTTCAGATAAAACCTGGAAAGAAGTTTTCTGAGAAACTAATTTTGAATGGGTGAATTCATCTCACGGAGATACACTCTTGTTTTCATTGAGCAGTTTGATAACACTGCTTTCATGAAATCTGAAGTAGGATATTTTGGAGCACACTGAAGCCTATGGTAACAAAGTAAATATCCCTGGAGAAAAACCAAAAAGAAGCTTTCTGATAAACTGCTTTGTGATGTGTGAATTCATCTCACAGATTTACACCTTTCTTTTCATGAAGGAATTTGCTCACACTGTTTTCCTAGAATCTGCAAAAGGATATTCACGAGCCCATTGAGGCCTATGGTGGTAAAGGAAATATCCTCAGACAAAAACTAGAAAGAATTTTTCTGAGAAACTGTTTTGTGATGTGTGAAATCGTCTCTCAGAGTTACACCATTCCTTTCAATGAGCAGTTTGATAACACTGTTTTCGAGGAAACTGCAGTAGGATATTGGGGAGCACATTGAAGTTCATGGTGACAAAGGAACTATCATCAGATAAAAGCCAAAGGGAAGCTTTCTGTGAAATGTCTTTGTGATGTGTGAATTCACCTCATAGAGTTACACCGTTGTTTTCATTGAGAAGTTTGCTAAAATTTTTTCGATTATTCTGCAATGGTATATTCTAGAGCACCTTCAGGAATATCCTCAGATAAAAACTAGAAAGAAGCTTTCTGAGAAACTGCTTTGTGATGTGTGAATTCATCTCACAGAGTTACACTGTTCTTTTCAATGAGCAGTTTGATAACACTGTTTTCCTGGAATGTGCAATGGGATATTCAAGAGTGCATTGAATCTTATGGTGACAAATGAAATATTCTCATATAAAAACAAGAAGAAGCTTTCTGAGAAACCGCTTTGTGATGTCCTACTTCATCTCACAGAGTTACACGATTCTTTTCATGGATCATTTTGGTAGCACTCTTTTTGTGGAATCTGAGATGGGATATTTTGGATCACGTTGAAGAATATGGTGACAAAGGAAATATCCTCAAATAAAAACTAGAAATAAGCCTTCTGAGAAACTTCTTCATGATGTGTGAATTCATCTTACAGAGTTACATTCTTTTTTTCACTGAGCAGTTTGCTAACACTATTTTCGTGGAATCTGCAATGGGATAGTTCAGAGTGCATTGAAGCTTATGGTGAAAAAGGAAATATCCTCATATAAAAATTAGAAAGCTTTCTGAGAAAGTGCTTTGTGTTGTGTTAATTCATCTCACAGAGTTACATGATTTTTTCATGAATCAGTTTAGTAGAACTGTTTTTGGGGAATCTGAGAAGGGATATTTTGAAATGCATTGAAGCCTATTGTGACAAAGGAAATATCCTCAGATAAAAACTAGGAAGAAACTTTCTGAGAAAGTTCTTTGTGATGTGTGAATTCATCTCACAGAGTTACACGTTTCTTTTCATGGAGCAGTTTGATAACGCTGTTTTCATGCAATCTGCAAAGGGATATTTGGGGGTACAGTGAGGCCAATAGTGAAAAGGGAAATATCCTCAGAAAAAACTGGAAAGAATCTTGCTGAGAAAATGCTCTGTGATGTGTGAATTCATCACACAGATTTACACCATTCATTTAATAGAGCAGTTTGGTGACACTGTTTTCATGGAATCTGCAATGGGATATTTGGGAGTGCTTTGAAGCCTTTGGGGACAAATGAAATATTCTCAGATAAAAACAAAAAAGAAGCTTTCTGTGAAACTGCTTTGTGATGTTTGAGTTCATCTTACAGAGTTACAACCTTCTTTTCATTGAGAAGTTTTGTACAACTTTTTTCTTTGAATCCGCAATGGGATATTCCAGAGCACATTGTGGAATATGGTGAAAAAGGAAATATCGTCAGATAAAAACTTGGAAGAACCTATCTGAGAAACAGTTTTGTGATGTGTGAATTCATGTCACAGAGTTACACCACTCTTTTCATAGAGCAGTTTTGTAGAACTCTTTTTGGGCATTCTGAGAAGGGATATTTTGTACATCATTGAATCCTATGGTGAGAAAGGAAATATCCTCAGATAAAAACTACAAAGAACCTTTCTGAGAAACTGTTTTGTGATGTATGAACTCCTTGCACACATTTTCATGATTCTTTTATTGGGACAGTTTGCTAACACTGCTTTAGTGGAATCTACAATGGAATATATGGGAGCGCAGTGAAGGCTACATTGACAAAGGAAATATACTCAGACACAAACCAAAAATAAATTTCCACCGGGCGTGGTGGCTCAAGCCTGTAATCCCAGCACTTTGGGAGGCCAAGATGGGCGGATCACGAGGTCAGGAGATCGAGACCATCCTGGCTAACACAGTGAAACCCCGTCTCTACTAAAAAAAAAAAAAATACAAAAAACTAGCTGGGCGAGGTGGCGGGCACCTGTAGTCCCAGCTACTCAGGAGGCTGAGGCAGGAGAATGGTGTAAACCCGGGAGGCGGAGCTTGCAGTGAGCTGAGATCCGGCCACTACGCTCCAGCCTGGGCGACAGAGCGAGACTCCGTCTCAAAAAAAAATAAAATAAATAAAAAAATAAATTTCCTAAGAAAGTTCTTTGTGATGTGTGAATTCATCTCACAGATTAACAGGTTTGTTTTCATGGAGCACTTTGCTAACACTATTTTTGTGGAATCTACAAAGGAATGTTCGGGAGCACAAAGAGGCCTGTGGTAAAAAAGGAAATATCCTCAGATGAAAACTATAAAGAAGCTTTCTGAGAAACTGCTCTGCGATTTGTGAATTCATCTCATAGAGTTACACAAGCCTTTTCATAGAGCTGTTAGGTAGCACTGTTTTTGTGGAATATGACAAGGGATACTTTGGATCTCATTGAAACCTATGGTGACAAAGGAAATATTCTCAGATTAAAAACTAGAAGAAACTTTCTGAGAAACTGCTTTGTGATGTCTGAATTCATCTCACAGAGTTACACCTCTATTTTCTTAAAACAGTTTGCTAACACTGTCTTCCTGGTATCTGAAATAGGATACCTTGGAGTGCATTGAAGCCTGTGGTGACCAAGGAAATATCCTCCAACACAAACTAAAAAGAAGCTTTCTGACAATCTGCTTTGTGATGTGTGAATTCATCTCACAGAGTTACACTGTTCTTTTCATTCAGCAGTTTGCTAATACTATTTTCTTGCAATCTGCATTGGGATATTTCAGAGCACATTGAAGCTTATGGTGACAAAGGAAATATCCTCACAGAATAACTAGAAAGAAGCTATCTGAGAAACCGCTTTGTGATGGGTTAATTTATCTCACAGAGTTACACAATTCTTTTTATAGAGCAGTTTTGTAGCACTGTTTTTGAGGAATCAAAGAAAGGATATTTTTTTATCGCAATATAGCCTATGATGACAAACAAATTATCTTCAGGTAAAAAATAGAAAGAAGGTATCTGAGAATCTGCTTTGTGATATGCGAATTCTCACAGAGTTACACTCTTCTTTTCATTGAGCAGTTTCAGAGTGCACTGAAGCTTATGGTTACACTCTTTTTTTCATTGAGCAATTTGCTAACACTATTGGAATCTGCAATGGGATAGTTCAGAGTGCATTGAAGCTTATGGTGAAAAGGAAATAACCTCGTATAAAAATTAGAAAGAAGATTTCTGAGAAACTGATTTGTGATGTGTTAATTCATCTCACAGAGTTGCATGATTCTTTTCATGGATCAGTTTGGTAGAACTCTCCTTGGGGAATGTGAGAAGGGATATTTTGGATCGCATTGAAGCCTATAGTGACAAAAGAAATATCCTTAGATAAAAACTAGAAAGAAGCTTTCTGAGAAAGTTCTTTGTGATGTATGAATTCATTTCACAGAGTTACACCTTTATTTTTATGGAGTAGTTTGATAAAACTCTTTTTGTGGAATCTGCAAAGGGATATTTGGGAGTGCATTGAGGCCTATAGTGAAAAAGGAAATATCCTCAGATAAAAACTGCAAAGAATCTATCTGAGAAACTGCTCTGCTATGTGTGAATTCATCATACAGAGTTACTCATTCATTTAATAGAGTACTTTGATACACCATTTTCGTGGAATCTGCAATAGGATATTTTGGAGTGCATTGAAGCCAATGGTGACAAAGGAAATCACCTCAGACAAAAATCAAAAAGAAGCTTAATGTGAAACTGCTTTGTGATGTGTGAATTCATCTTACGGAATTATGCCATTCATTTCATTGAGGAGTTTGCTAACACTTTTTTTCATGGAATCTGCAATGGGATATTCGGGAGCACATTGAGGAATATTGTGAAAAAGAAAATATCCTCAGATAAAAACTAGAAAGAAGCTATCTGAAAAAATGCTTTGTGATGTGTAAATTCATCTCACAGAATTACACCACTAGTTTCGTGGAGCAGTTTGCTGATACTGTTTACTTGGATTATGCAATAAGATATTGCAGAGTGCTTTGAAGACTGTGGTGACATACGAAATATCTTCAGACAAAAACCCAAAAGAAACTTTCTGTGAAACTGCTTTGCAACGTGTGAATTCATCTCCCAGAGTTACATCTTTGTTTTCATGGAGCAGTTTGCTGACACTGTTTTCGTGGAATCTGCAAAAGGATATTTGGGAACGCATTGAGGCTTATAGTGAAAAAGGAAATATCAACAGATAAAAACCAGAAAGGAGGTTTCCGAGAAACTGCTTTGTGATGTGTGAATTCATCTTACAGTGTTACACTGTTCTTTTCATTAAGCAGCTTGTTTCCTTGGAATCTGCAGTGGGATATTTTGGAGCACTTTGAAGCTTACAGTGACAAAGGAAATATCCTCATGTAAAAATTAGAAAGCAGCTTTCTGAGAACCTGCTTTGTGATGTGTTAATTCACCTCACAGTGTTACACGATTCTTTTCATGGAACAGTTTGTTAACACTGTGTTTGGGGTATCTGAGGAGGGATGCATTTGATCGCTTTGAAGCCTATGGTGACAAAGGAAATATCCTTAGATAAAACCTAGAAAGAAGCTTTCTGAAAAACTTCATCGTAATGTTTGTATTCATTTGACAGTTTTACACCTTTGTCTTCATAGAGCAGTTTGCTAACACTGTTTTCAAGGAATCTGCAAATGGATATTTGGGAGCGCATTGAGGCTTACAGTGAAAAAGGAAATATCGTCAGATAGAAACTGGAAAGAAGCTTCTTGAGAAACTGCTTTCTGATTTGTGAATTCATCTCACAGAGTTACACCTTTCTTTTCTTGGAGCAGTTTTGTAACACTGCTTTTGCAGAATCTGAGAAGGGATATTTTGGATGACATTGAAGCCTCTATTGACAAAGGACATATTATCACATAAAAACTAGAAAGAAGCATTCTGAGAAACTTCGCCATGATGTGTAAATTCACCTCACAAAGTTACACTTCCTTTTCATGGAACAGTGTGCTAACACTGTTTTGGTGGAATCTGCAAAGGGATATTTTGGAGTGCATTGAAGCCTATGATGACAAAGAAAATATCCTCAGATAAAAACTAGATAGAAGATTTCTGAGAAACTGCTTTGTGATGTGTGAATTCATGTCACAGATTTACACCTTACTTTTCATGGAGTAGTGTGCTAACACTGTTTTTGTCTAATCTGCAAAGGTATATTAGAGAGTGCAATTAGGCCTATGATGAAAAAGTAAATATCCTCAAATAAAAAAATAGAAGGAAACTTTCTGAGAAACTCCTTTGAGATTTGTGAATTCGTCTCAAAGAGTTACACAATTCCTTTCATGGAGCTAGAACTGTTTTTGGGGAATCTGAGAAGGGATAATTTGGATCACATTGAAGCCTATTTTGAAAAATTAAATATCCTCAGATAAAAACTAGAAAGGTTTCTGAGATACTGCTTTGTGATATGTGTATTAATCTCACAGAATAGCATGATTCTTTTCTTGGAGTAGTTTGCTGAAACTGTTTTCATGGAATCTGCAATAGGATATTTGGGTGTGCACTGAAGAATATGGTGACAAAGGAAATATCCTCAGACAGAAACCAAAAAGAAACTTTCTGAGAAATTGTTTTGTAATGTGTAAATTTATCTCACAGATTTACACCTTTGTTTTCATGAGCAATTTCCTAACACTATTTTCGTGATATCTGAAAAGAGATATTCACAAGCGCAGTGAGGCCTGTGGTGAAACGGAAATATCCTCATACAAAGACTAGAAAGAAGCTTTCTGAGAAATTGCTTTATGATGTGTGAATTCATCTCACAGAATTACACGGTCCTTTTCATTGAGGAGTTTGCTAACACAGTTTTCTTGGAAACTGCAATGATATATTATAGGGCACATTGGAGCTTATGATGACAAAGGAAATATCCTCATATAAAAACTAGAGAATTCTTTGTGAGATAATGCATTGTGGTGGGTTAATTCATCTCACAGAGTTACAGGATTCTATTCATAGATCAATTTGGTAGCACTGTATTTGGGTAATCTGAGAAGGGATATTCTCGATCACTTCAAAGCCTATGATAACAAAGGAAATATCCTCAGATCAAAACTAGAAAGAAATTTTCTGAGAAACTACTTCATGATGTGTGAATTCATCTCACAGAGTAACACGTTTCTTTTCATGGATCAGATTGCTAATACTGCTTTCATGGAGTCCGTGAAGGGATATTTGGAGCACATTGGGTCCCAGGGTGAAAAGGAAATATCCTCACATAAAAATTAGAAAGAATCTTTCTGAGAAACTGCTTTGTGATGTGTGAATTCATCTCAGAGAGTAACAATGTTGTTTTCATTGAGCAGATTGCTAACACTTGTTTCTTGGAATCTGCATTCAGATATTTTGGAGCACATTGAAGCTTATGGTGACAAAGGAAATATACTCTGATAAAAACTAGAAAGAAGCTTTCTGAGAAACTGGTTTGTGATTTGTGACTTCATTTCACAGAGTTACACCATTCTTTTCATTGAGCAGTTTGAAAACACTGTATTTGTGGAGTCTGCAGTAGAATACTTGGGAGAGCATTAGAGCCTATGGTGACAAAGGAAATATCCTCAGACAAAAACTAGAAAGAAGCTTTCTGAGAAACTGCTTTGTGATGTGTGAATTCATCTCACAGATTTACACTCATCTCTTCAATGAGAAGGTTGCCAACACTGTTTTCTCGGAAACTGCTATGTGATATTTGGGAGCACATTGAGCTTATGTTGAAAAAGGAAATATCCTCAGGCAAAAACTAGATAGAAGCTTTCTGAGAAACTGTTTTGTGATTTGTGAATTCATCTCACAGAGTTACACTATACTTTTCATGGAGCAGATTGATAGTGCTGTTTTTGTGTAATCTAAGAAGGGATATTTTGGATTGTGTGGAATCCTACGATGATATAGGAAACATCCTCAGACAAAAACTAGAAAGAAGCTTTCTGAGAAACTTTTTTGTGATGTGTGAATTCATCCCACAGAATTACATAATTCTTTTCATGGAGCAGTTTGGTAGCACTGTTTTTGAGGAATCTGAGAAGGGATACTATGGATGTCATTGAAGACTATGGTGACAAAGGAAATATCCTCAGATAAAAATTAGAAAAAACTTTATGAGAAACTGCTTTGTGATGTGTGAATTCATATCAAAGGGTTACACCATTGTTTTCATTGCACTGTTTGATAACACTGTTTTCTTGGAATCTGCAAAGGGATATTTCATAGTGCATTGAAGCTTAGGGTGACAAAGAAAATATCCTCATATAAAAATTAGAAAGAAGCTTTCTGAAAAACTCCTTAGGGTTTGAGAATTCTTCTGACAGAGTTGCACGATTATTTTCATGGATCAGTTTGGTAGCACTTTTCTGGGGTGTCTGAGAAGGGATATTTTGGATCGCACAGAAGCTTATATTACCAAAGGATATATCCTCAGATATAAACTAGAAAGAAGCTATCTGAGAAACTTCTTTGTGATGTGTGAATTCACCTCAAAAATTTACACCTTTCTTTTCATGGGACAGTTGAATAACACTGCTTTCATAGTGTCTGCAAGGGATATTGGGAGCGGATTGAAGCCTATGGTGAAAAAGGAAATATCTTCAGATAAAAACTAGAAGGAAGCGTTCTGAGAAACTGCATTGTGATGTGTGAATTCATCTCACAGAGTTACACTGTTCTTTTCATTGAACAGATTGGTAACACTGTTTTCTTGAAATATGAAATGGGATATTTTGGAGCGTGTCAAAGTTTATGGTGACAAAGGAAATACCCTCATATAAAAACTAGAAAGAAACTTTCTGAGTAACTGCTTTGTGATGTGTGAATTCATTCCACTGAGTTACACAATTCTCTTCATTGAACAGTTTCTGAACCCTGTTTTTGTGGAATATGCAATGGGATATTTCGGAACACATTGAAGCTTATGGTGAAAAAGGAAGCAACCTCAGAGAAAAACTAGAAAGAAATTTTCTGTGAAACTGCTTTGTGATTTGTGAATTCATCTCACAGAGTTACACGAATCTCTTCATGGAGCAGTTTGGTAGCACTGTTTTTGGGGAATCTGAGAAGGGATATTTTGCATCACCTTGAAGCTTATGGTGACAAAGGAATTATCCTGAGATAAAAACTAGAAAGAATTTTTCTGAGAAAGTTCTTTGTGATGTGTGATTTCAACTCACAGATTTACAACTTTATTTTCATGGAGTTGTTTGCTAACACTGTTTTCGTGGAATCTGCAAAGGGATATTTGGGAGCGCATTGTGGCCTACAGTAAAAAAGAAAGTATTCTCAGATAAAAGCTAGAAGGAAGCTTTCTGAGAAACTTCTTTGTGATGTGTGAATTCATCTCAAAGAGTTACACCATTCTTTTCATTGAGCAGTTTGCTAACACTGTTTTCGTGGAATCTGCAGAGGAATATATGGGAGCGCATGAGGATTATGGTGAAAAACTAAATATCCTCATAAACACTAGAAAGAAGCTTTCAGAGAAAATGATTTGTGATGTGTAAATTCATCTCACAGTGTTACACTGCTCTTTTTATTGAGCAGTTAGCTAAAACTGTTTTCTCGGGATCTTCAATGCAATATTTTGGAGCGCATTGAGGCTTATGATGCCAAAGGAAATATTCTCAGAAAAAAACTATAAAGAAGCTTTCTAAGATACTGCTTTGAGGTTTGTGAATTCATCTTACAGAGTTACACTATTCTTTTCATGTAGCAGTTTGGTAGCACTGTTTTTCAGGAATCTGAGAAGGGATATTTCAGATCGCATTGAAGTCTATGGTGACAAAGGAAATATCCTCACATACAAGATAGAAAGAAGCTTCCTGAGAAAGTTCTTTGTGTTGTGTGAATTCATCTCACAGAGTTACACCTTACTTTTCATTGAACAGTTTGGTTGCACTGTTTTTGGGAAATCTGAAAAGGTATTTTAGGGAGCTCATAGAGGCCTATGGTGAAAGAGGACATATCTTCAGTTAAAAATTTGAGAGAATGTTTTTGAGAAGCTGTTTTGTGATGTGTGTATTCACCTCATAGAGATAAATCATTTTTTTTGATTGAGCAGTTTGGCATGGCTGTTTTTGTGATGTCTCAGAAGGGATATTTTGGAGCGCATTGAGTCTAATGGTAGAAAAGCAAACATGCTCATGTAAAATCTATAAATTAGCTTTCTGAGAAATTTCTTTGTGATAGGTGAATTCATTTCCCAGAGATAAACCATTCTCTTCATTGAGCAGTTTGTTAATCTTGTTTTTGTGGAATCTACAGAGCGATATTCGGAGTGCGGAAAAGCCTAGGGTGAAAAAGGAAATACCCTCAGATAAAAACTAGAAAGAAGCTTACTGAGAGACTGTTTTGTGATCGGTGAATTGATTTCACAGAGTTCAATCATTCTTTTCATTGAATAGCTTAGTAACACCGTTTTTGTGAAATATGCAACGGGGTATTCGGGAGTGGATAGAGGCCAAGGTTGTAAAAGGAAATATCTTCAGGCAAAAACAGGAGTGAAAGTTTCTTATAACTCCTTTGTGATGTGGGCACTCATTTCATAGAGGTAAAGCTTTCTGTTGAGAGAGAAGTTTGGCATCTCTGTTTTTGTGGTGTATGAGAAGGGATATTTGGGAGCATATGGAATCTGATGGTGGAAAAGGAAATATCCTCAGATAAAAAATAGAAGGAAGCTTTCTAAGAAATATCTTTGTGTTAGGTGAATTCATCACACAGAGTTACACAATTCTTTTCAAGGATCAGTCTGTTAGCACTGTTTTTGGGGAATCTGAGAAAGGATTTTTTGGATCACATAGAAGCCTATGGTGACATAGGATATTTCGTCAGACGAAAGCTAGAAAGTTTCTGAGAAAGTCCTTGTGATGTGTGAATTTGTCTCACAGAATTACACCTTTCTTTTCATGGAGCAGTTTGCTAACACTCTTTTCCTGGAATCTGCACAGGGATATTTGGGAGCGAATTGAGGCATATGGTGAAAAAGTAAATATCCTTAGATAAGAACTGAAAAGAAGGTTTCTGAGAAAGTTCTTTGTGACGTGAGAGTTCACCTCAGGAAGTTACACCTTACTTCTTTTCTTGGAGCACTTTGCTAAAACTGTTTTCATGGAATCTGCAAAGGGATATTTGGGAGTGCTTTGAGGCCTATAGTCAAGAAAACAAATACCCTCAGAGAAAAACTAGAAAGAAACTTTCTGAGAAACTGCTTTGTGATGTATGAATTCACGTCACACAGTTACATTGTTGCTTTCATTGAGCAGTTTGACAGCACTGTTTTCTTGGAATATACAATGGGATAAATTGGAGCACTTTGAAGCTTATTGTAAGAAGAGAAATATCCTCAGAAAAAGCTAGAAAAATGCTTTCAGAGAAACTGCCTTATAATTTGTGAATTCATCTCACAGAGTTACACGATATTTTTCATGGAGCAGTTTGGTAGCACTGCTTTTAGGGGAATCTGAGAAGGGATATATTGGATCACATTGAAGCCTATGGTGACAAAGGAAATATCCTGAGAGGAAAAGTAGAAAGAACTTTCTGAGAAAGTTCTTTGTGATGTGTGAATTCATCACTCACAGTTACATCTGTCTTTTTAGGGAGCAGTTTCCTAAAACTGTTTTCCTGGAATCTGCAAAGGAATATTTGAGTATGCATTCATGCTTATGGTGGAAAAGAAAATATCCTCAGATAAAAACAAGAAATAAGCTTTCTGAGAAACTACTCTGTGACGTGTGAGTTCATCTAACATAGTTACACTGTCCTTTTCATTCAGCAGTTTGCCTACACTGTCTTCCTGGAATCTGCAAAGGATATTTGGGAACACATTGGGTCCTATCTTAAAAATATATATATATACTCATTTAAAAACTAGAAAGGTGCTTTCTGAGAATCTGCTTTATGATGTATAAATTCATCTCACAGAGTTACACCATTCTTTTCATTGAACAGCTTGATAAAACTGTTTTCGTGGAATCTGCAATAGGATATTTCAGAATACATTGAAGGCTAGGGTGACAAAAGAAATATATTCACAGAAAAAGCAAAAAGAAGCTTTCTCCAAAACTATTCTGTGATGTGTGAATTTATCTCACAGGGTTACCCTGTTCTTTTCATTGAAGAGTTTGCTAACACTGCTTTCTTGGAATCTGGAATGCGATATTTTGGAGCGCATTGAAGCTAATGGTGACAAAGGAAATATCCCCAGAGAAAAACTAGAAAGAAGCTTTCTGAGAAACCGCTTTGTGATTTGTGAATTCATCTGACAGAGCTACACGATTCTTTTCATGGGGCAGTTTGGTAACACTGTTTTTGGGGAATCTCAAAAGGGATATTTTGGAATGCATTGAACCCTTTTGTGACAAAGGAAATATCCTCAGATGAAAACTATAAAGAAGCCCTCTGAGAAACTGCTTTGTGATGTGTGAATTCATCTCACAGAGTTACAATGTTCTTTTCATTGTACAGTTTGCTAACTCTGTTTTCTTTGTATCCGCAATGGGCTATTTCAGAGTACATTGAAGCTTGTGGTGACAAAGGAAATATCATCATATAAAAACTAGAAAGAAGCTTTCTGAGAAACCACTTTGTGATGTGTTAATTCATCTCACAGAGTTACACGAATCTTTTCGTGGATCAGTTTGGTAGCACTGTTTTTGGGCAATCTGAGAAGGGACGTTTTGGATTGCATTGAAGCCTATGGTGACTAAGGAAGTATCCTCAGATAAAAACCAGAAAGAAGATTTTTGAGATAGTTCTTGTGATGTGTGAAATTATCTCAAAGAGTTACACCTTTGTTTTCATGGGGAAGGTTGCTAACAGAGTTTTCATGGAATCTGCAAAGGGATATTTGGGAGCGCATTGAGGCCTATAGTGAAAAAGGAAATATCTTCATTAAAACTCAAAAGAAGCTCTCTGAGAATCTGCTTTATGATTTGTGAATTCAACTCACAAATGTACACTGTTCTTTTCATTGAACAGTTTGGTAAATGTGTTTTCTTGGAATTTGCAATGGCATATTTCAGAGTGCATTGAAGCTTATGGTGACAAAGAAAATATCCTCATACAAAAACAAGAAAGATGCTTTTTGAGAAACCACTTTGTGATGTGCTAATTCTTTTCACAGAGGTACACGATTTTTTTCATGTCTCAATTTGGTAGCAGTGTTTTTGGGGAATCTGAGAAGGGATATTTTGGATCGCATTGAAGCTCTTGATGATAAAGGAAATATAATCATATAAAAATTGCAAACAAGGTTTCTGAGAAACTGCTTTGTGATGTGTTAATTCATTTCACTGAGATAAAACTTTCTTTTCATGGAGCAGTTTGGTAACACTGTTTTCCTTGAATCTACACAGGGATATATGGGAGCGCCATGTTGCCTATCGTGAAAAAGGAAATATCCACAGATAAATACTAGAAAGAAGCTTTCTGAGAACCTACTTTCTGATGTGTGAATTCATCTCACAGTGGTACACCATTGTTTTCATTGCTCAGTTTGGTGACACTGTTTTTGTGGAATCTGCAATAGGATATTTGGGAGCACGTTGGAGTCTAGGGTGACAAAGGATATGTCCTCACAGAAAAAGCAAAAAGAAGCTTTCTGAGGAAGGGTTTTGTGATGTGTGAATTCATCTCACAGAGTTACATGATTCTTTTCATGTAGCAGTTTGGTGGCACTGTTTTTGGGCAACCTGAGAAGGTATATTTTGAATCACATTGAAGCCTGTGGTGACAAAGCAAATATCCTCAGATAAAAAACTGGAAAGAATCTTTCTGAGAAAGTTGCTTGTGATGTGTGAATTTATCTCACATTGTTACACTGTACTTTTCACTGAGCAGTTTGCTAACATAGTTTTAATAGAATCTGCAAAGGGATATTTGGGTGTCCATTGAGGCCTACAGTGAAAAAGGAAATATCCTCAGATAAAAACTAGAAATAATCTTTCTGAGAAACTGTTTTGTGATGCCTGAATTCACCTCACAGAGTTACACTGTCATTTTCATTGAGCAGTTTGCCAACATTGTTTTCTTGGAATCTTCAATGGGATATTTCAAAGCGCATATAAGCTTACAGTGATAAAGGAAATATCCTCATATAAAAACTAGAAAGAAGATTTCTGAGAAACCGCTTTGTAGTGTGTTAAATCATCTCACAGATTTACACGATTCTTTTCATGGATTAGTTTGGTAGCCCTGTTTTTGGGGAATCTGAGAAGGAATATTTTGGATTACATTGAAGCCTATGGTGACAAACAATGTATCCTCAGATAAGACATAGAGAGAAGGTTTCTGAGAAAGTACTTTCTGATGTGTGAATTCATCACACAGAGATACACCTTTTTTTTTCATGGAGCGGTTTGGTAACACTGTTTTTGTGGATTCTGCAAAAGGATATTTGGGAGCACACTGAGACCTATAGTGAAAAAACAAATATCCTCGTATAAAAACTGAGAAGATGCTTTCTGAGAAGCTGCTTTGTGATGTGTGAATTCATCTCACAGAGTTACACATTCTTTTTATTTCGCAGTTTGATAACACTGTTTTCATGGAATCTGAAATAGGATATTTTGGAGTGCACTGAAGCCTATGGTGACAGAGGAAATTTCCTCATATAAAAACCAAAAAGAAGGTTTCTGAGAAACTGTTTTGCGATGTGTGAGTTCATTGCACAGAGTTACACTGTCCTTTTCTTTGAGCAGTTTGCTAACACTGTTTTCTTGGAATATGCAATGGGATATTCTGGAGTGCATTGTAGCTTATGGTTACAAAGGAAATATACTCAGAACAAAACTAGAAGGAAGCTTTTTGAGAAACTGTTTTGAGATTTGTGAATTCATTTCATGGAGCTACACAATTCTTTTCATGAAGCAGTTTGGTAGAACTCTCTGGGGAATCTGAGAAGGGATATTTTGGATCCGTTTGAAGCCTATGGTGACAAAGGAAATATCCTCAGTTAAAAACTAGAGAGAAACCTTCTGTTAAAGCTCTTTGTGATATGGGAATTCATCTCACAGAGATACACCTTTCTTTTCATGCAGCAGTTAGCTAACACTGTTTTCGTGGAATCTGCAAAGGGATATTTGGGAGCTCAATGAGGCCTACAGTGGAAAAAAACAAATATCCTCAATTAAAAATTAGAAGGAAGCACTCTGAGAAACTGCTTTGTGATGTGTGAGTTCATCTCACAGAGTTACACTGTACTTTCTTTGAGTAGGTTGCTAAAACCATTTTTGTGGAATCTTCAAAGGGTTATTTGGGAGTGTATTGAGGCCTGTATTGGAAAAAACACATATCCACAGATAAAAATTAGAAAGAAGCTTTCTGAGAAACTGCTTTGTGATGTGTGAATTCATCTCATGGAGTTACATTGTTCTTTTCATTGAGCAGTTTGATAACACTGTTTTCGCAGAATCCGCAATAGGATATTTGGAAGTGCATTGAAGTCTATGGTGACAAATTAAATATCCAAAGATTAAAACCAAAAAGAAGCTTTCTGAGAACCTGTTTTCTGATGTGTGAATTTATCTCACAGTGTTACACTGTTCTTTTCATTGAGGAGTTTGCTAACACTGTTTTCTTGGAATCTGCAATGGGATATTTTGGAGCACTTTGAAGCTTACAGTGACAAAGGAAATATCCTCTGCCAAAAACTAGAAAGAAGCATTCTGAGAAACTGTTTTGTGGTTTGTGAATTCATCTCACAGAGTTACACGATTCTTTTCATGGAGCAGCTTGGTAGCACTGTTTTTGGGAATCTGCGAAAGGATATTTTGGATCGCATTGAAGTGTATGGTGACAAAGGAAATAACCTCAGATAAAAACTGGAAGGAAGCTTTCTGAGAAACTGCGTTGTGATGTGTGAATTCACCTCACAGAGTTACACCTTTCTTTTCATGGAGAAGTGTGCTAACCATGTTCTCGTGGAATCTGCAAATGCTATTTTGGTTGTGCTTTGCAGACTGTGATGATAAAGGTAATATACTCAGATAAAAACTAGAAAGAAGCTTTCTGAAAAACTGCTTTGTGATTTGTGAATTCATCTCACAGAGTTACACTGTACTTTTCATTGAGCAGTTTGCCAACACTATTTTCTTGAAATCTGCAATGGTATATTTTGGACACATTGAAGCTTTTGGGGACAAAGGAAATATTCTCATATAAAAACAATGAAGAAGCTTTCTGAGAAAATGCTTTGTGATATGCTAATTCACCTAACAGAGATACATGATTCTTTTCGTGGATCAGTTTGGTAGCAATGTTTTTTTAGTAATCTGAGAAGGGATAGTTTGTATCACATGAAGCCTATGGTGACAAATGAAATATGGTCATATAAAAGCTGGAAACAAGCTTTCTGAGAAACCACTTTGTGATGTGTTAATTGATCTCACTGAGTTACACCTTTGTTTTCATTAAGCAAATTGCTAACACTGTTTTTTTTTTTTTTTTGAAATCTGCAAATGGATATGTGGGAGCACATTGAGATCTACAGTGAAAAAGGAAATATCCTAAGATAAAACTAGAAAGAAGTATTCTGAGAAACTGCTTTGTGATTTGTGATGTCATCTCACAGAGATACAACATTCTTTTTGTTGAGCAGTTTGATAACACAGTTTTTGTGGAATCTAAAATAGGATATTTGGGAGCACATTGAAGCCTATGGTGACAAAGGAAATATCCTCACATAAAAACAATAAAGAAGCATTCTGAGAAACTTCTTTGTGTTGTGTGAATTCATTTCACAGAGATACACTGTTCTTTTCATTGAGTAGCTGGGTAGCACTGTTTTTGGGGATTCTGAGAGAGGATATTTTGGATCACATTGAATTGTTTTTTGACAAGCAAAATATCCTCAGATTAAAACTAGAAAGAAGCTTTCTGAGAAAGATCCTCATGATTTTTGAATTTATCTCACAGTGTTATACCTTTCTTTTCATGGAGCAGATTGCTAACACTGTTTTCATGGAATCTGCAAAGGGATATTTGGGAGTGCATTGAGGCCTCTGGTGAAAAAGGAAATATCCCCAGATAAGAATAAGAAAGAAGCTTTTGGACAAAGTTCTTTGGGTGTGTTAATTCATCTCACAGAACTACACGATTCTTTTCATGGATCAGTTTTTAGCATTGTTTTTGGGGAATCTGAGAATGGGTATTTTGAATCACATTGTAGCCAATGGTGGCTAAGGAAATATCCTCAGATAAATACTAGAAATAAATTTTCTGAGAAAGTTCTTTGTGATGTTTGAATTCATCTCACAGAGTTACACCTTTCTTTTCATGGAGTTGTTTGCTAACACTCTTTTCGTGGAATCTGCAAAGGGATATTTGGGAGCGCATTGTGGCCTATGGTGAAAAAGAAAGTATTCTCAGATAAAAACTAGAAGGAAGCTTTCTGAGAAACTGCTTTGTGATGTGTGAATTCACCTCAAAGAGTTACTCCGCTCTTTTCATTGAGCAGTTTGCTAACACTGTTTTCGTGGAATCTGCCAAGTGATATTTGGGAGTGCATTGAGGCCTATAGTGAAAAAGGAAATATCCTCATAGAAAAACTGGAAAGAAACTTTCTGAGAAACTGTTTTGTGATGTGTTAATTCATCTCACAGAGTTACATGGTACTTTTCATGGGGCAGTATGCTAAAACTGTTTTCTTGGTATCCACAATGGCATAATTTGGAGCGCATTGAAGCTTATTGTGAGAAGTGAAATATCATCAGACAAAAAGTAGAAAAAACCTTTCTGAGAAACTGCTTTGTGATGTGTGAATTCATCTCAGAGAGTTACACTGTTCTTTTCATTGAGCAATTTGCTAACAGTGATTTCTTGGAATCTGTAATGGGATTTTTTGGAGCGCTTTGAAGCTTATGGTGTCAAAGGAAATACCCTCACATGAAAACTAGAAAGAAGCTTTCTGAGAAACCACTTTGTGATGCATTAATTCATCTCACAGACCTACATGATTCTTTTCATGGATCATTTTGGTATCACTGTTTTTGGGGCATCTGAGAAGGTATATTTGGGATCACATTGAATCCTACGGTGACAAAGGACACATCCTCAGATAAAAAGTAGAAAGAAGCAATCTGAGAAAGTTCTTTAAGATGAGTGAATGTATCTCACAGAGTTACATCTTTCCTTTCATGGGGCAGTGTGCTAATACAGTTTTCATGGAATCTGCAAAGGGATATAAGGGAGGTAATGGAGGTGCATAGTGGAAAAAGAAATATCCTCATAGAAAAACCAAAAAGGAGCTTTCTGATAAACTGCTTTGTGATTTTTGAATTCATCTAACAGAGTTACACCATTCTTTTCATTGAGCAGTTTGACAGCACTGTTTTCGTGTAAACTGCAATGGGAAATTTGGGAGCACATTGAAGCCTATGGTGACAAAGGAAATATCCTCAGAAAAAAACTACAATGAAGCTTTCTGAGAAAGTTCTTTTTAATGACTGAATTCATCTCACAGAGTTACACCTTTCTTTTCATGGAGCAGTCTGGTAACACTGTTTTCATGGAATCTGCAAAGGGATAATTTGGATCGCATTGAAGCCTATGGTGACAAAGGAAAAATCCTCAGATAAAATCTAAAAAGAATTTTTCACAGAGACTGCTGTGTAGGGTGTTAATTCATTTCACAAAGTTACACGATACTTTTCATGGATCAGTTTGGTAGCACTGTTTTTGAGGAATCTGAGAAAGGATATTTTGGATCACATTGAAACCTATGCTGACAAAAGAAATATCCTCAGATAACAACTAGAATGAAGCATTTTGAGAAAGTCCTTCATGATGTGTGAATTCATATCACAGAGATACACCATTCGTTTCATGGAGAAGTTTGATAACTCTGGTTTCATAGATTCTGCAATAGGATAGTCCATAGCACTTTGAGCCTAGGTTGACAAAGAAAATATCCTCGGATAAAAACCTAAAAGAAGTTTTCTGAGAAACTGCTTTGTGATGTGTTAATTCATCTCAAGGAGTTACATGATTCTTTTCAAGGATCAGTCTGGTATCACTTTTTTTGGGAATATGAGAAGGGATATTTTGGATTGCATTGAAGACTATGGTGACTAAGGAAATATCCTCAGATAAAAACTATAAAGAAGCTTTCTGAGAGAGTTCTTTGTGACGTGTGAATTCATCTCACAGAAGTACACCTTGGTATTCATGGAGCAGTTTCCTTAACACTAACACTCTTTTCGTGGAATCTGCAAAGAGACATTTGGGTGCGCTTTGAGGACTGTGGTGATAAAGATAATATCCTCAGATAAAAATTAGAAAGAATCTTTCTGAGAAACTGCTTTGTGATGTGTGAATTCATCTTATGGAGTTACACCATTCTTTTCATTGAGTGGTTTGATAACACTGTTTTCATGGAATCTAGAATAGGATATTTCAGAATGCTTTGAAGCCTATGGTGACAAAGGAAATATCCTCAGATAAAAACCAGAAAGAAACTTTCTGAGAAACTGCCTTGTGATGTGTCAATTCATCACACAGAGTTACACAGTACTTTTCATTAAGTAGTTTGCTTACAATGTTTACTTGGAATCTGCAATGGGATATTTCAGAGCGCATAGGAACTTATTGTGAAAAAGTAAATATCCTCAGAAAAAAATGAGAAAGAACATTCTGAGAAACTGCTTTGTGATTTTTGAATTTGTCTCACAGAGTTACATGATTCTTTTCATGGATCAGTTTGATAGCACTGTTTTTGTGGAATTTTCAAAGGTATATCTGGGAGCTCATTGAGGCCTATGTGAAAAAGGAAATATCCTCAGATAAACACTACAAAGAAGCTTTCTGAGAAACTGGTTTGTTTTGGTGAATTCTTCTCACAGAGTTACACCATTCTTTTCTTGGAGATGTTGGATTACACTATTTTCATGGAGTCTGCAATAGGATATTTGGGACTGCATTGAAGCCTATGGTGACAAAGAAAATATCATCATAGAAAAACAAAAAAAGAAGCTTTCTGAGAAACTGCTTTGTGATGTGTGAATTCAACTGACAGAGTTACACTGTTTTTTTCATTGAGCAGTTTGTAAACACTGTTTTTGGGGAATCTACAAAGGGATATTTAGGAGCGTATTGAAGCTTACTGTGAAAAAGTAAATATCCTCAGACAAAAACTAGAAAGAAACATTCTGGGAAACAGCTTTGTGATTTGTAAATTTATTGCACAGAGTTACATGATTCTTTTCATGAATCAGTTTGATAGCACTGTTTTTACGGAATCTTAGAAGGGATATTATGGATTGCATTGAAGCCTACGGTAACAAAGGAAATATCTTCAGATAAAAACTAGAGAGAAGCTTTCTGAGAAAGTTCCTTGTGATGCATGAATTCATGTCAAAGAGTTACACCTTTCTTTTCATGGAACAGTTTGCTAACACTCTTTTCGTGGAATTTGCAAAGGGATATTTGGGAGCACATTGAGGCCTACAGTGAGAAAGGAAATACCCTCATAGGAAAACTAGAAAGAAGCGTTCTGAGAATCAGTTTTGTGGTGTTTGATTTCAGTGCAGAGAGTTACACTTTTGTTTTCATGGAGCAATTTGCTAACAGTGATTTCTTGGAATCTGCAATGGGATATTTTGGAGCACACTGAAGCTTAAGGTGACAAAGTAAATATCCTCATATAAAACTAGAAAAAAACTTTCTGATAAATCACTTTGTGATATGTTAATTCATCTCACAGTGTTACATGATTGTTTTCATGGATCACTTTGGTAGTGCTGTTATTGGGGAATCTGAGAAGGGATATTTGCTTTTGAAGTCAATGGTGACTAAGGACATATCCTCAGGAAAAAACTAGAAAGAAGTTATCTGAGAAAGTTCTTTGTGATGTGTGAATTCATTTTAAGAGTTACACCTTTCTTTTTATGGGGCTGTTTACTATCACAGTTTTCATGGAATCTGCAAAGGGATACTTGGGAGCACATTGAGGCCTATGGTGAAAAAGGAAATATCATCAGATAAAAACTAGAAAGAAGCTTTCTGGGAAACTACTTTGTGATGCCTGAATTCATCTCACAGAGTTATACTGGGCTCTTCTATGAGCCTTTTGATAACACTGTATCCATGGAGACTGCAATAGGATATTTAGGGTATTTGTTTTCATGGATCAGTTTGGTAGTGCTGTTATTGGGGAATCTGAGAAGGGATATTTTGGATTACTCTGAAGCCTATGGTGACAAAGGAAATATCCTCAGATAAAAACTAGAAAGAAACTTTAAGAGAAATGGCTTGGGGATGTGTGAATCCATCTCACAGAGTTACACTATTGTTTGCATTGAGCAGTCTGCTAACACTGTTTTCTTGGAATCTGCCATGGGGTATTTCACAGTGCATTGAACGTTTTGTTGACATAGAAAATATCCTCAGACAAAAACTAGAAAGAACCTTTCTGAGGAACTTCTTTGTGGTTTCTGAATTCTTCTCACAGAGTTACACCATTCTATTCATGGAGCAGTTTGGTAGCCCTGTTTTTGGGGAATCTGAGAAGGGATAGTTTGGATCACATTGAAGCCTATGGTGTCAAAGGAAATATCCTTAGACTAAAACTAGAAAGAAGCTTTCAGAGAAACTTTTTTGTGATGTGTGAATTCATCTCACAGAGTTACACCTTTCTTTTCATGGAGCAGTTTGCTAACACTGCTTTTGTGGAATCTGCAAAGGGATATTTGGGAGCACACTAAGGCCTATGGTGAAAAAGGGAATATCCTCAGATTTTAACCAGAAAGATCTTTCTGAGAAAGATCTTTGTGATGTATGTATTCATCTCGCAGAGTTACATTGTTGTTTTCACTAAGCAGTTTGCTAACACTGTTTTCAGGGAATCTGCAACGGGATACATTGGAGCTCAATGAAGCTTGTGTTGACAAAGGAAATAAATTTGTATAAAAACTAGGAAGAAGCTTTCTGAAAAACCTCTTTATGATGTGTTAATTCATCTCCCAGAGTTACACAATTCTTTTCAAGGAGCAGTATGGTAGCATGTTTTTGGTGAGTCTGAGAGATGATATTTTGGATCACATTAAATCTATGGTAACAAAGGAAATATCCTTGGATAAAAACAAGATACAAACTTTCTTTGAAAGTTCCTTATGATGCATCTCGGAGAGATACTACTTTCCTTTCATGGAGAAGTTTGTGTACACTGTTTTCGTGGAATCTGCAAAGAGATATTTGGGAGTGCTTTGAGGCCTATGTTGACAAAGGATAGATCCTCATATAAAAAGTAGAAAGAAGCTTTCCGAGAAACTGCTTTTTGATTTGTGAATTCATCTGATAGAGTTACATCATTCTTTTCATTGAGCAGTTTGCTAACACTGTTTTCATGGAATCTGCACATTGATATTTGGGACAACATTGAGGCCTATAGTGAAAAACTGATTATCCTCAGAAAAAAACTAGAAAGAAGTTTTGTGAGAAACTGCTTTGTGATGTATGAATTCATCTCACAGATTTACACTCTACTTTTCATTGAGTAGTTTGTTAACACTGTTTTCTTGGAATCTGCAAGGGCTATTTTGGAGCACATTGAAGCTTATTGTGATAAAGGAAGTATTCTGAAATAAAAACTAGAAAGATGCTGTCTGAGAAACTGCTTTGTGAAGTGTTAACTCATCTGATGGAGTTACATGATTCTTTTCATGGATCAGTTTGGCAGCACTGTTTTTGGGTAATCTGAGAAGGTATATTTTGTATTGCATTGAAATCTATTGTGACAAAGGAAATATCCTTAGGTAAAAACTAGATAGAAACTTTCTGAGAAATTGCTTTGTGATTTGTGAATTCATCTCACATAGTTACACGATTGTTTTCATGGATCAGTTTGATCGTACTGTTTATGGGGAATCTGAGAAGGGATATTTTGGATCACATTGCAGCCTGTGGTAACAAAAGGAATATCCACAGATAAAAACAAGAAAAACTTTTTGAGAAAATTCTTTGTGATGTGTGATTTCATCTCACAGAGTTACACCTTTCTTTTCATAGAGCAGTGTGCTAACACTGTTTTTATGGAATCTGCAGAGGGACATTTTGGAGTGCATTGAGGCCTATGGTTAAAATGTAAATATCCTCAGATAAAAACTAGAAAGAAGCTTTCTGAGAAACTGCTTCGTGGTGTGATTTCATCTCAGAGTTTCACCATTCTTTTCATTGAGCAGTGTGCTAACACTGTTTGGGAATCTACAAAGGGATATTTTAGAGCGCATTGAAGTCTATGGTGAGAATAGAAATATCCTCCAATAAAAACTGGAAAGCTTTCTGAGAAACTGCTTTGTGATGTGTGGATACATCTCTCAGATTTACACCTTTCTTTTCATGGAACAGTTTCCTAACATTGTTTTCATGGAATTTGCAAAGGGATATTCTGGAGCATGTTGAGGCCTATAGTGTAAAAAGAAATCTCCCCAGATAAAAACTAGAAAGAAGATTTCTGGGAAATAGCTTTTTGATGTGTGAATTCATTTTACAGTGCTACACCGTTCTTTTCATTGAGCAGTTTGATAACACTGTTTTTGAGGAATCTGCAATAGTATATTTGGAAGCCCATTGAAGCCTATGGTGACAAAGGAAATTTCCTCAGACAAAAACCAAAAAGAAGCTTTCTGTGAAACTGCTTTGTGATGTGTGAATTCATCTCAAATGTTTCCACCTTTATTTTCATGGAGCACTTTGATAACACTATTTTCCTGAGATGTACAAACGGATATTCGTGAGCACATTGAGGCAAAAGGTGAAAAAGGAAATATCCTCAGACAAAACTGGAAAGAAACTTACTGAGAAACTGCTTTGTGATTTGTGAATTAATCTCTCAGAGTTATAAGATTCTTTCCATGCAGAAGTTTGGTAGCACTGTTTTGGGGGAATTTGAGAAGGGATAGTCTGGATTGCATTGAAGTTTAGGGTGACAAAGGAAATATGCTCAGATAAAATCTTGAAAGAATCATTCCAAGAAACTTCTTCATGATGTGTGAATTCATCTCACAGAATTACACTATTCTGTTCTTTGAGAAGTTTGCTATCACTTTTTTCATGGAATGTGTGATGGGATATCACAGAGTGCATTGAAGAATATGATGAAAAAAGGAAAAATTCTCAGATAAAATCTAGAAAGAGGCTTCCTGAGAAATAGCTTTGTGAAGTGTGAATTCATCCCACAGAGTTACATGAGGCTTTCAATGGACCGGTTTGATAGCATTGTTTTTGGGTAATCTGAGAAGTGATATTTTGGATAACATTGAAGCCTATGGTGACAAAGGAATTATCCTCAGATTAAAATTAGAAAGAAGCTTTCTGAGAAAGTTCTTTGTGATGTGTGAATTCATCTCACAGAGTTACACTGTTCTTTTCATTGATCAGTTTGCTAACACTGTTTGCTTGGAATCCGCAATGGGATATTTCAGAGCGCATTGAAGCTTATGGTGACAAACGAAATATCCTCATATAAAAACTTGAAAGAAGCTTTCTGAGAAACCACATTGTGATGTGTTAATTCATCTCACTAAGTGACAACGTCCTTTTCATTGAGCAGTTTTGTAACAGTGTTTTCATGGAACCTTCAATATGATATTTTGGAGCACATTGAAACCTATGGTGAATAGGAAATATCCTCAGATGAAAAATAGAAAGAAGATTTCTGAGAAAGTTCTTTGTGATGTGTGAATTCAGGTCACAGAGCTACACCTTTCTTTTCATGGAACAGCTTGCTAACACTCTTTTCATGGAAACTGCAAAGATATATTTGGGAACGCATTGAGGCGTATAGTGAAAAGTTAAATATCCTGAGATAAAAAATAGAAAGAAGCTTTCTGAGAAACTGCTTTGTGATGTGAGAATACATATCACTGTTATTTTCATTGAGAAGTGTGTTAACACTATTATCTTGGAATCTGCTATGGGATTCTTTGGAGCACGTTGAAGCTTATGGTGACAAATGAAACATCCGCATATAAAAACTAGAAAGAAGCATTCTTAGAAACTGGTTTGTGATGTGTTAATTCACCTCACAAGGTTACACGATTCTTTTCATGGAGCAGTTTTGTAGCACTGTTTTTGGGGAATCTGAGAAGGGATATTTGGAATCACATTGAAGCCTATGGTTACTAAGGAAATATCCTCAGATAAAAACGAGAAAGAAGCTTTCTGAGAAACTGCTTTGTGATGTGTGATTTCAACTCACAGAATTATACTTTTCTTTCCATGGAACAGTTTGCTAACACTGTTTTCATGAAATATGCAAAGGGATATTTGGGAGAGCATTGAGGCCTATAGTGAAAAAGGAAATATCCTCAGATAACAACAAGAAAGAAGTTTCTGAGAAACTACTTTGTGATGTTTGAATTCATCTCAAAGATCTACACTGTTCTTTTCATTGAGCAGTTTGCAACCAGTTTTCTTGGAATCTGCCATGGGATATTTCGGAGCACATTGAAGCTTATTTTCAAAAAGGAAATATCCTCAAAAAACAAAAACTAGAAAGAAGCTTTGTGTGAAACCACTTTGTGGTGTGTTAATTCATCTTACAGAGTTACACTATTCTTTTCATGGATGAGTGTGATAGCACTGATTTGAGGAATCTGAGAAGGGATATTTTGGATCACATTGAAGCCTACAGTGACAAGGCAAATATCCACAGAAAAAAACTAGAAAGAAGCATTTTCAGAAATCACTTTGTGATGTGCTAATTCGTCTCACAGAGTTCACGATTCTTTTCATGGAGCAGTTTGGTAGCACTGTTTTAGGGGAATCTGAGAAGGGATATTTTAGATCGCATTGAAATCTATGGTGACTAAGGAATTATCCTTAGATAATTACAAGAAAGAAGCTTTCTGAGAAACTTGTTTCTGATGTGTTAATTCACCTCACAGAGGTACAACCTTCTTTTCATGGAGCTGTTTTCCAGCACTGTTTTGGGGGAATTTGAGAAGGGATATTTAGAATTGCATTGAAGCATGTGGTGACCTAGGAAGTATTCTCAGATAATAAATATAAGGAAGCTTTCTGAGAAACTGCTTTGTGATGTGTGAATACATCACACAGAGTTACACTGTTCTTTTCATCAAGCAGTTTGCTAACACTGTTTTCTTAGAATCTGCAATGGGATTTTTCGGAGTACCTTGAAGCTTATGGTGACAAAGGAAATGTTCTCATGTAAAAACTAGAAAGAAGCATTCTGAGAAACAGTTTTGTGATGTGCTAATTCATCTCATAGAGTTGCAGGATTCTTTACAGCTAGCAGTTTGGTTGCACTGTTTTTGGGGAATCTAAGAATGGATATTTGGGATCACATTGAGGCCTATGGTTTCAAAGGAGTAACTCTGTGACATAAAAAAAACACATCACAAAGAACTTTCTCAGAAAGCTTCTTTCTAGTTTTTATCTGAGTTTATTTCCTTTGTCACCATGAGCTTCAATGTGATCCAAAACATCCCTTCTCAAACTCCCCAAAAACAGTGGTTCCAAGCTGATCCATGAAAAGAATCGTGTATCTCTGTGAGATTAATTTACAAATCACAATGCAGTTTCTCAAAAAAATTCTTTCTAGTTTTTATATGGGGTATTTCCATTTTCACCATATGCTTCAATGTGCTCCAAAATATCCCAATGAAGATTCAAAAAAAAAACAGTGATAGTGAACTGATCAGTGAAAAGAATGGTGTAACTCTGTGAGATGAATTCAAACACCACAAAGCAGTTTCTTAGAAAGTTTCTTTCTAGTTTTTATATGAGGATGTTTCCTTTCTCACCGTAGGCCTCATTGCGTTCCCAAATGTCCCTTTGCAGATTCCTCGAAGACAGTGTTAGCAAACTGCTCCATGAAAGGAAAGATGCAGCTCTGTGAGATTAATTCACACATCACAAAGAACTTTCTCAGAAAGCTTCTTTCTAGTTTTTATCTAAGGATATTTTCTTTGTCACCATTGGCTTCAATGCGATCCAAAATATCCTTCCTCAGTTTCACCAAAAGCAGTGCTACCAAACTGATCCATGAAAGGAATCATGTAACTCTGTGAGATGTATTGACAAAGCACAAAGCAGTTTCTCAGAATGCTTCTTTCTAGTTTTTATATGAGGATATTTCCTTTGTCTCTATAAGCTTCAATACTCTTCGGAATATCAGATTGCAGATTCCGAGAAAACAGTGTAACTAAACTATTCAATGCCAAGAGCAGTGTAACTCTTTGTAGGAATTCACACATTACAGAGCAGTTTCTCAGAAAACTTCTTTCTAGTGTTTATCTGAGATTATTTCCTTTTTCACCATAGGCTTCAATGTGATCCAAAATATCCCTTCTCAGATTCCTCAAAAACGGTGCTACCAAACTGCTCCATGAAGAGAATCATGTAACTCTATAAGATGAATTAACAAATCACAAAGCAGTTTCTCAGGAAGCATCTTTTTGGTTTTTATCTGAGGATATTTCCTTTGTCACCATAGGCTTCAATGCGATCCCAAACATCCTTTTGCAGATACCATGAAAACAGTGTAAGCAAACTGCTCAGTGAAAACAACTATGCATCTCTGTGAGATGAATTCACACCTCACAAAGAAGTTTATCAGAAAGCTTCTTTCTAGTTTTTATCTGAAGATATTTTCCTTTTCACCACAGACCTTAAGGAGATCCCAATTATCCCTTTGCAGATTCCATGGAAGCAGTGTTAGTAAACTGCTCAATGAAAAGAACAATGCAATGCTGTGAGATGAATTCACACGTCACAAAGAACATTCTCAGAAAGCTTTTTTCTAGTTATGATCTGTGGATATTTCTTTGCCACCATAGGCTTCTATGCAGTCCAAAATATCCCTTTTCAGTTTCTATATGAAGATATTTCCATTTTCACCATAAGCTTCAAAGCGCTCCCGAGTATTCCTTAGCTGACTAAACTAAAACAGTGTTAGAATACTGCTCAATGAAAACAGAAGCTTAGCTGTGCGAGTGGAATTCACATGACACAGAGCAGTTTCAGAGAAAGCTTTCTTCTGGTTTTCCAAACTGGGAAATGTAGACAGACATTTCCCAGTTTGGAAAGTCTGTCTTTGAAGATTCTGAGAATGGATATTAAATGTAGACAGATTTTCCAAATGGGAAATGTAGAGTAAGCTTTAACTCTGTGAAAACAATGCACCTCTCTTCTCATAGAGCATCAGGGAAACTCTTTTGGAGAAAAAGGTACCAAGTGATATTCGGAGGATGTTGATGCCTATGGTGAAAAGAGAAATAGCCTCAAACAAAAACTGGAAAGAAGCATTCTATGAAACTGCTCGGTGATACATGTATTCATCTCACATAGATAAAGCTTTTCTTACATTACACAGCTTGGAAACTCTGTCATGGACGGATCCACGAAGGTACATTTGGGAGCACATTCAGGACTATGGTGTAAAAGGAAATATCTTCAGATAAAAACTGAAAAGAAGCTTTCTGTGAACCTACTTTTTGCTATGTTTATTCATCTCACATAGATAAAGCTTTCTTTACATTGTGCAGCTTGGAAACTCCATCAAGGATGGATTCACGAAGGGATATTCATGATCGCATTTAGGCCTATGGTGAAAGGGAGATATCGTCAGATGAAAACTGGAGAGAAGCTTTCTGAGAAACTGTTTGGTGATGTGTGCATTCCATTCAGGGAGTTATACCTTTCTTCTAGTTAGGCACTGCTTGAACACTGTTCCTGTAAAACTAAAAAAGTGATATTCGGAGCACATTGAAGACTATGGCGAAAAGTGAAATGTCGTCAAACAAAACCCAGAAAGAAGCATTCCAAGAAACTGCTCTCTGAGATGTGCATTCATTTCAGAGAGTTAAAGCTTACTCTACATTTCCCAGTTTGCAAAGTCTGTCTTTGTGGATTCTGTAAAGCAATATTAAGTGGCAACCAGAGGCCTGTGGCGAGCAGGGAAATGTCTTCCTTTGAAAATTGGAGAAAGCTTTCTGAGAAGCTCTTTTGTGTGTTTGTATGCATCTCAAAGAGTTAAATCATTCCTTAGATTGAGCAGTTTGAAATCCCTGTTTCTGTGGAATATGAGAAAGGACATTTGGGAATGCTCTCTAGAATATCCTGAATAACCTCAGATAGAAATGAGAAGGAAGCTTTCTGTGAAATGGCTTTGTGTTGCATGAATTCCAATTGCACAGTTAAACTTCTCTGTTCATTGAGCAGTATTCTAACACTGTTTTTGCTAAGTATGCAAAGGGATATTCGGGAGCGCTTGGAGGCTTATGGTGAAAAAGGAAATATCTACAGATAGAAACTGGAGAGAAGCTTTCTGAGGAGGTGCTTTGTGACGTGTGCATTCCACTGACAGAATTATGAATTTCTTCTCATAGAGGATTGGGGAACGCCTTTTGGAGAAAAAGCAAGGAGGGGACATTCAGGATTATATGGACGGCAATGGTGAAAAAGGAAATATCCTCAGACCAAAACTGGAAATAAGTTTCTGTGAAACTGCTTTGTGATAGATATATTTATTCATCTCACATAGATAAAACTTTGTTTCTATTAGGCAGTTTTGAAACTCTGTCATGGACGGATCCACGAAGGGGCATTCAGGAGCACATTCAGGCCTATGGTGAAATAGGAAATATCTTCAGATAAAAACTGGAAACAAGCTTTCTGAGAAACTGCTTTGTGATGTGTGAATTCTACTCAGGGAAATATGCCTCTTTTCTCGTAAGGCTGTGTTTGAACACTGTTCCTGTAAAACCAAACAAGTAATATTTTGGAGAACATGGAAGACTATGACAAAAAGTGAAATATCCTGAAATAAAAACCAGAAAGAAGTGTTCTAAGAGACTACTCTCTGAGATGTGCATTCATTTCAGAGAGTTAAATCTTAGTCTACACTTCCCAGTTTGGATTCTGTGAAGGGATATTAAGTGGCAACCAGAGGCCTGTAGTGAGCAGGGAAATGTCCCTCATTGAAAATTGGAGAGAAGCTTTCTGAGAAGCTGTTTTGTGATGTTTGTATGCATGTCATAAAGTAAAATCATCCTTGGATTGAGCAGTTTGAAATCACTGTTTCTGTGGAATCTGAGAAAGGACATTTGGGTACACTCTTTAGAATATCCTGAAAAAGAAATAACCTCAGATAGAAAGCAGAAGGAAGCTTTCTGTGAAACTGCTCTGTGTTGCGTGAATTCCGCTTGCACAGTTATGCTTCTCTTTTCATTGAGCAGTATTCTAACACTGTTTTTGTTTAGTATGCGAAGGGATATTCAGGAACGCTTTGAGGCTTATGGTGAAAAAGGAAATATCTTCAGATAGAAACTGGAGAGAAACTTTCTGAGGAGCTGCTTTGTGACATGTGCATTCCACTGACAGAATTATAAATTTCTTCTTATAGAGGATTGGGGAACCCCTTTTGGAGAAAAAGCTACCTGGGGACATTTGGGAGTATATGGACGGCAAAGGTGAAAAAGGAAATATCCTCAGACAAAAACTGGAAATAAGCTTTCTGTGAAACTGCTTTGTGATAGATATGGTTATTCATCTCATATAGATAAGACTTTGTTTCTATTGGGCAGTTTTGAAACTCTGTCATGGACGGATCCACGAAGGGGCATTCAGGAGCACATTCAGGCCTATGGTGAAATAGGAAATATTTTCAGATAAAAACTGGAAAGAAGCTATCTGAGAAACTGCTTTGTGATGTATGCATTCCACTCAGGGAAATATACCTCTTTTCTCATAAGGCTGTGTTTGAACACTGTTCCTGTAAAGCAGAAAAAGTAATATTTCGGAGTGCATGGAAGACTATGACGAAAAGTGAAATATCCTGAAATAAAAACCAGAAAGAAGCGTTCCCAGAAACTGCTCTCTGAGATGTGCATTCATTTCAGAGAGTTAAAGCTTACTCTACATTTCCCAGTTTGGAAAGTCTGTCTTTGAGAATTCTGCGAAGGGATATTAAGTCTCGACCGGAGGCTTGTGGCGAGCAAGGAAATGTCTGTTGTTGAAAATTGGAGAGAAGCTTTCTGATAAGCTGTTTCATGATGTTTGTATGCACCCCATAGAGTTAAATCATTATTTGGATTGAGCAGTTTGAAATCACTGTTTCTGTGGAATCTGAGAAAGGACATTTGGGAACACTCTTTAGAATGTCCTGAAAAGAAATAACCTCAGATAGAAACCAGAAGCAAGCTTTCTGTGAAACTGCTCTGTGTCGTGTGAATTCTGCTCGCACAGTTAAGCTTCTCTTTTCATTGAGCCATATTCTAACATTGTTTTTGTTTAGTCTGCGAAGGGATATTCCGGAGCGCTTTGAGGCTTACAGTGAAAAAGGAAATATCTCCAGATAGAAACTGGAGAGAAGCTTTCCAAGTTGCTGCTTGGTGACGTGTGCATTCCACTGACAGATTTATACCATTCTCCTCATAGAGGATTGGGGAATCCCTTTCGACGAAAAAGCTACCAAGGAACATTCCAGAGTATATGGAAGGCTATGGTGAAAAAGGAAATATCCTCAGGCAAAAACTGGAAAGAAGATTTCTGTGAAACTGCTTTGTGATAGGTATGTTTATTCATCTCACATAGATAAAACTTTCCTTATATTACACAGTTTAGAAACTCTGTCATGGACAGATCCGCAAAGGGACATTTGGGAGCACATTCAGGCGTATGGTGAAATAGGAAATATCTTCAGATAAAAACTGGAGAGAAGCTTTCTGAGAAACTGCTTTGTGATGTGTACATTCCATTCAGGGAGTTATACCTCTTTTCTCCTAAGGCAGTGTTTGAACACTGTTCTTGTAAAACCAAAAAAATGATATTTCAAAGTGCATTGAAGACTATGGCAAAAAGTGAAATATCCTCAAATAAAACTCATAGAGAAGGGTTCCAATAAACTGCTCTCTGACACGTGCATTTATTTCATAGAGTTAAAGCTTACTCTACATTGCCCAGTTTGGAAACTCTATCTTTGAAGAATCTGCAAAGGGATATTTAGTGGCACCTGGAGGCCTGTGGTGAGTAACATGTCTTCCAATGAAAACTGGAGAGGAGCTTTCTGAGCAACTGCTTTGTGATGTGTGTATTCATCTCATAGAATTAAACCATTTTTGGATTGAGCAGTTTGAAAACACTCTTTCTCTGCAATCTGAGGAAGAACATTTGGGATTGTTCTTTACAATATGGAGAAAGAAATTTCCTCACAAAAAAACCAGAAGGAAGCTTTCGTGAAACTGCTATGTGTTGTATGAATTCCACTTGCTCAGTTAAGCTTCTCTTTTCATTGAGCAGTTTTCTAACACTGTTTATGTTTAGCGTGCAAAGGGATATTCGTGATCACTTTGAGGCTTATGGTGAAAAAGGAAATATGATCAGATAGAAACTGGAGAGAAGCTTTCCGAGGAACTGCTTTGTGATGTGTGCATTCCACTCACAGTGTTATACCTCTCTTCTCATACAACATTGGGGAAACCCTTTTGGACAAAAATGTACCAAGGGATATTTGGTAGCATATTGACGAATACGGTGAAAAGGGAAGTAGCCTCAGAGAAAAACTGGAAAGAAGCTTTCTGTGAAACTGATCTGTGCTATGTGTATTCATATCACATAGACAAACCTTTCTTTACGTTACGCAGCTTGCAAACTCTGTCATGGATGGATCCGCGAAGGGACATTCGGGAGCACATACAGGACTATGGTAAAAAAGGAAATATCTTCAGATAAAAACTGCAGAGAAGCTTTCTGTGAATCTGCCTTTTGCCTGTTTCCTCATCTCACATAGATAAAGCTTTTCTTACATTATGCAGCTTGGAAACTCCATCATGGACAGAACCACGAAGGGACATTTGTGAGCACATTCAGGACTATGGTGAAAAAGGAAATATCTTCAGATAAAAACCGAAGAGAAGGTTTCTGAGAAACTGCTTTGTCATGTATGCATTCCACTCAGGGAGTTACACCTCTTTTCTCATAAGGCAGTGTTTGAACACGGTTCCTACAAAACTGAAAAAGTGATATTTCGGAGCGCATTGAAGACTATGGCGAAAATTCAACTATCCTCAAATGAAACCCAGAAAGAAGCGTTCCAAGAAACTGCTCTCTGATATGTGCATTCATTTCACAGAGAGAAACTTTACTCTACATTGCCCAGTATGGAAACTCTGTCTTTGAGGAATCTGTGAAGGGATATTAAGTGGTGCCCGGAGGCTTCTGGTGAGCAAGGAAACGTCTTCCAATGAAAAGTGGAGATAAGCTTTCTGAGCAACTGCCTTGTGACATGTGTATTCATCTCATTGAGTTATACCATTCTTTGGATGGAGCAATTTGAAATCACTGTTTCTGTGTCAATCTGAGGAAGGACATTTGGGAATGCTCTTTAGAATATGGAGAAAGAAATATCCTCAGTTAAAAACAAGAAGGACGCTTTCTGTGAAACTGCTATATGTCACTTGAATTTCTCTTGCTCAGGTAAGCTTCTTCTGTCATTAAGCAGTTTTCTATACTGTTTATGTTTAGCGTGCGAAGGGATATAAAGGAGCTCTTTAAGGCTTATGGTGAAAAATGAAATATCTTCAGATAGAAACTGGAGAGAAGCTTTCCGAGGAACTGCTTTGTGATGTGTGCATTCCACTCACAGTGTTATACCTCTCTTCTCATACAGCATCAGGGAAACCCTTTTGGAGAAAAAGGTACCAAGGGATATTCGGGAGCCTATTGACGCCTATGGTGAAAAGGGAAATAGGCTCAGACAAAAACTGGAAAGAAGCTTTCTGTGAAACTGATCTGTGATATGTGTATTCATCTCACATAAAAAAACCTTTCTTTACATTACGCAGCTTGGAAACTCTGTCATGGATGGATCAACGAAGGGACATTCGGGAACACATTCAGGACTATGGTAAAAATGGAAATATCTTCAGATAAAAACTAGAAAGAAGCTTTCTGTGAATCTGATTTTTTCTATTTTTATTCATTTCACATAGATAAAGCTTTTGATACATTACACAGCCTGGAAACTCCGTCATGGATGAATAAGCAAAAAGATATTCAGGATCATATTCAGGCCTATGGTGAAAAATGGAACATCTTCAGATAGAAACTGAAGAGAAGCTTTCTGAGAAACTGCTTTGTGATTTTCGCATTAAACTCAGGGTGTTATACCTCTTTTCTCATAAGGCAGTGTTTGAAGACTGTTCCTGTAAAACTGAAAAAGTGATAGTTCAGAGCGCTTTGAAGACTATGGCGAAAAGTGAAATATCCTCAAATAAAACCCAGAAAGAAGTGTTCCAGGAAATGGCTCTCTGATATATGCATTCATCTCACAGTGTTAATGTTTACTCTACATTACCCAGTTTGAAAACTCTGTCTTTGAGGAATCCACGAAGGGATATTAAGTGGCGCCCGTAGGCCTGTGGAGAGCAAGGAAATGTCTTCCATTGAAAACTGGAGAGAAGCTTTCTGAGCAACTGCTTTGTGACGTGTTTATTCATCTCATAGAGTTAAATCATTCTTTGGATTGAGCAGTTTGAAATCACTGTTTTTGTGGAATCTGAGGAAGGACATTTGGGAGTGCTCTTTAGAATATGGAGAAAGAAATATTCTCAGACAAAAACCAGAAGGAAGCTTTCTGTGAAACTGCTATGTGTGGTGTGAGTTCCTCTCACTCACTTAAACTTCTCTTTTCATCGAGCAGTTTTCTAACACTGTTTTTCTTTAGCATGCGAAGGGATACTTTGGAGCCTTTTGAGGCTTACAGTGTAAAAGAGAATATGTTCAGATAGAAACTGGAGAGAAGATTTTTGAGGAGCTGCTTTGTGACGTGTGCATTCCACTCAGTGTTATACCTCTGTTCTCATACGGCATCAGGGAAACCCTTTTGGAGAAAAAGTTACCAAGGTATATTTGGGAGCATATTGACGCCTAGAGTGAAAAGGGAAATAGCCTCAGGCAAAAAGAGAAAAAAAGCTTTCTGTGAAACTGCTCTATGCTATGTGTATTCATCTCACATAGATCAAGTTTTCTTTACACTACACAGCTTGGAAACTCTGTTATGGACGGATCAGCAAAGGGACATTCAGAAGCACATTCAGGACTAGGTTAAAAAAGGAAATATCATCAGATAAAAATGGCAAGAAGCTTTCCATGAACCTGCTTTCTGCCCTGTGTATTAATCTCACATACATAAAGCTTTTTTATGTTACGCAGCTTTGAAACTAAGTCATGGACTGATCCGCGAAGGGACATTTGGGAGGACATTCAGGACTCTGGTGAAAAAGGAAATATCTTCAGATAAAAACTGGAAAGAAGCATTTTGCGAATCTGATTTTTGCTATATTTATTCATCTCACATAGATAAATATTTCTTTACATTATGCAGCTTGGAAACTCTGTCATGGACTGATCCGCAAAGGGACATTCAGAAGCACATTAAGGACTATAGAGAAAATGGAAATATCTTCAGAAAAAAAACCGAAAAAAGCTTTCTGAGAAACTGCTTTTTGATGTGTGCATTCCACTCAGGAAGTTATACTACTTTTCTCATAAGGCAGTGTTTGAACACTGTTCATGTAAAACCGAGAAAGTGGTATTTCAGAGCACACTATGGCGAAAAGTGGAATATCCTCAAATAAAATCCAGAAAGAAGCTTTCCAAGAAACTACTCTCTGATATGTTCATTCATCTCATAGAGTTAAAACTTACTATACATAGCCCAGTTTGGAAACTCTATATATGAGGAATATGCGAAGGTATATTAAGAGGTGCCCAGAAGTGTGTTTTTCGCAAGGAAATGCCTTCCGTTGAAAACTGGAGAGAAGCTTTCTAAGCCACTGCTTTGGGATGTGTGTATTCATCTCATAGATTGAAACCATTCTTTGGATTGAGCAGTTTGAAATCACTGTTTCTGTGGAATCTGAGAAAGGACTTTTGGGAATGCTCTTTAGAATATTCTGAAAAAGAAATAACCCCAGATAGAAACCAGAAGGAAGCTTTCTGTGAAACTGCTCTGTGTCACGTGAATTTTGCTTGCACAGTTAAGCTTCTTTTCTCATTGAGCAGTATTCTAACACTGTTTTTGTTTAGTCTGCGAAGAGATATTCGATAGTGCTTTGAGGCTTAGGGTGAAAAAGGAAACGTCTTCAGATAGAAACTGGAGAGAAGCTTTCCGAGGAGTTGCTTTGTGACGTGTGCATCCAGTCACAGAATTATACCTTTCTTCTCATAGAGGATTGGGGAATCCCTTTTGGAGAAAAAGCTACCAGGGGACATTCCAGAGTATATGGACGGCTATAGTGAAAAAGGAAATATCCTCAGACAAAAACTGGAAAGAAGATTTCTGTGAAACTGCTTTCTGATAGATACCTTTATTCACCTCACATAGATACAACTTCCCTTATATTATGCAGTTTGGAAACTCCTTCATGGACAGATCCAGGAAAGGACATTCAGGAACACATTCAGGACTATGGTGGAAAAGGAGATATCTTCAGATAAAAACTGGATAGAAGCTTTCTGAGAAACTGTTTTGTGATGTGTGCATTCCAATCAGGGAGCCATACCTCTTTTCTCATAAGACAGTGTTCAACACTGTTTCTGTAAAACCAAAAAAGTAATATTTTGGAGCGCATGGAAGACCAAGGTGAAAACTGAAATATCTTGAAATAAAACCCAGAAAGAAGCGTTCCAAGAAACTGCTCTCTGAGATGTGCATTCACTTCAGAGAGTTAAAGCTTACTCTACATTTCCCAGTTTGGAAAGTCTGTCTTTGAGGATTCTGCGAAGGGATATTAAGTGGTGATCGGAGGCCAGTGGCGAGGAAGGAAATGTCTTCCATTGAAAACTGGAGAGAAGCTTTCTGAGCAACCACTTTGTGATGTGTGTATTCATCTCATAGAGTTAAATCATTCTTTGCATTGAACAGTTTGAAATCACTCTTTCTGTGGAACCTGAGAAAGGACATTTGAGAATGTTCTTAAGAATATGCTGAAAAAGAAATACCCTCCAATAAAAACCAGAAGGAAGCTTTCTGTGAAACTGCTCTGTGTCATGTGACTTCCACTTGCACAGTTAAGCTTCTGTTTTCGTTGAGCAGTATTTGAACACCGTTTTAGTTTAGTCTGTGAAGGGGTACTCAGGAGTGCTTTGAGGCTTATGGTGAAAACAGAAATATCTTCAGATAGAAACTGGAGAGAAGATTTCTTAGGAGCTCATTTGTGACGTGTGCATTCCACTCAAAGAGTTATACTTTTCTTCTCATAGAAGATTCGGCAATCCCTTTTGAAGAAAAAGCTACCAGGGGACATTCGGGAGTATATGGATGGCTATGGTGAAAAAGGAAATATCTTCAGAGAAAAACTGGAAATAAGCTTTCTGTGAAATTGCTTTGTGATATATACGTTTATTCAGCTCACATAGATAAAAGTTTCTTTCTATTACGCAGTTATGAAACTCCGTCATGGAGGGATTTGTGAAGGGACTTTCGGGAGCACATTCAGAACTATGGTGAAAAGGGAAATATGTTCAGGTAGAAACTGGAGAGAAGCTTTCTGAGAAACTACTTTGTGATGTGTGCATTCCACTCAGGGAGTTATACCTCTTTTCTCATAAGGCAGTGTTTGAACACTGTTCCTGTAAAATGAAAAAGTGATATTTCGGAGCGCATTGAAGACTATGGAGACAAGTGATATATCCTCAATTAAAACCGAGAAAGAAGCCTTCCAAGAAACTATTCTCGGATAAATGCATTCATTTCACAGAGGTAAAGCTTACTCTAAATTGCCCAGTTTGGAAATTCTGTCTTTAGGAAATCTATGAAGGAATATTAAGTGGCACCCGGAGGCCTGTGGTGAGCAAGGAAACGTCTCCCATTGAAAACGTGAGAAAAGCATTCTGAGCAACTGCTTTGTGATGTGTTTTCGTCTCATAGAGTTAAATCATAGTTTGGATTGAACAGTTTCAAATCATGGTTTCTGTGGAATCTGAGGAAGTATATTTGTGAACATTCCTTAGAATATGGAGAAAGATATATCCTCAGATTAAAAAAAAAGAAAGAAGCTTTCTGTGAAACTGCTATGTGTCGTGTGAATTCCTCTCGCTCATTTAAACTTCTCTTTTCATTGAGCAATTTTCTAACACTGTTTATGTTTAGCATGTGAAAAGATATCCTGGAGTGCTTTGAGGCTTACAGTGAAAAAGGAAATATGTTCAGATAGAAACTGGAGAGAAGCTTTCTGAGGAACTGCTTTGTGACGTGTGCATTCCACTCACAGTGTTATACCTATCTTCTCATAGAGCATTAGGGAAACCCTTTTGGAGAAAATGGTACCAAGAGATATTCGGAGACACATTAATGCCTATGGTGTAAAGGGAAATAGCCTCAGCCAGAAACTGGAAAGAAGGTTTCTGTGAAACTACTCTGTGCTCTGTGTATTAATCTCACATAGATAAAGCTTCCTTTAAATTATGCAGTTTGGAATCTCCGTCATGCAGGGATCCACGAAGGGTTATTTGGGAGCACATTCAGGACTATGGTGAAAAAGGAAATGTCTTCAGATAAAAAGTGGAAAGAAGTTTTCTGTGAATCTTCTTTTTGCCATGTTTATTCATCTCACATAGATAAAGTTCACTTTATATTACATAGCTTGGAAACACTGTCATGGACAGATCCATGTAGTTGCATTCAGGAAGACTTTCAGGACTATGGTGAAAAAGAAAATATCTTCAGATAAAAATTGGGGAGATGCTTTCTGAGAAACTCTTTTGTGATGTGTGCATTCCACTCAGGGAGTTATACCTTTTTCATCCTAAGGCAGTGTTTGAACACTGTTCCTGTAAAACCGAAAAAGTGATGTTTCAGAGCACATTGAGGACTATGGAGAAAAGTGATATATCCTCAAATAAAACCCAGAAAGAAACGTTCCAAGAAACTGTTTGCAGATATGTGCATTCATTTCACAGAGGTAAAGCTTACTCTATATTGCCCAGTTTGGGAATTCTGTCTTTGAGAAATCTGTGAAGGTATATGAAGTGGTGCCCGGGGGCTTGTGGTGAGCAAGGAAACGTCTTCCATTGAAAACTAGAGAGAAGCATTCTGAGCAACTGCTTTGTGATGTGTGTATTCATCTCATAGAGTTAAATCATACTTTGTATTGAGCAGTTTGAAATCACTGTTTCTGTGGAATCTGAGGAAGGACAATTGAGAACGCTCTTTAAAATATGGAGAAAGAAATATCCTCAGATAAAGAAAAGACAGAAGCTTTCTGTGAAACTACTATGTGTCGTGTGAATTCCTCTCACTCAGTTAAGCTTCTCTTTTCATTGAGCAATTTTCTAACACTGTTTATGTTTAGCGTGTGAAGGGATATTTGGGAGTGCTTTGTGGCTTATGGTGAAAAACGAAATATGTTCAGTTAGAAACTGGAGAGAAGCTTTCCGAGGAACTGCTTTGTGACGTGTGCATTCCACTCACAGTGTTATACCTCTCTTCTCATACAGCATCAGGAAAACCCTTTTGGGGAAAAATTTACCAAGGGATATCTGGGAGCATATTCATGCCTATGGTGAAAAGGGAAATAGCCTCAGACAAACACTGGAAAGAAGCTTTCTGTGAAACTGCTCTGTTATATGTTAATTCATGTCACATAGATAAAGTCCTTTTTACATTACACAGCTTGGAAACTCTGTCATGGACAGATCTGAAAAGGGACATTCAGGAGCACATTTAGGACTATGGTGAAAAAGGAAATAATCAGATAAAAACTGGATAGAAACATTCTGTGAATCTTCTTTTTGCTATGTTTATTCATCTCACAAAGATAAAGCTTTCTTTACATTACGCAGTTTTCAAATTCCATCACGGACGGATCTGCGAATGGGTATTAGTTATCACATACAGGCCTATGGTGAAAAAGGAAATATCTTCAGATAAAAACTGGAGAGAAGCTTTCTGAGAAACTGCTTTGTGATGTGGCCATTCCACTCAGGGAATTATACCTCTTTTCTCCTAAGGCAGTATTTGAACTCTGTTCCTGTAAAACCGAAAAAGTGATATTTCGGAGTGCATTGAAGAATATGGCAAAAAGTGAAATATCGCCAAATAAAATCCAGAAAGAAGCATTCCAAGAAATTGCTCTCTGATATATGCATTCGCTTCACAGAGTGAAAGCTTACTCTACATTGCCCACTTTGGAAAATCTGTCTTTGACGAATCTGCTAGGGAATATTAAGTGGCTCCCAGAGGCCTGAGGTGAGCAAGGAAACGTCTTCCGTTGAAAACTGTAGAGAAGTCTTCTGAGCAACTGCCTGTGATGTGTGTTTTCACCTCATAGAGTAAATCATTCTTTGGATTGAGCAGTTTGAAATCAGTGTTTCTGTGGAACCTGAGAAAGGACATTTGCGAATGTTCTTTAGAATATGTTGAAAAAGAAATACCCAGAAGTTAGATTTCTGTGAAACTGCTCTGAATCGTGTGAATTCCCCTCACACAGTTAAGCTTGTCTTTTCATTGAGCAGTATTGTACCATTGTTTTTGTTTATTCTGCAAAGGGATATTTGGGAGCACTTTGAGGTTTATGGCGAAAACGGAAATATCTTCAGATAGAAACTGGAGAGAAGCTTTTCGAGGAGCTGCTTTGTGACATGCATATTCCACTCACAGAGTTATACCTTTCTTCTCATAGAGGATTGGGGAATCCCTTTTGGAGAAAAGGGTACCAAGGGACATTTGGGAGTATATGGACGGCTATGGTGAAAAAGGAATTATGCTCAAACAAAAACTGGAAAGAAACTTGCTGTGAAACTGCTTTGTGATAGATATATTAATTCATCTCACATAGATAAAACTTTCTTTATATAATGCAGTTTGAGAACTCTATCGTGGACGGATCCGTGAAGAGACATTCGGGAACACATTCAGGACTATGGTGAAAATGGAAATATCTTCAGATAAAACTGGAGAGGAGCTTTCTGAGAAACTGCTTTGTGATGTGTGCATTCCACTCAGGGAGTTATACTTCTTTTCTCATAAGGCAGTGTTTGAACACTGTTCCTGTAAAATGGAAAAAGTGATATTTCGGAGCACATTGACTACGGCGAAATGTGAAATATCCCCAATTAAAACACAGAAAGAAGCGTTCTAAGAAACTGCTCTCTGATATGTGTGTTCATTTCACAGAGTTAAAGCTTACTTTATATTGACCAGTTTGGAAGCTCCCTCTTTGAGGAATCTGCGAAGGGATATTAAGTGGTGCCCGGAGGCCTGTGGTGAGCAAGGAAATGTCTTCGCTTGAAAACTGGAGAGAGGCTTTCTGAGCATCTGCTTTGTGATGTGTGTATTCATCTCATAGAGTTAAATCATTTTTTGGATTGAGCAGTTTGAAATCACTCTTTTTGTGGAACCTGAGAAAGGACATTTGGGAATGCTCTAAAGAATATGCAGAAATTGAAATACCCTCCGATAAAAACCAGAAGGAAGATTTCTATGAAACTGCTCTGTGTCATGTGAATTCCACTTGCACAGTTAAGCTTCTGTTTTCATTGAACAGTATTCTAACACTGTTTTTGTTTAGCCAGCTAAGAGATACTCGGGAGCACTTTGAGGCTTATGGTGAAAACGGAAATATCTTCAGATAGAAACTGGAGAGATGTTTTTCAAGGAGTCGTTTTGTGACGTGTGCATTCCACTCTAAGAGTTAACCTTTCTTCTCATTGAGGATTGGGGCATCCCTTTTGGAGAAAAAGCTACCCAGGGATATTTGGAAGTATATGGACCGTTATGGTGAAAAATGAAATATCCTCAGACCAAAAGTGGAAAGAATCTTTATGTGAAACTTATTTGTGATACATACGTTTATTCATCTCACATAGATAAAACTTTCCTTCTATTACACAGCTTTGAAACGCCATCAAGGATGGATTCTCGAAGGGACATTCTGGTGCACATTCAAGCATATGGTGGAAAAGGAGATAACTTCAGATGAAAACTGGATAGAAGCTTTCTGAGAAACTGCTTGGTGATGTGTGCATTCCACTCAGGAAGTTATATCTCTTTTCTCATAAGGCAATGTTTGAACACTGTTCCTGTAAAACCAAAAAAGTAATATGTCGGAACGCATGGAAGACTATGGCGAAAAGTGAAATATCCTCAAGTAAAGCCCAGAGAGAAGTGTTCCAAGAAACTGCTCTCTGATATGTGCATTTATTTTACAGAGTTAAAGCTTACTCTATGTTGCCCAGTTTGGAAACTCTGTCTTTGAGGAATCTGTGAAGGGATATTAAGTGCGCCCAAAGGCTTGTGGTGAGCAAGGAAACGTCTTCCGATGAAAACTGGAGAGAATTTTTCAGAGCAAAAGCTTTGCGATGTGTGTATTCGTCTCATAGAGTTAAACCATTCTTTGCATTGAGAGGTTTGAAATCACTGTTTTTGTGCAATCTGAGGAAGGACATTTGGGAACTTTGCTTGGAATATAGAGAAAGAAATATCCTCAGGTATAATCCAGAAGGAAGCTTTCTGTGAAACTGCTCTCTGTCGTCTTAATACCTCTCACTTAGTTAAGCCTCTATTCACAGAGCAGTTTTCTAATCCTGTTTGTGTTTAGTGTGTGAAGGGATATTTGGGAGCGCTTTCAGGATTAAGGTGAAAAAGGAAATATGTTCTGACCGAAACTGGAGAGAAGCTTTCCGAGGAACTGCTTTGTGACGTGTGCATTCCACTCACAGTGTTATACCTCTCTTTTCGTACAGCATTGGGGAAACCATTTTGGAAAAAAAGTACCAGGTGATATTTGGAAGCATATTGATACCTACGGTGAAAAGGGAAATACCCTCAGACAAAAATTGGAAAGAAGCTTTCTGTGAAACTGCTCTGTGATATGTGTATTCACATCACATAGATAAAGCTTTCTTTATGTTACGCAGCTTGGAAACACTGTCATGGATGGATCAACGAAGGGACATTCGGGAGCACAGTCAGTACTATGATGAAAAAGGAAATATCTTCAGATAAAAACTGGAAAGAAGCTTTCTGTCAGTCTGCTTTTTGCTATGTGTATTCATCTCACATAGATAAAGCTTTCTTTACATTACACAGCTTGGAAACTCCGTCATGGATGGATCTGCGAAGGGATATTCGGGATCACATTCGGGCCTATGGTGAAAAAGGAAATATCGTCAGATAAAAACTGGAGTGAATCTTTCTGAGAAACTGCTTGGTGACATGTACATTCCACTCAGGGAGTTAGACCAATTTTCTCATAAGGCAGTGTTTGAACACTGTTCCTGTAAAACCGAAAATGTAATAATTCGGAGCGCATGGAAGACTGTGGCAAAAACTGAAATATCCTCAGATCAAACCTAGATGGAAGCGTTCCAGGAAACTGTTCTCTGATATGTACATTCATTTCACAGAGTTAAAGCTTACTCTACGTTGCCCCATTTGGAAACTCTGTCTTTGAGGAATCTGTGAAGGCATATTAAGTGGCGCTCAGAGGCTTGTGGTCAGCAAGAAAATGTATTCCGTTGAAAACTGGAGACAAGCTTTCTGAGCAACTGCTTTGTGATGTGTGCATTCGTCTCATAGAGTTAAACCATTCTTTGGGGCCGGGCGCGGTGGCTCAAGCCTGTAATCCCAGCACTTTGGGAGGCCGAGACAGGCGGATCACGAGGTCAGGAGATCGAGACCATCCTGGCTAACACAGTGAAACCCCATCTCTACTAAAAATACAAAAACTTAGCCGGGCGAGGTGGCAGGCGCCTGTAGTCCCAGCTACTCGGGAGGCTGAGGCAGGAGAATGGCGTGAACCCGGGAGGCGGAGCTTGCAGTGAGCTGAGATCCGGCCACTGCACTCCAGCCTGGGTGACAGAGTGAGACTCCGTCTCAAAAAAAAAAAAAAAAAAAAACCATTCTTTGGATAGAGCAGTTGGAAATCACTGTTTTTGTGGAATCTGAGGAAGGACATTTGGGAATGCTCCTTAGAATATGGAGAAAGAAATATCCTCAGATAAAATCCAGAAGGAAGCTTTCTGTGAAACTACTCTGTGTCATCTTAATTCATCTCGCTCTGTTAAGCCTCCCTTTTCATTGAGCAGTTTTCTAACCTTGTTTATGTTTAGCATGTGAAGGGATATTTGGGAGCGCTTTGAGGCTTATGGTGAAAAAGGAAATATGTTCAGACCGAAACTGGAGAAGCTTTCCAAGGAACTGCTTTATGACTTGTACATTCCACTCACAATGTTATACCTCTCTTCTCATACAGCTTTGGGGAAACCCTTTTGGAGAAAAAGGGATCAAGTGATATTCGGGAGCATGTTGATGCCTATGGTGAAAAGGGAAATAGCCTCAGACAAAAACAGGAAATAAGCTTTCTATGAAACTTCTCTATTCTATATGTGTTCCTTACACATAGATAAAGCTTTCTTTACATTATCCAGCTTGAAAACTCTTTCATGGAAAGATCCACGAAGGGACATTTGGGAGCACATTCAGGATTATGGTGAAAAAGGAAGCATCTTCAGATAGAAACTGGAAAGAAGCTTTCTGTGAATCTGCTTTTTGCTATGTTTATTCATCTATCATAGATAAAGCTTTCCTTACATTACACAGCTTGGAAAATCCATCATACATGGATCTGCAAAGGGATATTCAGGATCGCATTCGGGCCTATGGTGTAAAAGGAAATATCGTCAGATAAAAACTGGAGAAAAGCTTTCTGAGAAACTGCTTGGTGATGTGTGCATTCCACTCAGGGAGTTATTCCAATTTTCTCATAAGGCAGTGTTTGAACACTATTCCTGTAAAACTAAAAAAGTGATATTCGGAGCACATTGAAGACTATGGCCAAAAGTGGAATGTCTTCAAATAAAACTCGGAAAGAAGCATTGCAAGAAACTGATCTCTGGCATGTCCATTCATTTCACAGAGTTAAAGCATACTCTACATTTTCCAGTTTGGAAAGTCTGTCTTTGAGGATTCTGCAAAGGGATAATAAGTGGCAACCGGAGGCCTGTGGCAAGCAAGGAAGTGTCTTCCACTGCAAATTGTAGAGAAGCATTCTGAGCAACTCTTTCGTGATGTTTGTATGCACCTCATAGAGTTAAATGATTTTTTGGATTGAGCAGTTTGAAATCACGGTTTCTGTGGAATCTGAAAAAGGACATTTGGGAATACTTTTAGAATATCCTGAAAAAGAAATAACCTCAGATAGAAACCAGAAGGAAGCTTTCTGTGAAAGCACACTGTGTCACATGAATTTGGCTCACACAGTTAAGTTTTCCTTTCATTGAGCAGTATTCTAACATTGTTTATGTTTAGTCTGTGAAGGGATATTCGGGAGCACTTTGAGGCTTACAGAGAAAAAGGAAATATCTTCAGATAGAAACTGGAGAGAAGCTTTCCGTGGAGCTGCTTGGTGACGTGTGTATTCCACTCACAGAGTTACACTTTTCTTCTCAAGGAGGATTGGGGTATCCCTTTTTGAGTAAATGCTACCAGCGGACATTCGGGAGTATATGGACAGCTATGGTGAAAAAGGAAATATCCTGAGGCAAAAACTGGAAAGAAGCGTTCTGTCAAACTGCTTTGTGATAGATATGTTTATTCATCTCACATAGATAAAACTTTCTTTCTTTTACGCAGGTTTGAAACTGCTTTGTGATGTGTGCATTCCACTCAGTGAGTCATACTTCTTTTCTCATAAGGCAGTGTTTGAACACTGTTCCTGTAAAACCAAAAAAGTGACATTTCTTGGTGCATTGAAGAGTATGGCGAAAAGTGAAATATCCTCAGATAAAACCCAGAAGGAAGCATTTCACGAACCTGCTCTCTGATACGTGCATTCATTTCACACTGTTAAACCTTACTCTACATTGGTCACTTCGGAATCTTTGTGTTTGAGGAATCTGTTGAGGGATATTTAGTGGCACTAAGAGGCCCCTGGTGAGCAACGACATGTACTCCGATGAAAACTGAAGAGAAGCTTTCTGAGCAACCGCTTTGTGATGTGTGTATTCATCCATAGAGTTAAACCATTGTTTGGATTGCAAAGTTTGAAATCACGTTTCTGTGGAATCCGTGGAAGTATATTTGGGGATGCTCTTAAGAATATGGAGAAAGAAATATCCTCAGATAAAAACCAGAAGTAAGCTTTCTGTGAAACTGCTATGTGTCGTGTGAATTCCTCTCACTCAGTTAAGTCTCTCTTTTCATTGAGCAGTTTTCTTTTTTTTTCTTTTTTTATTTTTATTTTATTTTTATTTATTATTATTATTATTATACTTTAAGTTCTAAGGTACATGTGCGTAACATGTAGGTTTGTTACTTATGTATACTTGTGCCATGTTGCTGTGCTACAACCATCAACTCGTCAGCACCCATCAACTCATCATTTACATCAGGTATAACTCCCAATGCAATCCCTCCCCCATCCCCCCTCCCCATGATAGGCCCCGGTGTGTGATGTTCCCCTTCCCAAGTCCAAGTGATCTCATTGTACAGTTCCCACCTATGAGTGAGAACATGCGGTGTTTGGTTTTCTGTTCTTGCGACAGCTTACTGAGAATGATGGTTTCCAGCTGCATCCATGTCCCTACAAAGGACACAAACTCATCCATTTTTATGGCTGCAGAGTATTCCATGATGTCTATGTGCCACATTTTCTTAATCCAGTCTGTCACTGATGGACATTTGGGTTGATTCCAAGTCTTTGCTATTGTGAATAGTGCCACAATAAACATATGTGTGCATGTGTCTTTATAGCAACATGATTTATAATCCTTTGGGTATATACCCAGTAATGGGATGGCTGGGTCATATGGTACTTCTAGTTCTAGATCCTTGAGGAATCGCCATACTGTTTTCCATAATGGTTGAACTACTTTACAATCCCACCAACAGTGTAAAAGTGTTTCTATTTCTCCACATCCTCTCCAGCACCTGTTGTTTCCTGACTTTTTAATGATCGCCATTCTAACTGGTGTGAGATGGTATCTCATTGTGGTTTTGATTTGCATTTCTCTGATGGCCAGTGATGATGAACATTTTTTCATGTGTCTGTTGGCTGTATGAATGTCTTCCTTAGAAAAATGTCTGTTCGTATCCTTTGCCCACTTTTTGATGGGGCTGTTTGTTTTTTTCTTGTAAATTTGTTTGAGTTCTTTGTAGGTTCTGGATATTAGCCCTTTGTCAGATGAGTAGATTGCAAAAATTTTCTCCCATTCTGTAGGTTGCCTGTTCACTCTGATGGTAGTTTCTTTTGCTGTGCAGAAGCTGTTTAGTTTAATGAGATCCCATTTGTCAATTTTGGCTTTTGTTGCCATTGCTTTTGGTGTTTTAGGCACGAAGTCCTTGCCCATGCCTATGTCCTGAATGGTATTACCTAGGTTTTCCTCTAGGGTTTTTATGGTATTAGGTCTAACATTTAAGTCTCTAATCCATCTTGAATTAATTTTTGTATAAGGAGTAAGGAAAGGATCCAGTTTCAGCTCTCTACTTATGCCTAGCCAATTTTCGCAGCACCATTCATTAAATAGGCAATCCTTTCCCCATTTCTTGTTTTTCTCAGGTTTATCAAAGAGCAGATGGCTGTAGATATGTGGTATTATTTCTGAGAGCTCTGTTCTGTTCCATTGGTCTATATCTTTGTTTTGATACCAGTGCCATGCTATTTTGGTTACTGTAGCCTTGTAGTATAGTTTGAAGTCAGGTAGTGTGATGCCTCCAGCTTTGTTCTTTTGACTAAGGATTGTCTTGGCAATGCAGGCTCTTTTTTGGTTCCATATGAACTTTAAAGCAGTTTTTTTCCAATTCTGAGAAGAAACTCATTGGTAGCTTGATGGGGATGGCATGGAATCTCTAAATTACCTTGGGCATATGGCCATTTTCACGATATTGATTCTTCCTATCCATGAGCATGGTATGTTCTTCCATTTGTTTGTGTCCTCTTTTATTTCACTGAGCAGTGGTTTGTCGTTCTCCTTGAAGAGGTCCTTTATGTCCCTTGTAAGTTGGATTCCTAGGTATTTTATTCTCTTTGAAACAATGGTGAATGGAAGTTCATTCCTGATTTGGCTCTCTGTTTGTCTGTTACTGGTGTATAAGAATGCTTGTGATTTTTGCACATTTATTTTGTATCCTCTGACTTTGCTGATTGGCTAATCAGCATAGGGAGATTTTGGGCTGAGACAATGGGGTTTTCTAAATATACAATCATGTCATCTGCAAAGAGGGACAATTGGACTTCTTCTTTTCCTAACTGAATACCCTTGATTTCTTTCTCTTGCCTGATTGCCCTAGCCAGAACTTCCAACACTATGTTGAATAAGAGTGGTGAGAGAGGGTATCCCTGCCATGTGTCACTTTTCAAAGGGAATTTTTCGAGTTTTTGCCCATTCAGTATGATATTGGCTGTGGGTTTGTCATAAATAGCTCTTATTATTTTGAGGTACGTTCCATCAATACCGAATTTATTGAAAGTTTTTAGGATGAAGGGCTGCTGAATTTTGTCAAAAGCCTTTTCTGCATCCATTGAGATAATCATGTGGTTTTTGTCTTTGATTCTGTTTATATGTTGGATTATGTTTATTGATTTGCATATATTGAACCAGCCTTGCATCCCAGGGATGAAGCCCACTTGATCATGGTGGATAAGCTTCTTGATATGCTGTTGGATCCAGTTTGACAGTATGTTATTGAGGATTTTTGCATCGATGTTCATCAAGGATATTGGTCTAAAATTCTCTTTTTTTGTTGTGTCTCTGCCAGGCTTTGGTATCAGGATGATGTTGGCCTCATAAAACGAGTTAGGGAGGATTCCCTCTTTTTCTATTGATTGAAATAGTTTCAGAAGGAATGGTACCAGCTCCTCCTTGTACCTCTGGTAGAATTCAGCTGTGAGTCCATCTGATCCTGGACTTTTTTTGGTTGGTAGGCTATTAATTATTGCCTCAATTTCAGAGCCTGCTATTGGTCTATTCAGGGATTCAGCTTCTTCCTGGTTTAGTCTTGGGAGAGTGTAAGTGTCAGGAAATTATCCATTTCTTCTAGATTTTCTAGTTTATTTGCATACAGATGTTTATAGTATTCTCTGATGGTAGTTTGTATTTCTGTGGGGTCGGTGGTGATATCCCCTTTATCATTTTTTATTGCATCTATTTGATTCTTCTCTCTTTTCTTCTTTATTAGTCTTGCTAGTGGTCTATCAATTTTGTTGATCTTTTCAAAAAACCAACTCCTGGATTCATTGATTTTTTGGAGAGTTTTTTGTGTCTCTATCTCCTTCAGTTCTGCTCTGATCGTAGTTATTTCCTGCCTTCTGCTAGCTTTTGAATGTGTTTGCTCTTGCTTCTCTAGTTCTTTTAATTGTGATGTTGGAGTGTCAACTTTAGATCTTTCCAGCTTTCTCTTGTGGACATTTAGTGCTATAAATTTCCCTCTACACACTGCTTTAAATGTGTCCCAGAGATTCTGGTATGTTGTATCTTTGTTCTCATTGGTTTCAAAGAACATCTTTGTTTCTACCTTCATTTCGTTGTGTACCCAGTAGTCATTCAGGAGCAGGTTGTTCAGTTTCCATGTAGTTGAGCGGTTTTGATTGAGTTTCTTAGTCCTGAGTTCTAGTTTGATTGCACTGTGGTCTGAGAGACAGTTTGTTATAATTTCTGTTCTTGTACATTTGCTGAGGAGTGCTTTACTTCCAATTATGTGGTCAATTTTGGAATAAGTGTGATGTGGTACTGAATAGAATGTATATTCTGTTGATTTGGGGTGGAGAGTTCTGTAGATGTCTATTAGGTCTGCTTGCTGCAGAGATGAGTTCAATTCCTGGATATCCTTGTTAACTTTCCGTCTCATTGATCTGTCTAATGTTGAAAGTGAGGTGTTGAAGTCTCCCATTATTATTGTATGGGAGTCTAAGTCTCTTTGTAAGTCTCTAAGGACTTGCTTTATGAATCTGGGTGCTCCTGTATTGAGTGCCTATATATTTAGGTCAGTTAGATCTTCCTGTTGAATTGATCCCTTTACCATTATGTAATGGCCTTCTTTGTCTCTTTTGATCTTTGATGGTTTAAAGTCTGTTTTATCAGAGACTAGTATTGCAACCCCCCCTTTTTTTTTTGTTCTCCATTTGTTTGGTAGATCTTCCTCCATCCCTTTATTTTGAGCTTATGTATGTCTCTGCATGTGAGACGGGTCTCCTGAATTCAGCAAACTGATGGGTCTTGACTCTTTATCCAGTTTGTCAGTCGGTGTCTTTTAATTGGATCATTTAGTCCATTTACATTTAAGGTTAATATTGTTATGTGTGAACTTGATCCTGCCATTATGATATTAATTGGTTATTTTGCTCGCTAGTTGATGCAGTTTCTTCCTAGCCTCGATGGCCTTTTACATTTTGGCATGTTTTTGCAATGGCTGGTACCGGTTGTTCCTTTCCATGTTGAGTGCTTCCTTCAGGGTCTCTTGTAAGGCAGGCCTAGTGGTGACAAAATCTCTCAGCATTTGCTTATCTGTAAAGGATTTTATTTCTCCTTCACTTATGAAACTTAGTTTGGCTGGATATGAAATTCTGGGTTGAAAATTCTTTTCTTTAAGAATGTTGAATATTGGCCTCCACTCTCTTCTGGCTTGGAGAGTTTCTGCCGAGAGGTCTGCTGTTAGTCTGATGGGCTTCCCTTTGTGGGTAACCCGACCTTTGTCTCTGACTGCTCTTCAGATTTTTTCCTTCATTTCAACTTTGGAGAATCTGGCAATTATGTGTCTTGGAGTTGCTCTTCTCAAGAAGTATCTTTGTGGCGTTCTCTGTATTTCCTGAATTTGAATGTTGGCCTGCCTTAGTAGGTTGGGGAAGTTCTCCTGGATGATATCCTGAATAGTGTTTTCCAATTTGGTTCCATTTTCCCCCTCACTTTCAGGTACCCCAATCAGACATAGATTTGGTCTTTTTACATAATCCCATACTTCTTGCAGGCTTTGTTCATTTCTTTTTCTTCTTTTTTCTTTAGATTTCTCTTCTGGCTTCATTTCATTCATGTGATCCTCAATCGCTGATACTCTTCCAGTTGATTGAGTCGGTTACTGAAGCTTGTGCATTTGTCACGTATTTCTCGTGTCATGGTTTTCATCGCTGTCATTTCGTTTATGACCTTCTCTGCATTAATTATTCTAGCCGTCAATTCTTCCACTCTTTGTTCAAGATTTTTAGTTTCTTTGCACTGGGTACGTAATTCCTCCTTTAGCTCTGAGAAATTTGATGGACTGGAGGCTTCTTCTCTCATCTCGTCAAAGTCATTCTCTATCCAGCTTTGATCCGTTGCTGGTGATGAGCTGCGTTCCTTTGCAGGGAGAGATGCGCTGTTATTTTTTGGATTTCCAGCTTTTCTGCCCTGCTTTTTCCCCATCTTTGTGGTTTTATCTGCCTCTGGTCTTTAATGATGGTGACGTACTGATGGGGTTTTGGTGTGGATGTTCTTCCTGTTTGTTAGTTTTCCTTCTAACAGTCAGGACCCTCAGCTGTAGGTCCGTTGGAGATTGCTTGAGGTCCACTCCAGACACTGTTTGCCTGGGAATCAGCAGCAGAAGCTGCAGAAAATAGAATATTGCTGAACAGCGAGTGTACCTGTCTGATTCTTGCTTTGGAAGCTTCCTCTCAGGGGTGTACTGCACCGTGTGAGGTGTGGGGTGTAGGTCTGCCCCTAGTGGGGGATGTCTCCCAGTTAGGCTACTCAGGGGTCAGGGACCCACTTGAGCAGACAGTCTGTCCATTCTCAGATCTCAACCTCAGTGTTGGGAGATCCACTGCTCTCTTCAAAGCTGTCAGACAGAGTCATTTGCGTCTGCAGAGGTTTCAGCTGCTTTGTTATTGTTGTTGTTTAGCTGTGCCCTGTCCCCAGAGGTGGGGTCTACAGAGACAGGCAGGACTACTTGAGCTGCTGTGAGCTCCACCCAGTTCGAGCTTCCCAGCTGCTTTGTTTACCTACTTAAGCCTCAGCAATGTTGGGCACCCCTCCCCCAGTCTCGCTGCTGCCTTGCCGGTAGATAGCAGACTGCTGTGCTAGCAAGGAGGGAGGCACAGTGGGCGTGGGACCCTCCCAGCCAGGTGTGGGATATAATCTGCTGGTGTGCCCATTTGCTATAGTCCTTGGTAAAGTGCAGTATGGGGGTGGGAGTTACCCGATTTTCCAGGTGTTCTGTGTCTCAGTTCCCCTGGGTAGGAAAAGGGATTCCCTTCCCCCTTGTGCTTCTCAGGTGAGGTGATGCCTTGCCCTGCTTCAGCTCTCGCTGGATGGACTGCAGCAGCTGACCAGCACCGATTGTCCTGCACTCCCTAGTGAGATGAACCCGGTACTTCAGTTGAAAATACAAACATCACCTGTCTTCTGTGTCACTCGTGCTGGGAGTTGGCGACTGGAGCTGTTCCTATTCAGCCATCTTGCTCCGCCCCTGAGCAGTTTTCTAACACTGTTTGCGTTTAGCATGCAAAGGGATATTCGGGAGCGCATTGAGGCTTAGAGTGAAAAAGGAAATATGTTCAGATAGATATTGGAGAGTAGCATTCCAAGGAACTGTTTGTGACAGGTGCATTCTACTCGCAGTGTTATCCCTCTCTTCTCATACCTCATCAGGGAAACCCTTTTGGAGAAAAAGGTATCAAGCTATATTCGTTAGCATATTGACACCAATGGCGAAAAGGAAATAGCCTCAGACGAAAACAGGAAAGAAGCTTACTGTGAAACTGCTCTGTGTTATGTGTATTCATGTCACAAAGATAAAGCCTTCTTTATATTACGTAGCTTGGAAACTGTCATGGAAAGATCCACAAAGGGACATTAGGGAGCACCTTCAGGACTATGATGAAAAGGAAATATCATCAGATAAAAACTGGAAAGAAGCTTTCTGTGAATCTGCTATCTGGTATGTTTATTCGTCTCACATAAATAAAGCTTTATTTACATCATGCAGCTAATGTGTGTATTCAACTCATAGAGTTAAATCATTCTTTGGATTGAGCAGTTTGAAATCACTGTTCCTGTGAAATCTGAGAAAGGACATTTGGGAACACTTTTTAGAATATCCAGAAAAATAAATAACCTCAGATAGAAACCAGAAGGAAGCTTTCTGTTAAACTGCTGTCTGTCATGTGAATTCTACTCACACAGTTAAGCTTCTGTTTTCATTGAGCAGTATTCTAACTCAGTTTTTGTTAAGTCTGCGAAGGGATATCCAGGGGGGGTTTGAGGCTTACGGTGAAAAAGGAAATATGATCCGATGGAAACTGGAGAGAAGCTTTCCGAGGAGCTGCTTTGTGACATGTGCATTCCACTCACAGAATTATACCTTTCTTCTCATAGAGTACTGGGGAATCCCTTTTGGAGAAAAAGCTACCAGATGACATTCGGGAGTATGTGGATGGCTACAGTGAAAGGAAATATCCTCAGACAAAAAAGGGAAAGAAGATTTCTGTGAAACTGCCTTGAGATAGACATGTTTATTCATCTCACATAGATAAAACTTTCCTTATATTACGCAGTTTGGAAACTGCGTCGTGGATGTATCCGTGAAGAGACATTCAGGAGCACATTCAGGCCTATGTTGAAAAAAGAGATATCTTCATTTAAAAACTGGAGAGAAGCTTTCTGAGAAACTACTTTGTGATGTGTGCATTCCACTCAGGGAGTTTTACCTCTTTTCTGATAAGGCAGTGTTTGAACACTGTTCCTGTAAAACCGAAAATGTAATATTTTGGAGCACATGGAAGGCTATAGTGAAAAGGGAATTATCCTGAATTAAAACCCAGAAAGAAGCGTTCCAGGAAACTGCTCTCTGACATGTGCATTCTTTCCAGAGAGTTAAATGTTACTCTACACTCCCCAGTTTCGAAAGTCTGTCTTTGAGGATTCTGCAAAGGGATATTAAGTGGTGACCGGAGGCCTGTGGCGAGCAAGGAAATGTCTTCCTTTGAAAACTGGAGAGAAGCTTTTTGAGCAACCACTTTGTGATGTGTGTATTCATCTCATAGACTTAAATCATTCTTTGCATTGAACAGTTTGAAATCACTCTTTCTGTGGAACCTGAGAAAGGACATTTGGGAACGCTCTTAAGAATATGCTGAAAAAGAAACATGCTTCGATAAAAAATAGAAGGAAGATTTCTGTGAAACTGCTCTGTGTCATGTGAATTCCACTCACACAATTAAGCTTCTGTTTCATTGATCAGTATTCCAACACTGTTTTAGTTTAGTCAGCAAAGGGATATGCAGGACTGCTTTGAGGCTTATGGTGAAAATGGAAATATCTTCTGATAGACACTGGAGAGATTTCCGAGGAGCTGCTTTGTGACGTGTGCATTTCACTCACAGAGTTATACTTTTCTTCTCATAGAGATTTGGGGAATCCCTTTTGGAGAAAAAGCTACCAGGGGACATTCGGGAGTATATGGACATCTATGGTGAAAAAGGAAATATCCTCAGACAAATACTGAAAAGAAGCTTTCTGTGAACCTGCTTTGTGATAGATATGTTTATTCATCTCACATAGATAAAACATTCTTTCTATTATGCAGTATTGAAACTCTGTCATGGACGGATTCATGAAGGGACATTTGGAAGCACATTCAGTCTTATAGTGAAATAGGAAATATCTTCAGATAAAAACTGGAGAGAAGCTTTCTGAAAACTGCTTTGTGATGTGTGCATTCTACTCAGGGAGTTATACCTCTTTTCTCATAAGGCAGTGTTTGAACACCGTTCATGTAAAACCGAAAAAGTGATATTTCAGAGCACATTGAAGACTATGGCAAAAAATGAAATATCTTCAAATAAAACCCAGAGAGAAGCATTCCAAGAAACTGCTCTCTGATATGTGCATTCACTTCACAGAGTTAAATCTTACTCTACGTTGCCCAGTTTGGAAACTCCGTCTTTGAGGAATGTGTGAAGGCATATTATGTGCACCCGTAGGCTTGTGGTGAGCAAGGAAATGTCTTCTGATGAAAACTGGAGAGAAGCTTTCTGAGCAACTGCTTTATGATGTGTATATTAGTCTCATAGTGTTAAACCATTCTTTGGGTTCAGCAGTTTGAAATCACTGTTTTTGTAGAATCTGAGAAAGGACATTTGGGAACGCTCCTTGGAATATGGAGAAAGAAATATCCTCAGGTAAAACCCAGAAGGAAGCTTTCTGTGAAACTGCTCTGTGTCTTCTTAATTCCTCTCGCTCAGTTAAGTGTCTCTTTTCATTGAGCAGTTTTCTAACCCTGTTTAGGTTTAGCGTGTGAAGTGATATTTGGGAGTGCTTTGAAGCTTATGGTGAAAAAGTAAATATGTTCAGACCGAAACTGGAGAGAAGCTTTCCGAGTAAGTACTTTGTGACGTGTGCATTCCACTCACAGTGTTTTACTTCTCTTCTCATACAGCATAGGGGAAATCCTTTTGGAGAAAAAGGTACCAAGTGATATTCAGAAGCATGTTGATGCCTGTGGTGAAACGAGAAATAGCCTCAGACAAAAACTGGAAAGAAGCTTTCTATGAAACTGTTCTGTGATATGTGTATTCATCTCACATAGATAAATCTTTCTTACATTACGCAGCTTGGAAACTCTGTCAGGGATGCATCCATGAAAGGACATTCGGGAGCACATTCAGGACTATGGTGAAATAGGAAATATCTTCAGATAAACACTGGAAAGAAGCTTTCTGTGAATCTGCTTTTTGCTATGTTTATTCATCTCAGGATGGTAAAGCTTGATTTACACCACGCAGCATGGAAACTCTGTCATGGATCGATCCGCAAAGGGACATTCGGGAGCCCATTCAGAACTATGGTGAAACAGGTAATATCTTCAGATAAAAACTGGAGAGAAGCTTTGTGAGAAACTGCTTTGTAATGTGTGCATTCCACTCAGGGAGTTATACCTCTTTTTTTAAGGCAGTGTTTGAAATCTGTTCCTGTAAAACTGAAAAAGTGATATATCGGAGCGCTTTGAAGACTATGGTGAAAAGTGAAATGTCCTCAAATAACACCCAGAAAGAAGCATTCCAAGAAACTGCTCTCTGATATGTGCATTCATTTAACAGAGTTAAAATTTACTCTACATTTCCCAGTTTGGAAATCTGTCTTTGAGGAATATGCAAAGGGATATTAAGTGGCGACCAGAGGCCGGTGGTGGGCAAGGAAATGTCTTCCATTGAAAACTGGAGAAAAGCTTTCTGAACAAATGCTTTGTGATGTGTGTATTCATCTCATAGAGTTAAATCATTCTTTGGATTGAGCAGTTTGAAATCACTCTTTCTGTGGAACCTGAGAAAGGACATTTGGGAACGGTCTTTTGAATATGCTGAAAAGGAAATACCCTCAGATAAAAACCAGAAGAAAACTTTCTGTGAAACTGCTCTAGGTCACGTGAATTCCACTCGCACAGTTAAGCTTCTGTTTTCATTGAGCATTATTCTAATACTATTATTCTTTAGTCTGCGAAGGGATATTCGGGAGTGCTTTGAAGCTTATGGTGAAAACGGAAATATCTTCAGATAGAAACTATAGAGAAGCTTTCTGAGGAGCTGTTTTGTGACGTTTGCATTCCACTCACAGAGTTATACCTTTCTTCTCATAGAGGATTGGGGAATCCCTTTTGGAGAAAAAGCTACCAAGGGACATTCGGGAGTATATGGATGGCTATAGTGAAAAAGGAAATGTCCTGAGACAAAAATTGGGAAGAAGCTTTCTGTAAAACTGTTTTGTGATAGAAATGTTTATTCATATCACATAGATAAAAATGTCTTTATATTATGCAGTTTGGAAACTCCATCATGGACGTATCTGTGAAGGGATATTCGGGAACACATTCAGGCCAATGGTGAAAACGGATTTATGTCCAGATAAAAACTGGAAAGAAGCTTTTTGTATATCTGTTGTTTGCTGTGTGTATTCATCTCATATACAAAAACTTATCTTTACATTACGCAGCTTGGAAACTCCATCATGGACGGCTCCGCGAAGGGACATTTGGGTGCACATTCAGGACTATGGTGAAAGAGAAAATATCTTCAGATAAAAACTGGAAAGAAGCATTGTGTGAATCTGGTATTTGCTATGTTTATTCATCTTACATAGATAAAGCTTTCCTTACATTGTGCAGCTTGAAAACTCTGTCATGGACTGACCCACGAAGGGACATTGAGAAGCACATTCAGGACTATGGTGAAAAAGAAAATGTCTTCAGATAAAAACTGGAGAGAAGCTTTCTGAGAAACTGCTTTTTGATGTGTGCATTACACTCAGGGAGTTTTAACACTTTTCTCATAAGGCTGTGTTTGAACACTGTTCCTGTAAAACCAAGAAAGTGATATTTTGGAGCGCACTGAAGACTATGGCGAAAACTGAAATATCCTGAAATAAAACTCAGAAAGAAGCATTCCGAGAAACTGCTCTCTGATATGTGCATTCATTTCAGAAAGCTAAAGCTTACTCTACATTTCCCAGTTTGGAAAGTCTGTCTTTGAGGATTCTGCGAAGGGATATTATGTGCTACCACAGCTCTATTGTGAGCAAGGAAATGTCTTCCGTTGAAAATTGAAGACAAGCTTTCTGAGCAACCCTTTTGTGATGTTTGCATTCACCTCATAGTGTTAAATCATTCTTTGGATTGAGCGGTTTGAAATCACTGATCCTGTGGAATCTGAGAAAGGACATTTGGGAACACTCTTTAGAATATCCAGAAAGAGAAATAACCTCAGAGAGAAACCAGAAGGAAGCTTTCTGTGAAAGTGATCTATGTCATGTGAATTCCACTTGCACAGTTAAGCTTCACTGTTTTTGTTTAGTCTGTGAAGATATATTCAGGAGAGCCTTGAGGCTTACGGTGAAAAAGGAAATATCTTCAGATAGAAACTGGAGAGAACCTTTCCGAGGAACTGCTTTGTGACGTGTGCATTCCACTCACAGTGTTATACCTCTCCTCTCATACAGCCTCAGGGAAACCCCTTTGGGGAAAAATTTACCAAGGGATATCCGAGAGCATATTGATATCTATGGTGAAAAGGAAAATAACCTCAGACAAAAACTGGAAAGAAGCTTTCTGTGAAACTGCTCTGTGATATGTGTATTCATGTCACATAGATAAAGCTTTTTTTACATTACACAGCATGGAAACTCTGTCATGGACAGGCCTGCGAAGGGACATTCAGGAGCAAATTCAGGACAATGGTGAAAAAGGAAATATATTCATATAAAAACTGAATAGAAGCTTTCTGTGAATCTGCTTATTGCTATGTTTACTCATCTCACACAGATAAAGTTTCTTTACATTATGCAGCTTTCAACCTCCTTTTCATTGAGCTGTATTCTCACATTATTTTTGTTAAGTTTGCAAGGGGATATAATGGAGCACTTTGAGGCTTACGGTGAAAAAGGAAATATCTTCAGATAGAAACTGGAGAGAAGCTTTCCGAAGAGCTGCTTTGTAACATATGCATTCCACTCACAGAATTATACCTTTCTTCTCATAGAGGATTGGGGAATCCCTTTTGGAGAAAAATCTACCAGGGGACATTTGGGAGTATAGGGACGGCTATGGTGAAAAGGGAAATATCCTCAGACAAAAACTGGAAAGAAGCTTTCTGTGAAACTGCTTTGTGATAAATATGTTTATTCATCTCACAAAAATAAAACTTTCTTTCAATAAAACAGTTTTGAAATGCCATTATGGATGGATTCGCGAAGGGTCATTCAGGAGCACATTCAGGCTTATGGTGAAAGAGGAAATATCTTCAGATAAAAACTGGAGAGAAGCTGTCTGAGAAACTGCTTTGTGATGTGTGCATTCCACTCAGGGAGTTATACCTCTTTTCTCATAAGGCTATGTTTGAACACCGTTCCTGTTAATACCGAAAAAGTGAATTTTTGGAGCACATGGAAGATAATGGCAAAAAGAGAAGTATCCTCAAATAAAACCCAAAGAGAAGCATTCCAAGAAACTGCTCTCTGATAGGTACATTCATGTCATAGAATTAAAGCTTACTCTACGTTGCCCAGTTTGGAAACTCTGTTTTTGAGGAATATGTGAACGGATATTAAGTGGTGCCCAGAGGCTTGTGGTTAGCAAGGAAACGTCTTCCGATGAAAACTGGAGAGAAGCTTTTGGAGCAACTGCTTTGTGATATGTGCATTTGCCTCATAGTGTTAAACCATTCTTTGGATTGAACAGTTTGAAATCACTGTTTTTGTAACATCTGAGGAAGGACATTTGAGAACGGTCCTTAGAATATGGAGAAAGAAATATCCTCAGGTAAAATCCAGAAGGAAGCTTTCTGTGAAACTGCTCTGTGTCTTCTTAATTCTTCTCACTCAGTTAAGCCTCTCTTTTCATTGAGCAGTTTTCTAACCCTGTTTATGTTTAGCATGTGAAGGGACAATAGGGAGCTCTTGGAGGCTTACAGTGAAAAAGGAAATATGTTCAGACCGAAACTGGAGAGAAGCTGTCCTAGGAACTGCTTTGTGACGTGTGCATTCCACCTATAGTGTTATACCTCTCTTCTCATACAGCATAGTTGAAACCCTTTTGGAGAAAAAGGTACCAAGTGATATTCAGGAGCATCTTGATGTCTATGGTGAAAAGGGAAATAGCCTCAGAATAAAACTGGAAAGAAGCTTTCTATGAAACTGAGCTGTGATATGTGTATTCATCTCACAAAGATAAAGCTTTCTTTACCTTATGTAGCTTGGAAACTTTGTCATGGACGGATCCATGAAGGGATATTCGGAAGCACACTCAGGACTATCGTGAAAAAGGAAACATCTTAAGATAAAAACTGGAAAGAAGCTTTCTGTGAATCTGTTTTTTGCTATGTTTACGCATCTCACATAGATAAAGCTTTCTTTACATTACACAGCTTGGAACCTCCGTCATGGACGGATCCACGAAGGGACATTCAGGAGTTCACTCACGACTATGGTGAAAAAGGAAATATTTTCCGATAAATACTGGAGAGAAGTTTTCTGAGAAACTGCTTTGTGATGTGTGCATTCCACTCAGAGTTTTACCACTTTTCTCATAAGGCAGTGTTTGAACACTGTTCCTGTAAACCTGAAAAAGTGGCATTATGGAGCACATTGAAGACTATAATGAAAAGGGAAATATCCTCAAATAAAACCCAGAAAGATGTGTTCCAAGAAAATGCTCTCTGATACGTGCATTCATTTTACAGAGTTAAAGCTTACTCTACATTGCTCAGTTGGGAAACTCTGTCTTTGAGGAATCTGTGAAAGGATATTAAGTGGCGCCCGGAGGCGTGTGGTGAGCAAGGAAACGTCTTCCATTGAAAACTGGAGAGCAGCTTGCTGAGTAACTACTTTGTAATGAGTGTACTCATCTCATAGTGTTAAATCATTCTTTGGATTGAGCAGTTTGAAATCACTGTTTCTGTGTAACCTGAGAAAGGACATTTGAGAACGTTCTTTAGAATATGCTGGAAAAGAAATACCATCAGATAAAAACCAGAAGGAAGCTTTCTGTGTAACTGCTATGTGTCATGTGAATTCCACTCACACAGTTAAGCTTCTCTTTTCATTGAGCAGTATTCTAACACTGTGTTTAGTCTGCAAAGGCATATTTGGGAGTGCTTTGAGGCTTATGGCAAAAACGGAAATATGTTCAGATAGAAACTGGAGAGAAGCTTTCTGAGGAGCTGCTTTGTGATGTGTTGATTCCAATCACAGAGTTATACCTTTCTTCTCATAGGGGAGTGGGGAATCCTTTTTAGAATAAAAGCTACCAAGGGACATTCGAGAGAATATGGATAGCTATGTTGAAAATGGAAATATCCTCAGACAAAAACAGGAAAGAAGCTTTTGGTGAAACTGTTCTGTGATAGACATGTTTATTCATCTCATATAGATAAAAATTTCTTTAATTACACAGTTTGGAAACTCCGTCATTGAAGGACCCTCGAAGGGACTTTCGAGAGCACATTCAGGCATATGGTGAAAAAGCACATATCTTCAGATAAAACTGGTGAGAAGCTTTCTGAGCAACTGTTTTGTGATGTGTGTATTCATCTCATAGAGTTAAAACCACTCTTTGGATTGAGCAGTTTGAAATCACTGCTTCTGTGGAATCTGAGGAAGGACATTTGGGAATGCTCTTTAGAATTTGGAGAAAGAAATATTCACAGATAAAAACCAGAAGGAAGCTTTCTGTGAAACTGCTCTATGTCGTCTTAATTCCTCTTGCTCACTTAAGACTGTCTTTTCATTGAGCAGTTTTCTAACCCTGTTTATGTTTAGTGTGTGAAGGGATATTCGGGAGCACTTTGAGGCTTACGGTGAAAAAGGAAATATTTTCAGACCGAAACTGGAGAGAAACCTTCCAGGGTACTGCTTTGTGACGTGTGCATTCCACTCACAGTGTTATACCTCTCTTCTCATACAGCATTGGGGAAACACTTTTGGAGAAAATGGTACCAAGTGATATTCGGGAGCATTTTGATGCCTATGGTGAAAAGGGAAATAGCCTTAGACAAAAACTAGAAAGAAGCTTTCTATGAAACTGCTCTGTGATGTGTGTATTCATCTCACATATATAAAGCTTTCTTTACCTTACGCAGCTAGGAAACTCTGTCATGGACAGCTCCACGAAGGGACATTAGGGAGCACATTTAGGACTATGGTGAAAAAGGAAATATCTACAGATAAAAACGAAAAAAGCTTTCTGTGAATCTGCTTTTTGCTATGTTTATTCCTCTCACATAGATAAAGCTTTCTTTACATTATGCAGCTTGGAAACTACGTCATGGACGGATCCACGAAGGGACATTCGGGAGCACATTCAGGCTTATGGTGAAAAAGGAGATATCTTCAGATAAAAACTGGAAAGAAGCTTCCTGAGAAACTGCTTTGTGATATGTGCATTCCACTCAGGGAGTTATACCTCTTTTCTCAGAAGGTAGTGTTTGAACACTGTTCCTGTAAAACTGAAAAAGAGATATTTTGCAGTGCTTTGAAGACTACGGTGAAAAGTGAAATATCCTGAAAAAAAATCAAGAAAGAAGCTTTCCAAGAAACTGCTCTCTGACATGTGCATTCATTTCAGAGAGTTAAAGCCTACTCTACATTTGCCAGTTTGGAAAGTCTGTCTTAGAGGATTCTGTGAAGGGATATTAAGTGGCGACCGGAGGCCTGTGGCGAGCAAAGAAGTGTCTTTCGTTGAAAACTGGAGAGAAGCCTTCTGAACAACTACTTTGTGATGTGAGCATTCATCTCAAAGAGTTAAATCATTTTTGGATTGAGCAGTTTGTAATCAATCTTTCTGTGGAATCTGAGAAAGGACATTTGGAAATACTCTTAAGAATATGCTGAAAAAGAAATACCCTCCGATAAAAACCAGAAGGAAGCTTTCTGTGAAACTGCTCTGTGTCGCGTGAATTCCACTGTCACAGTTAAGCTTTTGTTTTCATTGAGCAGTATTCTAATACTGTTTTAGATTAGACAACTAAGGGATATTCGGAAACACTTTGAGGCTTATGGTGAAAACAAAAATATCTTCAGATAGAAACTGGAGAGAAGATTTCCGAGGAGCTGCTTTGTGACGTGTGTATTCCACTCACAGAGTTACACTTTTCTTCTCATAGAGGATTGGGGAATCCCATTTGCAGAAAATCTTCCAGGGGACATTCTGGAGTATATGAACGACTATGGTGAAATCGGAAATATCCTCAGGGAAAAAGTGTTAAGAAGCTTTCTGTGAAACTGCTTTGTGATAAATATGTTTATTCATCTCACATAGATAAAACTTTCTTTCTATTATGCAGTTTTGAAACTCCCCCACGAACGGATTCATGAAGGGACATTCAGGAGCGTTTTCAGGCCTATCGTGAAAAAGGAGATATCTTCAGATAAAAGCTGGAGAGAAGCTTTCTGAGAAACTGCTTTGTGATGTGTGCATTCCACTCAGGGAATTATACCTCTTTTCTAATAAGGCAGTGTTTGAACACTGTTCCTGTAAAACAGAAAATGTGTTGTTTTGGATCTCATTGAAGACTATGTCGAAAAGTGAAATATTCTCAAATAAAACCCAGAAAGAAGCGTTCCAAGAAACTGATCTCTGACGTGTGCATTTATTTCAGAGAGTTACAGCTTACTGTACATTTCCCAGTTTGCAAAGTCTGTCTTTGAGGATTCTGCAAAGGGATATTAGGTGGCGCCCGGAGGCTTGTATTGAGCAAGGAAACGTCTTCCGATGAAAACTGGAGAGAAACTTTCTGAGTAACTGCTTTGTGATGTGTGTATTCGTCTCATAGAGTTAAACCATTCTTTGGATTGACCAGTTTGAAATCACTGCTTTTGTGGAATCTGAGAAATGACATTTGGGAACGATCCTTAGAATATGGAAAAAGAAATATCCTCAGGTAAAATCCAGAAAGAAGCTTTCTGTAAAACTGCTCTTTGTCATCTTCATTCCTCTCGTTCAGTTAAGCCTCTCTTTTCATTGAGCAGTTTTATAACCCTGTTTATGTTTAGCATGTAAAGCTATATTCGGGAGCGCATTGAGGCTTACAGTGAAAAGGAAATATGTTCAGACCAAAACAGGAGAGAAGCTTTCTGAGGAGCTGCTTTGTGACGTGTGCATTCCACTCACAGAATTAAACCTTTCTATTCATAAAGGATTGGAGAATCCCTTTTGGAGAAAAAGCTACCAAGGGACATTCTGGAGTATATGGACGACTATGGTGAAAAAGGAAATATCCTCAGACATAAACTGGAAAGAAGATTTCTGTGAAACTGCTTTGTGATAGATATGTTTATTTATCTCGCATAGATATAACTTTCCTTATATTATACAGTTTGGAAACTCCGTCATGGACGCATCTGTGAAGTGACATTCAGGAGCACATTCAGGCGTACAGTGGAAAAGGAGATATCTTCAGATAAAAACTGGAGAGAAGCTTTCTGAGAAACTGCTTTGTGATGTGTGCATTCCATGCAGGGATTTTTACTTCTTTTCTCATAAGGCAGTGCTTTAACACTCTTCCTGTAAAACCGAAAAGGTAATAATTTGGAGCTCATGGAAGATTATGGCGAAAAGTGAAATATCCTGAAATAAAACCCAGACAGAAGCGTTCTATGAAACTACTCTCTGAGATTATAATTCATTTCAGAGAGTTAAAGCTTACTCTACACTTGTCAGTTTGGATAGTCTGTCTTTGAGGATCCTGTGAAGGGATATTAAGTGGCAACTGGAGGCCTGTGGTGAGCAAGGAAATGTCTTCCATTAAGAACTAGAGAGAAGCTTTCTGAACAACTGCTTTGTGATGTGTGTATTCATCTCATAGAGTTAAATCATTCTTTGGATTGAGCAGATTGAAACCAATCTCTCGGAACCTGAGAAAGGACATTTGGGAACGCTCTTAATAATATGCTGAAAAAGAAATACCCTCCGATAAAAACCCGAAGGAAGCTTTTTGTGAAACTGCTCTGTTTCATGTGAATTCCACTCGCACAGTTAAGCTTCTGTTTTCATTGAGCAGTATTCTAACACTGTTTTAGATTAGTCAGCTCAGGGATACTCGGGAGTGCTTTGAAGTTTATGGTGAAAACGGAAATATCTTCAGATAGAAGCTGGAAAGAAGTTTCTCTATATCTGCTTTTTGGTATGTTTACTCATCTCACATAGATAAAGCTTTCTTTACATTATGCAGCATGGAAACTCTGTGATGGACGGATCCGTGAAGGGATATTCGGGATCACATTCATGCCTATGGTGAAAAAGGAAATATCTTCAGGTAAAAACTGGAAAGAAGCTTTCTGAGAAACTGCTGTGGGCTGTGTGCATTCCACTCAGCAAGTTATACCTCTTTTCTCATAAGACAGTGTTTGAACCCCGTTCCTGCAAATCCAAAAATGTGATATGTCAGAGCGCATTAAAGACTAAGTGAAAAGTGAAATATCCTCAAATAAAACCCAGAAAGAAGCGTTCCAAGAAACTGCTCTCTGATATGTGCATTCACTTCACAGAGTTAAATCTTACTGTATGTTGCCCAGTTTGGAAACTACGTCCTTGAGGAATCTGTGAAGGGATATTTAGTGGCGCCCGGAGGCTTGTGGTGAGCAAGGAAACGTCTACTAATGAAAACTGGAGAGAAGCTTTCTGAGCAACTGCTTTGTGATGTGTGTATTCACCTTACAGAGTTAAACCATTCCTTGGATAGAGCAGTTTGTAATCACTGTTTTTGTGGAATCTGAGGAAGGACATTTGGGAACACTCCTTAGAATATGGAGAAAGAAATATCCTCAGGTAAAATCCAGAAGGAAGCTTTGTGTGAAACTGCTTTGTGTCGTCTTAATTCCTCTAGCTCAGTTAAGTCTCTCTTTTACTTGAGCAGTTTTCTAACCCTTTTCATGTTTAACGTATGAAGGGATATTCAGGATCACTTTGAGGCTTATGGTGAAAAAGGAAATATGTTCAGACTGAAACTGGAGAGAAGCTTTCCGAGGAACTGTTTGTGATGCGTGCATTCCACTCACAGTGTTATACCTCTCTTCTCATACAGCATCGGGGAAACCCTTTTGGAGAAAAAGGTACCAAGTGATATTCGGGAGCATGTTGATGTCTTTGGTGAAAAGGGAAATAGCCTCGAACAAAAACTGGAAAGAAGCTTTCTATGAAACTGCTCTGTGATATGTGTATTCATCTCACATAGATAAAGCTTTCTTTACATTACACAGCTTGGAAACTCTGTCATGGATGGATTCACGAAGGGACCTTTGGGAGCACATTCAGGACTATGGTGAGAAAGAAAATATCTTCAGATAAAAACTGGTAAGAAACCTTCTGTGAATCTGCCTTTTGCTATGTTTATTAGTATCACATAGAAAAAGCTTTCTTTACATTACGCAGCTTGGAAACTCCGTCATGGATGGATCCAGGAAGGGATATTCAGGATCACATTCGGGCCTATGGTGAAAAAGGAAATATCGTCGGATAAAAACTGGAGAGAAGCTTTCTGAAAAACTGGTAGGTGATGTTTGCATTCCACTCAGTGTTGTATACCTTTCTTCTCATAAGGCACTGTTTGAACACTGTTCCTGTAAAACTAAAAAAGTGATATTCGGAGCACATTGAAGACTATGGTGAAAAGTGAAATGTCGTCATATAAAACCCAGAAAGATGCATTCAAAGAAACTGCTCTCTGACATGTCCATTCATTTCACAGAGTTAAAGCTTATTCTACATTTCCCAGTTTAGAAAGTCTGTCTTTGGGTATTCTGTGAAGGGATATTAAGTGGCAACCGGAGGCCTGTGATGAGCAAGGAAATCTCTTCCTTTGAAAATTGGAGAGAAGGTTTCTGAGCAACTCTTTTGTGATGTTTGTATTCATCTCATAGAGTTAAATCATTCTTTGGATTGAGCAGTTTGAAATCACTGTTTTTGTGGAATCTGAGAAAGGGCATTTTGGAATGCTCTTTAGAATATTCTGAAAAAGAAATAACCGCAGATAGAAACCAGCAGGAAGCTTTCTGTGAAACTACTCTCTGTCGCATGAAATGTGCTCATACAGTTAAGCTTCTCTTTTCATTGAGCAGTATTCTAACACTGTTTTTGTTTAGTCTGCAAAGGGATATTCGAGAGTGCTTTGAGGTTTATGGTGAAAAAGCAAATATCTTCTGATAGAAACTGGAGAGAAGCTTTCCAAGGAGCTGCTTTGTAACGTATGTATTCCACCCACAGAGTTATACTTTTCTTTGCTTAGAGGATTGGGGAATATCTTTTGGAGAAAAAGCTACCATGGGACATTTGGGAGTATATAGATGGCTATGGTGAAATTGGAAATATCCCCAAACAAAAACTGGAAAGAAGTTTTCTGTGAAACTGCTTTGTGATAGATATGTTTATTCATCTCACATAGATAAAACTTTCTTTATATTACTCAGTTTGGAAACTCCGTCATGGACGGATGCACGACAGGACATTCGGGAGCACATTCAGGCCTATGGTGTGAAAGAAAATCTCTTCAGATAAAAACTGGAGAGAAGCTTTCTGAGAAACAGTTTGGGATGTGTGCATTCCACTCAGGGAGTTATACCTCTTTTCTCATAAGGCAGTGTTTGAACACTGTTCCCATAAAACTGAAAAAGTGATATTTCGGAGTGCATGGAAGACTATGGCGAAAAGTGAAATATCCTGAAATCAAACCCAGAGAGAAGTGTTCCAAGAAACTGTTCTCTTACGTGTGCATTCTTTTCAGAGAGTTAAAGCTTACTCTACATTTGCCAGTTTGGAAAGTCTGTCTTTGAGGATTTAGCAAAGGGATATTAAGGGGCGACCAGAGGCCTGTGGCGAGCCAGGGAAACGTCTTCCAATGAAAACTGGAGAGAAGCTTTCTGAGCAACTGCTTTGTGATATGTGTATCCTTTTCATAGATTTAAACCATTCTTTGGATTGAGCAGTTGGAAATCACTGTTTTTTGTGGAATATGAGGGAGGACATTTGGGAACGGTCCTCAGAATATAGAGAAACAAATATCCTCAGGTAAAATCCAGAAGGAAGCTTTCTGTGAAACTGCTCTGTGTCGTCTTAATTCCTCTCTCTCAGTTAAGCCTCTCTTTTCATTGAGCAATTTTCTGACCCTGTTTATGTTTAGCGTCTGAAGGGATATTCGGGAGCAGTTTGAGGCTTACAGTGAAAAAGGAAACATGTTCAGACCGACACTGGAGAGAAGCTTTCTGAGGAACTGGTTTGTGAAGTGTGCATTCCACTCACAGTGTTATACCTCTCTTCTCATACAGCATCTTGGAAACCCTTTTGGAGAAAAAAGTACCAAGTGAGATTCTGGAGCATGCTGATGCCTATGGTGAAAAGGGAAAGAGCCCCAGACGAAAACTGGAACTACTCTGTGATATGTGTACTCATCTCACATAGATAAAGCTTTCTTTACATTACACAACTTGGAAATTCTGTCATGGACGGATGCACGAAGAGACATTCCAGAGCACATTCAGGACTACGGTGAAAAAGGAAATATCTTCAGATACAAACTGGAAAAAAGCTTTCTTTGAATCTGTCTTTTCCTATGTTTATTCATCTCACATAGATAAAGTTTTCTTTTCATTACGTAGCTTGGAAACTCCGTCATGGATGGATCCGCGAAGGGATATTTGGGACACATTCGGGCCTATGGTGAAATAGGAATTACCATTAGATAAAAACTGGAGAGAAGCTTTCTGAGAAACTTCTTTGTGATGTGTGCATTCCACTCAGGGAGTTATACCTTTCTTCTCATAAGGCACTGTTTGAACACTCTTCCTGGAAAACTAAAAAAGTGATATTCGGAGCCATTTGAAGACTATGTTGAAAAGTGAAATGTTGTCAAATAAAACCCGGAAAGAAGCATTCCAAGAAACTACTCTCTGACATGTGCATTCATTTCACAGAGTTAAAGCTTACTCTACATTTCCCAGTTTGGAAAGTCTGTCTTTGAGGATTCTGTGAAGAGATATTAAGTGGCGACTGGAGACCTGTGGCGAGCAAGGAAATGTCTTCCAATGAAAACTGGAGAGAAGATTTCTGAGCAACTCTTTTGTGATGTTTGTATGCATCTCAGAGAGTTAAGTCATTCTTTGGATTGAGCAGTTTGAAATCACTGTTTCTGTGGAATCTGGCAAACCACATTTGGGAACACTCTTAGAATATGGAGAATGAAATATCCTCAGATAAAAATCAGAAGGAAGCTTTCTGTGAAACTGCTCTGTGTCGTGTGAATTGCTCTCACTCAGTTAAGCTTCTCTGTTCATTGAGCAGTTTTCTAAAGCTGTTTATGTTTAGCATGCAAAGGGATATTCGGGAGCACTTTGAGGCTTACGGTGAAAAAGGAAATATGGTCAGATAGAAACTGGAGAGAAGTTTTCTGAGGAACAGCTTTGTGACCTGTGCATTCCACTCACAGTGTTATACCTCTCTCCTCATACAGCACCTGGGAAACCCTTTTGTGGAAAAAGGTACCAAGGGATACCTGGGAGCATATTGACACCCGTGGTGAAAAGTGAAATAGCCTCAGAAAAAAACTGGAAAGAAGCATTCGGTGAAACTGCTCTTTGATATGTGTATTCATCTCACATAGATAAAGCTTTCTTTACATTACACAGCTTGGAAACTCTGTCATGGACGGATCCACGAAGGGACATTTGGGAGTAAATTCAGGAGTTTGGTGAAAAATGAAATATTTCAGATGAAAAATGGAAAGAAGCTTTCTGTGAATCTGCTTCTTGCTATGCTTATTCATCTCACATTGATAAAGCTTTCCTTACATTACACAGCTTGGAAACTCTGTCATGGACGGATCTGCGAAGGGACATTCGGGAGTACATTCAGGCCTATGTTGAAAATGGAATTATCTTCAAAAAAATACTGGACAGAAACTTTCTGAGAAACTGCTTTGTGACGTGTGCATTCGACTCAGGGAGTTATACCTCCTTTCTCATAAGGCAGTGTTTGGACACTGTTCCTGTAAAACCGTAAAAGTGATATTACGGAGTGCTTTGAAGACTATGGTGAAAAGTGGAATATCTTCAAATAAATCCCAGAAAGAAGCGTTCCAAGAAACTACTCTCTGATATGCGCGTTCATTTCACAGAGTTAAAGTAGACTCTACATTGCCCATTTTGGAAACTCTGTCTTTGAGGAATCTGCAAAGGGATATTAAGTGGCTCCCAAAGGCCTGTGGTGAGCAAGGATATGTCTTACGTTGAAAACTGGTGAGAAGCTTTCTGAGCAGCTGCCTTGTGATGTCTGGATTATTCTCATAGAGTTAAATCATTCTTTGGATTGAAGAGTTTGAAATCACTGTTTCTGTGGAACCTGAGAAAGGACATTTGGGAACACTCTTTAGAATATGCTGAAAAGAAATACCCTCAGATAAATAACAAAAGGAAGTTTTCCGTGAGTCTGCTCTGTGTCAAGTGAATTCCACTCACACAGTTGAACTTCTCTTCTCATTGGGCAGTATTCTAACACTCTTTTTCTTTAGTCTGTGAAGGGATATTCGGGAGTACTTTGAGGTTTATGGTGAAAACAGAAATATCTTCAGATAGTGAGCGGAGAGAAGCTTTCCAAGGAGCTTTTTGCGACGTGTGCACTCCACTCAAAGAGTTGTACCTTTCTTCTCATAGAGGAATTTGGGAATCCCTTTTGGAGAAAAAGCTACCATGGGACATTTGGGTGTATATGGATGGCTGTGGTTAAAAAATAAATATCCTCAGACAAAAACTGGAAAGAACGTTTCTGTGAAACTGCTTTTGTGATAGATATGCTTATTGATCTCACATAGATAAAACCTTCTTTATATTACACAGTTAGGAAATTCCGTCATGGACTGATCCACGAAGGGTCATTTGGGAGCACACTCAGGCCTATGGTGAAAAAGGAAATATCTTCAGATAAAAACGGAGCGAAAACTGTGAGAAAGTCCTTTGTGATGTGTGCATTCCACTCAGGGAGTTATACCTCTTTTGTCATAAGGCAATGTTTGAACACTGTTCCTGTAAAACCGAAAAAGTGATAATTCGGAGCTCTTTAAAGACTATGGTTAAAAGGGAACTGTCCTCAATTAAAACACAGAAAGAGGTGTTCCAAGAAAATGCTCTCTTATATATGCATTTATTTCAGCTCAATAAAGCTTACTCTACGTTGCCCAATTTGGAAACTCTCCCTTGAGGAATCTGCGGAGGGATATTAATTGGTGCCCGGAGGCCTGTGGTGAGCAAGGAAATCTCTTCCATTGAAAATTCGACAGAAGTTTTCTGAGCAACTCTTTTGTGATGTTTGTATTCATCTCATAAAGTTAAATCATTCTTTGGATTGAACAGTTTGAAATCACTGTTTCTGTGGAATCTGAGAAAGGACATTTGGGAACACTCTTTAGAATATCCTGATAAAGAAATAACCTCTGATAGAAACCAGAAGGAAGCTTTCTGTGTAACTGCTCTGTGTCACGTGAATTCCGCTCACACAGTTAAGCTTCTCTTTTCATTGTGAGGTATTCTAACATTGTTTTTGTTTAGTCTGTGAAAGGATATTGGGGAGTGCTTTGAGGCTTATGGTGAAAAAGGAAATACCTTCAGATAGAAACTGGAGAGAAGGTTTACCAAGGAATTGCTTTGTGGCATGTGCATTCCACTCACAGAATTATACCTTTGTTCTCATACAGAATTGGGAATCCCTTTTGGAGAAAAAGTTACCATGGGACATTCATGAGTATAGGGATGGCTATGGTGAAAAAGGAAATATCTTCAGACAAAAATTGGAAAGAACCATTTTGTGAAACTGTTTTGTGAAATATATGTTTATTCATCTCATATAGATAAAACTTTCCTTATATTATGCAGTTTGGAAACTCCACCATGGATGGATCTGCGAAGGGACATTCAGGAGCACATACAGGCCTATGATGAAAAAGGAGATAACTTGTGATAAAAACTGGAAAGAAGCCTTTGGAGAAACTGCTTTGGGTTGTGTGCATTCCACTCAGGGAGTTATACTTCTTTTCTCATAAGGCAGTGTTTGAACACCATTCCTGTAAAAAAGAAAAAGTAATATTTCAGAGCATATTGAAGACTATGGCAAAAAGTGAAATATCCTCAAATAAAACTCAGAGAGAAGCATTCCAAGAAACTGCTCTCTGACATGGGCATTCACGTCACAGAGTTAAAGCTTACTCTACATTTCCCACTTTGGAAAATCTCTCTTTGAGGATTCTGCGAAGGGATATTCAGTGGTGACCGGAGGCCTGTGGCAAGCAAGGAAATGTCTTCTGTTGAAAACTGGAGAGAAGCTTTCTGAACAACTGCTTTGTGATGTGTGTATTCATCTCATAGAGTTAAATCATTCTTTGGATTGAGCAGATTGAAATCACTCTTTCTGTGGAACCTGAGAAAGGACATTTGGGAACTCTCTTAATAATATGCTGAAACAGAAATACCCTCCAATAAAAACCAGAGGGAAGCTTTCTGTGAAACTGCTCTGTGTCATGTGAATTCCACTTGCACAGTTAACCTTCTGTTTTCGTTGAGCAGCATTCTAACACTGTTTAAATTAGTCAGTTAAGGGATACTCAAGAGCGCTTTGAGGCTTATGGTGAAAACGGAAATATCTTCAGATAGAAGCTGGAGAGAAGCTTTCCGAGGAACTGCCTTGTGATGTGTGCATTCTACTCACAGTATTATACCTCTCTTCTCACACAGTATCGTGGAAACCCTTTTGAGGAAAAAGCTACCAGGGGACATTTGGGAGTATATGGACAACTATGGTGAAAAAGGAAATATCCTCAGAAGAAACCTGGAAAGAAGCTTTCTGTGAAACTACTCAGTGCTATTTGCATTCATCTCACATAGATAAAGCTTTATTTATATTACGCAGCTTGTAAACTCCGTCATGGATGGATCCACAAAGGGACATTCGGGAGCATGTTCAGAACAATGGTGAAAAAGGAAACATCTTAAGATAAATACTGAACAGTAGCTTTCCGTGAATCTGATTTTTGCTCTGTTTATTCATCTCACACAGTTAAAGCTTTCTTTACATTACACAGCTTGGAAACTCTGTCATGGACAGATCCACAAAGGGACATCTGGGAACACATTCAGGACTATGGGGAAAATAGAAATATCTTCACATAAAAACTGGAAAGAAACTTTCTGTGAATCTGGTTTTTGCTAGGTTTATTCATCTCACATAGATAAAGCTTTCTTTATATTACGCAGCTTGGAAACTCTGTCATGGACGAATCTGCAAAGGGACATTCGGGAGCACATTCAGACCCATGGTGAAAAAGAAAATAGCTTCAGATAAAAACTGCAGAGAAGCTTTCTGAGAAACTGCTTTGTGATGTTTGCATTCTACTCCCAGAGTTAAACCTCTTTTCTCGTAAGGCAGTGTTTGAACACTGTTTCTGTAAAACCGAAAAAGTTATATACGGAGCACATTGAAGACTATGGCAAAAAGACAAATATCCTCAAATAACACCCAGAAAGAAGCCTTCCAAGAAACTGCTCTCTGACTTGTGCATTCAATACACAGAGTTAAAGTTTACTCTACATTGTCCAGTTTGGAAACTCTGTCTTTGAGAAATGTGTGAATGGATATTAAGTGGCTCCTGGAGGCCTGTTTTGAGCAAGGAAATGTCTTCCATTGAAACCTGGAGAGAAGCTTATTGAGCAGCTTCCTTGCGATGTGTGTATTATTCTCATAGAGTTAAGTCGTTCTTTGGATTGAAGAGTTTGAAATCACTGTTTCTGTGGATCCTGAAAATGGACATTTGGAAACGCTCTTTAGAATATGTTGAAAAAGAAATACCCTCAGATAAAAAACAGAAGGAAGCATTCTGTGAGACTGCTCTGTGTCGTGTGAATTCCAATCACACTGTTCAGCTTGTCTTCTCAATGAATAGTATTCTAACACTGTTTTTCTTTAGTCTGTGAAGGGATATTCAGGAGCACTTTCAGGCTTATGGTGAAAATGGAAAGATTTTCCGATAAAAACTGGAGAGAAGCATTCCAAGGAGCTGCTTTTTGATGTGTGCACCCCACTCAGAGAGTTATACCTTTCTTCTCATACAGCATTGGGGAATCCCTTTTGGAGAAAAAGCTACCATGGGACATTCGGGAGTATATGGACGGCTATGGTGAAAAAGGAAATATCATCAGAAAAAAATTGGAAAGAAGATTTCTGTGAAACTGCTCTGTGATAGATATGCTTATTGATCTCACATAGATAAAACCTTTTTATATTATGCAGTTAGGAAACTCCGTCATGGACGGATCCGCGAAGGGACATTCAAGAGCACATTCAGGCCTATAGTGAAAAAGGAAATAGCTTCAAACAAAAACAGAAGGGAAACTCTGAGAAACTGCTTTGTAATGTGTGCATTCCACTCAGGTAGTTATACCTCTTATCTCATAAGGCAGTGTTTGAACATTGTTCCTGTAAAACTGAAAAAGTGATATTTCAGAGCGCTTTAAAGACTATGGACAAAAGTGAACTATCCTCAAATAAAATCCAGAAAGAAGCGTTCTAGGAAAACGCTGTCTTATATGTGTATTTATTTCACAGAGATAAAAGGTATTCTACGTTTCCAAGTTTGGAAACTCTCTCTTGAGTTGTCTGCAAAGGGATATTAATTGGCTCCCAGAGGCCAGTGGTGAGCAAGCAAATGTCTTCCGTTGAAAACTGGAGAGAAACTTTCTGAGCACCTGCTTTGTGATGTGTGTATTCATCTCATAGAGTTAAATCATTCTTTGATTGAACAATTTGAAATCACTGTTTCTATGAAATCTGAGGAAGGACGTTTGGGAACGCTCCTTAGAATATGTAGAAAAAAAATCCTCAGATAAAATCCAGAAGGAAGCTTTCTGTGAAACTGCTATGTGTCGTGTGAATTCCTCTCACTCAATTAAGGTTCCCTTTTCATTGACCAGTTCTCTAACACTGTTTATGTTTAGCGTTCAAAGGGATATTCAGAAGCACTTTGAGATTTAAGGTGAAAAAGGAAATATGTTCAGATAGAAACTGGAGAGAAGTTTTAAGAGGAACTGATATGTGACGTGTGCATTCCACTCACAGTGTTATACCTCCCTTCTCATACAGCATTGGGGAAACCCTTTTGGAGGAAAAGGTACCAAGGGGTATTAGGGGGCATATTGATGAATATGGTGAAAAGGTAAATAGCCTCAGACTAAAACTGGAAAGAAGCTTTCTGTGAAACTGCTCTGTGATATGTGTATTCTTCTCACATAGTTAAAGCTTTCTTTACATTACACAGCTTGGAAACTCTGTCATGGATGGATCTGTGAAGGGACATTCCAGAGAATATTCTGGACTCTGGTGAAAAAGGACTTATCTTCAGATAAAAACAGGAAAGAAGCTTTCTGTGAATTTGCTTTTTGCTATGTTTATTCATCTCACATTGATAAAGCTTTCTTTACATTACGCAGCTTGGAAACTCTGTCATGGATGGATCTGCGAAGGGACATTCGGGAGTACATTCAAGCCTATGCTGAAAATGGAAATATCTTCAGATAAAAAATGAAGAGAAGCTTTCTGAGAAACTGCTTTGTGACGTGTGCATTCCACTCAGGGAGTTATACGTCTTTTCTCATAAGGCAGTGTTTGAACACTGTTCCTGTAAAACCGAAAAAGTGATATTACAGAGCGCATTGAAGACTATGGCAAAAAGTGAAATATCCTCAAATAACACCCAAAAAGAAACATTCCTAGAAACTGCTCTGTGATATGTGCTTTCATTTCACAGAGTTAAAGCTTACTCTACATTGCCCAGTTTGGAAACTCTGTCTTTGAGGGATCTGCAATGGGATATTATGTGGCTACCGGAGGCCTTTGGTGAGCAAGGAATCGTCTTCCGTTGAAAACTGGAGAGAAGCTTTCTGAGCAGCTGCTTTGTGATGTGTGTATTATTCTCATAGAGTTAAATCATTCTTTGGATTGAAGAGTTTGAAATCACTGTTTCTGTGGAACCTGAGAAAGGACATTTGGGAATGCTCTTTAGAATATGTTGAAAATGAAATACCCTCAGATAAAAAACAGAAGGAATCTTTCTGGGAGACTGCTCTGTTTAGTCTGCGAAGAGATATTCAGGAACGCTATGAGGCTAATGGTGAAAACGGAAATATCTTCAGATAGAAACTGGAGGGAAGCTTTCCAAGGAGCTGCTTTGTGATGTGTGCATTCCACTCACAGTGCTATACCTCTCTTCTCATACAGCATTGGAGAAAACCTTTCTGTGATATGGCTCTGTGATATGAGTATTCATCTCACACAGATAAAGTGTTCTCTACCTTATGGAGCTTGGAAACTCTGTCAGGGATGGATCCATGAAGGGACATTCGGGAGCACATTCAGGACAGTGATGAAAAAGGAAATATCTTCAAATAAAAATGGGAAAGAATCTTTCTGTGAATCTGCTTTTTGCTATGTTTATTCATCTCACATAGATAAATCTTTCTTTACATTACACAGCTTGGAAACTCCGTCATGGATGGATCCGCTGAGGGATATTTGGGATCATATTCGGGCCAATGGTGAAAAAGAAAATATCATCAGATAAAAGCTGGAGAGAAGCTTTCTGAGAAACTGCTTGGTGATGTGTGCCTTCTGCTCAGGGTGTTATACCTTTCTTCTCATAAGGCACTGTTTGAACACAGTTCCTGTAAAACTAAAAAAGTGATATTCAGAACACATTGAAGACTATGGTGAATAGTGAAATGTCATCAAATAAAACCCGGAAAGAAGCATTCCAAGAAACTGCTCTCTGACATGTTCATTCTTTTAACAGAGGTAAAGCTTACTCTACATTTCCGAGTTTGGAAATTCTGTCTTTTAGGATTCTGCGAAGGGATATTAAGTGGCAACCGGAGGCCTCTGGCAAGCAAGGAAATGTCTTCCATTGAAAATTGAAGAGAAGCTTTCTGAGCAGCTGCCTTGTGATGTCTGGATTATTCTCATAGAGTTAAATCATTCTTTGGATTGAAGAGTTTGAAATCACTGTTTCTGGGGAACCTGAGAAAGGACATTTGGGAACGCTCTTTAGAATATGCTGAAAAAGAAATACTCTCAGATAAAAAACAGAAGGGAACATTCTGTGAGACTGCTCTGTGTCATGTGAATTCCAATCACACTGTTCAGCTTCTCTTCTCATTGAGCAGTATTCTAACACTGTTTTTCCTTAGTTTGTGAAGGGATATTCGGGAGTGCCTTGAGGCTTATGGTGAAAACGGAAATATTTTCAGATACAAACTGGAGAGAAGCATTCCAAGGAGCTGCTTTGTGATGTGTGCACTCCACTCACAGAGTTATACCTTTCTTCTCATAGAGGATTGGGGAATCTCTTTTGGAGAAAAAGCTACCATTGGACATTCGGGAGTATATGGATCCCTATGGTTAAAAAAGAAATATCATCAGACAAAAACTGGAAAGAAGCTTTCTGTGAAACTGCTTTTGTGATAGATATTCTTATTGATCTCATATAGATAAAACCTTTTTATATTACACAGTTAGGAAAGTTCGTCATGGATGGATCCATGAAGGGACATTCGGGAGCACATTCAGGCCTATGGTGAAAAAGGAAATATCTTCAGATAAGAACAGGAGAGAAACTCTGAGAAACTGCTTTGCAATGTGTGCATTCCACTCAGGTAGTTATACTTGTTTTCTCATAAGGCAGTGTTTGAACACTGTTCTCGTAATACCGAAAAAGTGATATTTTGGAGAGCTTTAAAGACTATGGTCAAAAGTGAACTATCCTCAAATAAAACCCAGAAAGAGGCGTTCCAAGGAAATACTCTCTTATATGTGCATTTATTTCACAGAGATAAAGCTTACTCTATGTTGCCCAGTTTGGAAACTCTCTCTTGAGGAATCTGCGAAGGGATAGTAAGTGACGCCCAGAGGCCTCTGGTGAGCTAGGAAATATCTTCTGATGGATACTGGAGAGAAGCTTTCTGAGCTACTGTTTTGTGATGTGTATATTCATCTCATAGAGTTAAACCATTCTTTGGATTGAGCAGTTTGAAATCACTGCGTCTGTGGAATCTGAGGAAGGACATTTGGGAATTCTCTTTAGAATATGGAGAAAGAAAGAAATATTCCAAGATAAAAACCAGAAGGGAGCTTTCTGTGAAACTGCTATGTCCTGTGAATTCCTCTCACTCAGTTAAGCTTCTCTTTTCATTGAGCTGTTTTCAACCACTGTTTATGTTTAGCATGTGAAGGCATATTCGGGAACGCTTTGAGGCTTATTGGGAAAAAGGAAATATGTTCAGATAGAAACTGGAGAGAAGCTTTCCGAGGATCTGCTTTGTGACGTGTGCATTCCACTCACAGTGTTACACCACTCTTCTCAGACAGCATCAGGGAAATCCTTTTGGAGGAGAAAGTACCAAGGGATATTCGGGGGCATATTAATGAGTATGGTGAAAAGGGAAACAGACGCAGACTAAAACTGGAAAGAAGCCTTCTGTGACACTGCTCTCTGATATCTGTATTCATCTCACATAGATACAGCTTTCTTTATATTACGCAGCTTGGAAACTCTGTCATGGACGGGTCCACGAAGGGACATTCGGGAGCACATTCAGGAGTATGGTGAAAAAGGAAATATCTTCAGATAAAAACTGGAAAGAAGGTTTCTGTGAATCTGCTTTTTGCTATGTTTATTCATTTCACATTGATAAAACTTTCTTTACATTACGCAGCTTGGAAACTCTGTCATGGTCGGATCTACAAAGGGACATTCAGGAGTACATTCAGGCCTATGTTGAAAATGGAAATATCTTCAGATAAAAACTGGAGAGAAGCTCTCTGAGAAACTGCTTTGTAACGAGTGCATTCCACTCAGGGAGTTGTACCTCTTTTCTACTAAGGCAGTGTTTGAACACTGTTCCTGTAAAACCGAAAAAGTAATATTATGGAGCGCATTGAAGACTATGGTGAAAAGTAAAATATTCTCAAAGCAAAACCCAGAAAGAAGCTTTCCAAGAAACTGTTCTCTGATATGTGCATTCATTACAAAGAGTTAAAGTTTACTCTACGTTTCCCAGTTTGGAAACTCTATCTTTGAGGAATCAGCGAAGGGATATTAAATGGATCCCAGAGGCCTCTTTGAGCAAGGAAATGTCTTCCATTGAAAACTGGAGAGAAGCTTTCTGAGCAGCTGCCTTGTGATGTCTGGATTATTCTCATAGAGTTAAATCATTCTTTGGATTGAAGAGTTTGAAATCACTGTTTCTGTGGAACCTGAGGGAGGACATTTGGGAACACTCTTTAGAATATGTTGAAAAAGAAATACCCTCAGATAAAAAACAGAAGGAAACATTCTGTGAGACTGCTCTGTGTTGTGTGAATTCCACTCACACTGTTCAGCTTCTCTTCTCATTGAGCAGTATTTTATCAGTGTTTTTCTTTTGTTTGTGAAGGGATATTCGGGAGCTCCTTGAGGCTTATGGTGAAAATGGAAATATTTTCAGATAAAAACTGGAAAGAAGCTTTCTGAGAAGCTGCTTTGTGATCTGTGCACTCCACTCACAGAATTATAAATTTATTCTCATAGAGGATTAGGGAATCCCTTTTGGAGAAAAAGCTACCATTGGACATTCGGGAGTATATGGATCCCTATGGTTAAAAAAGAAATATCATCAGACAAAAACAGGAAAAAATCTTTCTGTGAAACTGCTTTTGTGATAGATATGCTTATTGATTTCACATAGATAAAACTTTTCTATATTACGCAGTTAGGAAACTCCATCATGGACGGATTCGCGAAGGGACATTTGGGAGCACATTCAGGCTTATGGTGAAAAAGGAAATATCTTCAGATAAGAACAGGAGAGAAACTCTGAGAAATTGCTTTGTAATGTGTGCATTCCACTAAGGTAGTTATACCTCTTTTGTCATAAGGCAGTGTTTGAACACTGTTCCTGTAAAACCGAAAAAGTGATTTTCGGAGCGCTTTAAAGACTACGGCCAAAAGTGAACTATCCTCAAATAAAACCCAGAAACAAGCGTTCCAAGAAAATGCTCTCTTATATGTGCATTTATTTCACAGGGAAAAAGCTTACTCTACGTTGCCCAGTTTGGAAGCTCTCCCTTGAGGAATCTTCGAAGGGATATTAAGTGGCGCCCGGAGGCCTCTGGTGAGCTAGGAAATGTCTCCCGATGGAAACTGGAGAGAAGCTTTCTGAGCTACTGTTTTGTGATGTGTGTATTCATCTCATAGAGTTAACCATTCTTTGGATTGAGCAGTTTGAAATCACTGTGTCTGTGGAATCTGAGGGAGGACTTTTGGGAATTCTCTTTAGAATATGGAGAAAGAAATATCCTCAGATAAAAACCAGAAGGGAGCTTTCTGTGAATCTGCTATGCCCTGTGAATTCCTCTCGCTCAGTTAAGCTTCTCTTTTCATTGAGCTGTTTTCAACCATTGTTTATATTTTGCGTGCGAAGGGATATTCGGGAGCGCTTTGAGGCTTATGGTGAAAAAGGAAATATGTTCAGATAGAAACTGGAGAGAAGCTTTAAGAGGAACTGTTTCATGACGTGTGCATTCCACTCACAGTATTATACGTCTACTCTCATACAGTATTGGGGAAACCCTTTTGGAGGAAAAGGTACCAAAGGATATTTGAGGGCATATTGACGAATTTGGTGAAAAGGGAAATAACCTCAGACTAAAACAGGAAAGAAGCTTTCTGTGAAACTGCTCTGTGATATGTGTATTCATCTCTCATAGATAAAGCTTTCTTTACATTACGCATTTTGGAAACTCTGTCATGAACGGATCCACGAAGGGACATTCAGGAGAACATTCTGGACTATTGTGAAAAAGCAAATATCTTCAGATAAAAACTGGAAAGAAGCTTTCTGTGAATCTGTTTTTTGCTGTGTTTATTCACCTCACCTTGATAAAGCTTTCTTTACATTTCACAGCTTGGAAACTCTGTCATGGACGGATCTGCAAAGGGACATTTGGGAGTACATTCAGGCCAATGTTGAAAATGGAAATATCTTCAGATAAAAACTGGAGAGAAGCTTTCTGAGAAACTGCTTTGTGATGCGTGCATTCCACTCAGGGAGTTATCCCCCTTTTCTCATAAGGCAGTGTTTGAACACTGTTCCTGTAAAACCGAAAAAGTGATATTACGGAGTGCATTGAAGACTATGGCGAAAAGTGAAATATCCTCAAATAAAACCCAGAAAGAGACGTTCCAAGAAACTGCTCTGTGGTATCTGCATTCATTTCACAGAGTTAAAGTTTACTCCACATTGCCTACTTTGGAAACTCTGTCTTTGAGGAATCTGCGATGGGATATCATGTGGCTCCTGGAGACATGTGGTGAGCAAGGAAATGTCTACTGTTGAAAACTGGAGAGAAGCCTTTTGTGCAGCTGCTTTGTGATGTGTGTATTATTCTCATAGAGTTAAATCATTCTTTGCATTGAAGAGCTTGAAATCACTGTTTCTGTGGAACCTGAGAAAGGACATTTGGGAACTCTCTTTAGAATATGCTGAAAATAAATTCCCTCAGATAAAAAACAGAAGGAAGCTTTCTGGGATACTGCTCTGTTTAGGCTGTGAAGGGATATAGGAGAGTGATATGAGGCTTATGATGAAAACGGAAATATCTTCAGATAGAAACTGGAGAGAAGCTTTCAGAGGAGCAGCTTTGTGACGTGTGCATTTCACTCACAGAGTTATACCTTTCTTTTCATAGAGGATTTGGGAATCCCTTTAGGAGAAAAAGCTACCAAGGGACATTCAGGAGTATATGTATGGTTATTGTGAGAAAGAAAATATCCTCAGACAAGAACTGGAAAGAAGCTTTCTGTGAAACTGCTTTGTGATATATATATTTATTCTCTCATACAGATAAAACTTTCTTTATATTAAGCTTGGAAACTCCATCATGGATGGATCCGTGAAGGGATATTCAGGAGCATATTCAGGAGCATGCCCGGAGGTCTGTGGTGAGCAAGGAAATGTCTTCCGTTGAAAACTGGAGAGATGCTTTATGAGTAACTGCTTTGTGATATGTGTATTCATCTCATGGAGTTAAATCATTCTTTGGATAGAGCAGTTTGAAATCCCTGTTTCTTTGGAACCTGTGAAAGGACATTTGGGAACACTCTTTAGAATATGCTGAAAAAGAAATACCCTCAGATAAAAACCAGAAGTAAACTTTCTGTGAATCTGCTCTGGATTGTGTGAATTCCACTCGCACAGTTAAGCTTGTCTTTTCATTGAGCTGTATTGTCCCACTGTTTCTGTTTAGTGTGTGAAGGGATACTCGGAAGTGCTTTGTGGTTTATGGTGAAAATGGAAATAGCTTCAGATAGACACTGGAGAGAAGCTTTCCAAGGACTTGATTTGTGACCTGCGAATTACACTCACTGAGTTATACTTATCTTCTCATAGAGCATTGGGGAATCCATTTTGGAGAAAAAGCTACCAAGGGACATTCGGTAGTATATAGACGGCTATGGTGAAAAAGGAAAAATGCTCAGACAAAAACTGGAAAGAAGCTTTCTGTGAAACTGCTTTGTGATAGATACATTTATTCATCTCACATAGATAAAACTTTCTTTAAATTATGCAGCTTGGAAACTGCATCAAGGATGGATCCATGGAGGGACATCCGGGAGCACATATAATCTGTGAAGGGATTTTAAGTGGCGCCCGGAGGCTTGTGGTGAACAAGGAAACGTCTTCTGATGAAAACTGGAGAGAAGCTTTCCGAGCACTGCTTTCTGATGTGTGTATTCGTCTCATAGATTTAAACCATTCTTTGGATTGAGTGGTTTGAAATCACTGTTTTTGTGGAATCTGAGGAAGGATATTTGGGAACGCTCCTTAGAACATGGAGAAAGAAATATCCTCAGGTAAAATCCAGAAGGAAGCTTTCTGTGAAACTGCTTGGTGTCGTCTTAATTCCTCTTGCTCAGTTAAGCCTCTTCTTTCATTGAGCAGTTTTCTAACCCTGTTTATGTTTAGCGTGCGAAGAAATATACGGGAGTTCCTTGAGGCTTATGGTGAAAAAGGAAATATGTTCAGACCAAAACTGGAGAGAAGCTTTCCGAAGAACTTCTTTGTATCGTGTGCATGCCACTCTTTTCATACAGCATCGGGAAAACACTTTTGGAGAAAGAGGTACCAAGTGATATTCGGGAGCATGTTGATACCTATGGGGAAAAGGGAAATAGCCTCAGACAAAAACTGGAAACAAGCTTTCTCTGAAGCTGCTCTGTGATATGTGTATTCATCTCACGTACATAAAGCTTTCTTTACATTACACAGCTAGGAAACTCTGTCATGGATGGATCCGCTAAGGGACATTCGGGAGGACATTCAGGACTATGGTGAAAAAGGAAATATCTTCAGATAAAAATAGAAAGAAGCTTTCTGTGAATGTGCTTTTTGCTATGTTTATTCATCTCACATTGGTAAAGCTTGCTTTACATTATGCAGCTTGGAAACTCCGTCAAGGATGTATCCGTGAAGGGATATTCGGGATTACATTTGGGCCTATGGTGAAAAGGGAAAATCATCAGATAAAAACTGGAGAGAAGCTTTCTGAGAAACTGTTTGGTGATGTGTGCATTCCAGTAAGCGAGTTATACTTTTCTTCTCATAAGGCACTGTTTGAACACTGTTCCTGGAAAACTAAAAAAGTGATATTCGGAGCACATTGAAGACTATGGTGAAAAGTGAAATGTCCGCAAATAAAACCCGGAAGGAAACATTTCAAGAACCTGCTCTCTGACATGTCCATTCATTTCACAGAGTTAAAACTTACTCTACATTTTCCAGTTTGTAAAGTCTGTCTTTGAGGATTCTGTAAAGGGATGTTAAGTGGCAACCAGAGGCCTGTGGCGAGCAAGGAAATCTCTTCCGTTGAAAAATGGAGAGAAGCTTTCTGAGTAACTCTTTTATGATGTTTGTATTCACCTAATAGAGTTAAATCATTTTTTGGATTGAGCAGTTTGAAATCACTGTTTCTGTGGAATTTGGGAGAGGACATTTGGGAACACTGTTTAGAACATCCTGAAAAAGAAATAACCTCAGGTAGAAGCCAGAAGGAAGCTTTCTGTGAAACTGCTCTGTATCGTGTGGATTCCACTCACACAGTTAGGCTTCTCTTTTCTTTCAGCAGTATTCTAACACTGTTTTTGTTTAGTCTGCAAAGGGATATTCGGGAGCGCTTTGAGGCTTATGGTGAAAAAGGAAATATCTTCGGATAGAAACTGGAGAGAAGCTTTCCAAGGAGCTGCTTTGTGACCTGTGCATTCCACTCACAGAACTATACCTTTCTTCTCATAGAGGATTGGGGAATCCCTTTTGGAGAAAAAGCTACCAAGGGACATTTGGGATTATATGGATGGCTATGGTGAAAAAGGAAATATCCTCAGACAAAAATTGGAAAGAAGATTTGTGTGAAACTGCTTTGTGATAGATACGTTTATTCATCTCACATAGATAAAACTTTCCTTATATTACGCAGTTTGGAAATTCCATCATGGACAGATCTGCAAAGGAGCGTTCGGGAGCACATTCAGGTCTATGGTGAAAAAAGAGATATCTTCATATAAAAACTGGATAGAAGCTTTCTGAGAAACTGCTTTGTAATGTGTGCATTCCACACAGGGAGTTTTACCTCTTTTCTCATAAGACAGTGTTTGAACACTGTTCCTGTAAAACGGAAAAAGTAATACTTCAGAGTGCATGAAAGACTATGGTGAAAAGTGAAATAACCTGAAATAAAACCCAGAAGGAAGCGTTCCAAGAAACTGCTCTCTGACGTTTGCATTGATTTCAGAGAGTTAAAGCTTACTCTATATTTCTCAGTTTGGAAAGTCTGTCTTTGAGGATTCTGCAAAAGGATATTAAGTGGCTACCGGAGACCAGTGGTGAGCAAGGAAAAGCCTTTCGATGAAATCTGGAGAGAGGCTTTCTGAGCAACTGCTTTGTGATGTGAGTATGCATCTCATAGAATTAAATCAATCTTTGGATTGAGTAGTTTGAAATCACTCTTTCTGTGGAACCTGAGAGGAACACTCTTACGAATATGCTGTAAAAGAAATACCCTGCAATAAAAACCAGAAGGAAGCTTTTTGTGAAACTGCTCCGTGTCATGTGAATTCCACTGGCACAGTTAACCTTCTGTTTTCAATGAGCAGTATTCTAAAACTGTTTTAGTTTAGTCAGCTAAGGGATACTCGGCAGCGCTTTGAGGCTTATGGTGAAAATGGAAATATTTTCAGATAGAAACTGGAGAGAAGACTTCCGAGGAGCTGCTTTGTGATGAATGCATTCCACTCACAGAGTTATACCTTTCTTATCATAGAGGATTGGGGAATCCTTTTTGGAGAAAACGCTACCAGGAGACATTCGGAAGTATATGGATGGCCAAGGTGGAAAAGGAAATATCCTCAGACAAAAACTGAAAAGAAGATTTCTGTGAAACTGCTTTGTGATAGATACGATTATTTACCTCACGTAGATAAAACTTTCTTTCTATTGTGCAGTTTTGAAACGCCGTCATGAATGGATTCACGAGGGACATTCGGGAGCACATTCAGGCCAATGTTGAAAAAGGAAATATCTTCAGATAAAAACTGGAGAGAAGCTTTCTGAGAAACTGCTTTCTGATGTGTGCATTCCACTCAGGGAGTTTTACCTCTTTTCTCATATGGCAGTGTTTGAACACTGTTCCTGTAAAACCAAAAAAGTGATATTACGGAGTGCATTGAAGACTATGGTGAAAAGTGAAATATCCTCAAATAAAACCCAGAAAGAAGCGTTCCAAGAAGCTGCTCTCTGATATGTGCATTTATTTCATAGAGTTAAAGCTTACTCTACGTTGCCCACTTTGGAAGCTCTGTCTTTGAGGAATCTGTGAAGGGATATTAAGTGGCGCTCGGTGGCTTGTGGTGAGCAAGGAAACATCTTCCGATGAAAACTGAAGAGAAGCTTTCTGAGCAACTGCTTTGTGATCTGTGCATTCATCTCGTAGAGTTAAACCATTCTTTGGATTGAGAAGTTTGAAATCACTGTTTTTGTGGAATCTGAGGAAGGACATTTGGGAACGCTCCTTAGAATATGGAGAAAGAAATATCCTCAGGTAAAATCCAGAAGGAAGCTTTCTGTGAAACTGCTTTGTGTTGTCTTAATTACTCTCACTCAGTTAAGCCTCTTTTTTCATTCAGTAGTTTTCTAACCCTGTTTATGTTTAGTGTGTGAAGGGATATTCGGGAGTGCTTTGAGGCTTATGGTGAAAAAGGAAATATGTTCAGACCGAAACTGGAGAGAAGCTTTCCGAGGAACTGCTTTTTGACGTGTGCATTCCACTCACAATGTTATGCCTCTCTTCTAATACAGCATCAGGGAAACCCTTTTGGAGAAAACAGTATCAAGGGATATTTGGGAGCATATTGATGCATATGGAGAAAATTGGAAAGAAGCTTTCTGTGAAACTGTTCTGTGCTATGTGTATTCATCTCACATAGATAAAGCTTTCTTTACATTACGCTGCTTGGAAACTCTGTCATGGATGGATCCGCGAAGTGACATTCGGGAGCACATGCAGGACTGTGGTGAAAAAGGAAATAACTCTAGATAAAAACTGGAAAGAAGATTTCTGTGGATATGCTTTTTGCAATATTTATTCATCTCACATAGATAAAGCTTTCTTTACCTTTTGCAGCTCGGAAACACTGTCATGAACGGATCGGCAAAGGGACATTCAGGAACACATTCAGGACTATGGGGAAAATTGAAATATCTTCAGACAAAAACTGGAGAAAAGCTTTCGGATAAACTGCTTTGTGATGTGTGCATTCCACTCAGGGTGTTATACCTCTTTTCTCATGAGGCAGTGTTTGAACACTGTTCCTGTAAAATCGAAAAAGTGATATTTCGCAGAGCATTGAGGACTAAGGCAAAAAGTGAAATATCCTCAAATAAAACCCAGAAAGAAGCGTTCCAAGAAACTACTCTCTGATATGTGTTTTCATGTCACCGAGTTAAAACTTACTCAACATTGCCCAATTTGGATACTCCATCTTTGAGGAATCTGCAAAGGGACATTAAGTGGCACCCAGAGGCCTGTGATGAGCAAAGAAATGTCTTCCGTTGAAAACTAGAGAGAAGCTTTCTGAGTAACTGCTTTGTGATGTATATATTCATCTCATAGAGTTAAATCATTCTTTGAATTAAGCAGTTTGAAATCACTGTTTCTGTGGAACCTTAGAAAGGAAATTTGAGAACACTCTTTAGAATATGCTGAAAAAGAAATACCTTCAGATAAAAACCAGAACCAAGCTTCCTGTGAAACTTCTCTGTGTTGTGTGAATTCCACTCGCCCAATTAAGCTTCACTTTTCATTGAGGAGTTTCCTAACACTGTTTATGTTTAGTGTGCATAGGGATATTCGGGAAAACTTTGAGGCTTATGGTGAAAAAGGAAATATGTTCTGATAGAAACTGGAGAGAAACTTTCCAAGGTGCTGCTTTTTGACGTGTGCATTCCACTCACAATGTTATACCTCGCTTCTCATACAGCATTTAGGAAACCCTTTCTGTGAAACTGTTCTTAGATGCGTGTATTCATCTCACATAGATAAATCTTTCTCTACATTTGGCAGCTTGGAAACTATGTCATGGATGAATCTGCAAAGGGACATTAGGGAGCACATTCAGGACTATGGTGAAAAAGGAAATATCTTCAGATAAAAACTGGAAAGAAGCTTTCTGTGAATCTGCTTTTTGCTGTGTTTATTCATCCCACATAGATAAACTTTCTTGATATTATGCAGTTTGGAAACTCCATCAAGGATGGATCCATGACGGGATATTCGAAAGCACATTAAGGTCTATGGTGAAAAAGAAAATATATTCAGATAAAAACTATATTTCTCAGAAAACTGCTTTGTGAGAAACTGCTTTGTGATGTGTGTATTCCACTCAGGGAGTTATACCTCTTTTTTCATAAGGCAGTGTTTGAACACTGTGCCTGTAAAATGAAAAAGTGGTATTTGGGAGTGCATTGAAGACTATGGCAAAAAGTGATATATCCTCAAATAAAACCCAGAAAGAAGCATACCAAGAACCGCTCTTGGATATGTCCATTCATTTCACAGAGGTAAAGCTTACTCTACATTGCCCAGTTTGCAAATTCTGTCTTTCAGGAATCTGCAAAGGGATATTAAGTGGTGCCCGTTCGCCTGTGGTGACCAAGGAAATGTCTTCCGTTGAAAACTGCAGAGAAGATTTCTGAGCAACTGCTTTGTGATGTGTGTATTCATCTCATAGAGTTAAATCATTCTTTGGATTGAGCAGTTTGAAATTGCTGCTTCTGTGGAATCTGAGGAGGGACATTTGGGAATGATCTTTGGAATATGGAGAAAGAAATATCCTCAGATAAAAACCAGAAGGAATCTTCCCGTGAAACTGCTGTGTGTCATGTGAATTCCTCTTGCTCAGTGAAGCTTCTCTCTTCGTGAACAGTTTTCTAACATTGTTCATGTTTTGCCTATAAAGGGATATATGGGAGCAGTTTGAGGCTTATGGTGAAAAAGAAAATATGTTCAGACAGAAACTGGAGAGAAGCTTTCCGTGGAACTGCTTTGTGACGTGTGCATTACACTCACAGTGTTATAACTTTCTTCTCATACAGCATCGGGGAAACCCTTTCTGTGATACTGTTCTGTGATGTGTGTATTCATCTCACATAGATAAAGCTTTCTCTACATTATACAACTTGGAAACTGTGTCATGGATGAATCCGCAAAGGGATATTCGGGAGCATATTCAGGACTATGTTGAAAAAGGAAATATCTTCAGATAAAAACTGGAAAGAAGTTTTCTGTGAATCTGCTTTTTGTTATGCTTATTCATCTCACATAGATAAAACTTTCTTTATACTATGCAGTTTGGAAACTGTGTCATGGACGAGTACGCAAAGGGATATTATAAAGCGCATTCAGGCCTATGGTGAAAAAGGAAATTTCTTCAGGAAAAAACTGGAGAGAAGCTTTCTGAGAAACTGTTTTGTGATGCGTGCATTCCACTCAGTGAGTTATACCTCTTTTCTCATAAGGCAGTGTTTGAACAGGTTTCCTGTAAAACTGAAAACGTGTTATTTCAGAGTTCATTGAAGACTCTGGCGAAAATTAAACTATCTTCAAATAAAACCCAGAAAGAAGCGTTCCAAGAAACTGCTCTCTGAGGTGTGCATTCATTTCAAAGAGATAAAGCTGACTCTATGTTTCCCAGTTCGGAAACTCTGTTTTTGATTAATCTGTAAACAGATATTAAGTGGCGTCCGGAGGCTTGTAGTGAGCAAGGAAACGTCTTCTGAAGAAAACTGGAGAGAAGCTTTCTGTGCAACTGCTTTGGGATGTATGTATTCATCTCATAGTGTTAAACCATTCTTTGGATTGAGAAGTTTGAAATCACTGTTTTGGTAGAACATGAGAAAGGACATTTGGGAATGCTCTTAAGAATATGCTGAAAAAGGGGGGCGGAGCAAGATGGCTGAATAGGAACAGCTCCAGTTTCCAACTCCCAGCGCGAGCAACACAGAAGACCGGTGATTTCTGCATTTACAACTGAGGTACTGGGTTAATCTCACTAGGGAGTGCCAGACAATCGGTGCTGGTCAGCTGCTGCAGCCCGATCAGCAAGAGCTGAAGCAGGGCGAGGCATCGCCTCACCTGGGAAGCGCAAGGGGAAAGGGAATCGCTTTTCCTAGCCAGGGGAACTGAGACACACGACACTTGGAAAATCGGGTAACTCCCACCCCAATACTGTGCTTTAAGCAAACAGGCAACCAGGAGATTATATCCCACACCTGGCCGAGAGGGTCCCACGCCCACGGAGCCTCCCTCATTGCTAGCACAGCAGTCTGCCATCTAACCGCAAGGCAGCAGCGAGGCTGGGGGAGGAGCGCCCACCATTGCTGAGGCTTAAGTAGGTAAACAAAGCTGCTGGGAAGCTCGAAGTGGGTGGAGCTCACAGCAGCTCAAGGAAACCTGCCTGTCTCTGTAGACTCCACCTCTGGGGACAGAGCACAGTGAAACAGCAACAAAACCAGCAGAAACCTCTGCAGACGCAAATGACTCTGTCTGACAGCGTTGAAGAGAGCAGTGGATCTCCCAACACAGAGGTTGAGATCTGAGAAGGGACAGACTGCCTGCTCAAGTGGGTCCCTGACCCCTGAGTAGCCTAACTGGGAGACATCCCCCACTAGGGGCAGTCTGACAACCCACACCTCACAGGCTGGAGTACACCCCTGAGAGGAAGCCTCCAAAGCAAGAATCAGACAGGTACACTCGCTGTTCAGCAATATTCTATCTTCTGCAGCCTCTGCTGCTGACACCCAGGCAAACAGGGTCTGGAGTGGACCTCAAGCAATCTCCAACAGACCTACAGCTGAGGGTCCTGACTGTTAGAAGGAAAACTATCAAACAGGAAGGACACCTACACCAAAACCCCATCAGTACGTCACCATCATCATCAAAGACCAGAGGCAGATAAAACCACAAAGATGGGGAAAAAGCAGGGCAGAAAAGCTGGAAATTCAAAAAAATAAGAGCGCATCTCCCCCGCAAAGGAGCACAGCTCATCGCCAGCAACGGATCAAAGCTGGACGGAGAATGACTTTGACGAGATGAGAGAAGAAGGCTTTAGTCCATCAAACTTCTCAGAGCTAAAGGAGGAGTTACATACCCAGCGCAAAGAAACTAAAAATCTTGAAAAAAAAGTGGAAGAATTGATGGCTAGAGGAATTAATGCAGAGAAGGTCATAAACAAAATGAAAGAGATGAAAACCATGACACGAGAAATACGTGACAAATACACAAGCTTCAGTAACTGACTCGATCAACTGGAAGAAAGAGTATCAGCGATTGAGGATCAAATGAATGAAATGAAGCGAGAAGAGAAACCAAAAGAAAAAAGAAGAAAAAGAAATGAACAAAGCCTGCAAGAAGTATGGGATTATGTAAAAAGACCAAATCTACGTCTGATTGGGGTGCCTGAAAGTGAGGGGGAAAATGGAACCAAGTTGGAAAACACTCTTCAGGATATCATCCAGGAGAACTTCCCCAACCTAGTAGGGCAGGCCAACATTCAAATCCAGGAAATACAGAGAACGCCACAAAGATACTCCTCGAGAAGAGCAACTCCAAGACACATAATTGCCAGATTCACCAAAGTTGAAATGAAGGAAAAAATCTTAAGGGCAGCCAGAGACAAAGGTCGGGTTACCCACAAAGGGAAGCCCATCAGACTAACAGCAGATCTCTCAGCAGAAACTCTCCAAGCCAGAAGAGAGTGGGGGCCAATATTCAACATTCTTAAAGAAAAGAATTTTCAACCCAGAATTTCATATCCAGCCAAACTAAGTTTCATAAGTGAAGGAGAGATAAAATCCTTTACAGATAAGCAAATGCTTAGAGATTTTGTCACCACTAGGCCTGCCTTACAAGAGACCCTGAAGGAAGCACTCAACATGGAAAGGAACAACCGGTACCAGCCATTGCAAAAACATGCCAAAATGTAAAGACCATCGAGGCTAGGAAGAAACTGCATCAACTAAGGAGCAAAATAACCAGTTAATATCATAATGGCAGGATCAAGTTCACACATAACAATCTTAACCTTAAATGTAAATGTACTAAATGCTCCAATTAAAAGACACAGACTGACAAACTGGATAAAGAGTCAAGACCCATCAGTCTGCTGTATTCAGGAGACCCATCTCACACGCAGAGACATACATAGGCTCAAAATAAAGGGAGGGAGGAAGATTTACCAAGCAAATGGAGAACAAAAAAAAGCGGGGGTTGCAATACTAGTCTCTGATAAAACAGACTTTAAACCACCAAAGATCAAAAGAGACAAAGAAGGCCATTACATAATGGTAAAGGGATCAATTCAACAGGAAGAGCTAACTATCCTAAATATATATGCACCCAATACAGGAGCACCCAGATTCATCAAGCAAGTCCTTAGAGACTTACAAAGAGACTTAGACTCCCATACAATAATAATGGGAGACTTCAACACTCCACTGTCAACATTAGACAGATCAACGAGACAGAAAGTTAACAAGGATATCCAGGAATTGAACTCATCTCTGCAGCAAGCAGAACTAATAGACATCTATAGAACTCTCCACCCCAAATCAACAGAATATACATTCTTCTCAGCACCACATCGTACTTACTCCAAAATTGACCACGTAATTGGAAGTAAAGCACTCCTCAGCAAATGTACAAGAACAGAAATTATAACAAACTGTCTCTCAGACCACAGTGCAATCAAACTAGAACTCAGGACTACGAAACTCAATCAAAACCGCTCAACTACATGGAAACTGAACAACCTGCTCCTGAATGACTACTGGGTACATAACGAAATGAAGGCAGAAATAAAGATGTTCTTTGAAACCAATGAGAACAAAGATACAACATACCAGAATCTCTGGGACACATTTAAAGCAGTGTGTAGAGGGAAATTTATAGCACTAAATGCCCAGAAGAGAAAGCAGGAAAGATCTAAAATTGACACTCCAACATCGCAATTAAAAGAACTAGAGAAGCAAGAGCAAACACATTCAAAAGCTAGCAGAAGGCAAGAAATAACTAAGATCAGAGCAGAACTGAAGGAGATAGAGACACAAAAAACCCTCCAAAAAATCAATGAATCCAGGAGTTGGTTTTTTGCAAAGATCAACAGAATTGACAGACCGCTAGCAAGACTAATAAAGAAGAAAAGAGAGAAGAATCAAATCGACGCAATTAAAAATGATAAAGGGGATATCACCACCGACCCCACAGAAATACAAACTACCATCAGAGAATACTATAAACACCTCTACGCAAATAAACTGGAAAATCTAGAAGAAATGGATAATTTCCTGGACACTTACACTCTTCCAAGACTAAACCAGGAAGAAGTTGAATCCCTGAATAGACCAATAGCAGGCTCTGAAATTGAGGCAATAATTAATAGCCTACCAACCAAAAAAAGTCCAGGACCAGATGGATTCACAGCTGAATTCTACCAGAGGTACAAGGAGGAATTGGTACCATTCCTTCTGAAACTATTCCAATCAATAGAAAAAGAGGGAATCCTTCCTAACTCATTTTATGAGGCCAACATCATCCTGATACCAAAGCCTGGCAGAGACACAACAAAAAAAGAGAATTTTATACCAATATCACTGATGAACATCGATGCAAAAATCCTCAATAAAATACTGGCAAACCAGATTCAACAACACATCAAAAAGCTTATCCACCATGATCAAGTGGGCTTCATCCCTGGGATGCAAGGTTGGTTCAACATTCACAAATCAATAAACATAATCCAGCATATAAACAGAACCAAAGACAAGAACCACATGATTATCTCAATAGATGCAGAAAAGGCTTTTGACAAAATTCAACAGCCCTTCATGCTAAAAACGCTCAATAAATTCGGTATTGATGGAATGTACCTCAAAATAATAAGAGCTATTTATGACAAACCCACAGCCAATATCATACTGAATGGGCAAAAACTGGAAAAATTCCCTTTGAAAACTGGCACAAGACAGGGATGCCCTCTCTCACCACTCCTATTCAACATAGTGTTGGAAGTTCTGGCTAGGGCAATCAGGCAAGAGAAAGAAATCAAGGGTATTCAGTTAGGAAAAGAAGAAGTCCAATTGTCCCTGTTTGCAGATGACATGATTGTATATTTAGAAAACCCCATTGTCTCAGCCCAAAATCTCCTTAAGCTGATAAGCAACTTCAGCAAATCTCAGGATACAAAATTAATGTGCAAAAATCACAAGCATTCTTATACACCAGTAACAGACAAACAGAGAGCCAAATCAGGAATGAACTTCCATTCACAATTGCTTCAAAGAGAATAAAATACCTAGGAATCCAACTTACAAGGGATGTAAAGGACCTCTTCAAGGAGAACTACAAACCACTGCTCAGTGAAATCAAAGAGGACACAAACAAATGGAAGAACATACCATGCTCATGGATAGGAAGAATCAATATCGTGAAAATGGCCATACTGCCCAAGGTTATTTATAGATTCAATGCCATCCCCATCAAGCTACCAATGAGTTTCTTCACAGAATTGGAAAAAACTGCTTTAAAGTTCATATGGAACCAAAAAAGAGCCCGCGTCTCCAAGAAAATCCTAAGTCAAAAGAACAAAGCTGGAGGCATCACGCTACCTGACTTCAAACTATACTACAAGGCTACAGTAACCAAAACAGCATGGTACTTGTACCAAAACAGAGATATAGACCAATGGAACAGAACAGAGTCCTCAGAAATAATACCACACATCTACAGCCATCTGATCTTTGACAAACCTGAGAGAAACAAGAAATGGGGAAAGGATTCCCTATTTAATAAATGGTGCTGGGAAAATTGGCTAGCCATAAGTAGAAAGCTGAAACTGGATCCTTTCCTTACTCCTTATACGAAAATTAATTCAAGATGGATTAGAGACTTAAATGTTAGACCTAATACCATAAAAACCCTAGAGGAAAACCTAGGTAGTACCATTCAGGACATAGGCATGGGCAAAGACTTCATGTCTAAAACACCAAAAGCAACGGCAGCAAAAGCCAAAATTGACAAATGGGATCTCATTAAACTAAAGAGCTTCTGCACAGCAAAACAAACTACCATCAGAGTGAACAGGCAACCTACAGAATGGGAGAAAATTTTTGCAATCTACTCATCTGACAAAGGGCTAATATCCAGAACCTACAAAGAACTCAAACAAATTTACAAGAAAAAAACAAACAACCCCATCAAAAAGTGGGCAAAGGATATGAACAGACATTTCTCAAAAGAAGACATTCATACAGCCAACAGACACATGAAAAAATGCTCATCATCACTGGCCATCAGAGAAATGCAAATCAAAACCACAATGAGATACCATCTCACACCAGTTAGAATGGCGATCATTAAAATGTCAGGAAACAACAGGTGCTGGAGAGGATGTGGAGAAATAGGAACACTTTTACACTGTTGGTGGGATTGTAAACTAGTTCAACCATTATGGAAAACAGTATGGCGATTCCTCAAGGATCTAGAACTAGATGTACCATATGACCCAGCCATCCCATTACTGGGTATATACCCAAAGGATTATAAATCATGCTGCTATAAAGACACATGCACACATATGTTTATTGCAGCACTATTCACAATAGCAAAGACTTGGAATCAACCCAAATGTCCATCAGTGACAGACTGGATTAAGAAAATGTGGCACATATACACCATGGAATACTATGCAGCCATTAAAAAGGATGAGTTTGTGTCCTTAATAGGGACATGGATGCAGCTGGAAACCATCATTCTTAGCAAACTATCACAAGAACACAAAACCAAACACCGCATGTTCTCACTCATAGGTGGGAACTGAACAACGAGATCACTTGGACTCGGGAAGGGGAACATCACACATCGGGGCCTGTCATCGGGAAGGGGGGAGGGGGGAGGGATTGCATTGGAAGTTACACCTGATGTAAATGACGAGTTGATGGGTGCTGATGAGTTGATGGGTGCAGCACAGCAACATGGCACAAGTATACATATGTAACAAACCTGCACGTTATGCACATGTACCCTACAACTTAAAGTATGATAATAATAAAAATAAATTTTAAAAATCAATTAAAACATGGTGCAAAACATGGTGTATAGTAAGCTATCATTTTTATTAAAAAGAGAAAAAGAGAAAAAAAAGAATATGCTGAAAAAGAAATATCCTCCAATAAAAAACAGAAGGAAGCTTTCTGTAAAACTGCTCTCGGTCATGTGATTTCCACATGCACAGTTAAGCTTCTGTTTTCATTAAGCAGTGTTGTTACACTGCTTTTGTTAGCTATGGGATACTCTGGAGCGTTTTGAGGCTTATGGTGAAAGCGGAAATATCTTCAGATAGATACTGGAGAGAAGATTTCCATGTAGCTGCTTTGTGACGAGTGAATTCCACACACAGAGTTATACTTTTGTTCTCATAGAGGATTGGGGAATCCCTTTGGAGAAAAAGCTACCAGGGGACATTCGGGAGTATATTGAGAGCTATGGTGAAAAAGAAAATATTCTCAGACAAAAACTGGAAAGAAGCTTTCTGTGAAACTGCTTTTTGATAGATACGTTTATTCGTCTCACATAGATAAAACTTTCTATTACTCAGTTTTGAAATGCCATCATGGACTGATCTGCGAACGGATATTTGGGAGCACATTCAGGCCTATGGTGAAATAGATAATATCTTTAGATAAAAACTGGAGAGAAGCTTTCTGAGAAACTTCTTTGTGATGTGTATATTCCACTCAGGGAGTTATACCTCTTTTCTCATAAGGCAGTGTTTGAACACTGTTTTTGTAAAACCAAAAAAGGGATATTTCGTAGCACATTGAAGATTATGGTGAAAAGTGAAATATCCTCAAATAAAACCCAAGAGGAAGCATTCCAAGAAACTGCTCTCTGATATGTGCATTCATTTCACAGAGATAAAGTTTACACTACGTTGCCGTATTTGGAAACTATATCTTTGAAGAATCTGTGAAGTTATAATAAGGGTGCCCAGAGGCCTTTGGTGAGCAAGGAAATGTCTTCCATTGAAAACTGGAGGGAAGCTTTCTGAGCAACTGTTTTGTGATGTGTGTATTCATCTCAAAGAGTTAAATCATACTTTGAATTGAGCAGTATGATATCACTCTTTTTGTGGAATCTGAGGAAGGATGTTTGGGAATGCTCTTTAGAATGTGGAGAAAGAAATATAATCACATAAATAAAAGTAAGAAACTTTCTGTGAAACTACTATGTGTTGTGTGAATTCCTCTCACTCAGTTAAACTTCTCTTTTCATTGAGCAATTATCTAAAACTGTTTATTTTTAGCGTGTGAAGGCATATTCAGGAGCGCATTGAATCTTACGGAGAAAAAGGAAATATGTCCAGATAGAAACTAGAGAGAAGCTTTCTGAGGAACTGTTTTGTGACATGTGCATTCCACTCACAGTGTTTTACCTCTCTTCTCATACAGCATAGGGGAAACCCTTTTGGAGTAAAAGGTATCAAGTGATATTCAGGAGCATGTTGATGCCTATGGTGAAAAGGGAAATAATCTTGGACAAAAACTGGAAAGAAGCTTTCTCTGAAGCTGCTCTGTGATATGTGTATTCATCTCACATAGATAAAGCTTTCTTTACATTATGCAGATTGGAAACTCTGTCATGGATGCATCCACGAAAGGAGTTTTGGGAGCACATTCAGGATGATGGTGAAATAGGAAATATCTTCAGATAAAAACTGGAAAGAAGGTTTCTGTGAATCTGCTTTTTATTATGTTTATTCATCTCATGATGATAAATCTTGATTTCCATAACACAGCATGGAAACTCTGTCATGGATGGATCCGCAAAGGGACATTTGGGAGGCAATTCAGGATTATGGTGAAATACGTAATCTCTTCAGATAAAAACTGGAGAGAAGCTTTCTGAGAAACTGCTTTGTAATGTGTGCATTCCACTCAAGGACTTATGCCTCTTTCCTCATAAGGTAGTGTTTGAACACTGTTCGTGTAAAACTGAAAAAGTGATATTTCAGAGTGCTTTGTAGACTACCGTAAAAAGTGAAATGTCCTCAAATAACACCCAGAAAGAAGAGTTCCAGAAAACTACTCTCTGATATGTGCATTCATTTAACAGAGTTAAAGCTTACTCTACATTTCCCACTTTGAAAAGTCTGTGTTTGAGGATTCTGCAAAGGGATATTAAGTGGCGACCGGTGGCCTGTGGCGAGCAAAGAAACGTCTTCTGTTGAAAACTGGAGAGAAGCTTTCTGAGCAACTGTTTTGTGATGTGTTTATTCATCTCATAAAGTTACATCATTCTTTGAATTGAGCCGTTTGAAATCACTGTTTCAGTGAAACCTGAGGAAGGACATTTGGGAACACACTTTAGAATATGCTGAAAAATTAATACCTTCAGATAAAAACCAGAAGGAAATTTTCTGTAAAACAGCTCTGTTTTTTGTGAATTCCACTCGCATAGTTAAGCTTCCCTTTCATTGAGCATTATTCTAATACTAATATTGTTTAGTCTGCGAAGGGATATTCAGGAGTGCTTTGAGGCTTATGGTGAAAACGGAAATATCTTCAGATAGAAACTGTAGAGAAGCTTTCCAAGAAGCTGCTTCATGACGTTTGCATCCCGCTCACAGAGTTACACCTTTCTTCTCAAGGAGAAATGGGGAATCCCTTTTGGAGAAAAAGCTAACAAGGGACATTTGGGAGTATATGGATGGCTATGGTGAAAATTATATCTATGTGAGATGAATAGACATAACTATCACAAAGCAGTTTCACAAAAAGCTTCTTTCCAGTTTTTGTCTGTGTATATTTCCTATTTCTCCATAGCTGTGCATATACTCCCGAGTAGCCCAGCCCTTTCACTTCCTCCAGGCTGCATCAACAAGACTGACTCCCACCTCACAATAAGCAACCTCTGTGGGCTCAGCTCCTTCCCAGCTCCCGCCAGCCTTTGTAGGCCCAAATCTTTCTCCAGCCAGAGCTCTGTAGGCCCACCTTCTGCCTCCTGGTGGACTGCACAGACCCAGCTCTGGCTGGAGAGCAGCCTCTGAGGGCCTCGCGCTTGCCTCCCAGGGGCCTCTCCAGACGCAGCTCTCGCCTCATGGCAGCTTCCCGGGACCAGGTTCCTGCCTGCGTGCCACCCAGCAGCCCCAACAGGCCCAGCTCCTCATGCACTGTGGCCTGTTTTGGCCCAACTCAGGCCTCTCGTGGCCCGCCCAGAGGTGTGAGCTCCTGCCACTCACTGGCCTCTCTAGGCCAAGGTCCTCCCTCACTCTGGCCCATTGGGGCCCAGCACATGACTCTCGTGGCCTCTCCAGGCCCAGCCCCTGCCTGTGGGCGGCCTCTACCTCACAGTGGGCCCTCTACAGACCCGCCTTTTGCCTCGCCGTGGCCCCCTCAGGCCATGCTCCTGCCCTTCGGTGCCCTCTGCAGGCCCAGCTCCTGCCTCACAGTGGCCTCCTTAGGCCATGTTTCCCTGAAGTCGGCTTCTCTGGGGCCAGCTCCTGCCTCCTGGTGGCTTCTGCAGGCCCAAGTCATCCTCAAGTCGGCCTCCACACGCCCAGCTCTTGCTTCTCGGCAGCCTCTCCAGGTGCACAACTTCCTCCCATCAGCCTCTCCAGGCTCAGCTCCTCATGCCTCCCGATAGCCTCTTTAGGCCCAGCCCAGCTGGTGCCTCTCGGTGACCTTCCCAGGCCCCGTTTTTGACTTTTGGTGGCCTCTACAGGCCCAGAACTTGACCTCCAGTTGGCCTCTCCGGGCCCAGCCTCCTGCCTCCCGAAGGCCCGTATATAGGCCCAACCTCTGCCTCACAGCGGACTCCCCAACACCCAGGCTGCAGCTTCATTGCAGCCTCCCCAGTCCGAAGCTCCTGCCTTCTGGCAGCCTCAACAGGCCCCTCTCCTGCCTTCCAAAGGCCTCCTCAGGCCCATCTCACCACTCACAATGGCATTTCTGGGCCCATTGCGTCCCCTTTTGGCGGCCTCTCCAGGCCCAGCTTTTCTTCCCAGTTGCTTCTATAGGCCCAACTCCTGCCTCACAGCAACCCCTTTGGACTCAGCTCCCGCCCAGCTCCTGGCAGCCTTTGTAGGACCAAAACTTCCTCAAGCCAAGCTCTCCAGGCCCAGCTCAGACCTCACGGTGGCCTCTCCAGGAAGCTCAGCTCCAACCCTCCAATGGAGTCTCCAGACCCCCAAACTTCCTCCAGGCGACTCCTCTAGGCCCAGCTTGGGCCTCCTCGTGGACTCTGTAGGACCCCACATCATCCTGAAGTTGGAATCTCCAGGCCCAGCTCCGGCCTTCCAGTGGACTCTCCAGGTGCAACAAGGGGCCTTAAGTGGGCCCCTCCAGGGCCAGCTCCTGTCTCTAGTATGCCTGTAGAGGCCCAGCAACTGCCTCCCTCGTGGTGGCCTCTCCAGGCCCAGCCCTTCCCCTTCCTCCTGGCTGTGTCGACAGGCCCGACTCCCACCTCACAACAAGCAACCTCTGTGTGCTCAGCTCCTGCCTGCCTCCTGGCAGCCTTTGTCGACACAAACCATTCTCCAGCCAGAGCTCTGTAGGCCCACCTTCTACCTACCAGTGGCCTGCACAGATGCAGCTCTGTCTGGAGAACAGCCTCTGCGGGCCCCGCACTTACCTCCCAGGGGCATCTCCAGGCCCACCTCTCGCCTCATGGTGGCTTCCCGGGGCCAGATTCCTGCCTGCCTGCCTCCCAGCAGCCTCGACATGCCCAGCTTCTCCCACACCGTGGCCTGTTTCGGCCCAACTCATGCCTCTCGCGGCCCGCCCAGAGGTGTGAGCTCCTGCCTCACACTGGCCTCTCTCGGCCGAGTTTCTCCCTCACGCCGGCCCATTGGGGCCCAGCTCATGCCTCTCGTGGCCTCTCTAGGGCCAGCCCCTGCCTGTGAGTGGCCTCTCCAAGCCCAGCCTCTACCTCACAGTGGGACCTCTCTGGGCCCACCTCTTGCCTCGCCATGGCCCACGCAAGCCAAGCTCCTGCCCTTTGGCGGCCTCTGTAGGCCCAGCTCCTGCCTCCCAGTGGCCTCCATAGGCCAAGCTCATGCCTCGACGGTGGCCTTTCCAGGCCTCGAATTTCCTGCTTTGCATCATCTCCAGGCCCTGCACTTCCTCCAGTTGGCCTCTCCAGGACCGACTCTTCCTCCTGGCGGCCTCTGCAGGTCCAAGTTGCCCTCAAGTTGGCCTCTCCGGGCCCGGCTCTTTCTCCTGGCGACTTCTGCAGGCCCAGGTTGCCCTCAAGTTGGCCTCCCCCTGCCTAGCTCTCGCCTCTCGGCAGCCTCTCCAGGTGCACGACTTCCTACCATCAGCCTCTGCAGGCCGAGCTTCTCCTGCCTCCCAATGGCCTCTTTAGGCCCAGCCCAGCTCGTACCTCTCAGCGGCCTTCCCAGGCCCCTCTTTTGACTTTTGGCAGCCTCTTCAGGCCCAGAGCGTGACCTCCAGTCGGCCTCTCCGGGTCCAGCCCCCTGCCTCCATAAGGCCATTATACAGGCCCAGCCTCTGCCACAGAGTGGACTCTCGGATGCCCAGGCTTCAGCCTCACTGCAGCCTCCCCAGTGTGAGGTTCCTGCCTTCCGGCAGCTTCAACAGGCCCCGCTCATGCCTCCCAGTGGCCTCCTAAGGCTCAGCTCACCCCTCCCAGCGGCCTTTACAGGCCCAGGTTGTCCCCTTTTGGTGGCCTGTCCAGGCCCAGCACTTCATCCTGACTGTGTATACAGGCCCAGCTCCTGCCTCACAGCAACCTGTTTGGACTCAGCTCCTGCACACCTCCTGGCAGCCTTTGTAGGCCCAAAACTTCCTCAAGCCAAGCTCTCCAGGCCCAGCTCAGGCCTCATGGTGGCCTCTCAAGGAGGCTCTGCTCCTGCCCTCTGACGGAGTCTTCAGGCCTCAAAACTTCATCCAGGCGGCTCCTCTAAGCCAGGCTGGGCCTCCTGGTGGCATCTGCAGGCCCCCACATCGTCCTGAAGTCGGCCTCTCCAGGCCCAGTTCCAGCCTCCCGGCAGCCTCTCCAGGTGCAGTACGGGGCTTCAAGTGGCCCCCTACAGGGCCAGCTCCTGCCTTCCCTCTGCCTGTAGAGGCCCAGACCCTGCCTCCCTCGTGGCAGCCTCTCCAGGCCAAGCCTTTCCCGTTCCTCCTGGCTGCTTTGACAGGCCTGACTACTGCCTTGCAACAAGCAACCCCTGTGGGCTCAGCTCCTGCCCAGCAACCGGCTGTGTTTGTAGGCCCAAACCTTACTCCAGCCAGAGCTCTGTAGGCCCACCTTCTGTCTCACGGTGGCCTGCACAGACCCAGCTCTGGCTGGAGAACAGCATCTGAGGGCCCTGTGCTTGCCTCCCTTGGGCCTCTCTAGGCCCGGCTCGCCACACAGTGGTTTCCTGGGGCCATGTACCTGCCTGCCTGTCTTCCAGCAGCCCCAAGAGGCCCAGTTCCTCCCGCAGCGTGGCCTGTTTCGGCCCAACTCATGCCTCTTGGGACCCGCCCAGAGGTGTGAGCTCCTACCTAACACTGGCCTCTATAGGCCAAGGTCCTCCCTCACACCGGCCCACTGGGGCCCAGTTCATGCCTCTCGTGGCCTCTCCAGGCCCAACCCCTGCCTGTGGGCAGCCCCTCTGGGCCGGGCCTCTACCTCACAGTGGGCCTTCCCCGGGACCACCTCTTGCCTCCCTGTGGCCCCCTCGGGCCATGCTCCTGCCCTTTGGCAGCCTCTGCAGGCCCAGATCCTGCCTCACAGTGGCCTCCATAGGCCAAGTTCATGCCTCGATGGCAGCCTTTCCAGGCCTAGCGTTTGCTGCTTTGCATCCTCTCCAGGCCCTGCATTTCCTCCAATTGGCCTCTCTGGGCTTGGCTCTTCCTCCTGGCTGCCTCTGCACTCCAAAGTTGCACTGAAGTCGGTTTTTCCGGTGTCAGCTCCTGCCTCCCAGTGGCCTCTGCAGGCCCAAGTCATCCTCAAGTCGGCCACACACGGCCCAGCTCTTGCCACTCTGCAGCCTTTCCAGGTGCACAACTACCTCCTGTCAGCCTCTCTAGTCCTGGCTTCTCCTGCCTCCCGATGGCCTCTTTAGGCCCAGCCCAGCTTATGCCTCGCGGCGGCCTTCCAAGCCCCGCTTACAAGTTTTGGCAACCTGTTCAGGCCCAGAACTTGACTTCAAATCAGCATTTCTGGGCCCAGCCTCCTGCCTCCCAAAGGCACGAAAACAGGCCCAGCCTCTGCCTCACAGTGGACTCTCCCATTCCCAGGCTGCAGCCTCACTGCAGCCTCCCTAGTCCAAAGCTCCTGTCTTCCAGCAGCTTTGACATGCCCCACTCCTGCCTCCCGATGGCCTCCTCAGGCCCAGCTCACCCCACACTACGTCCTTTCCGGGCCTAGTTTGTCTGCTTTTGTAGGCCTCTCCAGGCCCAGAACCTCCTCATGTCGGCCTCTCCAGACCCAGCTGCAGCCTCCCAGTGTCCTCTCCAGGCCCAGCTCTTCCTCCTGGCTGTGTCTACAAGTCCAACTCCTGCCTCACAGTAACCTCTTTGGACTCAGCTCCCACCCAGGTCCTGGAGGCCTTTGTAGGCTAAAAACTTCCTCAAGACAAGCTCTCCAGGTCCAGCTCAGGCCTCACGGTGGCCTCTCCAGGAGGCTCAGCTCCAGGCCTCCGACGGAGTGTCCAGGCCCCCAAATTTCCACCAGGCGGCTCCTCTAGCACCAGCTGGAGCCTTCCAGCAGCCTCTGCAGGCCCCCACATCGTCCTGAAGTCGGCCTCTCCAGGCCCAGCTCCAGCACCCCAGCTGACTCTCCAGGCACAACACGGGGCCTCAATTGGGCCTTCCAAGGCCAGCTCCTCCCTCCCATCGGCCTGTAGAGGCCCAGCCTCTGCCTCCCTCGTGGTGGCCGCTCCAGGCTTACCCCTCCTCCTGGCTGTGTCGACAGACCCTACCCTCACTTCACAAAAAGCAATGTCTGTGGGCTCAGATCCTTCTCAGCTCATGCCAGCCATTGTAGGCCCAAACCTTACTCCAGCCAGAGCTCTGTAGGCCCACCGTCTGCCTCCCGGTGGCCTGCACAGACCCAGCTCTGGCAGGAGAACAGCCTCTGAGGGCCCCGCGCTTGCCTCCCAGAGCCCTCTCCAGGCCCGGCTCTCACCTCCCGGTGACTTCCCAGGGCAAGATTCCTGCCTGCCTACCTCCCGGCAGCCTCGACAGGCCCAGCTCCTCCCGCACCATGGCCTATTTCGGCCCAACTCATGCCTCTAGCGGCCCGCCCAGAGGTGTGAGCTCCTGCCTCACACTAGCCTCTCTCGGCCGAGGTCCTCCATCACGCCGGCCCTTTGGGGCCCAGCTCATACCTCTCGTGGCCACTCCAGGCCCAGCCCCTGCCTGTGGGCGGCCTCTCCATTCCCAGCCTCTACCTCACAATGGGCCCTCTCCAGGCCCGCCTCTTGCCTCACCATGGCCCCCTCTGGCCAAGCTTCTGCCCTTCAGCAGGCTCTGCAGGCCCAGCTCCTGCCTCCCAGTGGCCTCATAGGCCAAGCTCATGCCTCGACGGCGGCCTTTCCAGGCCCAGCGATTCCTGCTTTGCATCCTCTCCAGGCCCAGCATTTCCTCCAGTTGGGCTCTCCAGGCCCGGCTCTTCCTCCCAGCAGCCTCTGCAGGCCCAGGTTGCCCTCAAGTCGGCCTCTCCAGCGCCAGCTCCTGCCTCCCTGATTCCTCTGCAGGCCCAAGTCATACTCAAGTCGGCCTCACCCTTCCCAGCTCTTGCCTCTCAGCGGCCTCTCCAAGTGCACATCTTCCTCCCGTCAGCCTCTCCAGGCCCAGCTCTGCCTGCCTCCTGATGGCCTCTTTAGGCCCAGCCCAGCTCAGGCCTCTCGGCCCCTTCCCAGGCCCCACTTTTGACTTTTGGCAGCCTCTTCAGACCTAGAACTTGACCTCCAGTCGTCCTCTCCGGGCCCAGCCTCCTGAATCCCGAAGGCCCATATACAGGCCCAGCCTCTGCCTCACAGAGGACTCTCCCATGTCCAGTCTGCAGCTTCACTGCAGCCTCACCAGTCCGAAGCTCCTGCCTTCCAGCAGCTTCGACATGCCCCACTCCTGCCTCCCAATGGCCTCCTCAGACCCAGCTTACTCCTCACAACGGCCTTTCCTGGCCCACTTTGTCCCCTTTTGGCATCCTCCCCTGGCCCAGGAGCTCCTCAAGTCGGAATCTCTAGACCCGGCTGCAGCTTTCCGGCATCCTCTCCAGGCCCAGCTCTTCCTCTCAGCTGCCTGTACAGGCCTAACTCCTGCCTCACAGTAACCTCTTTGGACTCAGCTACCGCACAACTGGCAGCATTTGTAGGCCCAAAACGTCCTCAAGCCAAGTTCTCCAGGCCCATTTCCTACTGCACTGTGGCCTGTTTTGGCCCAACTCATGTCTCTTGCGGCCCACCCAAAGGTGTGAGCTCCTGCCTCACACTGGCCTCTCTAGGCTGATGTCCTCCCTCATGCCGGCCCATTGGGGCCCAGCTCATGCCTCTCTTGGCCTCTCCAGGCCAAGCCCCTGCCTGTGGGTGGCCTCTCCAGGTCCAGCCTCTACCTCACAGTGGGCCCTCTCCGGATCCGCCTCTTGCCTTGTGTTGGGCCTATCGGGCCAAGCTCCTACCCTTCGGCGGCATCTGCAGGCCCAGCTCCTGCCTCCCAATGGCCTCCATAGGCCAAGCTCATGACTTGATGGCATCCTTTCCAGGCCTAGCGTTTCCAGGTTTGCATCCTCTCCTGGCCCCGCACATTCTCCAGTCGGCCTCTCCGGGCCTGGGTCTTCCTCCCGGTGGCATCTGCAGGCCCAAGTTGCCCTCAAATTGGCCTCTCCAGGGCCAGCTCCTGCCTCCCAGTGTCCTCTGCAGACCCAAATCGTCCTCAACTCGGCCACCCCCGGCCCAGCTCTCTCCTCTCAGCTGCCTCTCCAGGTGCACAATATCCTCCCATCAGTCTCTCAGGGCTCAGCCTCCTGCCTCCTGAAGGCCCAGCTTCTGCCTCACAGTGGACTCTCCCATGCCCAGGCCGAAGCCTCACTGCGGCCTCCCCAGTCCAAAGCTCCAGCCTTCCAGTAGGTTCGACAGGCCCCTCTCCTGCTTCCCGATGGCCTCCTCAGGCCCAGCTCACCCCTCACAGTGGCCGTTCTGGGCCCAGTTTGTCCCCTTTTCGTGGCCTCTACAGGCCCAGAAACTCCTCAAGTTGTCCTCTCCAGACCCTGCTGCAGCCTCCAGGTGTCCACTCCAGGCCCAGCTCTTCATCCCGGCTGTGTCTACAGGCCCAACTCCTGCCTCAGAGCAACCTCTTTGGACTCAGCTCCCGCCCAGCTCCTGGCCACCTTTGTAGGCCCAAAACTTCCTCAAGCCAAGCTCTCCAGGCCCAGCTAAGACCTCACGGTGGCCTCTCCAGGAGGCTAAGCCCCTGCCCTCTGACGGAGTCTCCAGGCCCCCAACATTCCTCCAGGTGGCTCCTCTTGGCCCAGCTTGGGCCTCCCAGTGGCCTCTGCAAGCCCCCACATCATCCTGAAGTCTCCCTCTCCAGGCCCAGCTCCGACCTCCTGCGGCCTCTCCAGGCCCAACTCCGGACTCCCGGTGGCCTCTCCAGATGCAACACAGGGCCTCAAGTGGGCCCTCCAGGGCCAGCTCCTGCCTCCCGTCAGCCTGTAGAGGCCCATTCTCAGAGTCCCTCGTGGCGGCCTCTCCAGGCCCAGCCCTTACACTTCCTCCTGGCTGCATGGACAGGCCTGAATCCCACCTAGCAAGAAGCAACCTTTGTGGGCTCAGTTCCTGCCCAGCTCTCGCCAGCCTTTGCAAGCCCAAACCTTTCTCCAGCCAGCACTCTGTAGGCACACCTTCTGCTCCCAGTGGCCTGCACAGAAACAGCTCCGGCTGGAGAACAGCCTCTGCAGGCCCATGCTTGCCTCCCAGGGGACTCTTCATGTCTGGCTCTCACCTCACGACAGCTTCCCAGGGCCAGGCTCCTGCCTGCCCACCTCCAGGCAGCCTCGAAAGGCCGAACGCCTCCCACATCATGGCCTGTTTCGACACAACTCATGTCTCTCACAGCCCGCCCAGAGGTTTGAGCTCCTGCCTCACACTGGCCTCTCTAGGCCGAGGTTCTCCCTCACACTGGCCCTTTGGGGCCCAGCTCCTGCCTCTCATGGCCTCCAAAGGCCTAGCCCCTGCCTGAGGGTGGCCTCTCCAGGCACAGCCTCTACTCACAGGGGGCCCTCTGCGGGCCCGCCCCTTGCCTCGCTGTGGCCCCCTCGGGACAAGCTCTGGCCCTTCCGCAGCCTCTGCAGGCTGAGCTCCTGCCTCCCAGTGGCCTCAGAAGGCCAAGTTCATGCCATGACGGTGGTCTTTCCAGGCCTAGAGTTTCTTGCCTTTCATCCTCTCCAGGCCCTGTACTTCCTCCAGTTGGCCTCTCCAGGCCCGGCTCTTCCTCCCGGCGACCTCTGCAGGCCCAAGTTGCCCTCAAGTTGGCCTCACCCCGGCCCAGCTCTCGCCTCTTGGTGGCCTCTAAAGGCGCACAACTTCCTCCGGTCAGCCTCTCCAGGCCCAGTTCCTCAGGCCTCCCAATGGCCTCTTTAGGCCCAGCCCAGCTCGTGCCTCTCGACAGCCTTCCCAGGCCCCGCTTCTGACTTTTGCCGGCCTCCCCAGGCCCAGAACTTGACCTCCAGTCTGTGTCTACGGGTCCAGCCTCCTGCCTCCCGACGGCCCGTATACAGGCCCAGCCTCTGCCTCACAGCGGACTCTCCCACACCCAGGCTGCAGCCTCACTGCGGCCACCCCAGTCCAAAGCTCCTGCCTTCTGGCAGCTTCGATAGGCCCCACTCCTGCCTCCCAATGGCCTCCTCAGGCCCAGCTCACCACTCACAAGAGCCTTTTGGGCCCAGGTTGTCCCCTTTGGCGGCCTCTCCATGCCCAGAAGCTCCTCAAGTCGGCCTCTCCAGACCTGGCTGCAGCCTCCTGGCGTCCTCTCCAGGCCCAGCTCTTCCTTCTGGTTGCCTCTACAGGCCCAACTCCTGCCTCACAGGAACCTCTTTGGACTGAGCTCCCGCCCAGCTACAAGCGGCCTTTGTAGGCCCAAAACTTCCTCACCCAAGCTCTCCAGGCCCAGCTCAGGCCTCATGGCGGCCTCTCCAGGAGGCTCAGCTCGTGACCTCTGCTGGAGTCTCAAGGCCCCTAAACTTCCTCCAGGCGACTCCTCTAGGCAGCTGGGGCCTCCTGGCAGCCTTTGCAGGCCCCCACATCGTCCTGAAGTCAGCCTCTCCAGTCCCAGCTCCGGACTCCTGGCTGCCTCTCCAGGCACATCACGGGGCCCCAAGTGGGCCCCTCCAGGGCCAGCCAATGCCTTCCGTTGGCCTGTAGAGGCCCATTCTTGGCCTCCTTCGTGGCAGCCTCTCCAGGCCCAGCCCTTCCCCTTCCTCTTGGTTGCGTCAATAGGCCCGACTCCTGCCTTGCAACAAGCAACCTCTGTGCACTAAGCTTCTGCCCAGCTCCCACCTGGCTTCATAGGCCCAAACCTTTCTCCAGCCAGAGCTCTGTAGGCAGGCCAAGTTCATGCCTCGATGGCAGCCTTTCCAGGCCTAGCATTTGCTGCTTTGCATCCTCTCCAGGCCCTGAATTTCCTCCAGCCGGCCTCTCTGGGCCCGGTTCTTCCTGCCGGCGGCCTCTGCAGGCCCAAGTTGCCCTCAAGTCGGCCTCTCCAGTGCCAGCTCCTGCCTCCGGCAGACTCTGCAGGCCTAAGTCGTCTCCAAGTCAGCCTCCCCCAGCCCAGCTCTCACCTGTCAGTGGCCTCTCCAGGTGCACAACTTCCTCCCGTCAGCCTCTCCAGTCCAAGCTTCTCCTGCCTCCCAATGGCCTCTTTAGCCCCAGGCCAGCTCGTGCCTCATGGCGCCCTTCCCAGGCCCTAGTTTTTATTTTGGCAGCCTCTTGAGGCCCAGAACTTGACTTCAAATCGGCCTCTCTGGGCCCAGCCTCCTGCCTCCCGAAGGCCTGAAAACAGGCCCAGCCTCTGCCTCACATTGGACTCTCCCAAACCCAGGCCGCAGCCTCACTGCGGACTCTATAGTCCGAAGCTCCTGCCTTCCGGCCGATTCGACATGCCCCACTCCTGTCTCCGGATGGCCTCCTCAGGCCCAGCTCACCCCACACTACGTCTTTTCTGGGCCCAGTATGTCCACTTTCGTAGGCCTCTCCAGGCCCAGAACCTCCTCAATTCGGCCTCTCTAGACCCGGCTGCAGCCTCCCGGCATCCTCTCCAGGCCCAGCTCTTCCTCCCAGCTGCGTCTACAAGCCCAACTCCTGCCTCACAGTAACCTCTTTGGACTCAGATCCCACCCAGCTCCTGGCGTCCTTTGTAGACCCAAAACTTCCTCAAGACAAGCTCTCCAGGCCCAGCTCAGGCTTCACGGTGGCCTCTCCAGGAGGCTCAGCTCATGCCCTCCGACGGAGTCTCTAGGCCCCCAAACTTCCTCCAGACGGCTCCTCTAGGCCCACTTGGGCCTCCCGGCAGCCTCTGCAGGCCCCCACATTGTCCTGAAGTCAGCCTCTCAAGGCCCAGCTCTGGCCTCCCTGCGGCCTCTCCAGTCGAAACACAGGGCCTTAATAGGGCCCCTCCAGGGCCAGCTCCTGCCTCCCGTTGGCCTAGCTTCATGGTAGTTTCCCAGAGCCAGGATCCTGCCTGCCTGCCTCCCGGCAGCCTCGATAGGCCCAGCTCCTCCCGCACTGTGGCCTGTGTCGACCCAACTCATGCCTCTCGCGGCCCTCCCAGAAGTATGTGCTCCTGCCTCCCACTGTCCTCTCTGGGCCGAGGTCCTCCCTCACGCCGGCCCGTTGGGGCCAAGCTAATGTTTCTCATGGCCTCTCCAGGCCCAGCCCCTGCCTGTGGGCGGCCTCTCCAGGCCCAACCTCTACCTCGCAGTGGGCCCTCTCCGGGCCCGCCTGTTGCCTCGCCACGTTGCCCTCGGGCCAAGCTCCTGCCCTTCAGCGGCTTCTGCCGGCCAAGCTCCTGCCTCCCAGTGGCCTCCATGGGCCAAGCTCATGCCTCGATGGGGGCCATTCCCGGCCTAGCATTTCCTGCTTTGCATCTTCTACAGGCCCTGCACGTCTTAAAGTCGGCCTCTCCGGGCCCAGCTCTTCCCCCCGGCAGAATCTGCAGGCCCAAGTGGCCCTCAAGTCGGCCTCCCCCGGCCCAGCTCTCTCCTCTCGGCGGCCTCTCCAGGTGCACAACTTCTGTCAGCTTCTCCAGGCCCAGCTCCTCCTCCCTCCCGATGTCCTCTTTAGGCCCAGCCCAGCTCGTTCCTCTTGGCAGCCTTCCCAGGCCCCGCTTTTGACTTTTGGTGGCCTCTTCAGGCCCAGAAGTTGAATTTTAGTTGGCCTCTCCGGGCCCAGCCTCCTGTCTCCTGAAGACCCGTATACAGGCCCAGCCTCTACCTCACAGTGGACTCTCCCACACCCGGGCCACAGCCTCACTACGGCCTCCCCAGTCCAAAGCTCCTGCCTTCCAGCAGCTTCTTCAGGCCCCGCTCCTGCCACATGATGGCCTCCTCAGGCCCAGCTTACCCCTCACAACGGCCTTTCTGGGCCCAGTTTGTTCTGTTTTGGCAGCCTCTTCAGGCCCAGAAGCTCCTCAAGTCTGCCTCTCCAGATCCGGCTGCAGCCTCCCGGCATCCTGTACAGGACTAGCTCTCCCTCCCTGCTGTGTGTCTACAGGCCCAATTCCTGCCTCACAGCAACCTCTTTGGACTCAGATCCCGCCCAGCTCCAGGTGGCCTTTGTAGGCCCAAAACTTCCTCAAGCCAAGCTCTCCAGGCCCAGCTCAGGCTTCACGGTGGCCTCTCCAGGAGGCTCAGCTCCTGCCCTCCGACGGAGTCTCCAGGCCCCCAAACTTCCACCAGGCAGATTCCCTAGGCCCAGCTTGGGCATTCCATTGGCCTCTGCAGACCCCCACATTGTCCTGAATTTGGCATCTCCAGGCCCCAGTCCTGCCTCTCGTCGGCCTGTAGAGGCCCATTGTCAGCCTCCCTTGTGGTAGCCTCTTCAGGACCAGCCCTTCCCCTTCCTCCTGGCTGCATGGACAGGCCCAACTCCCGCCCAAGTCCCAAACCTTTCTATAGCCAGAGCTCTGTAGGCCCACCTTTTGCCTCCTGGTGCCCTGCACAGGCCCTGCTCTGTCTGGAGAACAGCCTCTGCGGGCCCCGCAATTGCCCCCCAGGGGACTCTCCAGGCCCAGCTCTCACCCCACGCCAGATTCCCTGGGCCAGGTTCCTGCCTGCCTACCTCAAGGCAGCCTCGACAAGCCCAGCTCCTCCTGCACTGTGGCCTGTTTTGGCCCAATTCATGCTCCTCTAGGCCCAGCTTGGGCCTTCCAGTGGCCTCTGCAGGCCCCCAGATCGTCCTGAAGTTGGCCTCTACAGACCCAGCTCCGGCCTCCCTGTGACCTCTCCAGGCGCAACACGGGGCGTCAAGAGGGCCCCTCCAGGGCCAGCACCTGCCTCCCTCATGGCGGCCTCTCCAGGCCCAGCCCTTCCTCTTCCTCCAGGCTGCACCGACAGGCTCTTCCTCCCAGCCGCCTCTGCAGGCCAAATTTGCTCTCAAGTCGGCCTCTCCGGGGAGAGCTCCTGCCTCCCAGAGGCCTCTGCAGACCCAAGTCTTCCTCAACTCGGCTTCCCCGGCCCCTCTCTCCCCTCTCGGCCGCCTCTCGACGTGCGCAACATCCTCCCATTAGCCTCTCCAGGCCCAGCTCCTCCGGCCTCCTGATGGCCTCTTTAGGCCCAGCCCTCCTTGTGCCTCTCAGCAGCTTTCCCATCCCCCACTGTTGACTTTTGGCGCCCACTTCAGGCGCAGAACTTGTCCTCCAGTCAACCTCTCTGGGCCCAGCCTCCTGCCTCCCGAAGGCCCGTATACAGGCCAAGCCTCTGCCTCTCAGCAGACTCTTCCATACCCAGGCCACAGCCTCACTGCGTCCTCCCCAGTCCAAAGCTCCAGGCTTCCGGCAGCTTCGACAGGCCACTCTCCTGATACCCAATGGCCTCCTCAGGTCCAGTTCACCACACACTACATCCTTTCCGGGCTCAGTATGTCCACTTTCATAGGCGTCTCCAGGCCCAAAACCTCCTCAAGTTGGCCTCTCCAGACCCGGCTGCAGCTTCCTGGCGTCCTCTCCAGGCCCAGCTCTTCCTCCCAGCTGCGTCTACAAGCCCAACTCCTGCCTCACAGTAACCTCTGTGGACTCAGCTCCCACCCAGCTCCTGGCCACCTTTGTAGGCCAAAAACTTCCTCAAGACAAGCTCTCCAGGCCCAGCTTAGGCCTCACAGTGGTCTCTCCAGGAGGCTCAGCTCATGCCCTCCAACGGAGTCACTAGGACCCCAAACTTCCTCTAGATGGCTCCTCTAGGCCCAGCAGGGGCCTCCCGTTGGCCTCTGCAGGCCCCTGCATCGTCCTGAAGTCGGCCTCTCCAGGCCCAGCTCCAGCCTCCCAGCAGCCTGGCCAGGCGCAACACAGGGACTCAATTGGGCCACTCCAGGGCCAGTTCCTGCCTCCCGTCAGCCTATAGAGGCCCAGCCTCTGCCTCCCTCGTGGCAGCCTCTCAATTCCCAGCCCTTCTCCATCCTCCTGGCTGCATCAACAGACCCGACTCCTGCCTCACAAAAAGCAACGCCTGTGGGCTCAGATCCTTCCCAGCTCATGCCAGCCATTGTAGGCCCAATCTTTTCTCCAGCCAAAGTTCTGTAGGCCCGCCTTCTGCCTCCCAGTGGCCTGCACAGACCCAGCGCCTGCTGGAGAACAGCCTCTGAGGGCCCTGCGCTTGCCTCCCTGGGGCCTCTCCAGGCCCGGCTCTCGCCTCCCAGCGACTTGCCAGGGCCACATTCCTGCCTGTCTGCCTACCGGCAGCCTCGACAGGCCTAGCTCCTCCCACACCATGGCCTGTTTTGGCCCAACTCATGCCTCTCATGGCCCACCCAGAAGTGTGAGCTCCTGCCTCACACTCGCCCCTCTGGGCCGATGTCCTCCGTCATGCCAGCCCATTGGGGCCCATCTCATGCCTCTCATGGCCTCACCAGGCCCAGCCCCTGCCTGTGGGCAGCCTCTCCAGGGCCAGCCTCTACCTTGCAGTGGGCCCTCTCCGGGCCCGCCTCTTGACTCCTTGTGGCCCCTTGGGCCAAGCGCCCTCTGCAGGCCCCCACATCGTCCTGAAGGCCTCTCCAGACCCAGCTCCGGCCTCTTGGTGGCCTCTCCAGGCACAACATGGGACCTCAAGTGGGCCCCTCCAGGGTCAGCTCCTGCCTCCCATAGGCCTATAGAGACCCATTCTCAGCCTCCCTCGTGGCAGCCTCTCCAGGCCCAGCCCTTCCCCTTCCTCATGGCTGCATGGACAGGCCCGACTGCTGCCTCACAACAAGCAATCTCTGTGGGCTCAGCTCCTGCCCAGCTCCCTCCAGCCTTTGTAGGCTCAAACCCTTCTCCAGCCAGCACTCTGTAGGCCCACCTTCTGCCTCTGGGTGCCCTGCACCGACCCAGCTCCGGCTGCTCACAGCGGTTTTCCCGGGTTCAGGTTCCTGCCTGCGTGCCTCCCAGCAGCCCTGACACGCCCAGCTACTCCCACACCGTGGCCTGTTTCAGCCCAACTCATGCCTCTTGCGGCCTGCCCAGAGGTGTGAGCTCCTGCCTCACACTGGCCTCTGTAGGCCGAGATCCTCCCTCACACCGGCCCAGTGGGGCCCAGCTCATGCCTCTCGTGGCCTCTCCAGGCCCAGCCGCTGTGAGCGGCCTCTCCAGGCCCAGCCTCTACCTCGCAGTGGGCCCTCTTTGGGACAAACTCCAGCCCTTCCGCGGCCTCTGCAGACACAGCTCCTGCCTCCCAGTGGCCTCCGTAGGCCATGTTCATGCCTCGACGGCGGCCTTTCCATGCCTAGCCTTTCCTGCCTTCCATACTCTCCAGGCCCTGCACTTCCTCCAGTCAGCCTCTCCAGGTCCGGCTCTTCCTCCTGGTGGCCTGTGCAGCCCCAAGTCACCCTCAAGACGGCCCTCCCGGCCCAGCTCTCACCTCTCAGTGGCCTCTCCATGTGCACAACTTCCTCCCGTCAGCCTCTCCAGGCCCAGCTCTTCCTGCCTCCCGATGGCCTCTTTAGGCCCAGCCTAGCTTGTGCCTCTCGACAGCCTTCCCAGGCCCCGCTTCTGACTTTTGGTGGCCTCCCCAGGCCCAGAATTTGACCTCCAGTCTGCCTCTACGGGTCCAGCCTCCTGCATCCCCATGGCCTGTATACAGGCCCAGCCTCTGCCTCACAGTGGACTCTCCTACAGCCAGGCCGTAGCCTCACTGTGGCCACCCCAGTCCGAAGCTCCTGCCTTCTGGCATCTTCGACAGGCCCCACTCCTTCTCCCAATGGCCTCCTCAAGCCCAGCTCAACCATCACAAGAGCCTTACAGGCCCAGTTTGTCTCCTTTGGCAGCCTCTCCAGGCCTGGAAGCTCCTCAAGTCGGCCGCTTCAGACCCGGCTACAGGCTCCCAGTGTCCTCTCCAGGTCCAGCACTTCCTCCCGGCTGACTCTACAGGCCCAACTTCTGCCTCAGAGCAATCTTTGGACTCAGCTCCCGCCCAGCTCCTGGCAGCCTTTGTAGGCCCAAAACTTCCTCTAGCCAAGCTCTCCAGGCCCAGCTCAGGCCTCACAGTGGCATCTCCAGGAGGCTCACCTCCTGCCCTCCGCCGGAGTTTCAAGGCCCCCAAACTTCCTCCAGGCGACTCCTCTAGGCCCAGCTGGGGCCTCCTGGCGGACTCTGAAGGCCCCCACATCGTCCTGAAGTCGGCCTCTCCAGTCCCAGCTCCGGACTCCTGGCTGCCTCTCCAGGTGCATCACGGGGCCCCAAGTGGGCCCCTCCAGGGCCAGCCAATGCCTCCCGTTGGCCTGTAGAGGCCCATTCTTGGCCTCCCTCATGGCGGCCTCTCTAGGCCCAGCCCTTCCCCTTCCTGTTGGTTGCATCAACAGGCACAACTCCCACCTCACAACAAGCAACCTCTGTGGGTTCAGCTTCTGTCCAGCTCCTGCTAGGCTTCGTAGGCCCAAACATTTCTCCAGCCAGAGCTTTGTAGGCTAACCTTCTGCTACCCGGTGGCCTGCACAGACCCAGGTCCGGCTGGAGAACAGCCTCTGAGGGCTCCACGATTGCCCCCCAGGGGTCTCTCCAGGCCTGGCTCTTGCCCCACAGTGGCCACCCGGGGCCAGGTTCCTGCCTGCCTGCCTCAAGGCAGCCTCAATAGGCCCAGCTCCTCCCACACCATGGCCATATTCTGCCCAACTCATGCCTCTCCCGGCCCACCCAGAGGTGTGAGATCCTGCCTCACACTGGCCTGTCTGGACCAAGGTCCTCCCTCACGCCGGCCCATTGGGGCCCAGCTCATGCCTCTTGTGGCTCTCCAGGCCCAGCAGCTGCCTGTGGGCGGCATCTCCAGGCCCAGCCTCTACCACGCAGTGGGCCATCTCCAGGCCCGCCTATAGCCTCGCCGTGGCCCCCTCAGGCCAAGCTTCTGCCCTTCGGCGGGCTCTGCAGGCCCAGCTCCTGCCTCCCAGTGGCATCCGTAGGGCAAGCTCATGCCTCGATGGTGGCCTTTCCAGGCCTAGCATTTCCTGCTTTGCATCCTCTCCAGGCCCTGCACTTCCTCTAGACAGCCTCTCCGGGCCCAGTTCTTCCTCCCAGCGGCCTCTGCAGGCCCAAGTTGCCCTCAAGTCGGCCTCTCTGGGGCCAGCTCCTGCCTCCCGGCAGCTTCTGCAGGCCCAAGTCATCGTCAAGCCGGCCTCCCCTGGCCCAGCTTTCAACTCTTGGCAGCCTCTCCAGGTGCACAACTTCCTCCCATCAGCCTCTCCAGGCCCAGCTCCTCCTGCCTCCTGATGGCCTCTAGGCCCAGCTCAGCTTGTTCCTCTGGCTGCCTTCCTCCCAGGCCCTGCTATTGACTTTTGGCGGTCTCTCCAGGTCCAGAACTTGACCTCCAGTCGGCCTCTCCAGGCCCAGCCTCCTGCCTCCCAAAGACCCGTATACAGGCCCAGCCTCTGCCTCACAGCGGACTCTCCCATGCCCAGGCCGCAGCCTCACTGTGGCCTCCCCAGTCCGAAGCTTCTGCCTTACCACAGCTTTGACAGGCCCCGCTCTTGCTTCCCCATGGACTCCTCAGGCCCAGCTCACCCCTCACAATGGCCTCTCCAGGCCCAGTTTGTCCCCTTTTGGTGGCCTCTCCAGGCACAGAAGCTCCTCAAGTTGGCCTCTCCAGACCTGGCTGCAGCCTCCTGGCGACCACTGCAGGCCCAGCACTTCATCCCGGCTGCTTATACAGGCCCAACTCCTGCCTCACAGCAACCTCTTTGGACTCAGCTCCCGCCCAGCTCCTGGCGGCCTTTGTAGGCCCATAACTTCCTCAAGCCATGCTCTCCAGGCCCAGCTCAGGCCTCACAGTGGCATCTCCATGAGACTCAGCTCCTGCCCTCCGACGGAGTCTCCAGGCCCCCAGATTTCCTCCAGGCGGCTCCTCTCATCTCAGCTTGGGCCTCCCGGTGGTATCTACAGGTCCCCACATCGTCCTGAAGTCGGCCTCTCCAGGCCCAGCTCTGGGCTCCTGGTGGCCTCTCTAGGCGCAACACAGTGCCTCAAGTGGGCCCCTCCAGGACCAGCTCCTGCCTCCTGTCACCCTGTGGAGGCCCAGCATCTGCCTCCCTCCCTCGTGGTGGCCTCTCCAGGCCCAGCGCTTCCCCTTCCTCCTGGCTGTGTGGACAGGCCCAATTCCGACGTCGCAACAAGCAACCTCTGTGGGCTCAGATCCTGCCCAACTCCCACCAACCTTTGTAGGCCCAAACCTTTCTCCAGCCAGAGCTCTGTAGGCCCACCTTCTGACTCCCGGTGGCCTGCAGAGACCCAGCTCCAGCTGGAGAACAGCCTATGAGGGCCCAGCGCTTGCCTCCCAGGGGGCTCTCCAGGCCTGGCTCTCACCTCATGGCAGCTTCCTGGGGCCAGGTTCCTGCCTGCCTGCCTCCCAGCAGCCTCGACAGGCCCAGCTCTTCCCACACCGTGGCCTGTTTCGGCCCAACTCACACCTCTCGCGGCCCACCCAGAAGTGTGAGCTCCTGCCTCACACTGGCCTCCCTAGGCCAAGGTCCTCCCTCATGCTGGCCCGTTAAGGCCCAGCTCATGCCTCTCATGGCCTCTCCAGGCCCAGTCCCTGCCTGTGAGCGGCCTGTCCAGGCCCAGCCTTTACCTGACCGTGGGCCCTCCCTGGTCCCAAAACTTGCCTCGCCATGGCAACCTTGGCCCAAGCTCCTGCCATTCGGCCGCCTCTGCTGGGCCAGCTCTTGCCTCCCAGTGGCCTACTTAGGCCAAGCTCATGCCTCAACAGCGGCCTTTCCAGGCCTAGCGTTTGCTGCTTTGCAACCTCTCCAGGAACTTCACTTCCTTCAGTCGGCCTCTCCAGACCCGGCTCTTCCACCCGGCGGCCTCTGCAGGCCCAAGTCGTCCACAAGTCGGCCTGCCCCGGCCCACCTCTCGCCTCTTGGGGGCCTCTCCAGGTGCACAAATTCCTCCCGTCAGCCTCTCCAGGTCCAGCTCCTCCTGCCTCCTGATGGCCTCTTTAGGCCCAGCCCAGCTCGTGCCTCACAGAGGCCTTTCCAGACCCTGCTTTTGACTTTTGGTAGCCTCTTCAGGCCAAGAATTTGAGCTCCAGTCGGCCTCTCCGGGACCAGCCTCCTGCATCCCAAAGGCCTGTATACTGGGTCAGCCTCTGCCTCACAGTGGACTCTCCCACACACAGGCCATCATCTCACTGCAGCCTCCCCAGTCCGAAGTTCCTGCCTTCTGGCAGCTTCGACAGGCCCCGCTCCTGCCTCCTGATGGCCTCCTCAGTCCCGGCTCACCCCTCACAACAGCCTTACCAGGCCCAGTTTGTCCCCTTTTCTCGGCCATTCCAGGCCCATAAGTTCCTCAAGTCGGCCTCTCCAGATCCGGCTGCAGCATCCCGGCATCCTCTCCAGGCCCAGCTCTTCCTCCCGGCTGTGTCTACAGGCCTAACTCCTGCCTCACAGCAACCTCTTTGGACTCAGCCCCCGCCCACCTCTTGGCAGCATTTGTAGGCCCAAAACTTCCTCAAGCCAAGCTCTCCAGGACCAGCTCAGGCCTCACAGTGGCCTCTCCAGGTGGTCCAGCTCCTGCTCTCCGACAGAGTCTCCAGGTCCCTAAACTTCCACCAGGCGACTCCTCTAGGCCCAGCTTGGGCCTGCTGGCGGCCACTGCATGCCTCCACATTGTTCTGAAGTCGGCCTCTCAAGGCCCAGCTCCAGCCTCCCGGCGGCCTCTCCAGGTACAACCCAGGGCCTCAAGTGGGCCCCTCCAGGGCCAGCTCCTGCCTCCCGGCTGCCTGTAGAGGCCCAGCCTCTGTCTCCCTCGTGGCAGCCTCTCCAGGCCCAGCCCTTCCCCTTCCTCCTGCCTGTGACGACAGGCCCGATGCCTGCATCGCAACAAGAAACTTCTGTGGCCTCAGCTCCTGCCGAGCTCCCGCCAGCCTTTGTAGACCCAAACCTTTCTCCAGCCAGAGCTCTGTAGGCCCACCTTCTGCCTCACGGTGGCCTGCACAGACCCAGCTCTGCCTGGAGAACAGCTTCTGCAGGCCCCGCGCTTGCCTCCCAGGGGCCTCTCCAGTCCCAGCTCTCGCCTCACGGCGGCTTCCTGGGGCCAGGTTCCTGCCTGCCTGCCTCCTGGCATCTTTGACAAGCCCAGCTCCTCCTGCACCATGGCCTGTTTTGGCCAAATTGATGCCTCTTGCAGCCTGCCCAGATGTGTGAGCTCCTGCCTCACACTGGCCTCTCTAGGCCTATGTCCTCCCTCATGCCAGTCTGTTGGGGCCTAGCTCATGCCTCTCTTGGCCTCTCCAGGCCAAGCCCCTGCCTGTGGGCAGCCTCTCCAGGTCCAGCCTCTACCTCGCAGTGGGCCCTCTCCGGGTCTGCCTCTTACCTCACAGTGGCCCTATAGGGCCACGCTCCTGCCCTTCTGTGGCGTCTGAAGGCCCAGCTACTGCCTCCAAGTGGCCTCCGTAGGCCAAGATCATGCCTCGATGGTGTCCTTTCCAGGCCTAGTGTTTCCTAGTTTGTATCCTCTCCTGGCCCTGTACGTCCTCCAATCGGCCTCTCCGGGCCCGGGTCTTCCTCCCGTGGGCCTCCTCTGCAGGCCCACGTTGCCCTAAAGTCAGCCTCTCTGGGGCCAGTTCCTGCCTCCCAGCAGCCTCTTCAGGCCCAAGTCATCCTCAACTCGGTCTCCCCAGGCCCAGCTCTCTCCTCTTGGCCGTCTCTCCAGGTGCACAACGTCCTCCCATCAGCCTCTCCAGACCCAGCTCCTCCTGCCTCCAGATGGCCTCTTTAGGCCCAGCCCTCCTCCTGCCTCTCAGTGGCTTTTCCATCCCCCGTTGTTGACTTTTGGCTCCCGCTTCAGGCCCAGAACTTGACCTCCAGTCGGCCTCTCCAGGCCCAGTCTCCTGCCTCCTGACAGCCCTTATACAGGCCCAGCCTCTGCCTCACAGCAAACTTTCCCACACCCAGGCCGCAGCCTCACTGCAGCCTCCCCAGTCTAAAGCTCCAGCCTTCCAGCAGCTTTGACAGGCCCCTCTCCTGCTTCCTGATGGCCTCCTCAGACCCAGTTCACTCCTCACAATGGCCTTTCTGGGCCCAGTTTGTCCCCTTTTGGCGTCCTCCTCAGGCCGAGGAGCTCCTCAAGTTGGAATCTCCAGACCCGGCTGCAGCTTCCCGGCGTCCTCTCCAGGCCCAGCTCTTCCTCTCAGCTGCCTGTACAGGCCCAACTCCTGCCTCACAGCAACCTCTTTGGACTCAGTTCCCGCCCAACTCCTGGTGGCATTTGTAGGCCCAAAACTTCCTCAAGCCAAGCTCTCCAGGCCCAGCTCAGGCCTCACGGTGGCCTCTCCAGGAGGCTCAGTTCCTGCCCTCCGATGGAGTCTCCAGGCCCCCAAACATCCCCCAGGCGGCTCCTCTAGGCCCAGCTTGGGCCTCCCAGTGGCCTCTGTAGGCCCCCACATCGTCCTGAAGTTGGCCTCTACAGGCCCAGCTCCAGCCTCCCATCGGCCTGTAGAGGTCCATTCTTGGTATCCCTCATGGCAACCTCTCCAGGCCAAGCCCTTCCTCTTCCTCCTGGCTGCAGTGAGGTTGGAGGGGAAGGTGGGTGCGAGCTGTAGAGACAGGATGGTACCCACATGGAGGTGTTGGTTATGTAGCAGATGGTCTCCAGTGGCAGGGACCCCCCTTCTTGGGGGTGAGCATATTATTGATGGTGATTAGTGATGCAGAGGCAGGAGGGCAGGGGTCCCACCTGGACCAAGATGCTGATGTCAGCCCCTCATGCTCTAGCATGTTGACACCATTCACCCACTGCAGACACAGGAGATACAGGGAAGGGGTGGCAAGTCAGGGCATGAGGAGGGGCCCTGCTATCAGGCACACCCTCACATAACCTGCTGCATGGGGCTCAGGGGCCTGCCAGGCAGAGGGGAAGAATGGTATCCCAAAGGAGTAGATCAGGCTACCTATCCCCCTACACAGGGCACAGCCCCCAGGGCAGGGCAGGGATCCCCACCATCCCACCCCAGAAGACAGGCTGTGGGTGGCTGCTGGGGTCCCATGCTGGATGGTAGCCATGCCCACCCAACCACCCTGCCTTCTCCTGGCTGCAGTGACCACGATGGCATAGAAGTGGGCACTGCCAATACTCAGCACCACTCTTGTGCGCAGGTCCTCAATCCATTACTCTGGCAGGATCACCTCCCATTCGTACAACACCCAGCTAACAAAATGTTGCAGGCGCCAGTCCTAGCCAATGTCATCGAAGCTGGAGGGAACTGGCACATCCAGGGTGGGGCCTGACTGTGGAGAGAGGGGCAGGGCTCAGCTCCTAGGTCCCCAAAAAATCTGGGGCAAGTGTGTTGCACAGCTGGGCCTCCCAGGCCTAGCGCAAGTCCTGACATACCGTAGGAACTCTTGGCAGAACGTACAGACAACTTGCTGACGACAGGTCAACTGCCAGGGCAGTTTGTGCACCTGGGTCAGTGGGGCCAGGAGTTCCTCCTCAGGAGTGGATGGAACCCATTATCCCTGAGACAGTTGACCCACTGCCTGTCACACGGAGGAAGGCTGATTGGGGGGATGGGGGAGCTTTGCTTAGGACACTGTGAGTGGGTCACACACTAGCATTCAGCTCTCTCCTCTTCTTCCTGTACTGAATGCCGCAAAGTCAGAAAAAGAGGATGTAGAAGAGACAAATGCAGCCCAGACCTCACCTGGTCCCATTTCTCTGCTGACCGCAGCCAAGTCAGAAGCGGAACAGGGGTGGTGTCCTTGGCCTGATGTCATGTCCTGTCCTCTATCTGAACCTTGAAAACCAAAGGACCTTCCTGTCTCGGCAAAGCTGACCTCAGAACGACTAAACTCTCCCCTCCTCCTGATCCCCGGACCCGGCTCAGTGCAGCACACGCTGCTCTGGCCAGGTGAGTGTCTGAGTGGCTCACGCCTGTAATTAGCACTTTGGGAGGTCATCGTGGGAGGATGGCTTGAGGCCAGGAGTTCAAGACTAGCCTGGCCAACGTAGTAAGACCCTATATCTTTAAAAAAAAAAACAAAAAACAAAACAGGTTTTTGGTGTGTTGTTTTTTTTTTTGAAATGGAGTCTCACTCTTTCACCCAGGTTGGAGTGCAGTGGCATGATCTTGGCTCATTGCAACATCCGCCTCCTGGGTTCAACCAATTCTCCTGCCTCAGCCTCCCAAGTAGCTGGGATTACAAGCATGAACCACCCACACACGGCTAATTTTTATATTTTTAGGAGAGGCAGTGTTTCACCATGTTGGCCAGACTGGTCTCAAACTCCAGCCCTCAGGTGATTCGCCTGCCTGTGCCTCCCAAAGTGCTGAGATTACAGGAGTTAGCTACCTAACCTGTCCAAGTATTATTTTCTAATTAGCCAGGCGTGGTGGCCCCAGCTAACTTGCAAGGCTGGGGTGGGAGAATCACTTGAGCTCAGAAGTTAGGATTGTGCCGCTCAGCTCTAGCCTGGGTGACAGGGCCAAACCCAGTCTCAAGAAATTTTTAAAAATTAAAACTAAACATTAAAAAGGACACTGCCCGGCTCACCCTTCACCTCAGGAGGTGGCTTGGCAGGAGTGCTTCTTCCTCTTCCCACCTCCTCTGCCTCGGCCCTCCCGGTTTCCCTGGGTTGCCCTTCCCCCAGTCCTGTGCCCCCAAGCCCATTGATCTTTAACTCCTTTGGGCCCCCAGCTCCGGGCACCCAAGGGAAGGAGCCGGCAGGGGGCCAGCGCTCCCCTCTCCCACCAGCTGGATTCCAGGCGCCTCCTGGCCCTGACCCGAGTCCTCACCTCCTGCAGTGGCCACAGGTACCATTGCTCCTTAAAGCCCTGGTGTCAGCTTCGAAATCTGTGCAGAAGCTCCAGAGGCCACCCAGCTCCTCGGACTCCCACGACGGGCTCTCCTGGGGGTACAGCATCCTGCTTTGCAGTGCCAGCAAGCAGCCACACAACAGCAGCCCGAATGCTGTGCAGGACACCCCGTCCACCAGGTCACATTTTCCGCTCCACCGCTTGGTCACCATCTGCAGGGCTAACAGCAGTGCGGGTGGAGCCTGGCAGATGGGTGGCATCAGGTACCTGAGACGATCTGTGCCATCTTTGCTGTGGGCGAGTGCCAGGCCTGGAGGGGAGGGATGGGCCTGGTGCTGCCCAGTGAGGCCTGCGGCTGAAACCCCAGGCTAGGCCTTTGGGGAAGCGGGACCCTCACCCTCAGCCCCAGCCAAGAAGGGCAAGGTTGGTTCCTCACCCCAGCACAGACTGGATGATCCAGGGCTGCAGGCCAGGACAGAACCCCTGAGACTGGTGGGATCCCCCCGTTTCTTCAAGAAGCACCTCCTCTTGCTATCCACAGCAGGAATTCAAGCAGGCCACAGCGGAGCCTCTTCCATGCCTGTTGGATTCAGCCTCTTGCAAGAATGCACATCCTAGGAATGGAATCATAGCCTTGACCCTGCGTTTCTGGGACCCTGACCCTAACCAAGAGGCCAGGAACTCCCTCTTGCGTTTGCAGGCACATGAAGATACAGGGAGAGAGGCCAAGTGCAGTGGCTCAAGCCTGTAATCCCAGCACTTTGGGAGGCTGAGGTGGGCCGATAACCTGAAGTCAGGAGTTCGAGACCAGGCTGGCCAACCTGGTGATACACTCGTCTCTACTGAAAATACAAAAAATTAACCGGGCGTGGTGGTGCACACCTGTAATCCTAAGTACTCGAGAGGCTGAAGCAGGAGAATCACTTGAACCTGGGAGGAGGAGGTTGCAGTGAGCCGAGATCATGCCACTGCACTCCAGCCTTTTCCACAGAGTTAGACTCTCTCAAAAAATAAAAAATAAAAAAGCTACATACCTCCCACCCAATTTGCCTGCTAGGAAATTCCTTGTGAGGACCAAGAACTTTACTGAACTCTAAGTCATCCCTCTGCTCACCTGAGAGAAATGCGTATTTGACTTGTTCCTCTAATGGATAAATGCAGATTCCCTGAGATAGACAAAGGCATAAGTAGTGGCCAGGGGCGGTAGCTCATGCCTGAAATCCCGGCATTTTGGGAGGCTGAGGCAGGTGGATCATGTGAGGTCAGGAGTTCACGACTGGCCTGCCTGCCCAACATGGTGAAACCCCGTTTCAATTTTTTTTTCTTTTTTGAGACGGAGTCTTGCTCTGTCACCCATGCTGCGGTGCAGTGGTGTAATCTCTGCACATTGCAACCTCTGCCTTCCAAGTTCAAGCCATTCTCCTGCCTCAGCCTCCAGAGTAGCTGGGATTATAGGCACATGCCACTACTGCCTGGCTAATTTTTGTATTTTTAGTGGAGACAGGGTTTTAGTAGAGACAGGGTTTTGCCATGTTGGTCAGACTGGTCTTGAACTCCTGACTTCAGCTAATCTGCCTGCCTCAGCCTCCTGAGTGCTAGGATTACAGGCTTGGGCCACCACACCCAGTGAAACCCTGTTTCTACTAAAAATACAAAAATTAGCCAAGTGTGGTGGCAGGCACCCATAATCACAGCTACTCGGGAGGCTGCAGCAGAAGTATCGCTTGAAACTTGGGGCTGGCAGAGGTTTGCAGTGTGCCGAGGTTGCACCATTGCACTCCAGTCGGGGCAACAGAAGCGAAACTCTGTCCAAAAAAAGAAAAAAGAAATGGCCTAAGTGACTATTCCTCTACCCTTTCCCTAGATGTACATTATGTATTTGCTGAAAGTCTGATTAAAGGCCAGGCATCACTTTGGAAGGCTGAGGCGAGTGGATCACCTGAGGTTAGGAGTTCGAGACCAGCCTGGCCAAGATGGTGAAATCCCATCTCTACTAAAAATACAAAAATTAGCTAGGCGTGGTGGCGGTCCCCTGTAATCCCAGCTACTCGGGAGGCTAAGGCAAGAGAATCACTTGAACCCAGGAGTTTGAGGTTGCAGTAAGCCAAAATGGAGCCATTGCACCCCAACCTGGGCAATAAGAGCAAAACTCTGCCTCAAAAAAAAAAATAAAAAGGAAAAGGAAATAGAAAGGCTGATCAGACTCCAAAGTATACAACCGTTTGTCTCTTATCTACTCACACCTTTTCAAAATATCTTCCCTTCCCAATTATCCGTCCTTTCTCTTTTAAATATTGAACCCCTCAAAATAATCTTTGGAGAAAGACACGGACCTGCCTCCCAGACATGCCTCCTTAATTTTGGCAAAATAAACTTTTTTTTTTTTTTTTTGGTAAGAGGGAATCTCACTCATTCATTGCCCACACTGGCGTACACTGGTATGATCTTGCCTTATTGCAATCTCGCCTCCCAGGATCAAGCACTTCTCCTGCCTCAGCCTCTTGAGTAGCTGGGATGACAGCTAATTTTTGTATAGTTTGTAGAGACACGGTTTCACTTCGTTCTCCATGCCGGTCTCAAACTCCTGGCCTCAAGTCATCTACCTGCCTCAGCCTAACAGTGCTGGGATTACAGGCATAAGCCATGGCACCCAGCCCAAAATAAATTGTCTAAATTGATCAAGACCTGTCTCAGATATATTTTGGTTTATACATTCTGCTATGATTGGAAGCTTCCTGAGGCCTCACCGGAAACAAATAGCCAATACTATGCTTCCTGTACAGCCTGCAGAATAGTGAGCAAACACATCTCTTTTCTTTATTAATTACCCAGTTCCAGGCATTCTTTGAGTACAATGAAGAAAGGACTAATACAAAGAGACTCAAGATTCCCCTTTATTTGGCCAGGCACAGTGGCTCATGCCTGTAACCCCAGCACTTTGGGAGGCCAAGGTGGGCACATTGCTGGAGTCCGGGAGTTAGATACCATGGCAAAACCCTGTCTCTACCAAAAATACAAAAATACTAAATACCAAAATACAAAAATTAAGGTCGTGCATAGTGGCTCACACTTGTAATCTCAGCACTTTGGGAGGCCAATGTGGGAAGATGACTTGAGGACAGGAATTTGAGACCAACCTGGGAAACGTAGTGAGACTCCCATCTCTACAAAAAATAAACTTAAGGGACCCCCATTTCTACAAAAAATAAAATTAAGGCCGGGCGCAGTGGGTCACACCTGTAGTCCCAGCACTTTGGGAGGCTGAGGCAAGCAGATCACAAGGTCAGGAGTTCAAGACCAGCCTGGTCAATATGGTGAAACCCCATCTCTAGTAAAAATACAAGAAAATTAGCTGGGCATGGTGGTGCGTGCCTGTAGTCCCGGCTACTCAGGAGTCTGAGAGAAGAGAACCACTTGAACCCAGGAGGCAGAGGTTGCAGTGAGCTGAGATCACGCCACTGCACTCCAGCCTGGGCCACAGAGGGAGACTCTGTCTCCAAAAAAAAAAAAAAAAAAAAGTTAAAAGAAAAAGAAAAAAGAAGTGGGCAGCCTGGTAGGAAGATGGGGCAGCCCTGAAAGGCTCAGTGATCATACCAGCCTGAAGCTAACACTCCGCAGATCTGGGATGCTGCCCTCCAAATTGTGGTACAGCTGACAGCTTTTCCCTCCTCCTCCTCATTTAAAGGCAGGAGCCAGCGTGCCTGGCTGTTTATTCCTCTTCCTCCTCCTCCTTTACAGGCAGGAGCCATCAAGCCTGGCTATTTCCTCATCCTACTCCTCCTCCACAGGTGTGAGCCACCTCTCCTGATTCTTTCTTTTCCTCCTCCTCCTCCTCCTCATTTAAAGGCGGGAGCCACTGCCTGACTATTTCTTTCTCCTCCTCATTCTCCCTTACAGATGTGAGCCACCATGTCTGGCTGTTTCTTCCTCCTCCTCCTCTATAGGCCTGAGCCACCTTGTCAGACTGTTTTCTCCTCCTTCCCCATCTTTTACAGTCATCAGCCACAACTGGGTGTTATTTCCTCCTCCTCCTCCTCTTCTACAGGCGTGAGCCATTGTACCTGGCTGTTTCCTCCTATTTCTCCTCCTCTTTTACACGCATGAGCCACTGTGCCTGTTTCCTCCTTCTCCTCCGTTACAGGTGTGAGTCATCGCACCTGGCTGTTTCCTTTTGCTTCTTCTCTTCCACCTCCTCCTTTGCAGGTGTGAGCCACCACGCCTGGCTGTTTCCTCCTCCTCCTCCTTTCAGCTGTGAGCAATGATGCCTGGATGTTTCCTCCTCCTCCTCTTCGAGAGGCATGAGCCACCACACCTGGCTGTTTCCTCCTCCTCCTCCTCCTCCTCCTTTACAGGTGTGAGTCACCATGCCTGGATGTTTCCTCCCCCTCCTCCTCCTCTTTTACAGGTGTGAGCCACCATGCCTGTTTCCTTTTCCTCCTCCTCATCCTCCTCCTCCTCCTCCTCCTCATCCTCCTCTTCCTCTTTTACAGGCGTGAGCCACCACCCCTGGCTGCTGCTGCTTCTGCTGTTCCTCCTCCCTCTCCTACGCCTCCCTTCTCCTCCTCCTCCTCCTTTGCCTCCTTGTTTACAGGAGTGAGCCACTGAGTCTGGCTGTTTCTTCTTCCTCTTACTCCTCCTCCTCCTTTTTTTTCATTTTATTTGTTTAAGACAGGGGCTTGCTCTTTTCACCCAAGCTGGAGTGCAATTGTGGGATCTCAGCTCACTGCAACCTTCATCTCCTGGGTTCAAGCAATTCTGCCTCAGTCTTTCCAGTTGCTGTGATTACAGGCTCCTGCCAGCAGGCCCAGCTAATTGTTGTATTTTCAGTAGAGACAGGCTTTCACCATGTTGGCCAGGCTGGTCTCCAACTAGGGGCCTCAGGTGATCCACAAGCCTCAGCCTACAGTGCTGGGATTACAGGTGTGAGCCACCATGACCACTTGGCTATTTTTTTCTTATTAATGTATTAGCTGGGGTCTTGCTATGTTGCCCAGGCCTCCAAAAGTGCTAGGATTACAGGTGTGAGCCACTGCTCCTGGCATAGGAGGCCACTGTGATACCCTGTTTGAAAGTAATGGGACCTGGACAGGGCAGAGGCTGTGATGGGAGACACCTCTTCCCTTCCCATCTATCACCCTTACTGCCCTTGCCCAGTTTACTCCAAAAGCATATTTTTTTTAAGATTTTTTTTTTTGAGACAGGGTCTCACTCTGTTGTCCAGGCTGGAATGCAGTGGTGTGAACATAGCTCACTGCAGCCTCCACTCCTGGGTGCAACTGATCCTCTCACCTCAGCCTTACAAGTAGCTGGGACTTACAGGCATCCATCACCATGCTGGGCTAATTATTTTTATTATTTGGTAGAGGTAATAACACAGGGGTCTCCCTGGGTTGCCCAGGTTGGTCTCAAACTCCTGGCCTCAAGCATCCTCACACCTTGCCCTTCCGAAGTGCTAGGATTACAGGCCACCCTGCCCTGCCTCTCCAGTCCCTGACCATCCCACTGGTCAGCCCTGGAAAGCCTAGCAAGGAAGGAACCAGGCTAGGGCAGGAAATACACAACAGCCTCCTCTTGCCCCCACTTTATTTGGGGGCAGGCATGGGAGGACCTAAGCCTGCTGTGCCTGCAATAGCACCCACACCTGGCAGATCTGCCCATTGAACCTGGAGCACAAAGGGCCACCCACACCACCTTACTGCTCCACACTGTGCCCACACTCGCACACACGCCTCACATTGCCTAAAAACAGGTGGCTGGGAAAAGAGGAAGACGTGGGCCAGAGCACCAGGCAACCCTGACCTCCAGGCACCTAGGCTCACCTCCTAGGAGATGGCGCTGAGGCAGCTTCCTCCATGCCCTTATCTGCCTCCATTGCCGGTGCCCATTCCTTTTTTTTTTTTTTTTTTTTTCCATACAAAGTCTTGCTCTATCGCCCAGGCTGGAGTGCAGTGGCACAATCTCACCTCACTGCAACTTCCACCTACCTCCCAGCTTCAAGCGATTCTCCTGCCTCAGCCTCCTGAGTAGCTGGGATCATAGGACTGTGCCAGCATAACCGGCTAATTGTTGTATTTTTAGTAGATACAGGGTTTTACCAAGTTGACCAGGCTGGCCTCAAGTGACCCACCCACCTAGGCCTCCCAAAGTGCTGGGATTACACATGTGAGCCACAGGCCAGGCTGCCTGTACCCCTTCCTGAGCTTCCCTGCCCTCTGAGGGGCACCCCATCTTCTCACCCTCCCTCTGGCTGCTACACACTCACCCCTTTGAGGACAAGGTAGTAGAGGTCAGTGGCCAGCATGTCGGGGTCAGGGCCTGTCCCACGTTCTCTCAGTGAACCTGGGGGTGTAAGTGGATGAGTGGTGGGCCCTGGGCACCCTGGCGTCTGATGCTGTTAGGCCCAGGACCTGTCCCTCTTCCAGGATGTCAGTGCCTTGGGCAGATCCTATCTTACCCATTCGGTTCTGTCTCACTCTCAGCTTGAACCATCTTCTCATAATTATTGATAACATTTACATGCACTACTAATGCTTACTGGCCTCTAGGTTTTACTGGCCTTTATGTTTTCAAATAGTCCTTATGTTTAGCATGCATCAGATGTTCCCGGAGAATAGTTTTCTTTGTTAGGAGACAGGGTCTTGCTCTGTTGCCCAGGCTGGAGTGCAGCAGCCATCATAGCTCACTGCAGCCTGAATTCAAGGGATCTTTCAGCCTCCACCTCCCAAACAGCTGGGAATAAAGGCACGCACACTACTATGCCCTGCTAATTTGTTGTTGTTGATTTGGGCTTTTTTGAGACAAGGTCTTGCTGCATCACCCAGATTGGAGTGCAATGGTGCAATCATGGCTCTCTGCATCCTTGACCTCCTGGGCTCAAGGGATCCTCCCACATCAGTCTCCTGAGACCACAGGTACAAACCATCATGACTACTAATTTAGTTTTTTTTTATTTTAGAGACAGGGTCTCGCTATGTTGCTCAGGCTTGTTTTGAACTCCCGGGTTCAACCAATGCTCCTGCCTCAGCCTCTCAAAGTGCTGTGATTACAGGCGTGAGCCACCAGGCCTAACAACTGGAGAATTTATTAAAAATACAAATTGCTGGACAGCCACGGTGGTTCACACCTGTAATCCCAGCACTTCGGGAGGTTGAGGCGAGTGGATCACCTGAGGTCGGGAGTTTGAGACCATCCTGACCAACGTGGTGAAACCCCATCTCTAGTAAAAATGCAAAATTAGCCAGGCGTAGTGGTGCATGCCTGTAATCCCAGCTACTCGGGAGGCTGAGACAGGAGAATCGCTTGAACCCGGGAGGTGGAGTTTGCGGTGAGCTGAGATGGCACTGCTGCACTCTAGCCTGGGCGAAAAGAGCAAAACTCCATCTCAAAGATTAAAAAAAATCATAATAAAGTGAATACAAATTGCTGGGGACCACCCCCAGAATCTCTGATTCAGCCATCTAAAGTGGGTCCTCACCTCACATTTCTCAGGAGTTCTGAGGTGATGCTGGTGCTGCTAGTTGGGGTACTAGCTTCGAGAAACACTGCTTTTTTGCTTTTTTTTTTTTTTTCAGTGGACTCTTGCTCTGTTACACAGGCTAGAGTGCAATGGGATCTCTGCTCAATGTAACCTCCATCTCCTGGGTTCAAGCAATCCTCCCACCTTAGTCTCCCAAAGCACTAGGATTATAGGCATAAGCCTCCATGCCTGGCCCATGTCCTGAGGTCTCGCCAGCTGTCTGCCAGTGGGGGAGTAAACAGAATGATGGCCCTGGGCGAGGTGGAGAGGGGAGACCAGGAAAGCGGTGGGGTTCCAGGGGTCGTACCTTCAGGTGGTGCTCACTGGCTGTGTGAATGTCCTCATCATTGGGGTTGAGTTTGAAGGTGCCCTGGGCCCACTCCTCAGCCACCTATAGCGGGTAGCAACAGTGCCAGGGGTCAGGTGAGCAGGCATCAGCAGCTAAGAGAGCCCCAGCCCTGGTCCCACCCTATCCCTGGTGACTGACTATTCCGGTCCAGGAGCTGAATCCTGGAAGCGCACCCTGGGAGGGGGCATCTGAGGCCCAGCGCACATTTACCCATGAGCCGTGTGGGCCACAGGGGTCATTAAAGGATGGAGACAGGTGGTCAACAAGGCACACAGTTAAACAGCACGTGAGAATATCCTTAGTTCAACATGAAACCACAGACTGGCAACACTGCACTATTTGCTCAGGGATTTGGTGGAAGCCTATGGCCACAGGGAGGTTGCCTTGGGTGGCTTGGGCCATGGTAAATACCTTGTCTTGTAATTCCAGCACTTTGGGAGGCCAAGGCAGGAAGATCAATTGAGTCCAGGAGTTCGAGAGCAGCCTGGGCAACATAGCAAGATCCTATCTCTAAAGTATTTTTTGTTGTTGTTGCAGATGAAGTTTCACTCTTGTTGCCCAGGCTGGCGTGCAGTGGCATGATCTCAGCTCACTGCAACTTCTGCCTCCAACTTCAAGCGATTCTCCTGCCTTAGCCTCCCAAGTAGCTGGGATTACAGGCATGCACCACCACACCCAGCTAATTTTGTGGTTTTGGTAGAGATGCGGTTTCTCCATGCTGGTCAGGATGGTCTCGAACTCCCAACCTCAGGCGATCCTCCCATCTTGGCCTCCCGAAGTGCTGGGATTACAGGTGTGAGCCACCATGTCCAGCCAGCCCTATCTCTAAAGAAAAAAAAGGGTATTTTAGTAGGTGGTTATGGTGCCAACATGGGAATTCCAGGCAGAAGAAACAGCTAAAGCAACAGCAGGAGAACAAACAAACACAATTGAAACAGATCAGTGGCTGGGAGTGAGGGGAATAGGATGAAATCCCAGGAGAGAGCAGAGGACACTGAGTGTCCTGACCAGGGATTAGGGCTTTGTCCTGTGGGCCTGGGGGAGCCAATGACAGGACTCCCAAAATTTTGATTTGTGGCTGGGTGCAATGGCTCACACCTCTATTCCCAGCGCTTTGTGAGGGTGAGGCAGGAGGATCACATGCAAAATCGCAAGACCCCATTTCTTAAAAACAAACAAACAAACAAACAGAAACACCCTACAACAGGAAGAGGTGCCTCTTAGGGCTGAGAACATCCAAGCGTACCAATTTAGACCCTGAAATTACCGTGCTCCACAGGCAGGAAACATGGTCACAAAGAGGCCCAAAGGAGGCAGGTCTGTGACTCCACTCTGATACTCATGATGTGCGCAGCTGGGAAGGGCTGTGAGAGGCAAAGCATCTGCCAATGCACAGTCCTCAGCCAAAGCCCTGGGCCCCTGCCACTGGAACTGACTCTTCTACAGGAAGCAGTCCCATGACTGGGCTTCCCCTCACCTTGCAGTGGAGAAGCGCTCCCATCCAAGGGGCCAATGCAGTCATTCTCACAGAAAATCATTTTGGTTTTGTTTTGGAGACATAGTCTCGCTCTGTCACCCAGGCTAGAATGTAGTGGCACAATCTCGGCTCACCACAACCTCTCCCACCCACGACCAAGCACCTCTGTGCCTCAGCCTCCTGAGCAGCTGGGATGAAAGGGGTACACCACCACGCCCAGCTAATTTTTTGTATTCTTGGTAGAAAGAAGGTTTCACCACTTGGCTGGGCTGGTCTCGAACTCCTGACCTCAAATGATCTGCCTGCCTTGGCCTCCTAAAGTGCTGGGATTACAGGCGTAACCACTATGCCCGGCCTTCACAGAGAATCTTGAGGCAGCTTTCAGCCTGGCCAGCACAGCAAAACCCCGTCTCTACTATAAATATAAAAATTAGCCAGTCATGGTGGCACGTGTCTGTAACACCAGCTCCTCAGGAGGCTGAGCCACGAGAAGTGCTTGAACCCAGGAGATGGAGGTTGCAGTGGGCCGAGATTGCACCACTACACTCCAGCCTGGTCCACAGAGCAAGACCCTGTCTCAAAACAAACAAAGAAAAGAAAACAAAGAAAAAAACACAAAGCACGGAGCCGCTGCTTTCATCCCTAACTTGAGATGTATTTTATGTAAGGGCATATGATCCTCTAGTCCTAGACCAAGCTCTCTAACATCACTCTCCCCCCAGACCTCCGAATCCTATCCCCCCAGAGGAGCAGCCACCCTTCCAGGTACACAGAGCTAAGGTCACTGGGCAGGCCACTGCCAAAAATGAGACTGACTCCCTGAAACAGCTCTTGAACACAGGAGGTGGATGGATGCAGATTCAGGAGGGATATTAATGCACCAAGCAAACAGGGAGTGCAGGCTGGGAGGTAGGCATGGGGCTGGGTGTGAGGTACTCAGTAGTGACTCAAATCTAAGTCCACAGGTCCTAGGCAGTGGGAGTGGAAACGTGTGCACAGAGAAATGGTGCAAGTGCTAGGCAAGGTGGCTCACGCCTAGAATCCCAGCATTTCAGGAGGCTTACTAGAGACCAGGAGTTCGAGACCAGCCTGGGCAAGATAGCAAAACCCTGTTTCTGCAACAAATGCATAAATTAGGGCAGGGCATGGTGGCTCATGACTTTAATTCCAGTACTTTGGGAGGCTGAGGCAGGTGGATCACGAGGTCAAGAGTTTGAGACCAGAATGGCCAACATGGTGAAACCCCGTCTCTACAAAAAATACCCAAAAAACCCTAGCTGGGCCTGGTAGTGCCCGCCTGTAATCCTAGCTACTCAGGGGGCTGAGGCAAGAGAATTGCTTGAACCCAGGAGGTAGAGGTTGCAGTGAGTTGAGATCGCACCACTGTTCTCCAACCCAGGCGACAGAGCAAGAGACTTCATCTCACGGAAAAAAATAAATAAACTTAGCCTGACATGGCTGCACACAACTGTGGTCCCTGCTATTAGGGAAGCTGAAGGGGGAGGATCACTTAAGCCTAGGAAGTTGAGGTGGCAAGGAGTCATGATTGCACCACTGTACTCCATCCTGGGCAACAGAGCAAGACCCTGACTCTGAAAAATAAACAATGAAAGAAATGTTGCAAATGGAAATGACAAGTGGTGGCAGGAATTGGGCGCTGAGTGACAGTAAACGTAACTTGGACTGGAGAGTCAGGGACAGCCTCTTAGTAGAAACGGCTTTTACGCCAGGTTGAGTTAACCAGGAGAGATGAAAGGAAGAAAAACCTAACAAAGGGACGAACCCATGGTCAGAGCTCCCGGCACCCACCCGAATCCTCCACAGAACAGACTATTTTTTTTTTGGAGAGACAAGAGTCTCACTCTGTAGCCCAGGCTGGAGTACAAGTGGCACAGTCTCAGCTCACTGCAACCTCCGCCTCCTGGTTTCAAGCGATTCTCCTGCTTCAGCCTCCCGAGTAGCTAGGATGACAGGTTCACAGCAGCACACCTGGCTTATTTTTGTATTTTTAGCAGAAATGGGGTTTCACTATCTGTTGGGCAGGCTGGTCTTGAACTCCTGACCTCAGGTGATCCACCCGTCTTGGCCTCCCAAAGTGCTGGGATTACAGGCATGAGCCACCATGTCTAGCCTAGACTGTTGTTGAAGCCTCTTTTCCTCTTCTCTTTCCTAGGTTCATTTCTTCTTTTACAGCCTCCCCCCATCATTGTTCTACCCATTCAAAGGCTGTGGCTGGCACAGGATGGAACAGAACCCACTAGCCTCAAGTTCCAAACCCACATTCTCCAATAACCCAGCTCTTAGATGGGAAGCTTCAAAGCCTTGTGACAGCCTGGCTAAACCACTCCAGCCTGGGTGGCTCCCTTCAATTCCTGCCCCGGGAAAACAGGCATCTCCTCTGGCCTCCTCCCAAAGAAGCCTGTCAGTCACCTGCTCCTGGAAGCCTGTGCTCTCCACCTTTGCAACAAAGGGCCGGCCTGTCCACCCATTCCTGCTGAGCACACCACTGTACCCCCAGCTCTGAACTGTCCTTTGCACAGGGTGGGACGACTTCTCACAGCCTTCTGCCTACTGCAGACTTGGCTCAACCCAAAGCACTCCATGAAACTGGGGTGTGGCGTCTGCCTCAAGGAGCATTTCTACAACCTCCTCTGCCTCTACCACAAGTGAAAAACCTACCTCTGAACACTGAGTTAGAACTGCATGATTGTAAGGAAGAAAAGGGGGCCAGGCACGGTCACTCATACCTGTAATCCCAGCACTTTGGGAGGCTGAGGCAGGGAGATCACATAAGGCCAGTTCAAGGCCAGCCTCGCTAACATGCTGAAACCCCATCTCTGCTAAAAATACAAAAATTAGCCAGGCACAGTGGTTTACACCTGTAATCCCAGCACTTTGGGAGGCTGAGGCAGGCAGATCACCTGAGATCAGGAGTCCAAGACCAGCCGGGCCAACGTGGCAAAACACTATCTCTACTAAAAAATGCAAAGTTAGCTGGCTGTGGTGGCACATGTCTGTAATCTCAGCTACTCAGGAAGCTGAAGCTGGTGACTCGCTTGAACCTGGGAAGCGGAGGTTGCAGTGAGCCGAGATCATGCTACTGCACTCCAGCCTGGGCATCAGAGTGAGACTCCATCTCAAAAAAAAGCAACAATTAGCTGGGCATGGTGGCACACATCTATAATCACAGCTCCTTGGGAGGCTGAGACAGGAGGATCACCTGCCTGGGAAGTCGAGGCTGCATTGAGCCGAGATCACACCACTGCACTGCAGCCTGGGCAACCAGACTGAGACCCCATTTTGAACAAAAGGGCCAGGCCGGGCGCGGTGGCTCAAGCCTGTAATCCCAGCACTTTGGGAGGCCGAGACGGGCGGATCACGAAGTCAGGAGATCGAGACCATCCTGCCTAACACAGTGAAACCCCGTCTCTACTAAAAATACAAAAAACTAGCCGGGCGTGGTGGCGGGTGCCTGTAGTCCCAGCTACTCGGGAGGCTGAGGCCGGAGAATGGCGTAAACCCGGGAGGCGGAGCTTGCAGTGAGCTGAGATCCGGCCACTGCACTCCAGCCTGGGCGGCAGAGCGAGACTCCGTCTCAAAAAAAAAAAAAAAAGAAAGAAAAAAAGGGCCAGGTGCAGTGGCTCATGTGTGCCTGTAATTCCAGCTACTCAGAAGGCTGAGGCAGGAGAATCACTTGAACCCAGGAGGCAGAGGTTGTAGTGCACTGAAATCGCGCCACCACACTCCAGCCTGGACAACACAGCGAGACTCCGTCTCAAAAAAAAACTAAAAAAGAAAGGAAAATAAAACCACAATTTGGGTGAGTAGACATTTGATCCCCTGAACTGTCCAGGTATGGAGGGCCCTCCCATTGGGTTGGGACGGGAGGCTGGTCTCAAACTACACACGCCCATCCCAGCCTGCCATCTGCCAGCGTCTCCTTCCCAATCTAGCCCAGGGCAGGAAGGGGGCACTCACTTGAAGTACTAGCCAGCAGATTCCAAGTAGGATGCAGACTCAGCCACAGGCCACATCACGATGGTGGAGTGGTTCTTGTCCCTGCGCACCAGTTCCTCCATCACCCGCATGTGTTCATGCAGAGACACGTTGTTGAAAAGCTGCTTGCAGGCCAGGAGGGAAGGGTCAGAGGGTCACGGTGTGGCCCGTGGGCTGCACAGGCAAAGCAGGTGCACAGTGGAAACTCACGGCAGCACCAGGCCCACGGCAGGACAGTCATCGATGACCACAGTCCCATAACAGTCGCACATCGGCAGCACTTCTTCCACGTAGGGGTAGTAGCTGGTGCAGAAGGAGTTGACACCAAGGAAGCAAAGCAGGTTGAAGTCCTTCACCAGCAGCAGCCCATCAAAGCCCTTCCCTCAGATCTAGGAGACAGCAGAGCCATGTGACCCTTTCCCTGTCAAAGTTGCACTTCCTCCAAGAACTAGGACCCTGGAGAGCCACCCCACGAGCCCCCTCTCCAGCCCAAGCACCAGCTCCACCACAAGGCAGTTTGGAGCCATTTGCCTCATTGCCCTCAACTGTGGGACACAGGGAAGGCGAAAGTGAAAGGTGACCAGAAGCAGACCCCATGAGGACCTAGGAGTGCCAATGTACATCTGCATCCTCGTGTTTGTTGAAGCCGTGAAAATACAAAGGTTTCCCATTGATGAGGAACTGGCTCTCAGTGACAGCCACAGTGCAGATCCACACTAGGAATGTGTAGAAGTCAGACACAGGCCCCAGTGACGTCTGTGCACTGAGCTGCACCTACAAGAGCCAAAGCACCAGGAGTGAGCACCCTGACAGCCTGACCCTTATCTGGCCTGCCCTCTGGTAGGAAGGCCCCTTGTGCACCCAGCAGACACCTCGGTTCCTGCCTGCCTGCCCTCCGGCAGCCTCGACAGGCTCAGCTCCTCCAGCACCATGGCCTGTTTTGGCCCAACTAATGCTCTCGCAGCCCACCCAGAGGTGTGAGCTCCTGCCTCACACTGGCCTCACTGGGCCGAGGTTCACCCTCACGCTGGCCCATTGGGGCCCAGCTCATGCCTCTCATGGCCTCTCCAGGCCCAGCCCCTACCTGTGGGTGGCCTTTCCAAGCCCAGCCTCTAGCTCACAGTGGGCCCTCACCAGTCCTGCCTCTTGCCTCGCTGTTTCCCCCTCAGGCCAAGCTCCTGCCTTTTGGTGGCCTCTGCAGGCCCAGCTCCTGCCTCCTAGTGGCCTCCGTAGGCCAAGCTCATGCCTCGATGGCAGCCTTTCCAGGCCTAGCGTTTCCTGCTTTGCATCCTCTCCAGGCCCAGCATTTCCTCCAGTCAGCCTCTCCGGGCCCAAGTTGAGGTCAATACGGCCACTCCAGGGCCAGCTCCTGCCTCATGGCAGCCTCTGCATGGAAAGAGGTATAAGCATGTTTTGGGCTGTCCTTTGGGTGCATATGTGCAGTAGCTGTACATGGTGGTTCACACATCACGTGTCTCAGTGCCCTGATTGGCACATCTCAAGGACATGTTCGCTTCCTTGACTGCCTACCCTGCCTTAAGGTGTAGCTCACTGCAGCCCTGAACTCCTGGCTCAAGCAGTCCTCCCATTTCAGCCTTCCAAGTAGCTGGGCTGCAGGGGATGCAGGCACGCACCACCACGCTTGGCTAATTTTTGGTATTTTTAGGGAAGAAGTGGTTTCCCTATGTTACCCAGGCTGGTCTTGAACTCCTGGGCTCAAGCGATCTTTCCACCTCAGCCTCCCCAAGTGTTGGGATTACAGGCGTGACCACTGTGCCTGGTCAAAAAAATCTTTTTTTTAAGTTGAAGAAAGTGCTGGACACAGTCACTCATGCCTGTAATCCCAGCATTTTGGGAGGCCGAGTTGTGTGGATCACCTGAGGAGTAGGTGCGATTTCTACAATTGGTTTGGTGGAAATCAAATCCAAGTACGACTACAGCCAATGGCGAGGGGACCAGGCCTTTCGCGATGGTGAGTGATCCCAAAAGTTAAAAATACCAAATGCATGACAGTGCTCCTGTGACTGGTTAATAGGGTGAGAGTCACTCGTCCATCGAGGTGTCTTATTTAAGGCGAACGTGTGGGCAATCTTAGTTTTATGACCCCGAGGTAAGAACCAAATGCCAGGTACAGTTGAAGTATAGTCACCTCCAAGTATTACGGGCCTGGAGTGAGGAGGGTTACATGCCCAAGTGGGATGATGATTTCTCAGAGGTTGGTAGACTAAGAGACCAAAATTTGGTAGGAGATATCCATGCTGGCAAGGGTGGTTTTGACTGAAATGTGCTATGTCCAATGAACAAATGATTGTACTATGTAATATTAAGAACTTTGAGTACTGGTCGATATTCATATGGAACTAGTTCTATATGTAAGTATAGTATTATATATGATAGTTAAGAAATTGCTAATAATTGCTTATATGCATGTGGAGCAAGCTTATAATGTCATAAAATCTCTGAATGTACTGTGTACAATCAAGCATTGATAGTACTATATATTATTCATGGGGACTAGCAGTAATGCATGAAGTACATAAAAGTATTAATGTATCAGTGCTGATGGTCAGTACTTACATAGTAGTTAAAATGCATGTCGAAAAGAATACAGAGAATAGTTTAATTAGAATCTCAGCTTTGGGTGTTGATGGTGAAGCAGGAATGCTTTTTCTCTGAGTTTCCCTGGGGGACTCTCCATTTCTGGTTTACAAGACTGGCGTATTGGATTATACTATAAGGGCAGTTTCATTTAAGTAGTTTATCCTTGATTAGGGCAGTGAGTGGTACGAGAACAAGAATAATAGAGAAACATATCATAGATGCCATCTGTCCAATGGTAATGAAAGGATGTTCTTGGCTGTCCTCCAATCCATATGAGGGTGAATAGGTTGGTGAGTAAGATTCAGAACAGATATTGCCTTAATGGGCGGAATATTATGCTTTGTTGTTTGGATGTGTGGAGTGCAGGAACAACTGCTAGAAGGAGAATGGATAATAGAAGGGCCAGTACACCTCCTAGTTTATTGGGGATGGATCATAAGATTGCATATGCAAATAAAAAGAAGTATCACTATGGTTTTATGTGGGGCGGGGTATTTAGGGGTTGACTAAGGTGTAATTATCTGGGTTGCTCAGGAGGTCAGGCAGAAACAGTACTAGAATTATTAAAAGGAGGAGGAGAAAAACCTAGAATATCTTTGATTGTATAGTAAGGGTGGACAGTGATTTTGTCAGAATGTGGTGAAATTCCTGAAGGGTTATTAGACCCTGTTTCATGTAGGAGAAAAAGGTGGAGAAGTGTTAGGGCTATCATGACAAAAGGTAAGATGAAGTGGAAGGTGAAGAATCGTGTAAGAGTGGCTTTGTCAACTGAAAATCCACCTCCAATTCATTGGACAGGGTCAGTTCCAATATATGGGATGGCTGATAGTAGGTTTGTGATTACCGTAGTGCCTCAGAATGATATTTGGCCTCATGAAAGCACATAGCGTATAAATGCTGTTGCTGTGGTTGTGAGTAGGAGGAGAATGCCAGTGTTTCAGGTTCCTAAAGCATATGAATGACCCATAATATAAGCCTCGACCTACATGTAGGAAAAGGCAGATGAAGAATGTTGAAGAGCCGTTAGTGTGAAAATCGTGGACTTTTCAGCCATAGTCCACATCTCGGTTAATATGGGCAACAGAAGAGAAAGCAGTTGGGGTATCTGGTGGGTAGTGTATGGCCAGAAATAACGCTGTGATGATCTGGAGGATTAAGCAGGTACTGAGAAGTGAGCCAAAGTTTCAACATACAGAGATATTAGATGGTGTGGGGAGATCAATGGATGTGTAATTAATGATTTTATTAGTGGGTTTATTTTACATATAATGGTCATTAGTGTTCTTAGAGTTGAAGTACAATGATGGTTTTGTAGTTGAAGTATGATGGGGTGGTCATCATAGTTAATTTTATTAGTGTGGGAAGTTGAATAATTTTTGAGGGTGAGGGGCCAGGTTTGATACATTAGGATTCTGCAGGTGTGGGTGCTTTCTATAATTATGGGTGTTCGTTGGTGGTAGTTGGTGGTTGAACATTGTTGGTATTTATGTTGCAGTTGAAATTACTTGGAGTGATAGATTAGATAATTAAAAGTAAAGTTAAAAAGGATGGAATAAAAAAGAAGAAATAAAATTTAATTAGACCTTTTTGAGTAGTTATGGTAATGGAGGCTGTGATTTGGCTCTGTGAAATTGTCTTTGGTATGGACTTTTCTAGTCAAATTAGATCTAGCAGAAGTGATGGCAGGTTTTGGCTTATAGATAGGTTTGAGTGAGGGGTTGTACGGTGAATTGTGATTGAGTAGAATCCTAATATATTGGAGAAGTTGAATGTTTGTAATGGATATTTTGTCTTAAGATTATTAGTTATAAAACTAAGTTCCATTGCAACTAGGATGGTTGCAGTTCGGCCTGTACGTTTTAGGGGGGTGGTATTGTTGTTTTGGGGGGATGAAGTAGGGATAATGCTATTGGTGATGAGAAACCCAGCGAAGATAATGCCGACTATAAGGCATTTAATTGGGTTTATTAGGGAAGGGTTATTTTTGTCAATGCTGATTAGGGTTGGGAAGTGGGGTTGTCCCATTAGAGTGAAGAAAATAATTTGGATATTATAGACACTTGTTAGGGAGGTGGCAATAAGAGTAATAGAGAGGGCTCAGGCATTGGTATGTGATGTGTTTGCAGTTTTGATAATGAGATCTTTAGAGAAAAAGCCTGTGAGGAAAGGCATACCCATGAGTGCTAGGCTGCCAATACTAAAGGGAATAGGAAGTAAGGGGTAAAGTCTTAAATAGTCCTCCTGTTTTTCGGATATCTTGTTCATCGTTGAGGTTATGGATGATGGATCCTGAACATATAAATAATATAGCTTTAAAAAAGGCATGGGTGCAGATGTGTAGGAATGCTAGGTGTGGTTGTTTCATGCCAATTGTGACTATTATAAGGCCTAGTTGCCTTGAGGTGGAGAATGCTACAATTTTGTTGATCACATTTTGTGTTAGAGCACAAATTGCTGGAAATAAGGTGGTAGTATCCCCTAAATACACTGTAAGGGTTTGGATTAATATATTATTTTCTATTAAGGGGTGGAATGGATAAGCAGGAAAATTCCTGCTACAACTATAGCACTAGAGTGGAGTAGGGCTGAGACTGGGGTTGGGCCTTCCATGGTGGAAGGAAGTCGGGGTAGAGGCCAAATTGAGCTGACTTTCCCACTGCTGCTAAGAGAAGGCCAATTAAGGGAAGAAGATCGGGGGTAGGATTTAGGATAAATGCCCGTTGAGGTTCTCATGTATTGGAGAATGAGAGGAATCATGCTATAACTAAAATAGCGGTTTTAGTTATAGCGGTTATACAGAATCACTTGGAGGGCTGCTGTATTAGCATCTGCTCAGCTAGTCATCAACCAGTTAGTAAAACAGACATAATTCCTATGCCTTCTCATCCGATAAAAAGTTGAAAAAGGTTGTTGTTGGTAACAAGAATTAATATTGTGGTGAGGAAAATAAATATTTGAAAAATTGATTAATGTTAGGATCTTATTTTATATATCAAGAATTGTATAACAGATCAGGTGACAAATAGTGCTACTGGGATAAATTTTATGGAGAAGTAGTCTAGTTTGAAGTTTAGTGAGAGTTTAAGGGTTTGGACTATTATTCAATATCAGTTTGAGATGATGGCTTCTTGGTCTATATACATAAATGTGAGAATGAGGCTAACGGTGAAGGTGAACGCGATAGATATTTTTACATAATATGGATATAAGTTCTTGTGAGGGTAATAATTGGTAAGGTTAAGGAGACTAAGGTTATTATAGTAATGGAAAAATACGTGATTATTACTTTTATTTGGAGTTGCACCAATATTTTTAGTTCCAAAGACCAATGGATAGTTCTTATCCTCTAAAACTTGAGTGTTGTTAGGCATGTGGGCAGGAGTTAGCAGTCCTTGAATACTTTCTCAGTAAATAAGAAGTTGCAGACTTCTATTACTAGACACATAATCTAATGTTTTGATTAAACTATATTTACAGGGTATAAAACCTATAGTAATCTTAGGGTTTAGGGACGATAGAATAGGTGCAACGTGTATGAGTATTAGTATATTTTCTCGTATAGAGGAAGGTTTAATGCTATTAATGTAACGTGTAAGTGTTCCTTGTTGTATTGTGATAAGTATGTACAGGGAACAAAGGGCTGTGATTAATATTAAGTTTTATAAGCATAATGGTGATGTTTGATCAGGAGAATGAAGCCACCATTACAAAGAGTTAGTCCATTAGATTAATGGTGTGGGGGTAAGGCAAGGTTAGTAAGATTTGCTCTAAGTCATCAAAAGGCTGTTAGTGGGAGTAGTGTTTGAAGCCCTCGAGAGAGTAAAATGATTTGGCTATGGATTTGCTCATAGTTTGAATTTGCTAGGCAAAGCAGTAAGGACGAAGGAAGTCCATGGGCAATTATGAGGGTAATAGCACCCGTAAAGCTTCAGGGGGTTTGAATGTGGATAGCCATAATAACAAGTGCTGTATGACTTACAGAAGAATATGCAATAAGTGATTTTAGATCAGTTTGTCGTAGACAAATAAAGCTTATCATAACTATCCCTCATAAAGATAACACGAGGAAGGGGTAGGCTGTATACTCTGTCAGGGGGCTGAGGATAAAGGTAAGCCGTATTATGCCCTAGCCGCCAGGTTTTAGGAGAACCGCTGTAAGTACTATTGAGCCTGCAATAGGGGCTTCTACGTGGGCTTAAGGAAGTCATAGGTGAAGTCCGTATAAGGGTATTTTTGCTATAAAACCCATAATACATGCTAATCATATAAGGTTATTGGATCAGGAGATTAATAGTTCTTGGGTGTTAAATATTATTGTCATGTTCAGTGAACCTAAGGTATTTTGAGTGTGAATAAGTATAATAAGTAGGGGGAGAGATCCCATTCATGTATCAAATAAGATATATAAGCTTGCATTGAGGCATTCTGGTTGGTTACCCCAGGGGGTGATAATAATTAAGGCAGCGATAATTGTACCTTCAAGGAGAATGTAAAATATAATTAGTTCTGTGGCTGCGAATGCCATAATTATAAAAAAAAATTGTAGGGAAATCAGTATGGAAATATGGAGCTTTTTCCATGAGGGTGACTGATTGGAGAGGTGGTACTGGCTTGCTGTAATTATAAGAGGTAGTAGTCAGGCTGTTAATATTAGAAGGGGTGATTTCAGCAGATCAGAAGAGAAAGTTAATGAGAAGTTGAATAGATCGTCATTGAATTAATTAAAAAATAATAGGGCAATGAAGCTGATGATTAGACTGTGAATAGTCATATTGATTCAGATTTTAGAATTTTTAGAGAATCATGTTATTAGTAGCATTATAATTGTTGGAATACTAATTTTTAGCATTGAAGTAAATTTAGGTTATATACATAGTCTAGGCTATAGGTGTTGGAGATTGAAACTAGTAAGGCAAGGCCCACTGTGGCTTCACAGGCAGCAAGTACTAGGAGGGTAATTGGTATTATGAATGCTAGGGTGAAATGTATATTTAAAGTTATGAGTATTTATGATTAATAATGATAATATTCCTTCTAGGCATAGTAGGGATATTGGGTGTGATCAATAGATTAATATCGCCAGAAGTAGTACGGTATATGCTAATATGATATTGATATAAATAGAGGGCATTTGGTAAATATGTTGTATCATAAGCTAATGAGTTGAAATCATTTATTTTGGCTTAAACTATCTGCCAATTCAGTTCAATCTAATCCTTTTTGAGTTCATTCATAAGTTAACCCTAGGACTAAAATGATAATTAGTATAAGGGCTGTGCTGATTATTAGTGTCAGATTGCTTGTTTGAAGGGCTCATGGCAAGAGTAGTAAGTAGTAGGGCGATTTCTAAGTCAAATAGGAGGAATGTGATGGCTACTAGAAAAAACTTTGTGGAGAAGAGAATGTGGGTAGAGGATAACGGGTCAAATCTGCATTCGTAGGGGCTGGATTTTTTAATATAAATATTAAGTTGCGGGAGACAAAATGTAATAACTATCAGTGATAGGGCTAATAGGGTGTTGATTACTAGGGCTAGTATTAGGTTAATTACTCATTTTCAGATGTTGTCCAAACTAATTGATTGGAAGTCAGTGGTACTGTTTATACTAAAAGAGTAAGATCCTCATCGGTAAATAGAAATATACAAAAATAGTCATACTGCATCTATAAAGTGTCAGTATCAGGTGGCGTCTTCAAAGCCAAAGTGATGGCTAGATGTAAAGTGGTATTTTAATTGGCAGAGGAGACAGATAGTGAGGAATGTTGATCCATTAATGCTGTGAAGTCCTTGAAAACCTATAGCTATAAAGAATGTTGAGCCATAAATTCCAGCAGAAATAGCAGAGAGCCTCAAAGTATTCTGAGACTTGCAGGAGGGTGAAGTAAATGCCTAAGGCAATTGTGGTAAGTAGTGCTTGAATTGTTTTCAATTATTTTCTATTAGGCTGTGATGGGCTCAAGTAATTGAAACCCTGATGCTAGTAATACAGATGTATTCAGGAGGGGTGCTTCCAGAGGGTCGAGGGGAGAAATGCCTGTTGGGGGTCAATGTCTTCCTAGTTCTGGTGTTGGGGCTAGACTAGAATGGCAGAATGCCCAGAAGAATCTAGCAAATAAAAATAATTCTGAGATAATAAATAGGACTATTCTACATCAGAGGCCTTTTTGGACAATTGTTGTATGGTGGCCTTGAAATGTACTTTCCCAGATAATATCACATCACCATTGATATATAGTCAGTGTATTGGTTAGTAGGCCTAAGGTTAAAAGAGTAATAGAGTTAATGTGAAATCATGTAGCTAAGCCGGATGTTATTAGGAGAGTTGGGAGAGCCCCTATTAATGGCCAAGGACTGAGTGTGATGAAATGATAGGCGTGTGTTTGGTGGGTCATTATGTGTTGTCATATAAATAAAGGCTTACTAATAGCCTAAAGGCACAAGCTTAGATGAGGGCGACAGCAAATTCGAGAGTGGTCAATAGAATTAGAATAATAAGGGTGATCGAAGCTGTGGGATGGTTAATAGTTGATAATAGTGTGGCTCCTCCAATTAAGTATATAAGTAAGTGGTCGGCTATAATGCTGGCTGTTAAACGTCCAGCTGATGCCATTGGTTGTGTAAGTAGACTAATGGTTTCGATGATTACTAGTATAGGGGTAAGTGGAATGTGTGTGCCTGGTGGTAGGAGGTAAGCTAAAGAGTTTTTAGTTTTAAAGTGGAAGCCTGTGATTACTGTGCCTGCTCATAAGGGGATTACTATACCGAGATTTATTGATAGTCGAGCAGTTGGTGTAAATGAGTGGGGTAGAAGCCCAAGGAGATTGATTAAGGCAATAAAGAGAATTAGGGATATTAGTATAAGGGATCAAGTTCATCCTTTAATATTATGTATGATTATTTGGTTGAGAACAAGTTGAACTAGTCATTGTTGAATAGAAATCAATCGGTTATTGATTAGATAGTTGGAGGTTGGAAGGAGTGTGGTGGGAAACAAGATGATTAGTGCTGCTGCAGGTAAACCGAGGATTGTCGGGGCAGTAAGTGAGGTGAACAGATTTTCATTCATTTTACTTCTCAAGGGTAGTCACGTTTTTGTGTTTTAATTATTTTTGGTGTAGGGGGTGTATGGTAAATGAACTTTGATAGTTTTAATTGGATAATGGAGAATAAAGTTATGATTGTTGATATAATAATGATAGGTCATGTGGAAATATCTAGTTGAGGCATTCACTGTAAAGAGGTGTGAATTCTCTCAATCTTTAACTGAAAAGGTTAACACTGGGGTAGCTTTACAGTGATATTATAGTGCGGATATAGACCAAGTTTTGAAAGTTTTTAATGGGACTAATTCTAGAATAATAGGTGTAAAACTGTGGTTAGAGCCACAAATTTCTGAGCATTGTCTGTAGTAGAGGCCTGGTCATGTAGCGGTTAAGGCAGATTCATTTAAGCGTCCAGGGATTGCATCTATTCCCTCATTATTTAACCCTAATGAGGGAATAGATTATGAGTGCACGACGGTGTACACGTTGGGATAATCGGAGTAACTTCGAGGCATACCATATAGGCTGAGGAAATGCTGCAGGAAAAAAGTTAAATTGACACCTATATATATGATGGCAAAGTGAATTTTAGCATACATTTGATTAAGTGTATAACCTGAAAATAGGGGGAATCAGTAGACAAAGCCACCTATAATAGCAAATACGGCTCCTATTGATAAAACATAATGGAAATGGGCTGTGACGTCATATGTATCATGTAAAACAATATCTAGCAATGAATTTGCTAGTGCAATGCCGGTTAGACCTCCTACTGTAAAAAGAAAAATAAACCCTAGGGCTCAGAGTATTGCAGGAGATCATTTGATGTTACCAATGTGTAGTGTAGCTAATCAGCTAAAGACTTTGACACCAGTAGGAATAGCAATAATTATAGTAGCAGAGGTGAAGTATGCTTGTGTATGTACATCTGTTCCTACTGTAAATATGTGGTGAGCCCATACACAATCCCTAAGAAGCCAGTTGATGCTATGGCTCATGCTATGCCCATACACCCAAATGGCTTTTTTCCAGAGTAGTATGTTACGATATGGGAAATTATCCTGAAGCCTGGCAGGATGAGGATATAGACTTCAGGCTGACCAAAGAATCAGAATAAGTGCTAATATGCGATAGGATCACCTCCACCAGCTGGGTCAAAAAAAGTAGTATTAAGATTGCGGTCAGTTCGGGCGGATCACGAGGTCAGGAGATCGAGACCATCCTGGCTAACACAGTGAAACCCCGTCTCTACTAAAAATACAAAAAAATAGCCGGGCGAGGTGGCGGGTGCCTGTAGTCCCAGCTACTCGGGAGGCTAAGGCAGGAGAATGGCGCAAACCCGGGAGGCGGAGCTTGCAGTGAGCTGAGATCCAGCCACTGCACTCCAGCCTGGGCGACGGAGCCAGACTCCATCTCAAAAAAAAAAAAAAAAAAAAAAAAGATTGCGGTCAGTTAACAGTAGAATAATGCTGGCGGCTAGGACTGGGAGAGAAAGGAGTCAGAGAACTGCTGTAATCAGGACTGATCAGACGAAAAGGGGTGTGTGACTCTGGGACATAGCTGGAGGTTTTATATTAATAATTGTAGTGATAAAGTTAATGGCTCCTAAAATAGAAGAGACACCTGCCAAATGGAGTGAGAAGATGGTTAAATCTACAGAGACTCCTGCATGTGTTAGGTTTCCTGCTAAGGAGGAGGGGGTAGAGTGTTCTGCTGGTTCCAGCGCCAGCCTTTATTATAGTGGACACAAGTAATAGTAGGAAAGAGGGTGAGCGTGGTCAGAAACTCATATTATTTATCTGGGGAAATGCTAGGATAGGAGTGCAGTGGCACAATCTCAGCTCTCTGCAATCTCCTGGGTTCTTATTTTCCTGATTACACTTAGTTGTCTGTGTTCCCATGTTACATATGGAGCATAATTGAGATGGTTATTTTGATTTTTGTTTCAGATAATTCTCCTGGCTCAGCCTCCTGAGTAGCTGGGATTACAGGTGTGTGCCACCATGCCTGGCCAACTTTTGTATTTTTAGTAGAGATGGGATTTTACCATGTTGGTTAGGCTGGTATTGAACTCCCAACCTCATGTGATCTGCCTGCCTTGACCTCCCAAAGTGCTGGGATAACAGGCATGAGCCACCTGCCCAGCCTAGAATGTTTTTATCTTGTTAAACTAATACACAATCCATGTGAATCCTATTTCCCATTACCTGGCCCTTTCCAAACATTATTCTGTTTTCTCTTTTTAGTAGTGTAACTACTTTAGATATCCCATATAAGCAGATTCATACAGTATTTGTCTTATTTTTGGCTGGCTCATTAAATTTAACATAATGTCATCAGGATTTATGTTTATGGTAGATGTTAGGAGATTTCTTGATGTTCTTTTTTTTAAGCTGAGTAATATTCCATTATTTTTATATTCCAAATTATATTTATCCATTTATTTGGTCAGGGAAGTTTGGGTTGCTTTTACCTATTGACTTTTGTGAATAATGCCACAACAAATGGTGTTAATAACTCATTTGACCATACATGTGAGAGTTTTTATCTGTGCTGCGTTCTGTTTTCTTGGTGTAGGGTTTTACTTTTATGCCAGTACCAAAGTGTTTTGATTACCCTACCTTTGTTTTATATTTTGAAACCATAAAGCATGATGCCTCCAATATTGTTTTCCTTTTTTAAGTAGTCAGGAACTTTGTGGTTTCTTGATATTCCACATGATTTGGGGGTTGTTTTCCTGTATTTTGAAAAGTGAAATTTGGAATTTGAAAGGGATTGCATTGAATGTGTAGACAGATCACTTTGGTCAGCATGGCCATCTTCACAGGATTAAGTCTTCCGACCTTTGAACAAGAGCATGCTTAAGAGTGTATTGTTTAATTTTCATATTTTGTGAAATTTTTTGGTTTTCCTTCTGTTAGTGATTTTTAGTTTCATTCAATTCTGGCCAAAAATAATAGTATGTAATATTCAAGTTTAAAAAATGGATTAAGACTTGTTTTGTGAAATAACAGATGTTGTATCCAGCAGAATTTTCTTATAAGCTATTGAAAATATTGTGGATTCTGCTGTTGTGTGGTGTGTTCCATATGTCTTTTAGGTATAATTGCTTTACATTGCTTTCAAGTCTTTTCTTCCCCTATTAATGTTCTGTCATGCTTTATTATTCATTACTGAAAGTATTGAAGTATTCTCCCACTGTTACATCACTTCATTTGTGTCAATGCTTGCTTTATATATTTAGCAACCATGATAGGAGATATAAATAGGTTCCCAGTGAATGAGCCATTTTATTATAATTTAATGTCCTTGTTTGTCTCTTGTGAGTTTTGACTTAAACTATATTTTATAAAATATGGCAGCTTTTGACTTAATATAATTTGTTCTCTGCTTCTCATTTGGTTAACATTTGCATGGAATGTCTTTTTCCATCTTTCAGTCTATTTTCATCATTAGATCTGAGGTGAGTCTCTGGGAGAAATGACATAGGTGGATTTTGGTTTCTAAATTAAAAATAATCCCTTTATTTAACATTTTCCTTTTGATTGGGAAGTTTAGTCCATGAATATTTTGATACTTTTCTGAAAGGAAATGATTTACAATTACCATTTTATTGTTTTATTTGACTCTTGTAGCTATTTTGTCTGTATTTACTTTGTATTTCTTTGTGTCTTGTTGATATTTGCAGTGACATGCTTTGCTTTTTTTATTTTCTGTTGCATATCTGCATTTTTTTATGGTTACCAATTACATAAAATCTCTTAAATAAGTTACAACTCTATATTTTAAACTGGTAACAACTTGCACTCAGTTGCCTACAAAAATTCTTGCTCATTACATCTGCCCTTAACTTATGACATCACTAAGTATATCATCTACTAATGAGTATTTTAATTTTCATGATGTCTTTCCAATTTTAAAGCACAATTGTTTTCTGCTTAATTATTGTAATACTACAAAGTTTTATTTTTGTGTGTGTGCATATCTTTCCCAGAGAGTTGTGTATGTTTATATGACTTGGTTTGTTTTCTATCATTTTAAATTTTCAATGGGAAAGACTTCTTTTTTCATTTCTTGCAGGTGATGTACTGGTGATGTACTTACTCAGCATTTAGTTATCTTGGAAAATCTTTATTTTTAAAATTTTGTGGGACAGTTTTGCTGAAAGTTTTTGTTCCTTCAGGACTTGGACTATATAACCCAACTCCCCTCTTGTCTGCAGGGTTTTTGTTCAAAAATTCACTGGTAATCTTGCAGGAGCAGCATACAGATGATACATCTCTTGACTTTCTGCATTCAAGATTCTCTTCTTTTCTGTGGCTTTCAAAACTTTGCTTATATTGTGCCTTGTTATGGGTCTCTTTATCCGAGTTGAAGTTTGTTGAGCTTCAGTTTTTAATATTTTTTCATACATTGGATAATTTCTCAGTCATGTTTTGTATATTTGTGCTCTACAATTTCTTTTCTTTGGTCATTTTGTTGATATTCTTATTTTCCTGATTACACTTAGTTTTCTGTGTTCCCATGTTAGACATTGAGCATAATTGAGATGGTTATCTTGATTTTTAATGATAATTTATACATGTTCATTTCTTTAGGGTTGATTTCTGCATACTTGTTTCTTTGATTGGGCCATGTTAGTCTGATGCTTTATATATATTGTAACGTTTAGTTGAGATGTGTACATTAAATAAAAAGCCATCTGTCAGTCTGTGTAAAGTGACTTTCAACCCTGAAATATCTTACACCAGTTTACCAGACTAGATATTGAAAATTTCTCAAACCTGTTCTTTAGATGTCTCTTCCTTAGATTTGTGTTCCATTTATTGAGTTATGTGGGTTTGCCCATGTTTCTGCTGAAGAGCCTGTAATAAGTTGATACACCTGCTTTTTCTGTGTGGTCCTACAGTCTCTCTGCTGCTGTAACAATCATTTACCTTTGGTCTCACAGACACTAACCTTTCATTCAAAGTATAGCACCATTTCTTTCAGCACTCTGGTTCACAGTAGACAGAAGCCAGTCTTTGGAAAGACCCCTCAAGGCAGAAGTATGGACACATGTGCCACTATTTTTTTTTTTTCACTTTTGAGAGAGAAGCCAGGAATTGAGAGTTTACACTTAAAGGCATTATTTTATATTGGGGAGGAGGTATGGCTGTGGTGGGTAAATGTAACAGATGTTCTTTTGTCTTCTGTGTGGATTTTGGCATCATTCTCATCTGTGACACTGCAATCTTTTAACTGGGTTTTAGAGCTCTTACAAAGGCATTTTGGTCAATATATTTTTGTTACATTTACATGTCTATTAAGGAATTTGGGCTTGTGGTATTATGCCATTTTATTGTGCTTGGCATAATTTTATATTTTGTATTTGTAAAGTATATTCACCTGAGCCTAATAAGTGGTATAGTTTATTTTTATTCCTTTTAGCTGTGTCCTCTCATTTTACTCCAGAACTTTTGCCTGGGCAGAGCATAAAACATTTATTCCCAAAAGTGATACTGAGAAGATATGAAAGCTATGGCATTGAAGAGTTAAACTTAAAAGACCTGAAAAGTGTGGGTTAGTGTAAGGGACAGAAAAAAAGTTATAATGGACTTAACCAATGTTAATCTTTCAATGTGATGAATGTGGCAAAGCCTTTAACTGGTGCTCAATTTTACTCAACATAAGAGAATTCATACAGGAGAGAAATCATACAAATGTGAGGAATGTGGCAAAGCCTTTAACTGGTTCTCAAACCTTACTCAAAATAAGAGAATTCGCACCCTAGAGAAACCCTACAAATGTGAAGAATGTGGCAAAGCCTTTAACCAGAGCTCACACCTTATGGACATAAGAGAATTCATGCTGTAGAGCAACCTTACACATGTGAAGAATGTGCCAAAGACTTTCAACCAGGGCTCACCTCTCACTGGACACAAGAGAGCTCATACTGGAAGGAAACCCTGCACATGTGAAGAATATGGCAAACCTTTCAACTAGTTCTCATACTTTTCTCAACATAAGAGAATTCATACTGGTGAGAAACTGTACAACCGGTGAGAAACTGTACAACCATGAAGAATGTGAAAAAGCTTTTGTGCATGGCTGAATCCTTACTAAAAATAAGAGAATTCATACTGGAGAGACATGCTACAAATGTGAAGAATGTGGCAAAACCTTTAACCAGAGCTCACATCTTATTGAACACAAGAGAATTCACACTGGAGAGCAACCCTGCAAGTGTGAAAAATGTGGCAAAGCCTTTAACTGGTTCTCAAACCTTACTAAACCTAAGAGAATTCATACTGGAGAGAAACCCTAGAAACGTGAAGAATGTGGTAAGTCTTTGATCAGTGCTCAATCCTTACTGAATATAAGATAATTCACATGATAGAGAACCCTTACAATTGCAAGGAATGTAGCAAAGGTTTTAATTTGTGCTCATTTTACTATAAGTAAATTCATTCTGGAGAGAAACCCTAAACATGTGAAGATGTGGCAAAGTCCAGCCCTCAGGCCTTATACATACATAAAACTATTTGTACTGGAAAAAATCACTACAAGGGTGGGGAATGTGGCCGGGCCTTTAACCAGTTCCAAACCTTTATTGTACATAAGGGAATTCATCATGAACAAAAATCTTATGAATGTAAAAAAATGTAACAAAGCCTTTAACCAGCCCTCAAACCTTAATGAACCTAAGAGATTTTATTTTTAAAACCAATTTTTTTTAAAGATGGAATCTCACTTTTTCAGCCAGGCAGGAGTGCAGTGGCACTATCTCGGCTCACTGCAACCTCTGCCTTCCCAGTTCAATTGATTCTTCTGCCTCAGTCTCCTGAGGAGCTGGGATTACAGGTGCATGTCACCACACTGGCTGGTTTTTGTATTTTTAGTAGAGATGGGGTTTCAACATGTTGGCCAGGCTGGTGTCGAACTCCTGACTTCAGGTGATCCACCTGCCTCAGCTTCCCAAAGCCTAAGAGAATTTGTATTACACCTTACAAGGGATAAAAATGTGACAGAACCTTTAAGCACATCTCAGGCCTTACATAATATCTGATCACTTTCTAGAGACAAACCCTACAACAGCAAAAAATGTGGTAAAACTTTTAACTAGTCTTGAATGCTTGTTATACATAAGATAATTAATACGAAGAGAAACCCTACAATAAGGAATATGACAATGTCTTTAAAAAGTCCTTAAACCTGAATAAATGTAAGATAATTGATATTAGAGAGAACCCCAGCAATTACAGAAGACACATGTGGCAAAGCCTTTAACTGGTTCTCCATCCTTATTAATTATTAATTAAGCAATTTTATACTGGAGAGAAACTCCACATACATAAAAAATGTGATGGAGCATTTAACCACAACTCAATCTTTTCTAAGAAACAAACCATACTGGTGAGAAACTCTGGAAATGTGTTAAATGTGGCAAGGCCTGGAAAGGCCATCGTTGAGACATGAGCTTGGCCTACGGAGGCCACTGAGAGGCAGGAGCTGGGCTTGCAGATGGGAGAGACCGCCACGTGAGAGGCGGAGAAAGGGCCTCTACAGGCCAATGGGAGGCAGGAGCTGGCCCTGGAGGGGCCCACTTGAGGCAGGCAGGCAGGCAGGAACCTGGCCCCGGGAAGCCACTGTGAGGTGACAGCCAGGCCTGGAGAGGCCCCTGGGAGGCAAGTGCGGGGCCCACAGAGTTGGGCCTGTAGGGGCTGCCGGGAGGCAGGCAGGCAGGCAGGCAGGAACATGGCCCTGGGAAACCACTGTGAGGCGAGAGCCAGGCCTGGAGAGGCCCTGGGAGGAAAGAGCGGGGCCCGCAGAGGCTGTTCTCCAGCCAGAGCTGTGTCTGTGCAGGCCACCAGGAGGCAGAAGGTGGGCCTATAGAGCTCTGGCTGGAGAAAGGTTTGGAGCTGGGTCTGCACAGGCCACTGAGAGACAGAAGGAGCAGGGCCTGTGGAAGCTGCCAGAAGGCAGGAGCTTCAGACAGGGGAGGCTGCAGCGAGGTGGAGGCCTGGGTGTGGGACAGTCCACTGTGAGGCGGAGGCTGGGCCTGTATACAGGCCTTCAGGAGGCAGTATGCTGGGCCCAGAGAGGCCGATTGGAGGTCATGTTCTGGGCCTGAAGAGGCCGCCAAAAGTCAAAAGCGGGACCTGGGAAAGCCGCCAAGAGGCACGAGCTGGGCTGGGCCTAAAGAGGCCATTGGGAAGCAGGAGGAGCTGTGCCTGGAGAGGCTGATGGAAGTTGTGCACCTGGAGAGGCTGCCAAGAGGCAAAAGCCGGGATGGGGGAGGCCTACTTGAGGACAACTTGGGCCTGTAGAGGCCACCGGGACCCAGGAGCTGGCCCCGGAGAGGCCGACTTGAGGGGAACTTGGGCCTGCAGAGGCCGCCGGGAGGAAGAGCCGCCCGGAGAGGCCGACTGGAGGAAGTGCTGGGCCTGGAGAGGATGCAAAGCAGCAAATGCTGGGCCTGGAAAGGCCGCCATCAAGGCATGAGCTTGGCCTACAGAGGCCACTGGGAGGCAAGAGCTGGGACTGCAGAGTCCACCGAAGGACAGAAGCTTGGCCCGAGGGGTCCGCGGTGAGGCAAGATGCAGGCCCGGAGAGTGCCCAGTCCGAGGTAGAGTCTGGGCCTAGAGAGGCAACCCACAGGCAGGGGCTAGGCCTGGAGAGCCACGAGAGGCATCAGTCGGGCCCCAGTGGGCCAGCGTGAGGGAGGACGTCGGCCCAGAGAGGCCAGTGTGAGGCAGGAGTTCATACCTCTGGGCCGGCCGCGAGAGGCATGAGTTAGGCCGAAACAGGCCACGGTGTGGGAGGAGCTGGGCCTGTTGAGGCTGCTGGGACGCAGGCAGGCAGGAACCTGGCCTCGGGAAGCCACCGGGAGGCAAGAGCCGGGCTTGGATAGGCCCCTGGGAGGCCAGCATGGGGCCCGCAGAGGCTGTTCTCCAGCCAGAGCTGGGTCTGTGCACGCCACCGGGAAGCAGAAGGTGAGCCTACAAAGGCTTTCTCAGCTCTGGCTGAGAAAGGTTTGGGCCTACAAAGGCTGGCAGGAGCTGGGCAGGAGCTAAGCCCACAAAGTTTGCTTGTTGCGAGGCGGCGGTCGGGCCTGTTGATGCAGCCAGGAGCAAGGGGAAGGGCTGGGCCTGGAGAGGCCACCACGAGGGAGGCCGAGAATGGGCCTCTACAGGTCTGGAGAGGCCACCAAAAGTGGACAAACTGGGCCCGGAAAGGCCATTGTGAGGGGTGAGCTGGGCCTGAGGAGGCCATCGGGAGGCAGGAACGGGCCCTATTGAAGCCGCCGGAAGGCAGGAGCTTTGGACTGGGGAGGCCGCAGTGAGGCTGCAGCCTAGGTGTGGGAGAGTGCACTGTGAGGCAGAAGCTAAGCCTGTACACGGGCCTTCGGGAGGCAGGAGGCTGAACCCGGAGAGGCTGACAGGAGGTCAAGTTCGGGGCCTGAAGAGGCCACCAAGAGTCAAAAGTGGGGCCTGGGAAGGCCGCCAAGAGGCACGAACTGGGCTGGGCATAAAGAGGCCATCGGGAGGCAGGAGGAGCTAGGCCTGGAGTGGCTGATGGAAGTTGTGCACCTGGAGAGGCTGCCGAGAGGCAAGAGCTGGGCCGGGGGAAGCTGACTTGAGTATGACTTGGGCCTGCAGAGGCCACCGGGAGGAAGAGCCAGGCCCGGAGAGGCCTACTGGAGGTCAGGTTCTGGGCCTGAAGAGGCCACCAAAAGCAAAAGCGGGACCTGGGAAGGGCACCATCAAGGCATGAGCTTGGCCTACAGTGGCCACTGGGAGGCAGGAGCTGGGCCTGCAGAGCCCCCCGAAGGGCAGGAGGTTGGCCCAAAGGGGCCACGGCGAGGCAAGAGGTGGGCCCGGAGAGGGCCCACTGCGAGGTAGAGGCTGGGACTGAAGAGCCTGCCCACATGCAGGGGCTGGGCCTGGAGAGGCCACGAGAGGCATGAGCTGGGCCCCAGTGGGCTGGCGTGAGGGAGGACCTCGAACCAGAGAGGCCAGTGTAAGGTAGGAGCTCCCACCTCTGGGCGGGACACGAGAGGCATGAGCTGGGCTGAAACAGGCCAGGAGGAGCTGGGCCTGTCGAGCGGCATGAGCTGGGCCCGGAAAGGCCGTTGTGAGGCGTGAACTTGGCCTGAAGAGGCATCGGGATATTATTCATCCATAGAAGGAAAGATATATTGATATTTCACACATTATGACATAAGGAAGTTTGAAAACGTGCTAAGAGGGAAAAAAGCCTCAAAAGATCACATATTGTACAAGTCTGTTTGTCCAGGTTAGGCAAATCTATAGTGACAAAAAATGAATCAATGGTTGCCTAAGCCTGGGGGCCAAGGCAGGTGTGGGGAGTAGAACGTAGTGGCTAAGGGGTTTGGATTTCTCTGTAGGGTAATGAAAGATTCTAAGAGTGACTGTGGCTCACAGTTCTGCAGACTATATAAGTAGCATGGTTCCAGGCCAGGCACAGGGGCCCACACCTGTAACCCCAGCACATTGAGACATTGAGGCAAAAGGTTTGCTTGAGCCCAGAAGTTTGAAACAAGCCTGGGAAACATGGTGAGACCTTGTCTCTATTAAAAATTTAAAAATTAGCCAGGTATGATGGTACACTAATACATGCCTGGGGTCCCAGCTACTTTGGAGGCCAGGGTAAAAAGACCTGGGAAAGTGCTAGGATTACAGGAAGGAGCACCACATCTGGCCAGTTTATTTTCTATTACTGGCTCAATGTAAAGGCTGAGTCTCAGGAACAGCCAATGAAAGAGACGCACAGGGTAAGGTAAGTGGGCAGGGGTACTTCCATGCCCTCTGTTGGGCACGCTATCCTCCCAGCACCTCCTTATGTTCAGCATCTCAGAAGTTCTCCAAACCCTATTGTTTAGGGATTTTATGGAGTCATGATAAAATCATTGGCCATTGGTGGTTAAGTCAATTTCCAGCCCCTTTTGCTTCCTGGAGTTCAGCCGGTGAGGCTGAAAGTTCCAAGCCTCAAAAAATATGGTTGGAGCCGGACGTAAGGTCTCAGCCTGTAATCCCAGAACTTTGGGAGGCCAAGGTGGATGGATCACTTGAGGTCAGGGGTTCAAGACCAGCCTGACCAACATGGTGTAACCCTGTCTCTAGTAAAAAACAAAACCTAGCTGGGCATGGTGGCGGGAGCCTGTATGTAGTCCCAGCTACTCAGAAGGCTGAGTCAGGAGAATCATTTCAACCCAGGAGGTGGAAGTTTCAGTGAGCCAAGATTGTGACAACATACTCCAGCTTGGGTGACAGCGAGACTGTGTCTCAAAAAAAAAAAAAAAAAAGAAAAAGAAAAAGAAAATTAGCCAAGTGTCTCAGCTCATAGGGAGGCCAAGGGCAGGAGGATTGTTTTAGTCTGAGAGGTTGAGGTTGCTGTGAGCTGTAATTGCACCACTGTACTTTATCCTGGGCAATAGAGCAAGACCCTCTTTCAAAAAGAAGAAAAAAATAAGCATGATGGGAATGGGGACAGATGGCAATGTTAAGTAGAGTGGTCAGGGTTGGCCTCATAAGTGAAAATTGAGCAAAAGTTTGAAGCAGGTGATGGAGCTGGCCAAGGTGCTGAGGGAAGAGCATTGTAGGTTGAATCAACAGGATTAATGCATTGAGAGGAAACTCCCCGGTGTGCCTGAGGCTCTGGAAGGAGGCCAGTGGAGCAAAGAGATAGAGGGAGATAAGTAGGGGAGGAGCCAGGGAGTTGCTGGGCTGGGATCAGTACAGATCGTGTAAGCCCTGGGAGGTTATTGCTGGAGCTTTTACTTTTACTCTGACTAAAATGAGAACTGCAGGGTGGTTCAGAGCAAAGAGGCAACATGATCTGTCTCCTGATTTAAAAGCACCCCCTGGCTGCTGAGTTGAGAAAGACTGTGGGAAGATTCGGGTAGAAGCATGAGGGTCAAGTTGTGGCAACATCCAGGTGGGAGATGGTAGTGGTCCTAACCAGGGTCATCATGGTGGTGAGAGATGGTCAGAGCCTGGATGCATGTTGAAGTCAGTCAACAGGATTTCCTGACAGACTGGATATGAACTGCGAGAGAAGGCAGGAGTCAAGGTTGAGTTTGATCCTAATTGAATTATTAGGTAATTAAAAAAACAACATCACTCTCTTTCCCAGTCCTACCAACTAATGGTTGCAAGATTAAAGAAATCTCAAGTCAGGCCAGATGCAGTGGCTCACACCTATAGTTCCAACAGCTTGAGAAGCAGAGATGGGAGTACGTTTTAAGGCCATGAGTTCAAGAGCAGCCTGGGCAACATAGCAAGACCTCCTCTCTACAAAAATAAATTTGATAAAATAAAATAAATATAGCTGGACATGGTGGTGTGTACCTATGGCCTCAGTTACTCAGGAGGCCAGGTAGACAGATCTTTTGAAGCTAGAAGTTTGAGGCCAGCTTGGGAAACATAGCAAGACTTCTCGCTTTTACAGGGCTCATGCTGCCTTTTCTTTGTTTATATCTTGCTTGGATGGAGACATGATGACAGGAGCTCCCTCTGGCACCGTGCACCAGAAACGAAAGTGAGAAGATGCACAGGGAAGCCAGTCTTACCACGTTTGAGCAACTAAACCACTGTCAGCCTCAGCCTACCTGCACAATTACTTTTATATGAGAAAAACAGGCATCTCCCTATTTGGAAAACCACAGCTGGGTTGCAGTAGCAAACAATACTCAAGTTATTCCTGGTAACATTGTTCCTACAGCCCTAATCTGTCTGAAAAAAAGAAAAGAAAAAAAAGAAAAGAAAAAAAGAATGATCCTAATGCAGTTATTTCCTCTTGCATTCATGAGGAGATGGAAGAAATACCCATATTGGATGGTTGGTTGGGAATTGTCTTTGGTATTGTATGAAGTATTTTAATATTGTAAACATGAAAAGATGAGAATCCTAGAGACTCCATGGACATGGAGAAAAGAAAGTACATTAGAGGATGTTGTAGGAAATACTTTCATTCCAGGCACTGCTGTTTAAACTACCCCTAAACTTTCTTTCCTTAAAAGAACAGAAAAAACAAAGAGGACAAAAGATCAAAAAACATTCCATGTGACCCTCTCCACTCTTGTTTCTTGTAATAAAGGAAAAGCATTTTAGGGACTTTCTTGAGTGCAGTTTATGATGTGATCCAAGTTATTTATTTTCTGTTAATGATTTTCAAAATTTTAATTAAAAACATTCAGAAATTTACCTTTATCAAAGGCAGCTGCTCACAGGTAAAACTAGTTTGGTTAACTTCATCTGTATAAACACATAGCTAGTGAACTGACATAACTATTAAACTTAAGAATCAATGGAAACATGCCAAGGACTGGCCCTTACCTTTCACAGTGACCTCAATTTCAGGAACTTGTCATCAATTTACAGGTGAGTCATTTGCCATGAGCAAATGAAAAAGAATTTGGAAGCACAGCACAAAGAATTAGAGGAAAAATTATGGACAAGTTCCCTACAATCAAGCAATATCCACTTCATATTGAAGGCATTTTGCTTAGCTTATTGGGCAAATCTGAAGAACAAGCCTAAAAGATAAGTACTTTTAAAAGAAACATTTAACACTTTTTTCTTTTTTTCTTTTTTTTTTTTTTTTTTTGAGACGGAGTCTTGCTCTGTCGCCCAGACTGGAGTGCAGTGGCATGATCTCAGCTGACTGCAATCTTCATCTCCCAGATTCAAGCAATTCTCTGGCCTCAGCCTCCCAAGTAGCTGGGACTACAGGCACACACCACCATGCCTGGCTAATTTCTTCTATTTTTACTACAGAGGGGGTTTCACCACGTTAGCCAGGATGGTCTCAATCTCCTGACCTTGTGATCTGCCTGCCATGGCCTCCCAAAGTGCTGGGATTACAGGCATGAGCCACTGCACCCGGACCATTTTAACACTTTCAGTCAAAAGGAGAATTACATTATTAGTCAAAATGACCTCTGTGTTCTAAGCAGAAATGACTGAAGGCCATTCCATACAGCAGTGGTCCCTGGTAGCCTTTCCATTCTCATCAAGAGGCAGGGTAGCTGTTCAACAACAGGTGGTTTCTATCATGCAACTAAGCAGTGCTCAATAAGTTCAAGTCATCAGATGCAGAGTAGTCAGGATTTCTGATGAGGGACAGGAAACGTCAACACCACGTATTGAGATAATGGACAGGAATGCCCTGGGAATGCTGTGAGCGCTCCCCACTCCCAATCAACAGAAACACACTTTCTTGCTGAGGCTCCTCAGAATCATTCAAGACAGCAATCCAGAAACTGCTGTCAACAAATCTACGTACTTGCCACACATGTGTCAGCCAGATTAGAAATACAGAGAGTGGAATGACACTTATCCCAACGCCTCAATTCCTGTCCCATTCTGACACATGAGAAAGCTGAATCCAAGAGAAATGAAGTCGTCTGCTTGGTTTCTTTTTTTTTTTTAATTTTTTATTATTATTATTATACTTTAAGTTCTAGGGTACATGTGCATAACGTGCAGGTTTGTTACGTATCTATACTTGTGCCATGTTGGTGTGCTGCACCCATCAACTCGTCAGCACCCATCAACTCGTCATTTACATCAGGTATAACTCCCAATGCAATCCCTCCCCCCTCCTCCCTCCCCATGATAGGCCCCGGTGTGTGATGTTCCCCTTCCCGAGTCCAAGTGATCTCATTGTTCAGTTCCCACCTATGAGTGAGAACATGCGGTGTTTGGTTTTCTGTTCTTGTGATAGTTTGCTAAGAATGATGGTTTCCAGCTGCATCCATGTCCCTACAAAGGACACAAACTCATCCTTTCTTATGGCTGCAAAGTATTCCATGGTGTATATGTGCCACATTTTCTTAATCCAGTCTGTCACTGATGGACATTTGAGTTGATTCCAAGTCTTTGCTATTGTGAATAGTGCCGCAATAAACATACATGTGCATGTGTCTTTATAGCAGCATGATTTATAATCCTTTGGGTATATACCCAGTAATGGGATGGCTGGGTCATATGGTACATCTAGTTCTAGATCCTTGAGGAATCGCCATACTGTTTTCCATAATGGTTGAACTAGTTTACAATCCCACCAACAGTGTAAAAGTGTTCCTATTTCTCCACATCCTCTCCAGCACCTGTTGTTTCCTGACTTTTTAATGATCGCCATTCTAACTGGTGTGAGATGGTATCTCATTGTGGTTTTGATTTGCGTTTCTCTGATGGCCAGTGATGATGAGCATTTTTTCATGTGTCTGTTGGCTGTATGAATGTCTTCTTTTGAGAAATGTCTATTCATATCCTTTGCCCACTTTTTGATGGGGTTGTTTTTTTCTTGTAAATTTGTTTGAGTTCTTTGTAGGTTCTGGATATTAGCCCTTTGTCAGATGAGTAGATTGCAAAAATTTTCTCCCATTCTGTAGGTTGCCTGTTCACTCTGATGGTAGTTTGTTTTGCTGTGCAGAAGCTCTTTAGTTTAATGAGATCCCATTTGTCAATTTTGGCTTTTGCTGCCGTTGCTTTTGGTGTTTTAGACATGAAGTCTTTGCCCATGCCTATGTCCTGAATGGTACTACCTAGGTTTTCCTCTAGGGTTTTTATGGTATTAGGTCTAACATTTAAGTCTCTAATCCATCTTGAATTAATTTTCGTATAAGGAGTAAGGAAAGGATCCAGTTTCAGCTTTCTACTTATGGCTAGCCAATTTTCCCAGCACCATTTATTAAATAGGGAATCCTTTCCCCATTTCTTGTTTCTCTCAGGTTTGTCAAAGATCAGATGGCTGTAGATGTGTGGTATTATTTCTGAGGACTCTGTTCTGTTCCATTGGTCTATATCTCTGTTTTGGTACCAGTACCATGCTGTTTTGGTTACTGTAGCCTTGTAGTATAGTTTGAAGTCAGGTAGCGTGATGCCTCCAGCTTTGTTCTTTTGACTTAGGATTGTCTTGGAGATGCGGGCCCTTTATTGGTTCCATATGAACTTTAAAGCAGTTTTTTCCAATTCTGTGAAGAAACTCGTTGCTAGCTTGATAGGGATGGCATTGAATTATAAATAACCTTGGACAGTATGGCCATTTTCACGATATTGATTCTTCCTATCCATGAGCATGGTATGTTCTTCCATTTGTTTGTGTCCTCTTTTATTTCACTGAGCAGTGGTTTGTAGTTCTCCTTGAAGAGGTCCTCTACATCCCTTGTAAGTTGGATTCCTAGGTATTTTATTCTCTTTGAAGCAATTGTGAATGGAAGTTCATTCATGATTTGGCTCTCTGTCTGTTACTGGTGTATAAGAATGCTTGTGATTTTTGCACATTAATTTTGTATCCTAAGACTTTGCTGAAGTTGCTTATCAGCTTAAGGAGATTTTGGGCTGAGACAATGGGGTTTTCTAAATATACAATCATGTCATCTGCAAACAGGGACAATTGGACTTCTTCTTTTCTTAACTGAATACCCTTGATTTCTTTGTCTTGCCTGATTGCCTTAGCCAGAACTTCCAACACTACGTTGAATAGGAGTGGTGAGAGAGGGCATCCCTGTCTTGTGCCAGTTTTCAAAGGGAATTTTTCCAGTTTTTGCCCATTCAGTATGATATTGGCTGTGGGTTTGTCATAAATAGCTCTTATTATTTTGAGGTACGGTCCATCAATACCGAATTTACTGAGCGTTTTTAGCATGAAGGCTGTTGAATTTTGTCAAAAGCCTTTTCTGCATCTATTGAGATAATCATGTGGTTCTTGTCTTTGGTTCTGTTTATATGCTGGATTATGTTTATTGATTTGCGAATGTTGAACCAGCCTTGCATCCCAGGGATGAAGCCCACTTGATCATGGTGGATAAGCTTTTTGATGTGCTGCTGAATCCGGTTTGCCAGTATTTTATTGAGGATTTTTGCATCGATGTTCATCAGGGATATTGGTCTAAAATTCTCTTTTTTTGTTGTGTCTCTGCCAGGCTTTGGTATCAGGATGATGTTGGCCTCATAAAATGAGTTAGGGAGGATTCCCTCTTTTTCTATTGATTGGAATAGTTTCAGAAGGAATGGTACCAGCTCCTCCTTGTACCTCTGGTAGAATTCAGCTGTGAATCCATCTGGTCCTGGACTTTTTTTGGTTGGTAGGCTATTAATTATTGCCTCAATTTCAGAGCCTGCTATTGGTCTATTCAGGGATTCAACTTCTTCCTGGTTTAGTCTTGGAAGAGTGTAAGTGTCCAGGAAATTATCCATTTCTTCTAGATTTTCTAGTTTATTTGCATAGAGGTGTTTATAGTATTCTCTGATGGTAGTTTGTATTTCTGTGGGGTCAGTGGTGATACCCCCTTTATCATTTTTTATTGTGTCTATTTGATTCTTCTCTCTTTTCTTCTTTATTAGTCTTGCTAGCGGTCTGTCAATTTTGTTGATCTTTTCAAAAAACCAACTCCTGGATTCATTGATTTTTTGGAGGGTTTTTTGTGTCTCTATCTCCTTCAGTTCTGCTCTGATCTTAGTTATTTCTTGCCTTCTGCTAGCTTTCGAATGCATTTGCTCTTGCTTCTCTAGTTCTGTTAATTGTGTTGTTAGAGTGCCAATTTTAGATCTTTCCTGCTTTCTCTTCTGGGCATTTAGTGCTATAAATTTCCCTCTACACACTGCTTTAAATGTGTCCCAGAGATTCTGGTATGTTGTATCTTTGTTCTCATTGGTTTCAAAGAACATCTTTATTTCTGCCTTCATTTCGTTATGTACCCAGTAGTCATTCAGGAGCAGGTTGTTCAGTTTCCATGTAGTTGAGCGTTTTGATTTTCTTAGTCCTGAGTTCTAGTTTGATTGCACTGTGGTCTGAGAGACAGTTTGTTATAATTTCTGTTCTTGTACATTTGCTGAGGAGTGCTTTACTTCCAATTATGTGGTCAATTTTGGAATAAGTGTGATGTGGTGCTGAGAAGAATGTATATTCTGTTGATTTGGGGTGGAGAGTTCTATAGACGTCTATTAGGTCTGCTTGCTGCAGAGATGAGTTCAATTCCTGGATATCCTTGTTAACTTTCTGTCTCGTTGATCTGTCTAATGTTGACAGTGGAGTGTTTAGTCTCCCATTATTATTGTATGGGAGTCTAAGTCTCTTTGTAAGTCTCTAAGGACTTGCTTGATGAATCTGGGTGCTCCTGTATTGGGTGCATATATATTTAGGATAGTTAGCTCTTCCTGTTGAATTGATCCCTTTACCATTATGTAATGGCCTTCTTTGTCTCTTTTGATCTTTTATAGTTTAAAGTCTGTTTTATCAGAGACTAGTATTGCAACCCCTGCCTTTTTTTGTTCTCCATTTGCTTGGTAAATCTTCCTCCATCCCTTTATTTTGAGCCTATGTATGTCTCTGCATGTGAGATGGGTCTCCTGAATACAGCAGACTGATGGGTCTTGACTCTTTATCCAGTTTGCCAGTCTGTGTCTTTTAATTGGAGTATTTAGTCCATTTACATTTAAGGTTAAGATTGTTATGTGTGAACTTGATCCTGCCATTATGATATTAACTGGTTATTTTGCTCGTTAGTTGATGCAGTTTCTTCCTAGCCTCGATGGTCTTTACATTTTGGCATGTTTTTGCAATGGCTGGTACCGGTTGTTCCTTTCCATGTTGAGTGCTTCCTTCAGGGTCTCTTGTAAGGCAGGCCTAGTGGTGACAAAATCTCTAAGCATTTGCTTATCTGTAAAGGATTTTATCTCTCCTTCACTTATGAAACTTAGTTTGGCTGGATATGAAATTCTGGGTTGAAAATTCTTTTCTTTAAGAATGTTGAATATCGGCCCCCACTCTCTTCTGGCTTGGAGAGTTTCTGCCGAGAGATCTGCTGTTAGTCTGATGGGCTTCCCTTTGTGAGTAACCCGACCTTTCTCTCTGGCTGCCCTTAAGATTTTTTCCTTCATTTCAACTTTGGTGAATCTGGCAATTATGTGTCTTGGAGTTGCTCTTCTCGAGGAGTATCTTTGTGGCGTTCTCTGTATTTCCGGGATTTGAATGTTGGCCTGCCCTACTAGGTTGGGGAAGTTCTCCTGGATGATATCCTGAAGAGTGTTTTCCAACTTGGTTCCATTTTCCCCCTCACTCTCAGGCACCCCAATCAGACGTAGATTTGGTCTTTTTACATAATCCTATACTTCTTGCAGGCTTTGTTCATTTCTTTTTCTTCTTTTTTCTTTTGGTTTCTCTTCTCACTTCATTTCATTCATTTGATCCTCAATCGCTGATACTCTTTCTTCCAGTTGATCGAGTTGGTTACTGAAGCTTGTGCATTTGTCACATATTTCTCGTGTCATGGTTTTCATCTCTTTCATTTTGTTTATGACCTTCTCTGCATTAATTACTCTAGCTATCAATTCTTCCACTTTTTTTTCAAGAATTTTAGTTTCTTTGCACTGGGTACGTAATTCCTCCTTTAGCTCTGAGAAGTTTGATGGACTGAAGCCTTCTTCTCTCATCTCGTCAAATTCATTCTCCATCCAGCTTTGATCCAGCTGGCGATGAGCTGCGCTCCTTTGCCGGGGGTGATGCGCTCTTATTTTTTGAATTTCCAGCTTTTCTGCCCTGCTTTTTCCCCATCTTTGTGGTTTTATCTGCCTCTGGTCTTTGATGATGTTGACGTACTGATGGGGTTTTGGTGTAGGTGTCCTTCCTGTTTGATAGTTTTCCTTCTAACAGTCAGGACCCTCAGCTGTAGGTCTGTTGGAGATTGCTTGAGGTCCACTCCAGACCCTGTTTGCCTGGGTATCAGTAGCAGAGGCTGCAGAAGATAGAATATTCCTGAACAGCGAGTGTACCTGTCTGATTCTTGCTTTGGAAGCTTCCTCTCAGGGGTGTACTCCACCCTGTGAGGTGTGGGGTGTCAGACTGCCCCTAGTGGGGGATGTCTCCCAGTTAGGCTACTCAGGGGTCAGGGACCCACTTGAGCAGGCAGTCTGTCCCTTCTCAGATCTCAACCTCTGTGTTGGGAGATCCACTGCTCTCTTCAAAGCTGTCAGAGTCGTTTGCATCTGCAGAGGTTTCTGCTGCTTTTGTTGTTGTTTAGCTGTGCCCTGTCCCCAGAGGTGGAGTCTACAGAGACAGGCAGGTTTCCTTGAGCTGCTGTGAGCTCCACCCACTTCGAGCTTCCCAGCAGCTTTGTTTACCTACTTAAGCCTCAGCAATGGCAGGCGCCCCTCCCCCAGCCTCGCTGCTGCCTTGCGGTTAGATCACAGACTGCTGTGCTAGCAATGAGGCTCCGTGGGTGTGGGACGCTCCCAGCCAGGTGTGGGATATAATCTCCTGGTGTGCCCGTTTGCTTAAAGCACAGTATTGGGGTGGGAGTTACCCGATTTTCCAGAGAGAACTTTTGTGTGTCTCAGTTCCCCTGGCTAGGAAAAGGGATTCCCTTCCCCCTTGCGCTTCCCAGGTGAGGCGATGCCTCGCCCTGCTTCAGCTCTCGCTGGTCGGGCTGCAGCAGCTGACCAGCACCGATTATCCGGCACTCCCTAGTGAGATGAACCCAGTACCTCAGTTGAAAATGCAGAAATCACCAGTCTTCTGTGTCGCTCGCGCTGGGAGTTGGAGACTGGAGCTGTTCCTATTCGGCCATCTTGCTCCGACCCTCTGCTTGGTTTCAATAGCAAGTGTAGTAGTAGAAAAAAACTAAAGCCTGGCTTTGGGGACCTTCCTTTTTTAGGTCCTGAATTTCTGTAATTCATTCAGACATGACCCTTCATTGATATGTTATTAAAGACATACCGTAGGGGAAGGGACTATGAGTCCCTTCATGTTCATATGAAAGAGTGAGACCATTGTCTCCAAAAAATAAAAAACACAAAAATGTTTCAATTCAAAAAAGTGTGATGGTCTTTGGCAATGTTTAAATAAAAAATAAGAGTATCTCTTTCAAATAAGCTGACACTTTCTGAACATATAATAACCAGGGTCACAGAATCACAGAGGCCAGTGAGATTAAAAAGTAACCCTGTGAACCCCAGTGACACATACACCACCAGGAAAATTTCCTGTTCCTGTCCCTCCAACTAATCCACAGCAACATAATGTCAGCAAGTGCCTCCCCTACTTCCAGGCAGCCACAGGGAAAGGGGAGAGCAAAGAAACCATTCCCTATGTCACTGATAAGCGAGGCTCAATGGGAAACATGAGGCACGAGGGACATCCAAAGGTAGGTGACAATTTCAGTGTCTCCCTTTTGTCTTCCTGCTTTTTCTGCTATCTTCTGCTCTTCTGCTCTTTTCATGATAAGGAAGGAGGCAGCAATAGCATGTCTACTGTGAAAATAGCATGACTACTCATCAGGCATCATGGAACTTAATGGAGAAGTTTAGACAATCCTGGGAAGCTTTCAGACCTGGTCTCCTAACATGTACAACTAAGTTTTCTAAGGCTCTTGACCAGGCAGTAGACTGTGAACTCCCAGGAGTTCACACAGGTTTTCTAGGGTCTTCACACTGCTAAGCGCAATCATGGCAACTCCTTCATTTCCTTTTTAAACAAGTGTTTTCCCAATTATCCCTTTAAAATTGGGCAGTTTAGGCTGGGCATGGTGACTCACCTGTAATCCCAGTACTTTGGGAGGCTGAGGCGGGTGGATCACTTGAGGTCAGGAGTTTGAGACCAGCCTGGCTGACAGGGTAAAACCCCATCTCTACTAAAAAAGAAACAATAATTAGCTCGACGTGGTGGTGGACACCTGTAATCCCAGCTGCTCGGGAGGCTGAGGCATGAGAATCCCTTGAGCCTAGGAGGCAGAAGTTGCAGTGAGCCAAGATTATTCCACTGTATTCCAGCCAGGGCGGCAGAGCAAGGCTCCATCTCAAAAAAGAAATTGGGCAGTTTTGAGCCTCTGATATAGTGAGTGAGTGTGCACAACTATTAGTGGCGATGAGCTAATAAACATTAACTAGGCCATGGTGGTTTTTTGAAATTGTGATTGGCTGGGCAAGGTGGCTCATGCCTGAAATCCCAGCTCTTTGTGAGGCTGAGGTGAGTGGATCACGAAGTCAGGAGACCAAGACCAGCCTGGCCAACATGGTGAAACCTCATCTCTACTAGAAATACAAAATTAGCCGGGAATGATGGTGAGCGCTTGTAATCCCAGCTACCCAGGTGGCTGAAGCAGAATGGTTGGAACCCATGAGGCAGAGGTTGCAGTGATCCCAGATCACACCACTGCACTAGAGCTGGGGCGACAGAGTGAGACTCTGTCTCAAAAAAAAAAAAAAAAGGAAAAACTGATAAAACATGTGGGCCCCTAAAATTTGAATGTTATAGGCAAGACTGGGTTAAAATATGTTTAAAACACATCTTCTAACAATATGCTAAAAAAATCTTTGAGGGGCGTGGAAGATCAAGACGGTGGTCCTCCTTCCCTGTTCCCTTTACAGTTTGATTTCATCCTTGGCATTTCATGACAGACTTTTGTAAAGAGGGGAGATTTGCATACAGGTCTAGGATTACTATAGGTTTCTGTTCGTTTGTTGAGATAGAGTCTCACTCTATCGCCCAGGCTGGAATGCAGTGGTGCTATGTTGGCTCACTGTAACCTCCACTTCCTAGGCTTAAGCGATTCTCCTGCCTCAGCTTCCAAAGCAGCTGAGATTACAGGCGCCCGCCACCAAGCACAGCTAATTTATGTATTTTTTGTAGAGATGGGTTTTCACCATGTTGACCAGGCTAGTCTTGAACTCCTGACCCCGAGTGGTCCACCTGCCTCGGCCTCCCAAAGTGCTGGGATTACAAGCATGAGCCACTGCACCCGGCCTGGGTTACAACTATTTTAAGACCACTTTCAGCACAAGTTCTTCTATTTATTCATTTATTTTTCAGATGGAGGCACTCTGTCGCCCAGGCTGGAATGCAATGGTGCAATCTCAGCTCAATGTGACCTCTGCCTCCCGGGTTCAAGTGATTCTCCTGCCTCAGCCTCCTGAGCAGTTGGAACTATGGGCACCCACCATGACGCCGGCTAATTTTTTGTATTTTTAGTAGAGACTGGGTTTCACCATGTTGGCCAGGCTGGTCTCGAACTCCTGACCTCAGGTGATCCACCTGCCTCAGCCTCCCAAAGTGCTGGGATTACAGGCATGAGCCACCGTGTCTGGCCACAAGTGCTTTTCTTTAAACACTTCTGTGGTTCCCCTTCCCCAGGCAAAAAGGGAAAAAAAAAAAAAAAGGAAAGGGGAAGCTATTCTTCAGGGCCAGTAAGAGGTTTATCTAGCTTTGTGGTGTAAAAGAACCCATAATACTTACTAAATTTAATATTTAACAATATTTAATAGATTTAATAAATGTATTAATATTTAACAGTATTTAATAAATGTTTATTGATATTTAACAATACTTAACAGATTTTAAAAATTTACTAATATTTAACAATACTTACTAACATTAATCCATTGTCTAATACTTGCGTCCGAGAATTATTGCTCTAACAAAACACCAAGGACAACTAGGCCTTCCTACCTCCCTGTAGCCTCAACTAGATAGATGCAAACATGTTGGCTCATGCCTGTAGTCCCAGCACTTTATTTGTTTGTTTTTTTGAGCTGGAGTCTCGCTCTGTCACCCAGACTGGAGTGCAGTGGCACGATCCCGGCTCACTGCAACCTCTACCTCCTGGGTTCAAGTGATTCACCTGCTTTAACCTCCTGAGTAGCTGGGACTACAGGAGTTTGCCACCATGCCTGACTAATTTTTTGTATTTTTAGTACAGACGAGGTTTCACCGTGTTGCCCAGGCTGGTGTCGAACTCCAGAGCTCTGGCGATCTGCCTGCCCCAGCCTCCCAAAGTGCTGGCATTACACGCTCAACAATGCCCAGCAATTCCAGCACTTTGTAAAGCTAAGGTGAGATCAGTTGAGCCCAGGAATTTGAGACTACCCTGGGAAACATAGGGAAAAACTGTCTCTACAAAAATTAAAAAATTAGCTGGGCTTGGTGGCATGTACCTATGATCCCACTTACTTGGGAGGCTGAGGTGGGAGGATCACTTGAGCCTAGAAGGTTGAGGCTGCAGGGAGCTATGATTGTGCCATTGGAATCCAGCCCAAACAACAGCAGGAGACCTTGTCTCTTAAAAAATAAAAAGATAAATGCAAACATGAATCACCTACAGAGTTAAAAAGCCACAAACATTCCAATGTTAGCAGGGAGCCTAGGATGGAAGAAGCCTCCACAGCTGCCCCCGTCAACCCAACTAAGAGAAAGAGGTTGGCGGTCAGAGGAACAGGTAAGGCAAGCCTTCATTTGAGCCCATCAGCTTCTGCAGAAAAAATATTCCATGATCATGGGATGACCTGACTGACTGATGCAAACTGTCCACACAGCTAGTTGACCTTTGCCTCTCCTCTCTAGATCCAAAATGTATTGGAAATGAATGCCATATGAGATCTATCCCCACCCTCCTTATCACACACCCTTTCTAGGAGAGCCCACACTAGCTGATGACTCTGGAATTCTGGTTACATCAATCTAGATATCATGCCACTGGGCTCTGTCTTTCCAACTACCTTTTAGACATCTCTATCTGGATGCCCTGAGCATCCTATGTCCAAAAATTAATTCCTTCTCCCCGACAACATATGTTCTTTGTTTCTCCACTTTCCCTGTCTCAGTTAATGAGACTGCCATGCACCAAGATACCTGAACCAGAAACCTGAAGGGCATCCTACAGTCCTCCTTCTGCCTTCCTCCTATTTCTATTCACTGTGTCAACAATAAGCTGTCCTGATATTTTACCTCCTAAATATCTCTCAAAACCCCACTTCTGCTTTGTATTTACTGGCACCCCCCATTCAGCATCTCATCACTCATTCAACAATATTTAATGAGTATGAAGCATGGCTAGGTGTTTTAAAACAGAATAAAACCAGTGTGATCTTTGTTTTCTGATGGCTCAACATCTAGTTTTTTTTTTCTTTTCTTTTTTTTTTTTTTTTTTCCTGAGACGGAGTCTTGCTGTGTTGCCAAGGCTGGAGTACAGCAGCATGATCTCAGCTCACTGCAACTTTTGTCTTCCAGATTCAAGCAATTCTCCTGCCTCAGCCTCCCAAGTAGCTGGGATTACAGGTGCACACCACCACACCCAGCTAATTTTTCTATTTTTAGTAGAGACGGGATTTCACCATGTTGGCCAGGCTGGCCTCAAACTTCTGACCTTGTCATCCACCAACCTCAGCCTCCCAAAAGTGCTAGGAGTTCATGCATAAGCCACCACAGCCGGCCAACATCTAGTTATTTCTTATCTGAACTATTCAGGTATACTCTTGACTCTTACCATTCATTCCCTAAACAATACCCAGAGTGTCTCCTTCTCAAAACTTAAATTAGATCATTTAATTCAGGGATCAGTAAACTTTTTCTACAAAAACCAGATAGTGAATATTTTAGGCTTCTGGGTCATATGTTCTCTGTTGAAACTACTCAACTCTGCTCTTTTAACATTAAAAACAGCCATGGACAAAATGTAAACCCATGGGTGAGACTGTGTTCCAATATGGTTTATACATTAAAATAGGCAGCAGGCCAGATTTGACCCATGGGCCATAGTTTGCCAACCCCTGATTTCATCGCAATGCTTCTTACTCCATTGGGATTCATCCAGATTCCTTTCCATGGCCTAGAGGGTGCTCCATCCTCATCTGAATATTACTTGCTCCTCCAGGCTCCACTATGCTCCAGCCACCCTGACCATCTTTATGGTGCTTAAACACTATGCCAAGTCTGTTAACATCTCAGGTCCCTGCCCTTGACGTTCTACCCAGCAGGATCTACCCAGCAGGATCTAGACCAGATCTTGACCAGATCTTCTTCGAGTTACCTCGGCTCAAATGTCACCTCCTCAGAGAGGTCTTCACTACCCACCCCAATAGGTCAGTACCCATTCCAATGTCAAAACATTCTAACTCCCATAGCTCTATTCATTTTCTTCAAATTACTTATCACCATCTGAAAAAAAAATCATTTGTTGCATGTACATAGCCTGCTTTCCCACCACTACACCACCACTAGAATGGAAGCTCCCTGGGAACAGAGACTGACTTACTCATTCTCCCTTAGTTCCCAGGACCTAGATATGTGCCTGGCACTTAGCAGGGGCTCAAAAAATATCTGTTATCTGAACCGTTATTGCTTCTAGTCTCACTCCCTTCAACTCACTGGTATCTTCACTACCACTAGTCATCTTTCAAAAATACAAATGGGGCCAAATGCGGTGGCTGACATCTGTAATTGCAGCACCTTCAGAGCCTGAGGCGGGAGGATCACCTGAACCCAGGAGGGTGAGGCTGCAGTGAGCCATGATCACACCACTGCAGTCCAGCCTGGGAAACAGAGTAAGACCCTATCTCAAAAAAAAAAAAAAAAAAAAAAAAAAAAATTAGCAGTGTGTGGTGATGCACACCTGTAGTCCCTGCTACCTGAGTGGCTGAGGCAAGAAAATCACTGAGCCCAGCAGTCTGAGGTTACAGTGAGCTATGATTGTGCCACTGCATTCATGCCTGGGCAACACAACAAGACTCTGTCTCAAAAAAAAGAAAAAAGTGGGCCAGGAGTGGTGCCTCATGCCTGTAATCCCAACACTTTAGGAGGCCAAGGTGGGTGGATCACCTAACATCAGGAGTTTGAGACCAGCCTGGCCAACATAGTGAAACCCTGTCTCTACCAAAAATACAAAAGTTAGCTAAATACGGTGGTACATGCCTGTAGTCCCAGGTACTTCAGAGTCTGAGGCAGGAGAATCACTTGAACTCAGGAGGCGGAGATTGCAGTGAGCCGAGATTGTGTCACTCCACTCCAGCCTGGGAGCCTGGGTGGACAGAGTGAGACTCCATCACATGATAAATTGGGTGGAGAAGCACGTGGTGCAAAGCATCTCTGCACAGCACGAAAAGGAGACAGTTGCCAAGTGCATTGCGGACCTAAAGCGGCTGGCAAAGAAGGCTCAAGCACAGCCAGTTATGTAAATGTATCTATCCCAATTGAGACAGCTAGAAACAGTTGACAGACTAAATGGAAACTAGTCTATTTGACGAAGTCTTTCTGTATTGATGTCTACTGAAGTTATAGTTTACCCTTCTTAAAAATGAAAAGTTTGTTTCATATAGTAAGAGAACAAAATCTCTATGGGCCAGTCAGATGTTTCTCATCCTTCTTACTCTGCCTTTGAGTTGTTCCATGATCACTTCTGAATAAGCAGTTTGCCTTTATAAAAACTTGCTTCCTGACTAAAGATTACCAGATTATAGTTTAAAATTGCAATTAATTCTACCATCTTGCAATAAAGTGACAATTCAATGAAAAAAAAAAAAGTAAAATACAAATGAATCATTGGATCTTGTCACTCTCCTGCTTAAAACATTTCCATGGCTCCCCACTGGTTTTAAGATACAAATACAAACTATGTGGCAAGATCACTACAGCTCTTATCAGACCTTCCCACACTCTCCCAGTAGGAGACTCTGAGCTCTGAGTGGCAAGGATCAACTTCTATTTATCTTTTTATCTCAGGTGGTCAGCATAGTACCAGGAACACCGTTGGTGTTCCATGAATAGAGAATGAAATCAATCAACAGTAGTACTACAAATACCACAAAGCACAAATCTAATGCAATAACTCAGTAATACGCAATTTAAAGGCAACGAAGCAAGATTTCACATAACACTCTTGTTTACTTTTCTTTTCTTTTTTTTCCCCCCCGAGACAGAGTCTTGCTCTGTCACCCAGGATGGAGTGCAGTGGCATGATCTCAGCTCACTGAAACTTCCATCTCCCGGGTTCAAGCAATTCTGCTGCCTCAGCCTCCCACGTAGCTGGGATTACAGGCATGCACCACCACACCCGGCTAATTTTTGTATTTTTAGTAAACACAATGTTTCACCATATTGGCCAGGCTGGTCTTGAACTCCTGACCTGGTGATCCACCCACCTCAGCCTCCCAAAGTGCTGGGATTACAGGTGTAAGCCATGGCACCTGGCCTCTTTCTTTTCTTTGAAAGCTACTTGGGTGGGAGCTATGCTTATAACTCTGAATCTGACTTTGGATTTTGCCACCAAGATTTTACCTGGCAGGCAGCACTTACCACTTTCTGTAAGAATGAAGGGAGGAGGCAGGAAGATAAGTCATACAAATCTATTTCCTGTGATCGGCTCTGGTAAAAGGGTTACGAAAAGAGACATAACACGAAGGCTAAAATGTAACTTAGGGATTCTCCACAGATTCCAAGTGTCTACATTCTCTTTGTCATCTATTAACAAAGAAAACTCGATGCTGGCTGGTTTGCTGTATAAAATAACCTAAGAGATTCAGGACGATCTCACCAACAGAACGGAAATTGTTCCTTCTAGAATTTCGATTAGCCCTTTGAAATCCTTCAATATTCATTAAAGCCAAAGAGTTTTCACCTAATTTAATCTAAAGGGTATGTGACCAGACTCTTTCTAGGGAATACAGACTCCCAAACTGTTCGACTGGAAAGTGAAGAGGGAACGTAATACTCAAAATCAAAGGGAAATAAAAAGAGGCCAACCTAGAATGTCATTATTCTTCCTTGGTGGGGAGAGGAAAGGATTCCAGAGTCATTTCGAGACATTTACATGACCTCCTTATTAGCATCTAAAAGCTTCCAGTGTTGGATGCAATCAGCTATGCTTTCTCCTAATGTAATAAAATCTGTCTCAGCAAAGCTTACACGAAGCTATCCCCAGACTCCAGAAATAATAGGCTATAAATTACTGGATCTCCCATTTGATATAATGAAATATAAGCACGGTCCTGCATGACCATTAACCTAAGCCCAGGCAGGACCTTGTTTACTAGAGTATTAGGCATGGGTTAGGGCAATGATTCTAACCAGATAAATTGGCTCCAGTGAGGGCAGGTTTGCAATCCAAGGCATGGCATGCATAGGGCTGGTGAAATTCAGGGTGACTGAAGCAAAAGCTTCAGAACAAGAAAGACCACATCTGCGGGGAGAGCACAAAACTCTCAAGAGATGAATCTTTTTAAGAGTGAGGCAGGGTTACATAGCAGTTATAGGAGATCAGTTGGTACCCAGCAAGAGCTCCATACTGGCTATAATCAGGGATGCATGCTGTAGTCTCAGGAGAGGAGGTTCACAAAAGTTATTCAGACCAAGAGCCCAAACTGTGTTCTCTACTAAAAAGGAATCAAGGCTCCCTACAGAAATGGCTGACTTCTTGTATGGTGCAGTATATAGATCATGGAATATCTTTTAGGCCAGAAAGCAACGAAGTCATCAAAGTCCAACAAGATCACGTCAAAAAGACAGGAGAGTCAACTTGAAGAGATAATTATTAACCTAGATGAGACAACGTATGCATCCAGAACAATTAATAAATAATAACTGCAATGGTCTAAAATACATCAAATGCAAACAATAATCTATGAGTTCACAATGATATTCAGGAAAAAAAAAACTATTGGTCACTAGAGTAGAGGTTACTAGGTCACTAACTCATTATTCTGAAAAGTAACTTAAAATGGGAGGTAGGGTGGAGAATTCAGTATGTATCCAGTTTTTCCTGTACAAACAAATTTTTAGGGAGATTGAGTAAGATGAAACAAATCTGGCAAAATGGAGATAAATGCTTAATCTGGGGGTTGGACACATGGAGGTTCATCATATTTCTTTTGTGTATATTTGAACCCCCTCCCAAAAAAGCACAAGACAGAATGTGAGCTAAGAAGCTCACAGTTTAGGCAAGGCTTCTGCCTACAAGAGACACTAGGATATGAGGGGTAGTTTTAGCCCTGATGAGCTGAGCCAACTGTAGGTACTAAATTGCAGAAGTATCATGTTGCCCAGCACTTGATCGAATCCTAGATCCTAGGTCTGCTTAGTAGCATGTTTCCTAGATGGTGGATCTGAGACTACCTATAGAACTTCCTTTGCAGTCATAATTGGCTCAGTAACTACAAAAGGGCTTGCTCTTGAAAATGGAGCCTGTCTTTGTCCATTTCATGCTGCTATAAAAGAATGCCACAGACTGCATAATTTGGAAGGAAGGAAGGAAGGAAGAAAGGAAAAAAGGAAGGAAAGAAGAAAGGAAGGAGGAGAAGGGGAAGGGGACGAGAGGAAGGAAAAGAAAGGAAGGGAAGGAGAAAAGGAGGGAAGCAGGAAAGGAGGGAGGGAGGGAAGGGAGGGAGGGGAAGGGGAGGGGAGGGAGGGGAGGGAGGGAAAGGAAAGGAAAGGAAGGAAAAGAAGGGACGAAGAAAGGAAAAGAAAGGAAAGGAACGAAAGGGAAAGGAAAGAAACTTATATTGTACAGTTCTGGAGGCTAGGAAGTCCAAGGTTGAAGGGCCTGCATCTGGTGAGGGTCTTCTTGCTGCATCATCCCACAGCAGAAGGACAAGAGAGTGGGATTTCAAAAGCAAAAGGGCAAGAGCAACTGAACTCTGTGATAATAAGCTCACTCTTGTGATTATTAAACGATTACCACAATAACAACATTAATTCATTCATGAGGGCGCACTTATTAGGCCCCACATCCCAACTGTTGCATTGACATTTGAGTTTCCAACACATAAACTTTTGGGGGCATATTTAAACCACAGCAGAGCCCTTACAGAAATCCAACCAAGAGGACTGGAAAAATCAAACACATGAGAAAGACAGCAAAGGCTATCAGAGAAGTATGTGCAGGTTAAGGAAAAAAGTCACAATGAATCCTGTAGCACAGACTACTTTGTACAAAACACCTAAAAAAGATTTCATTAACTCTCCCAACTCACCTGCATCCACATCTAAAGAGCCACACACAGCACCACCAAAGGCAGCAGAATGAGAACAGCATTCTCCTCAAAAGACGAGCTGTGAGAATCCGGACAGACACCCGACCTCAACAGCTCCAGAACATCATCTCCCTGACCACCACTCAAGTAATCAGCTGGGAAAGTATTCAGAAAACCCAAATCCTGACACACCACTACCAAACAACTTAAACAGCAAAGAACCATTGAAACAGCAATGCCAGCTGCCAGGAAAAGTAGGGACAATGAGTAGAGGAAAAGCAGACCTCTTGGGGTCCACCAAGACCCAGTCTCTCAGCGTCAGCACTTTCAAATGCAGAATCCATTTACCTCTGGGGCCTGTGGAGCTCAAGGCATGTTGTCCTCAAAGATAAATGAGCAGACAAGCTGGCTAGAAAACCACTCAGGGTATTACTCTTTAAAGAACCTTTACAGGGTCAAAGAGAAATGGGTCTACACGCTCTGTGCATTCCCCACAGATTCTGAGGATAATGTCAGTATCCCTTTGCAGATGTGTTTAACAATTTGCAGTCACTCGTATTCCTGCCACTAAGCGCCAGTGCTTTTCTAATTTGAACTCATTCCAGCTCACGCTGACCCCAGCTCCGTGGATCTGGTTACCATTAGCCAAGACTGTCGTCCATACTGTACCCTTTTAAGAGTCCTAAAAACAGCTCTTCCCCTACTCTTTCAAGACAAGTAAAAATGTCTGCCAAAGAAATGGGGAAAAAAGATTCAGAGAGAGAATACAATTAACATACTATCAAGAGAGGAAAAAGTGAAGAGAGAGGAGAAACTAGCAAAATCATATGTGACCTCACACCTATTTCCAAAGCTGGGCTAATATCCCTTTGCTTGTGTCTAAATAAGACATGAATTTTAAGCTGCTACTGGAAAAAAGAAAAAGAGAAAGAAAGAAGCAGGCCCAGGCCAGGTCTGGTGGCTCACTCCTGTAATCCCAGCACTTTCTGACTTAGTTTCTGCCATCAAACACAGAGTGCCCTGATCCTTAGAGGCAGAGGCAGCTCTTCAGCCTATGGGGTAAGTAACCAGGGAATGGAATTCTCACCATAGCATATTTTTCTCTGCTAAAAGTTTTACTTTAAGATTTGGGCCTCCTCCTTTTTTTTTTTTTTTTTTTTTTTTTTTTTTTTGTTTGAGATGGAGTTTCACCCTTGTTGCCCAGGCTGGAGTGCAGTGGTGCGATCTCGGCTCACTGCAACCTCTGCCTCCCAGGTTTAAGTGACTCTGCCTCAGCCTGCTGAGTCACTGAGATTACAGGCATGTACCACCACACCTGGCTAATTTTTTTTGTATTTTTAGTAGAGTCAGGGTTTTACCATTTGGCCAGGCTAGTCTCCATCTCCTGACCTTGGGTGATCCACCTGCTTTGGCCTCCCAAATTGCTGGGATTATAGTCGTGAGCCACCGCACCCAGCCTTCTGTTCTGTCTTATTTTGCCCACCTAATGTAAGAAAACTAAGCTAAAATAAATTTTGTAACCAAACCAAAATTAAGTTCTCTAGGTGGTATGGTTCCTATACTCAGCAGACTTCAACTTCCCTCAATCCAGAAATGGCTGTCTGCAAGTCACCATCCTCAGAGTACATTTCAGATGCAAACTAGAATACATCAGTGTACAGTATGAAAGTCCAGAGTCTTTGCTTGAGTAAAACTAGATGCAGCAAAACCGTGGGCTTCATGCATGATTAGTATTTAAGAGAGGTCACAGAGAGTAGAATTAAATATGACACCTTCAGCCAGGTGCAGTGGCTCATGCCTGTAATCCCAACACTTTGGGAGGCTCAGGAGGGCAGATCACCTGAGGTCAGGAGTTCCAGACCAGCCTGGCCAACATGATGAAACCCTGTCTCTACTAAAAATACAAAAATTAGCCAGGCGTGGTGGTGGGCGCCTGTGTTCCCACCTACTTGGGAAGCTGAGGCAGGAGAATCACTTCAACCCGGGAGACAGTTTGCAGTGAGCCGAGGTCGTACCACTTCACTTCAGCCTGGGTGACAGAGCAAAACTCTGTTTCAAAACAAACGAACAAATATGACACCTCTTAACCTATGATCAAAGTTCCTTCTAAATTCAATTTGGGGCACCATATATCACAAACCAGATGGCAAGAAATTAAATAAATTTTGGTCTCTTTCATGCCATCCCAATTACATCTTGGTCAATTCAGAAACATGTTTCAGCAAATGCTGGAGGAGTTTTTCTCTCTTTAGGAGTCCTCTTTCACTTTACCTGCGTAACAAAAGACCACACACACTTAGAAAGAGGATGAAGACAGGCCAGCTTCAGGACATGTTGCACAGGGAGAAATGACTGTCCCAAAAACAGAAGGCTCTACACCCCTCTGACAACTCCACAATAGACTGGCTACACACAAATGACTGAAGGAAGTTTACCAAGAAAATGAACAGTTGGCCAGGCGTGGTGGCTCACGACTGTAATCCCAACACTTTGGGAAGCTGAGATGGATAGATCACCTGAGGTTGGGAGTTTGAGACCAACATGGAGAAACCCCGTCTCTATTAAAAATACAAAAAATCAGCTAGGCGTGGTGGTGCATGCCTGTAATCTCAGCTACTTGAGAGGCTGAGGTAGGAGAATCGCTTGAACCTGGGAGGCGGAGGTTGCAGTGAGCCGAGATCCCACCATTGCATTCCAGCCTGGGCAATTAGAGTGAAACTCCATCTCAAAAAAAAGAAAAGAAAAGAAAATAGAAAAGACAGAAAAGAAAAGGAGCAGTTGGTAAGATCAAGACTTAGAAAAGAAAAGAAAAAAGGAGAGGAGAGGAGAGGAGAGGAGAGGAAAGGAAAGGAAAGGAAAGGAAAGGAACAGTTGGTAAGATCAAGACTTCTGGCCCAAAGGGTCTGCAGCTAGTCTGACAATTTATTAAAAAACCTGGACATAAATGGAGAAACATTGGACTGTGACATGTAATAAAACGACTAAAGCAGTAAAGGGTCTTGATTTGGGTTTCCTTTCCACCCTACACAGCTCCAGTGAATGGAGGAGTGAGCGTGCCTGTGGTGCTCCTGACACATCTGGGGTAGTTCCCACTGACAGTGGTCAACCTTTGGGATTTTCTACACATGGCAGGGTCATTGTCCATCTATGCTAACCTAGAATGTCCAGATAAAAGCTCCTGTTTAGAGACTGGAGAGGAAATTGTCAAACCTGAAGGCCCATGAACTGTCTCAGTCTAGGGAGAACATATGCAGGAAAGACTACAGAATCTGATGTCAGAAGCCTAATTTCAGATTGACCCATACAGCTTTATGATTGTGGGTACTTAACTTACTTTTCAAGGCTCTGTTATTCTCTCATCAATGAGAAAAGTGGACCAAATAGTCTCCCAGATCCCTTCCAATCTTAACATCCTCTGACTTTATGATTGAAGAGTGATACTTGCTGGGTGCAGTGGCTCATGCCTGTAATCCCAGCACTTTGGGAGGCCAAGGTAGGCAGATCACCTGAGGTGGGGAGTTTGAGACCAGCCTGACCAACATGAAGAAACCCTGTCTCTACTAAAAATACAGAATTAGCCAGATGTGGTGGTGCATGCCTGTAATCCCAGCTACTCGGGAGGCTGAGGCAGGAGAATTGCTTGAACCCAGGAGGCAGATGTTGTTGTTAGCCGAGATCATACCATTGCACTCCAGCCTGAGCAATAAGAACAAAACTTCACCTCAAAAGAAAAAAAAAAGTGATACTAATAAGGCTAAAACTGTGGCTTAACCCCAATAGGAGCCTGCTGGAATTATGCTAAGCAAAACTACTCCACACAGAGCCATTCTGACCATGTCCCTCCTTACACCAGCTATCGTACAGATATGCACTACTGGTATGAGAAGTCCCCACTACAGAGGACATTGATTGATTCAATAATAGGCTGATTTAGTCATTCAACCAAAAAATATTTACTGAGCACCTTCTAGGTATTTAGGTATACAACAGAGCAAAACAGACAAAATCTCTTCCCTCATGGAGCTTACATTTTAGTGAAAGAGGAAGATGAGTCAGATATCAAATAGGAAATATGAGTTGAGGATGTATTTTATGCAGAGCAGCCCGGAGGCTCTTGATAAGGTGACTTTTGAGCCAAAATCCAAAGCAGTGAGAGTGAGCCATGCAGACATTAGGGGAAGACTGTTCCAGGTAGAGGGAACAGCAAGCTCCAGAGACAGGACAAGGTCAAGCATGCCTGGTATGTTAAAGGAAACACCATGAGCTCAGTGTTTATAAAGAGGAGTAAGAGCAGGAGAGTAGCAGGAAGCACAGTGAGACAGGTAGTAGGGACCAGATCACATAGAAAACAAAGCTACTAGAGAGTTTGAACAGAGGGGTAAACATGATCTAAATTCCACTGTAAAAGGATTGTTCTAGCTGTCGTACTGATTAGACTGGGAGAGCAGGGTGGCTCATGACTGTAATCCCAACACTTGAGAGGCCGAGGCAGGTGGATCACTCGAGGCCAGGAGTTCAAGACCAGCCTGGCCAATATGGCAAAACTTTGCCTCCACTAAAAATACAAAAAATTAGCCAGGCCTGGTGGCTCATGCCTGTAATCCCAGCTACTAGGGAGGCTGAGGCAGGAGAATCACT